>NC_062567.1:91452833-92652833 GCF_022837055.1 Prionailurus viverrinus | reverse complement strand
GAAAAAAAAGAATATCTGATCATGTTCTCCCCTTGTACAAGTCTGTAATACAGCTATTTTCTTTTCTCTTAAAATAAAACCCAAATTCATTAACAGGGCAAAGTCTTCCACCCTCAGGTCTTGGCTAATTCCATTCTTATTTCCTGTCATGGCAGCCATCTTTGCACACTATTATCACACTAAGACCAAATTTCTTTTGGTTTGCCATGCCTCTCATACTTTTCACATATTGGTCCATTTATCTTAACTACCCATCTCTGCTTCTTTTTCTAGACGACTCTTTCTCCCATTTCAAATCTTCATCAGGCATTGCCTACTTTGAGAATCCTTCCTTTGATATCCCACATCGTTCAAGTAACGTTCCTGGGTTTTCCTTTGGGGCCCTGTATATTCTTCTGTTATTGTACTTAGCCTGTATATTGAAGCTTTTTGAGGATAATAATGGAACTGTAGCTTCTATACCATTTCCTAGAACTTGTTGCCTAGTATGCCATCAATGAATGTCCAATGAATGAATAAACGCATTCAGGATGTATTAGGCAAAATATATTATAATAAATTAAATTAAAGAGATTACATCTTATCTTCATAACTGTGAAGAGTAGAATTGATTTTACTATTGTTCCCTCAATCCAATTTACATTGATTAGTTACAAAGAAATGAAATGGGACAGAAAAGCTTTCATTTAAACATAGTTTGTAGGATAAGTTTGTGCACCCTGGGCATGATGATAGTTGTAGTGGAGTTGTGTGTTGAACTCCTCTTAGTTAGACATTCCTAAATGAGTTTCTTATACTACTTCAGGATGGGAATGAGATGAATGTCTTTATTTTAAATAGATCAAGGAATTAGATAAGACACATAGCGTGAGAGTTATGAACTAAGGAATAGATCCAGAACTCCTAATTTTGATTACTGATTGGTTATCATCTATCTTGCAATAACAAATATGAGTCACTTAACACATTCAAAATCAAGCGGAAGTGTGAGTTAGTGGGTTCAATATATCAAGACACCAAATAATCCAATCTTCCGCTGCTCTCTCAAACAAAAAACAAACCATCACAGAAAATTTAGGAGTATTTGAATGGCTGTGTACATTTTGTTTCTCTCTTTTAATGTGTAGCTAAAGTGTTTATGGAACCATAAAATTTTTGGGTACCATACATTTTTTTCATATGGAAAAATGCTACACCTAAAGGGAGACATGCTTATATCTGAAGAATGGAGACTAATTTATGAATTGTAAAAAGTCACTTTTTATAAAATGATGGCTCACACATCAAAACCCATATATTTCCATTAGTACTAATGATAATATGGCTGTCATATTTTATGGTAAGTTTATTGCTGAATCTTTTAAAAACTGTTTACAAAGTCAAATTTAAAAGGTAGAGAAAGCCATTTTTTCCCTTTAAAAGGGGATTTTGAAAGATCCTACTTGGCCCATGAATGCATTCTTCATTTTCAAAGCACTTACAAATGCTGACACATTTAGAGTAACATTGATATTTCCCAGCATAAAGGATTTTAATAGCTTTGAAAAAAATATTTAATGGTAAATTATTATTTTAAGATCAAATTTCCTAATGCTTTTTCCCCAGATAACATCTCTGTAAAGTGTCTGCTATTGCAATGATATTTGCCACAGAGTGACAATTAGCAAATTTATATTGTGAACGTTATTAGTGCTTTCCATTTAAATAATTTTTTACTTGTAATGGCTATCAAGACTGTCCTCATAATCAAATCTCATTTGATTTCAATTTATTAAGATGTTCGTGTCCATTAAAACTGCAGCCGCATGGACCAAAAACAAAGCAAAACTAATTGTTTACATGATGCAGCAATGTATCTGTATCTGTATTAAACGTAGATCAGTATGTTTAATTATACCGAAGCAAATGCCAAGTTCAGTGAGGACATGAATCATTTTATTCCTAGTTCAGACCTGAAGCAATGTCCACGTCCTCATTTAAATGTGCACAATGGATTAAGGCAGCCCTTAACTACTGATCCTTGGAAAAGAGCACAAAATGAACACAGAATAAGAGTGTCTCACCAGCCTATACAGAAACATGTACAGAGCAAGACTCTACTGCTCTTCTTTCACTATAGTAACGCCCCAACTCCTGATGGACCCTGGAGGGGAAATCAAGCACTATGCATAACTGTACAGAGCCAACTCCAATCACTGGGTTACTGGGAAAGATGCTCCATACAAAGAATGCTGTACATAATATGGTGAGTTAGCTTGAAAGCCCATCAATCCACTAACATGTGGTGTGGTTTTAAATTATATGCAACTTACTTGCTTTGCATTGTTGATTCAAGACAGTATTTTTATTCTCCCTGGAAGAAAATAAAATAGCTTAAAGAGAGAAGTAAAGAGAAAATTAAAATAAAGGGGAAAATGCCATATTTTTAGATAACCTTTAACAGAATACCATAGTAGTTAAGAGCATGATATTGTGATCGGGTTCAAATCCACACACGATCACTTTCTAGCTCTGTAACTTAGGGCAAGTTACTTAATCTTTCTAAGTCTCAATTTCCTCTTTTTAAAATGGAGGTTATATATTATACAACTGTACAGTTGTGTATTAAATAGGATATTGTATGCTAACTACACTTAGTAAGTGCCATTTAAGTGCCAAGTATTATTTGATTAGGGGTAGGAGAGGTCGGGTGACAAATGATTAACTGGTATCTTGGAGCACTTTCTACTCCAGGTAAGAATAGTTGTTAATTGCATGGTCCTCCCCTAGTAGAGGTTTATTTTTCAAAGAATTACGACAGAACAGTGCCTTAGACCAGTGATATTAATTTCAAATGATGGAGGAAGGGACTAAGACAGAATGGAATGGAAGTGTTGACCTAAGGGCCTACCAAGTGTCTCCAAATCTATCTAACTGTAGGCAGGGGGGACCAGGCAGGGGTCTCTTCAAGTGGCCACTGGACCTTGTTCTTCACCCTTCTCCTGCCCCAATATCCAGACATTTACATCTCTGTAATATCATTACTATGGCAATATTTTAATTTTCTAATGTTCATTTTGTTTGTTCTAATGTTCATTTTGCTATGTTTTAATATAATTCTTAATCTACTGCGAGAATTATTCTTAAAACAGACACGTATTTTCTTGTCTTGCTGTTGGATCCCACCTTTCAAATCATCTGGAGGACTCTACTATAAAAATGATGGAAATAATTTATAATCTCTGTAACTATTTGTAAATAATATTTTAGCTGTTTGCATAACAATAACTGAAGTATAAAAGTTAGATTTTACAAATGCACTGCTTCATTACTCAGTAAGTACATGTGGAACTCAATTCTTATGATTTCTTCAGAGAGTAGTATTTCTCAGCTTTCCAGCCACATGATCATTTCTCTGTACTTCTGAATTTCCCCAGAAGGCATATCTTGATGAAGTTCTCTTAATGGCTGTGTAGGATTTAAGAGATAGTAGCATTCACTCTTGTCGACCTCTCCTGCAAATATCCTTCAGCTCAGTTCTTCAGGAATGGGGGCTGGGGCGGTGGGGGCTTCTGACTGCATTTGTCTGAACTGACATAAATCTCACTTTCTCCAGCAGAGTCTGAGGCCAGTGGTCTTAACCCCATTCCTTCCTTGTGACTTATGTCTAGTCACATTGTCCCAAAGGGCACTGTCCTAACTGTATTATGCTGTACTCTAACATGCATTTATCAGATGAAAAATAACTCTATTAAAGCTGGGCAGAAATCAAGAAACATGAAACTCGTTCATTGTAATTTTGCCACCGGCACAGAGCACACAGTGGATTTTTCCTGAAATGACAGTCAGTCCTGCGACTCCCAAATAGAGTTGGTTATTGTGCAGCTCAACTTTGGGTGGATAAGATAAAGAGGAAGAAGTAAGTAGTTACAGCGGGTTGGAAGTAGGAGCAGGAACTACATCTTCTAATGGAATATTTCAAGAAATATGAAGGAGTGTTTATATCAAAGAACATACAGAAAAAGTTTACAAGATGCCTTAATTAAAATCATTAGGATTCAGGTTCTCTCCTACACAGAGAAGAATAGAGCCAGCTCTATGAAATAGACTAATTACTTTAGTATTTAAAAATATATATAGATATACTAGACACATCGCTGGTCAAACATGTGAAACATTTAAATAGTCTTTTAGAGAATGACATAGCACCTCCTCATGGGATTATGTTTTCACATCGTAGAAACCCGTGCTTAGACCAGATTTTAGGAAAACCATTCCTGGAAAGAAGTGTTCCTTCAGTGACAAGCTCATCCAAGCCTTTTGTTTAACAGGGGCCATAATGGTTTATAATTTTTATAAATTCCATAGTTATCTTGTAGACACTCTCATTTTGTTATTTTTATTTTTTTACTTTTTATCACATAATTGCTCATTTGAAGATGAACCTTTTTTTTTTTTTTGGTCAAATGTTGTCTGCTGTCAGGCTACAGACCAAATAAATGTGGTACATATAAATACATACATACATGTATGTTGTTAGAATGTAACTAAGACATGCAAACTGAATTTTATAAAACTGACTTTATAGATAGACAGAGCCATATGTACTCTTTCAAAACACTGTGTAACTTTCCATGAAAACACTGGTAGGAGTGATCATATGTTAGAGCTGGCAGGTTATCCTAAAAGTCATCAGCTGTCACATCTGGGGGGCACTGCAGTGTTCATTAGGAAGAGTCAGGGTTATTATGGTGGGTCTTTGTAACTGGAGATTAGTACTGTAGTGACATCTTGGGTTAACCATTACCAATAGAATTGCAGAACAGCTGAGAGAATAGTTTAAATGTTAGCCTCCTTACATCCGAGGATATCGTTTCTGGAAATCACTGCTCCTATAAGTTCCCAGAGGCTCTTTTATTGTACTTGGTCTATTGATCTAATTGATTAGACCCAGAGAGAAGTAGTTGTCAGTCATAGTACACATCAGACATTTGGAAAAGAGCAGTGGCAACGGTGTATGACACACTGAATGGTGGGAAAAAAACTTGAACTAAGTGAAAAACAGCCTTTTGAGTCTGATACATGAATGTTGGTGATATGCATATAATTTTGTTCTTTCTGGAAAAAATAAAAATCATGGGAAAACATAAACTGAAACTTGACTACAGTCTGGACATTTATTGTCTTAAATTTAAAATAAATGTAAAAAAATCACAAATTTCAGAGGATACAAAGTAATACATTATAAAGGATCACTATCCGTACCTTGTATATACATAAGTTGCATTCTTTAAGGGAGGGTTTTGAAGATGTCCCAAGAGGATATATGGAGGAAAGCAAATTTCATTAAGGGGAACTGGAGGCTAACAGCAATCTTAGCTATCTTAGATGAAGCAAAAACATAACAGTCATATAATTCATTACATCAGAAAAAATTAGAAAAGTGAGTATAACTGTAAAGCTTTAGGTGTAACCTTTTTTATTTTCCTTATGGAAAGTAAGTGTGCTTCTTTATTGTACATATGGAAAAACTTATCTCTTGAGAAAAAAGTCAGAATCATGCAAGATCCATTTGAGTTGGGGCTTCTCTTTTACTGAAGTACAGTGCATTCTAATCTAGTCATAGATATACCAGAAGCATTTTCATTCTCTGAGGAGAAAACTGAGGCTCAGCTGTGAGGAGACTTGTTCAGGCTTACATAGATGGGGGTAGGGGTGTTGCAACTAGAATCTAGGTCCCTTACCTCCTGGTCCATTGCTTTTTTAAGAAGTATGTTTCTTTCCTTTCTGGCTATCATTAATAGGCATCTTCTATATAGACTTTCATTGGTACTCCTGTGTATTTTTAACATTTTCCTGAGAGGCGTTTACAAATCAGATGAGAGCCTCATCTTTTCTCGTGTAGAAATTCCCAAGGGACTTCCCTGATGCTATCCATTTATATCTACTTTCTAGAAAGGAAAGTGCTGGCAGTGCTTTAAAAACAATGGTTATCCTTTCACAAAATAATCAGAGAACCAAGTTTCCCTTTTTTGATTGTCCACTTTTTTGGGTCTCTGAGAGAATGCTGCTTCATCCTTTTGTTCCTTTCACAGGTTACTGATTGACCCTTGCTGCTTGAGGATTTATTCTGAGATGGTGCATGCAAGGCTATTCTACCCGGTGCATCTAAGAGTTACCAACCCTGAATCTGAAATAATGGATCATAACATACTCTAACTTAACATTGTCATTTTATCTATTGTTCTTTTTAAAAAAATTTTTTTAATGTTTATTTTTGAGAGGGATAGAGCACAAGTGGGGGGAGGAGCAGAGACAGAGGGAGACACAGAATCCGAAGCAGGGTCCAGGCCCTGAGCTGTCAGTACAGAGCCCAACGCGGGGCTTGAACTCACAAGCCGTGAGATCATGACCTGAGCCGAAGCCGGACACTCAACCAACTGAGCCACCCAGGCGCCCCTATCCATTGCTCTTTGTTAAAGATCTCTTCAGAGATTACCAAGGTCATATCCAAAGTGAAATTTAAATCATGGAATTTTATGACCATCAAAACTGGCTATTTGCACATAAATGCTGTTTCAGTGATCAAACTACTTATATTTTAAATGCAGATGAGTATCTTTGAAAAGCTGTTTGCTAAACATTCTGTGAGACACTCTATCCCTTAGGGGCCTGAGACAGTTACCACTGAATTCTCAGTGAAGATGAGGAATCCTACTACACATCTCAGATCTCAGATCAACTTTATCTCAAGAACTGTTTCAATCTTTCTCCGTTTTTCTGAAACGTAACTATCTTTCCTCCTTTGTCCTCTCGCTTATGAGATGGCCTCACTTCTACACAGAGAAAATAGATATCATCAGAAGATAACTTGCTCATTTTCTGCCACCAGATCCCTTAACATCCCAGCATGGCAACTTGCTTCATCAAAGTCAGCAGGAGAGAGTCTCCTAGCAACACAGAAGTGACATCTTTTTTTACCTAATCAAGAAAGTAATATCCCATCACCTTTGCCATTATCTGTTGGTTAAGAGTAAGTCTAAAGTGAGATCCAGTATTAGAGTCGTAAAAGGAAACAGAAAAGTATGGAACAGGGGTGCCTGGGTGGCTCCGTTGGTTTAATGTCCGAATTCATCTCAGGTCATGATCTCACGGTTTGTGGGTCTAAGCTTCGCATCGGTGTCTGTGCTGACAGCTGGTAGACTGAAAGTCCCATGTGAGAAACAAGAGGATGAATCCAGTATACAGGAGATGGACTGACCAGGAGAAAGCACAAGGCACCTCATTCTCTGACATGATAGTATGGTTACTCCCCATAACAGGTGCAATTAAAGGCAGAGGAGAGAGCAGTTACAAAACTTATCTATCGTTTTCTCTTACGTTTGAAACAAATGGCAAAGAGCTCTATCTCATGGTGAAGAAGCAGGGCCAGGATGAAAGGGATGAAAGTTAAAGAGTGAAGAAGTTGAAGAATCAAATGTGTGCAACTTTGAGGTGTCAAAACTCTAATTGTTAATAGATGAAAAAGAACCAAATAGTTAGCACCTGTATTTTCTCATCATATATTCCCATTTCAAATTCTTAATCTTCAAACTTGTTTATAATCCACATTTCAGAAGTCAACTGTACTGAAAGTATAATGAAAACGAAGACAGTGTATCCTTTTAAAGTAGACTATGAAGTACAAACTCCATCTCCTTCAAAATTTCCGTTTTTCCTCTTTTGTAAAGGGTGGTGTACTGGAATCAACTGGGTCACTGTAATCCTGCATGTCAAAAAAGTATTATCTTAGTAAAATAAAATAGGTGTTCTCAATAAAGTTGGCATCAATTACTCCCTAAATAACATGTCCTTATAAAGCTTCAGAATCCAAAATGCCTTGGTGCTCCAAAAACAAAAGAATATTTGATGAGACAAAATTACCATTTATAAATATCTCAATAATCAGGAAAAGAGCTGCCATTATTTACAGGTTATAGTGAATTATTTTGTTGCTGCCTTTTTTAAAATTTAAAGTTTTATTTAAAGTAATATTTAAAGCTGTTATTATAGAAAAGCTAAAATGGACAGACTTTATTTCCATCATAAATGGGAAGGAGGAATACAAAGTGATAATTTCTAATATGCTGCCTATAAACCTAATCCTATATTGAACAACCCAATATGGAATATCGCATTTTTCAATATGTACTGTTTTCCTGATAACACTGTGAATTTTAAAAGCATACCAAGAGACCACATATGAATTATTTAAATTGAACAGTGCTATATAACAAACTTAAATAAGGAACAACATGCAAATGCTCAATATTTCAAGTGATTAAATAAATGAATGGAGTAAAATTTTGCTGTACAAATACCTTTTAATCATATAATAATTTTGAGGGTGTAAACCAAAAACAGTGTAATAAAAAAAATTTAGGATTTTTCTTCCTGTGTTATTTTGAGAAAAAAAACTAGCCAAGAAAATGATATATACTAAAAATGTATTTACACGTATGAATCGAAGTTAAGGTGGCTGACACCTTAACTCTGTGGAAGGGACACCACTCTGATATGAGCACCCTAATGACGTAGAGGGAGTGGGGGAGAGAAGAGAGGATGGTGTAGGCACTGAAGGCAGTGGGAAGGTGGGCTGGAGAACCCCACAGAAGTGAAAAAAAAAGGGGGGGATTAAGCAGGTGATACAAACTGCTATTAGGAGCTGGAATTCTAATCCAGGAACAAATTTAGAAAGATATGTGAATCCAGAGATGGTCAAGATTTCAGTCAACAAAAACTAACCTTTTTAAATACCATAAAGATGCCATAAAAATTTGTAAATGCCATCTTATTCACTCATTTATCAAAAGCTATAAAATCACATATAATCTGAAATTGTTTCTATTTATAAAATTTAAATGCCACTTATAGTTCCTAAATCAGTTTACGTAATATTTGAATATAAACATTGTATTACATATGATTTTAAGTGATATTCCCAAACTCACATTTAATGTTTAGTATGTATAATACTCCCAAGACTCTCCAGCCTCCCTACATTCAGATATTATATTTAATGACAAGAATATATGACACAGACCAGCAACAGCAAGCAACATCAAATAAAAATAAGCTTCGCAAATGTTGCTAGATTAATGCTCCAATCTCTAAAAATTAGTATTTAATATCACCATCATCCATCTCCCTCACTTCATCTACAACACATCTTTCTATTCCAGGACACCATTTTATTTTTTCCCCTTAAAATTGTTTTTTACATTTTTTTACTTAGAGCACATGCGTGTCCACACACACACACACACACACACACACACACACACACAGACACACACACACACACACACACACACGAGTGGGGGAGGTGCAGAGGGAGAGGGGCTGAGAAAGAGAATCTTAAGCAGGCTCCACACACAGCATGGAGCCCGATGCAGGGCTCGATCCCACAGCCCTGGGATCATGACCTGAGCTGAAATCAAGAGTCAGATGCTCAACCAACTGAGCCACTCAGGTGCCCCTAAAACATTTTTTTATATGAGTATAATAGACACACGATGTTACATTAGTTTTATATGTACAATGTTCACCACAAGTGAAGCTACACTTACCACACATTATTACGTTATTAAAACATTGTTGACTGTATTCTCTATGCTGTGCTTTTTATTCCCATGCCTTTCTGACTTATTTCACTGAATATAATACCCTCTGGGTCTCAGCCATGTTGTCTCAAATGGCAAGACCACATCCTTTTTTATGTGTAATATTCCATTTATGTATATTTGTGTATATTAAAAATATATATGTATATGTATATAAAAAATATCTTCTTTATCCATTTGTCTATTGATGGACACTAGGTTGTTCCCATATCTTGACTATTGTAAATGATGCTGCAATAAACAAAGAGGGGCATATAAAAATAAATAAATAAATAAAGTGAGATCCAGCTCACTGTCAATGGGAGGGGATCCTTATTTTAAGGATGTGAATACCAAGTGTGGATCACAGAGTGCCATCTGAAAAGTCAGTCTACCACAATCTCTTACCTTCTTTTTCACATCTCTTCTCTTAATTTCTCTGTGCTGATTTCTGAATTGTCACCTAAATTTTTCCAATTTACTAAATCTCTGTTCAGTGGTGTCTAGTCTACTGTATAACGCATACATTGCGTTTCATCAATTACCTTATTTTTTTGTTTCTATGATTTCCACTTGGAATGAAACATGCTTATTCTCTTTTACTTAAATCCCTTATTCTTATTTTCTTCTTTTATCTCTGGGTGTTTTAAATCAACCTATTTTAAAGCCTCATTTATTTTTCTCTTTTATTTATTCTTTCTTAGATGAGAATCTTCCCACTTACTCCATCTTCTGACTGTCTCTCATGCAAGTAGTCTCAGTGTGCTTTGTAATTTTTAAAATCTATGAATGTTCTTCAGTGGGATTTATCTTCCATGGTAACACGTGGAAGTCGCATTTATATACTTATTTCTAGAGACATCACTATGAGAGTGATTTTTCAGTGCCTATAATACGTACAAGTTCAGAAACATTTCCTTAAGTTTTTCTCTCTTCCTTGGTTTTTCTCTTCTTCTATTACCATTCCTTCTCACTTGTCTTTGCTGCCTCCTTCAGTCAGTTCCCTGACTCAAAATATTAGAATTCTAGAGTGCTCTGTCCATAGTCTTTTCTTCATCATCAATATCTGGTCACTTGGGTTTAAATTTTATGTGTATTGGATGAGTCACAAATCCATCTTTCTCTCTCCAACTATGAACTACACACTTAGTTATTAAATTTCTAATTCAGCAGTTTGATATTTAATAGTCATCTCAATCTTAACATTACTGAAATATTTACTTGAGTGTATTCATAATGCTGAACTGAAGGGGGTAATAGAGAGGTGGCATTTGAAGATAGAGAAGACAGAGCTAGTTCCAGAGACTAGGTCAGTGGGCCTCAGCTTCAGAGTTTGAATGTGAGAAGAATTTAGTTATAAATCCAGATTCCTAGGCTACATCACCAGAGATTCTGCCATGGCCGTTCTAGGCTGGGATCTAGGACTCTGCATCTGAATATCCCAGGTGATTCTGTTGTGGGAAGCTAAGCACAACACTTTGAAAAACTTTTTCCTACCTGATGGTTATAGTGGGGCTCCTAATATTATGCTGCCTACTTTGTTCTTGTTACTTAAGGACAGGGCAGGAGTAAGTCTTTTCACATACACAGCTGGATAAGGCTGGGAAATTTTAATTGTGTTACAATTACTCACAAAATTAGATTTTTTCACCTTTCCTTGTAGGCCAGTTTTAGCACAAGAGAGATTTGTTAGACTCACCTATCTTATTTAAGTAAAGTGGCTCTGACAAGGTTTGCTAAGATTGATAGCGTATAAAAAGAAAGATTGAAGATAATTGTGTAACTTTCTCAGTTCTATATTCATCTCTCCTCATAAATCTGCATTCTCTGATCTTTTAAGCTGCTTCTTTCTTTCTTATTGAAATTCTCCATTCCCCACTATTTTATCTTTTACTTTCTGAGTCTTCCTAAACCTGTCTTTTTTGCATGTTAATCTTTATTAACATGCCTATTTCAATGGCGCTATCGTGGCAGGTATAGTTTTCGTGCTACTAAACATTATAGAAACCTCTTTTTTGGTAGGAGGGCCAGTCTGTCACGTGAGAAACCCAAATTCATTCAAGCATACAGTATGCCTTTCCCAAAACAAGAGACCGTATTTAAAAGAGGAGTATTAAAAAAGCCAACTAAGATAAAAATAGTATGCCCATTTTATTTCTTAACTCCAAGTTGAACACTCCTTTGTTGCATTTCACAATATTAGATTCAGTTCTCATAGAGGGGAGGGAGAAAAGTGTTCACTTTTCAGAAGTATAGAAACTTCCAGGACACTATAATATTATTGAGTAAATTACTTTCAATAAAATTCTAAATGGACGTCGTGTGGTCAGAAAGTCAATATACATCTAAAACATTTTAGCACCAATCTCCATTAATAAAACACTGCTAGAATAATAACATTGAAGTACCCTGTTCTGAATTTCATAATATTATATATGTTCCTAAAGACATTTTCATTTCCAAATCTGAGGATCTCCTATCAGAGAAACAATTATTTCAAGGTCATCACTGCCCAATCATCATCTTTGGAAAATTATGGTAGCTTGATTGCTTTTTAAAAGCTTTTAGTATATTTAGCAAACTCAAGATTGAAGATACAATTGGTATATATTACTATTTCAGAATTCACATGAAATATAATTGTGATTTGAATAATCTGAAAGGCTGAAGTCACTGGTACCCAAAGATGATTCCCAAAGTGTTATGTCATGGAAGAAAGCACTTAAGCCAACTAAAAATAACCTGTCTTTATATCCCTAAGTGAAAGTTGAAAGCATGTTGGTAAGACAGAATTGCTGAAGATGATAGAAATATATGCTGGTCACAAAAAGCTTGATGGAGGGCAAAAACTGTAAAAACTAGCAATTCCTCTACTATAAATATTCAATAAGAATTCTAGGCACCCCAGAACTTTTATAAAAAGAGGTAGGTAATTTTCTAAAGACAGTATTTGTACCACTTGTTGTTGCCATGACCTACCAAAGGAAAATCTGGGTGGCATTACTTGTGATACGTTTACTCTGTTTATCATCTTATATAGAAGATCTTTGCTTTTCTAACTGATGTTTGACCTAGTGATATTCTTTTGGGTCACGTGTACATGTTATCTATTTCTTCCTGTGGCCAATGACAAATAGGAAAAGGAGTTAGACAAGTCAATGGATATTTGCCTAACAGCGAAATAAAGGTGAATGGATCATGGTATCTGGACAGCCATATTACTAAGGAGAGAATGGTTATTGTTACAGAACGAGAAGTTGCTGAGTATATTCAGATTTCTGCCTTCAGCTTAAAATATTCTGCAAGCATTTTTAAAAAATCATACATTGCTAACTATAATACAAACAAGATAAGTATAAAAAAGAGTTGTATTAAAGTCTATTGATTAAAGGGAGGAAGGCTTGGATATGACATTAACGGTTATGCAAATCATAACAGGGCATCCAGGAATAGAAACTCAAATGGATGTTAGAACTGGGAGTATAGATAAAGGAGGAAGTTCTGGACTGAAAGATGTGTAAGAATATCTAATAAATAGGACTTTTTTCACACTACACCCACTTCTGTCCACCCTAAGTCTCTGAGATGCCTCCAGACCAGCCAAGTGTGTCCTATTTGTGGGATAATGAAGCAGGGAAAAAGGTGGAAACCAACTGATCTAAATTCTTCACAAGTCTTAAAGCTGCCTGAGGACAGGTAATTCTCTTTATCAGGTATTTCTACTCATCTCACTGAATAAGGTCTTTGATTTTTGTTTTTTGCTTTCTCACCATTTCAGGGTGCTTTTCCAGAAATAATGATCAAGTGTTGGCAATTCAGCAGAAGAGTGGAAAGCCAGTATTCACTTATCACCATTCACAAGACATTGAGAAGAGCCTGGATATAACTCCACAAAAGATATATAAGCATACCTATCATTCCTCTTCTAAAGCTCAAATAAACAAACGCCATCAAATTGTTAATTCAGCATTTCCGAGACCTGCGTATGACCCATCTCTCAATCTGCTGGCTATGGCTGGTCAAGATCTTGAAGTGGAAAACCTTCCTATCCCTGCAGCAAATGTAATTGTGGTGGTAAGTGTTTTGTTTAACTGATGCTGATGCTGATGCCAATACTTTCCTCCGTGGTTGATGCTTGGAAAAAAAAATCAATGGTGAATAGTTATCACTGGATCTCAAGGATTATTTACCACTGCGCTTCTCATTCTTCGATATTTCTTTTCTTTTTTGGTACTTGATTATTGTCTCTTGGATGCCTCTTGAATGTAAGCCCATGAAATAAGAAACCTTGTCTGTATCCTCTGTGCACAGCAAGGTCCGTGGTACATAGTACGTGGTCAATAAATATTTGAGAAAAAAATTGCTTTAGGAAAGCCTTGCAGTTATAGTAGGTAATACTCTGCACTGAGCCTCTGTCTTCTGTGACAATCTGTTCAGCAGACAGGGCTTAGTCTCAGTTTACATAACTAATTAGTACCTACTGAAGATCTTCTAGCCACTTGTCTTAAAATTGTAATGAATGAAGAGACTACTGAAAGGTGGAAGTGTAGTAGAGGGGGAAGGTAGTTTTCTGTCACTGGAATAAATAAGATGGTTTGGGAGTAATTGATGGATAATATTCTTAATATCACTGAAGAGGCATCACCCTTTATTAATCAAGATAATGCAGTGGTTCCATTGCTCATATTTTCAGGGTATGTAACTCAGGCCAGAGTTCTCCAATTTATGGAAGTATCATAGCTTAAATACATACTTTGAATACAAGTTTGACACCCTGTTTAGACTACAGTCCCTCTTAAGTTTAAAATCACACAGGAGAGGGGCGCCTGGGTGGCGCAGTCGGTTAAGCGTCCGACTTCAGCCAGGTCACGATCTCGCGGTCCGTGAGTTCGAGCCCCACGTCAGGCTCTGGGCTGATGGCTCAGAGCCTGGAGCCTGTTTCCGATTCTGTGTCTCCCTCTCTCTCTGCCCCTCACCCGTTCATGCTCTGTCTCTCTCTGTCCCAAAAATAAATAAATGTTGAAAAAAAAATTAAAATAAAATAAAATAAAATCACACAGGAGGATTCACATTAAAACTGCAAGTCAGTAGCTAAATGACTGCTATTGCCTTTTTGCCCCAAATGTAATCAAATATGTTGACTTTTGAGGCCAAGATCATTGAATGAAGCCATGTTTACATTTTGACAACCTCTCTATGAACCAAATGTAGTTGAATTTAATAAACTTTTTTCTTTTTCTTTATTTTTTATCTTCTACACATAGGATGCTTTACTTGATCTTGAGAATCAAAGATCCATTCATTGATGTTTTCAACTAGAATACACTGAGTATTTATTATGATCCAGTTGTCATTTGGGGGATCCAGAAAGAGACAGATGAAATGGAATCTCTGGTTTTGCTTGGCAAATGTTTGAGGGGAAATGTCGGTAATTCAGTAAAAAATCATCAATTGAGAACACAAGATGAGCTCTTGTTACAAAATATGTGGGTCACTTGGCCTCCTGAGGTACTCGAACAAATTTTGTACATTTACATGAGTAACAGATGTTCTGAAAGTGAAAGCCATGTACTCTGTCTATTCGGTGAAGACAAATGATGTTAACGATGTGGCTGTATCTGGATATGCCTGTGTTAATACTAGGAGCTCATGGGAGATATTTCCTCTGGTGACCATCATATTCCCATAGTCATCAACTCTTGAAGTCACTGAATTGCCATTCAAGAGGTTTGTTCTATCTTGTAATGTCATGCACTCTCTAGTTAATTTAATATTATGGAGGATAAAAGGCATCAATGAGGAATTCTGGCAGGTCATTTCACTTTTAGCTTATTCGTGGTTTGAAGACTCATGAAGAAGCTGTGCTTTTTCTTCTGAGTGATGATTACATGGAGGCAATAGGCGAATTTGCTGTATTAGCCTCCCCTAACCTCTCGTGATCTAGTCTCTAATCATGCTGTGGCTTTGGTAGCTTGCAACAATTGCTAGTGTCAGTGTTTCATATAATCTATGGACATTACTTATGCACGTGTGATTTAGTAGGAAAACCAGAGAGTAGGGTTATTTTTAAATAAATCAGTAATGTTCGGCTTACTCAAAAAATAGATGGTCAACACTCCGTCAAGTGTTAGCTGGTATGTGTATATGTATATATATATATTTGTGTTTTATATATATATATATACACATATTATTTATGAGTTTACATATATAAAACAATATATATAAACAATATATATTGAGGAATATTGCAGTGCTAGCAAAGAATTATTTTATGGCTTAATTTATACCAAAATGAGCAGCGTTCATGAGTATGTTTCCTGAATTAGAGAAATTATTGGGTTTTTTTTCAGCCAGAATAAAAACACCAGTGCCAATTTCCAAAAAGTGTATGTAACTTTCAAGACTTCCATTGAGAGGAAGAGATGACTTTTTCTCTTCCTAAATGAGAAATTTAAAAGGGACATGGAAGATGTATGTGTCACTCCTCCTTCTCAGATTGTCAGTTGTCTCCACAAAGAATTTCATTAGAGCATTTGTCCACAAATGATTTTTTCCCTTTTTTTCTTTCTTTTATGATCAGGAAAATCTGTAGTTTATTTATTCCAAGGAAAGAACAACACAATTAGAATGTTTATCCCAAAGAATGCTAATTACATCCCACAAGCTCAACTAAGATGTGGTTATTAGGATTTCTGTACAAATGGAATACAGAGGCAATATGAATGTCCTCAAGGTCAGGGCTGTAGTAGGAGTAAAAAAAATTGGCTTTAAACAAATATGTGCTGGAAATTCCATAGTCCTACATCAGGCAGCAAGCCCCCAACATCAGGAAGGAGAGAACTTAGGGGTATGGATGAAAACGGTAGAGTGGAACCAACTAAAGGCTTTTCCGGTTCAGCAAGGTCTGTATAGGTTGCTGAGTGAAGAATGTTCTAGCCTGGGGAAAATCTGAGAAAACTGGTACTAGAAAGGCTTTGGAATGAATATAGAAGTTGGGACATTATGACTCACTTCATGGAATGGTCTTCACAGGAAGGAAAAGAAAAGGAAGAAAAGGGAGGAGAAGGGCTAAGAAGAGGAGGAAGCAGAGGAGGATGAGAAAGGAAAGTGGAGGGAAGAAGATGGGAAGGGATAAAGGAAAGGAGAAAAGAAGGAGAGGGGCACCTGGGTGGCTCAGTCGATTGACTGTTGGACTCTTGGTTTCAGCCCATGTCATGACCTCATGGTTTGTGGGATCGAGCTCCACATAGTTCCACATCAGGCTCTGTACTGACAGCATGGAGCCTGTTTGGGATTCTCTCTCTCCCTTTCTCTCTGCCCCTCCCCTGCTCGTGTGCACACACATTCTCTGTCTCTCAAAATAAGTAAACATTAAAAAAGAAAGGAAAGAGGAGAAAAGAGAGGATATAGGGACAGTTCTTGGGGCAGAGAGAAGACTTCTGTGAGCACATAAGAAGATGATGGGGGAGTTTCCAGTAGCCTTAGATGGCCTCTGTGAGTTTCCCAGACTCCTAAAACTTTTTATCTTGCTCACCACTCACCCAGACCAGCACATAGACATTCTCTTGTTTTATGACACAAACTCTCTTTGAAAACATTTTCATCAGGCAATTGATTTAAAAGACCCTTAAAACCAAATGCTTTGAATAATTCTGGCTTTCAGTTACATCCTGAGTCTGTGTTATGCTTCACTTCATCTTGGTTCTGCTGTGGACCAGTTTTTGAGTTTCATCTTACAAGGGAAGAGGTAATTTTTAGATGTGATTTGAACAGCTCAGAAGGTCCAGCCTTGACACAGTGAATAAAGTCCAGCCTTGACACAGTGAGTAAATTTTGTAATGTTTAGTGTATTTTATGTTTTGTGGACAGGTAATTGTTGAACACTTTTTTAAAAGACATTGTTTTAATCATAATTTTGTACTTGTGTAGGGAATATCCTAAAAGGTGGACTTAACCTTTGTACCTACTGTTGAAATTCTGCCATGTCAGGGAAGGTTCATTAGTTAGAAATATTTTGTGGCAAGTGACAAGAATCCAGTCCAAACTAGAGAAAATTTTGTGGTTCAGGTAACAACATTTCTGTAGTATATATAGCTTTAGGTGTGGTTTGATCAAAGACAAATAATTGACCAGGTTCAGTCTCCAGCTCTGCTTCCTCTGGGGTAACTTCATTCTCAGATGGTTCTCTCTTGTTCATCTCCACATGGTTTCCTGAACCTCCTGGAGTTTTGTCCTTGCAGGTTCATTTTTAGTGGAAAAGAATGACTCTTTCACAACCATCAATAATATCCTGGGTATCTCTATGACTAGTGCAATTTAAGTTAATTACTCACTTCATCCCTGAACAACTTGCAGCCAGGTGATAAAATTAAGCTAATTATCTCAAACCTAAACTATATGCTCCACCCCCTAGAGCATCCCTAAAAACTCACAAGCTTTTATGGGAAGGGAGGTTACTTGAATAAAAATTGGGACACTGTTAACAAGCAAAGATAGACTAGATGTCAGATGGCAGTTAAATGTATGCTAGAGCAGAGTGTCTGGACTTCAATTTCTATTAAGACACAATAGCCTCTTCAAGAAGTAATGAGGATAGGAGGACTTACAACGTGACCTCAGGAATGTGATTCTTGTACAAAATGGGTAACTACGGTTATACTCTCTGACAGTGGCCCAAGTAGGCAGCAAATTTACTCTGACAGAATAGAAAATTCAGGTTCCTGGGCTATGTCCAAACACCCAGACTATTTGCCAGTTAGGACTGTGATTTAGTGCAATCTGCTAGACACATGATATTATGTCTCAAGAATGTCTCAGATTTGTGAAAACCACTGTAGCCTGTGTACTTTTTGATGCTGACTGCTTATATGGCGGGGAACAAGAAGGCTGTATTGAGTGTAGGGGAAGCAGGTGCATGGGCTCTGCTCATGCTGGGCAATCCACAGAAAGTGTGATTCAGATATAGGCTTTGGGAAAATTATGAAATATTTTGTGTGAAGGGTATTGGGATCAAATACTAAATACCAAGTCCAAAATGCTAAATGGATGTAAGACGCAAGCCTACTGTAATATGGAATGTGACTCAGATGTCTTCCAATATAGTCCTTGGGACACTTATCCCAAGTTCCTAGAGGGAATAAATATAAGAGCCTGAGAGAACATGTACCATGGTAATAATACATTTGTTAAATAATAAAATGTGTAACTCTTCTTCTGGATTTTCAGATAAATGTAGTTATATCTTAGAAACTTCTTTTCTGTCTTCCTTGAAAGCGGTATTTTGTCTGTAGACCTTACCAACTTTGTCATTTTGGATTTGATCCGTGTAGCAGTTATTTATTGTTGCACAACGTATTACCTCAACATTTAGCAGCTTAAAACACAAAATGTTTATTATTTCACACAGTTTCTGAAGGTCAGGAATCTGGGAGCAGAAGCTGTGTAGTTCTCTGCCTCAGGGGTTACTGAAGTCAAGCTGCCAGCTGGGGCTTTGTTTCTGCATACTTGACTGAGCCGAAGGCTTCACTTGCAAGCTCACTCACGAGGCGTTGGCAGGAGACTTCCGTTCCTCAACACGTGGACATCTCCACAGGGCTGTGCACGACATGGCTTCCCCCAGCACATGTGAAGAGAGAGAGATTGACACCACACTGCCACAATGACCTCGTCTCCAAGTCACACACCATTGTTTCCAATTTACTGTGTTCCTTAGAAATGAGTCACTAGGTGTAGCCGATTCTCATGGGGAAGGGACTCCAGAGGGCATGATTACCAGGAGGCTGGGATCGTTGAGCACTATCTTGGGGTTTGGCTACCACAGTCTTCAAAATTGGGGCATCTCTGCATTATGCCATTGCTTATTATATTCTTCTAACTATGAACTTCAGGAAAGATAAGGGTGTGCTGAAACCATATCACAGAAATTTCATCATATATGGTAATAATGGAAGAAACTACCTCAATAATGAACCTTCAAGCATCAGAAAACCCTCATGATTACTTTCCAATTTACACATGAGGAAATTAAGGCCCCAAATCAGGAACTTTCTCCAGGTTGTACAGTTAATAATAAGTACTACAGGCAGAATACAAGTCCAAATTTGACTTCAAAACTCAGAACATTTTAAATTTTACCATACGTCATTTGGTTTGCTTCAGGAAAATGTTGTACATTTCCTCAATAGAAAATTTATAACTTGATAGATTACCTTTTATTTAAGCTAATGATAATGTTAATTTTCATGCTTTGAAAATATACTCCTTGATAGCTATATGTTCATGTTGGAGCCAGAGAGAAAAAGGTAAAGATCCATGATGGCCGGTCTAGAGATTATAATAAAAAAGGAATTGTAGTGTCAAATTAGATTTTATTTTTAAGAAAGTCTGAAAAAAGAAATTCTGTAATCTGCTTCAGAAATTTGGTTAAATTTTTGCTCTTAACCTAAGTGCTTCATGTTAAACTATCAGATCTTCTTATATAACCAACTTTCTTTTTATCCCAAACATTTGCATTTCGGAAAGCTTGTGCCTAGATTCTCCAGATATTATTGTACCCCTGCAAATTGTCTTGAAGTAAAAATTTCGTTCTTGAGGTTGGCATCCTGACAGTCATAATTGTCGCCATCTGTTGCTTTTCTCCTTTTCTCACTACTAAAGCAGCAAGGAGGATTCTGGAACACATTCTGGAAATGCTAGAGGTCAAGCTTAGGCAGTGTCTGTGTGAAGTTCTGATACTGGACCACTCAGTGCATCTGCTTGTTTGGATCATTTAGACTCAACATTGGGATGACTGGAGTCTTGAGAGCTGCTTTAATTGATTATCATACTACTTGGACATTGGGTATTGACTAATATTTTTGTCTCAACTCAAAAAGTAATGTACTTTCTTAGAGTTTCAGAATATTTAGAAATATACAGAAGGAAAAATAGGAATAAAAATAATCATTAACTGTTATATAACAATGTCATTTTGCTATATGTATCTGTATAGTCTTTTATATATACAGGTGTAGACTTTCTTTTTTACAGATATATGGAATGTGCACACATAAGGCTTGCAGGTGTTCTTTTTTTTTACTTAGTTTATATTTTGGACATCTTCTTATACCATTAACTGCCTTTAAAAAGCATCATTTTTAACAGCTGCTAAAAATTCCATTATATGATAGATTTTACTGTTATATATATTGACTTGTATTCCCCACACATCCAGTGGCTTAAGGCAGCTAATTTTGAGGAGAACTAAATGTTGACTGTGTCAAACAGTATTCTTTTCATTTCAACTGCCTGATTACTATTATTAAGAGAATTTAAGAGCTTGTTTTAAGGGAAACTTCTTTCTTTATGAACTCTATATACAATTGCAATATGGGGTCTGTTTTTTCTTTCCCTTGGCCAGATTATTTATAAACCTTCTATAAACCTTAAGTGTAAAGCAAGGGAAATATTTAAAGCAGTCAAGGAAGTTAGCAGGACAAAAAAGAGGGTGTTCCGTTGAAAACAAATAAAATGTTGTATTTCAGTGTTTTTCATTGAGGAAGGTGGAAGGTGCTGTGTGTCTTTATGTTGGAACCTAAAAACTCTTTTTTAATCTAAAATTTCCACAACAGTATAAGAACAAATGGGGTCTTCAGGTGAACAAAGAGGGTATCTTTGCTTTGGAGCAAATATATACTTGTCAGATCTCTGTAAAAATTGTGCTTTGGTTTTATGATTGTTGAGAACCGTTCTCTTATACCTTCTGTGAGTGACTTTTGTCCCCTTTTCTTTCTTTTCTTCCTTCTTTCTCTGTTTCCCTCTAATCATAAATACTATGAATCATGCTTAGTTTTTTGCTTGTTTTGTTGTTGTTACTATAAAATGCTTCACTTTAATATCTAACTGCTAATGGATAATTATATTATGCTTTCTGGGCATCTGACCCTCCCTGCCTGTGCATGATGGGTTTGATACTATTTAGCAAATGCCTCCGTTCCCTCCACTTGATCTCTATAGTTCAGACGGTAGAAACAATTTGTTCATTTCTCTTGTTTGAGGTAAACACAGGAGCTAAAAGTCTTTGGAAGGTTCTCTCCCTGAGCAAAGTTACAAAGCTTACTCCTCAAGAACTTTTACCTTTAGTAACTGAGTGTAACACAGCTGTTGCTTCATAGTAGGAGTGACCACCTGACCCCCCCAGGAACCAAATGTCCTTCATCCCCCACCCTGTCATCCTTTCTCTTGTAAACCCCGTGTTTCCATGGACCAAGACTGTTCTAGCAAAGCCCACTTCTCATACCAAAATGTAAAGGGAAAATTGCTCCTGTGTTTCTCCTCTACTCAGTTCTGACACTATCTATTTGGAAACAGAATCAGATCCTTTCACTTACTAGAGTGGCAGTTTATTAGAAAGGCTATCATGACTCAGGACCAGGCGTATGGAAGGGATGCATAGGGCAGGTTATGCGGGAAGGTGTGCAGAGCCCCCATGTCCTCTCTGGATGTGCCATTCTGCCAGCACCACCACGTGTTCACCAACCTGGAAACTCTCCGAACGCTGCTCTTTTGTGTTTTTACAGAGCAAACAATTATGTAGCCATGATTCAGTGAATCATGGTCATTGGTGATTATTCAGCCTCCAGCTCACCTCCCCTTCCCAGAGGTTGAGGGGTGGGACTCAAAGCTCTGTGCCTTTAATCACTTGGCTGGTTCCGTTGGCCACCCGACCACCCCCCCCATCTTTAGGGGGGTTCCAAAAGTCACCCCATTAATATCAACTCAAGTGTGGTTGAAAGGGCTTATTGTGAATAAGGAAAAACACCCATTTCACCTTTATGGTTTTGGAGTTATTTTAGGAACTGGGAACAAAACTAAATAGTATGACAAAACATGCCCCTATTGCTGTCAGATAGGAAACTGCCATGGTTTTAGGAGCTTTGTGCTGGGAACTGTGGAGGAAGACCAAAATGATTTTTTGTTGTTGTTATTATAAATCACAATATCACATCACCATAGCCATTTATCATTGTCTTTTTATAAGGAGATTGGTCATAATCTTGTACTTTAAATATTTGCCAGATTTTTTTTTAAAGTATGAAATTATGGGGCTCCTGGGTGACTCAGTAGGTTAAGCATCCAACTCTTGATTTCAGCTCAGGTCATGATCTTATAGTTCATGGGATCAAGCCCCGCATTAGGCTCTGTGCTGACAATGCAGAGCCTGCTTGGGATTTTCTCTCTTTTTCTCTCTCTGCCCCTCCCCTGCTCTCTCTCTCTCTCTCTCTCTCTCTCTCTCTCTCTCAAAAGAAGTAAATAAACTTAAAAAATAGAATAAAGTATGAAATTATAATCCAGCCATTATTCTTATCCCAAATTGTTTCTTTGATTACCTGTGTGCCACATTTCGACTATTCGAGTTCAGAAAAATAAGTCAAGAGCACATCATCAACTTCACATGTCTGTCAATTCAGCCTACACTTTCATATGATTTAGTCTTTTTACTAAAACAATAAGTTAGCAACAGGTAACTTCAAAGAAAAAGAAAGAAAAAGACCCACTTTGAGGAATAGGCCATATGTTCACAGTCAATTTCCAAGATTGCAGGAAGAGATGTGTTTGTGAGATATGTTTGTCCTCCTCTCTGGAAATGACAGCCATGTGATACAAATTCCAAGAAATCCTGAAAGATTTAGAGAAGGCTGAGAATATGCATCAAGACAATTAGGGCTAAGAATCTGTCTTATTCCGGGATTTCCTGAATTGTATTTATTAATGTCATCCAATCAATTATTCTGAATATTTTGGGTGTTTGTGTGTCTGTAGTTAAAACAAACAAAGAAACAAACAAAAAAACCTTAATCATCTCATGCTCCCATTACAAACCTAGTGAAGCTGCATTGTTTAACAATTTGATTATTTTTCCTGCTGAAAACATGCTAACTGGAATTAGGTATTTCACCAGAACAAGTTCATGTTGGTTTTTTGTCCCTTAAGCACAGGTTGCTTTCTCTCTGTTTTAGAAGTGGTCTGTTTTTTAAATAGGAAACATTGGGCAACAATGCCAAAATCTATGTTGAACAGGTCACAAGGCCTTACATTCTTTGAATGTATACTTTTAAAAATCAGCAGTCATTGCTTATGGACAAATAAATAAAAATTTAAAAATTTCCTCATGTGTGACAGGTGATGGTGACATCTATATTCTTAGGAATAATTTTCTAAATTGTAAGGTCAAGTGAATAAAATTAACTCCATGCCAAGGTAGATTACGGAATATAGCCAAATTATAGGGTCCAGCGAATTTTTGGTAACTAGTATAAGTCATGGAGACTAGGGAAGAATATGTGAGTAATATGTGTAAGGGGCTAAGCATAAGCAGGGGCAAGTGGATTTTCAGACATGGAAGCATGTTAAATGGACACCTACTCCTTGTTCCTTGAGACATTCATTTACTCAAAAATATTATTGCATGCCTCCTATGTTTTGGCAGAAAAGCAGACTAGGGATAGAAGATTAAAAAGATAAGATCATTGCAGCTACACAGTTCACATTCTGTTAGGAGAAAGATAATAAAATAAGAAAGCAGATGGTAGTAAGTGCAGTGAAAAAAACAAAGTTCTGTAATAGAGAGAACATGGTTGAAACTCCAGAATGTCGGGTCTTGAGGGAGTCTCTTAGATCTTCAGGGATACTTAGGGACTGAATCAAGGTATAGTTCCTAAATGGAAGTCACATGGTAAAAGAATAACTTTGGAGTCGGCAGAACTGTGTTGGAATCCCAAATCAGGCACTTACTAATTGTGTGTGTGTGTGTGTGTGTGTGTGTGTGTGTGTGTGTGTGTTCAGAGACTTACTTATCATCTTTGTAGTTTAGTTTCCTCAATTGTAAAAAAGTAATTACTAATAAAATCCATCCTGTGGAATTTTCATGGCAATTGAATGATACAAAGCATTCAAAGCACTTAGAAGCATGCCCAACACATGGTAAGATCCTTATAAAAATTGGCTGCTATTATTAGCATTATATGGAACAATGGAAAATATAACTTTTCAGTCTTAGTACCAAGAATAATTGTATTTCTCCTGAGCCACTGGTTGACTTATAATTATATCTTTCAAGTGCTGTGAATCATGTTTCCTTCTTTCTCTTCCTGCTGAAAAGCTGAGAGCCAAATTTGCAGTCCACCTTTAGCAAACATAGGGAACTTTATTGAGTGCCTTATTTATTTTGTGAACTAACTTCATTTGTGTCTGGATGTTTGCTTTTCTTCACTCATTTTCCTTCTAATTCAATGTCCTCATTTCCTTAGTTTTTATTAAATTTTATTTTGTATTGTATGTGTTTTTGTAAGCTGCTATAAATCTTTCTGTAACACGTTCTGTCTAAACAAATAGTCACTACAATAAAACAGCCATCAGTATGGACAGGTTGAGTCTGAATGTTGCACAACAGGAAATCTCCTTAAGGAAGAATTTGTTTACCTATTAGGTTTGAAAAAATAAGAAAATAAAGTTCGCGTGAAAGAAATACAAGGTGTAAAATGATCTGTTGGCTCTTTGCTCAGCAGGCCAATCCCCAATGTCACAGAGCAAGCTTCATTCCTCTTATGAGTAATTTGAGACAGTGGGAACGGATGGTTTTAGAAGGAGACATCTCGGGTTCACAAGCCTGTTAGGCCATTGACTACCTTCGAGATCCTGGGCAGGTCAACGAACATTTCTGAGTCTTTGTTTCCTCATTTTAATGGTGATTGTAGTACCTGACCTGGGTACCTCCTTTGATTCTTCCCAGGACAGTGAATTTGTTCTGTAAAGTATAATACCTTGTCGTAATGTCAGCTGTCACAGTCGTGGTGCTAGTGATGATAATCAGCAGAATTGTCAATTTTCATCTCCTCTGATCTTGGGGTAAAATCTCTGCATTGCAACAGCTTCCTGCCTCGTTGTATAAATTCAGGAGGCACCCTTCGCATGGTAGTTTAAGCCAACAGCATCCCCTGTGCGTCACACAGCTCACAACCACACGTGGTGGCCCTGACTAAAACCCTGCTTATACTCCATTGCTAATTACCTGGGTTCTTGACATCTTCCTTTCCTGAGTGTTTGCTACCACTGACCCACACTTCAGTTCTTCTGAGCCTGGAGACCTGCCTTATTACTTGTTTTGTCTTTGAACTCTGTTCTCACAGCCAGCCCTCACCTCTACCTGCTGGTAGTTTTTCATGCTGCCATGAGCTGTCTTCTCGTGGGACTCCCACCTGCTACACTTACCCGCTGAAAGCTGAACCACCTTTCCCGTCAGCCAGAACGTGCTCACTCCTGCTCTGTGTTCACCTCTTGTCACGTGCTCCCAGATACAGCTCCTTCTTTTCACCTAAAATTTTCTGAAATAAAATAATGTGTTGACTGCCTTTAGCATGTTAACATTAGCTGTATTGTCAGGAGCCTCTATTACAAAGAGGATTTTTTTTTATTTTTAAAAAATATATCATTAATCCAAATGCAAAATAACTTATTAATAACCTTGTAATTTATTAATAAGCTGATAATTTATTCCCAGTTTATTGGGGAAGATTAGGTAATAAGGATTCCACACATATAAACACATACTCTTGATAATTGAAGTTTACCTGTATAATTGTATAGGGATGTAAATCTTTTTAATTTATATTACACATTTCTCTGTTTTAAATACATATATATTTTATTGTTGTTTTAACACTTGGTCATACTGTACAAGTTGCTTTTCTTTAAAATAATAATAGATGTACCTCTGAGTCTTTAGATATAAATTTGATTTATTTCTTCCAAATAGTTGCATAATTTTCAAGTTTATATATACCATACTTTCTTGAACTACTTCTCAGAATCAATGTACATTCAGGCTGTTTGCCATTTTCTTGCTTTGTGTATATGTTTTGTATTTGCCACAACAAAACTGCCGCAGTCAGTATCTTGTATAGACACCCTTGGAGGAAGAGGAACATGTGTATGTATGTATCTATGTATAATGTGTGTATGTACATAAATGTATATTGCTTGTTCATTTAGGTATTTTATAAAGATGAATAAGATTTTTAAGAGAGAGATTATCACAAGAGTGTTTTAATTACTATATTACCAAATTTTTATTTTCTGAACAGTTGTAGCAATTCACCCTCCTACCAGTAATGTATAAAGGTGCCTGCCTGACTGGTACACAGTCTCTCTAGCGGTTAGTTTCTGTTCTTAATTTCTGCTGACCAAGGGAGTAACAGTTGTACTTCATTATTGCTTACATTTGCGTTTCCACGATGATATAAAAGACTGAACACCTCTCATGTGGATTGGTTATTTGGATTTCATCTCATGCAATTGCTTATTCGTAAGTTGCATATCAGGTTAATTATCTTTTTCTTAACAACTTGTAGAAGCTTTTTGTTTCTTGGGACATAATCCCTTTGTCTGCCATATGGGTGGCATTTATTTCTTCCCAGGCTGTCATTTCTCTTCTTTATAGTGTCTTTTGCTATACAGATTTTTAATTGTGTTGTGCTCATATGTTTATATTCACCTCCTTTTAGAAACAACCTTTGTGACTGTCTCTTTTTTTTCTTCTCAACAATATATCATGGTCATTCTTATAAGGCAGTTTTAACTCTCTCATTTATCTTCCCCCGATTTCTTTATACATGGATAAACTTATGCATGTGTAGTTCTACCCAACTGAGAAATCACTTATTTCACTTTTTATTGCAGTCATTTTGTATCATGTTTTTTGACTTCCTCTCCCCTCCTTCCCTTCATCTGCTTCATCTGCTTCTATTGAAGCCCCTTATCTTCCTGGTCATTCCCACTAGAATCTAAGGTGCATCCTTCGTTTTTTTTTCTTCACACTCATCTCATCACATAAACACACACACGTACATGCACAGTCACACACAGATATGTGCATATATACACACATACACCTACATTGGGATTTTGTCATTTTGTAGTCCACAAAAATGTATAATATTCTAGACATTTTCTGCTCTCCCCCCAACATTCTTTCCCAATGATACCCATGGAAAACTTTTCTAATCAATGGTCATGATGGGTTCTTTTTTTTTTTTAATTTATTCATTTTATGTAGGCTCCACACCCAATGTGGGGCTTGAACTCAAGACCCTGAGATCAAGAGTCACAGGCTTTGCTAACTGAGCCAGCCAGGCGGCGCCCCATAATGGATTCTTTTTAATGGTGCAAACACCTTCATGGTGTGGTTATACCATAATTTATTCCTCTGTTCCTCTATTTGTAGTAATTCACAGTGTTTTCACCCTTGTTTTTCACCCTGTGAATAAGTTGTAAAAACACTTTTATACATATGCTGCTACATGCTAATACGTTTATTTCTGTGGAATAGATTCCCAAAAGTGAGATTGCTACATTGAAATAATATGTGACTGAATTTGTTTCTGAAAAGCAATAGTAATTTTCATTTTTACCAGAAAGTAGGAAAGTAGCCACCCTCCATCTCTATAAACAATGGTGTTACCACTCTTTTTTTTGTGTGATGATAAATGTAAATTTATATCTCATTATTACTTCTAGTTTCTTTTTTTTAAAAGCCTTGTTTTAACTTTTTAAAATTCTAGTTTCTTTTTTTTAATTTTTTTTAATGTTTTTATTTATTTTTGAGACAGAGAGAGACAGAGCATGAGCAGGGGAGGGGAAGAGAAAGACACACAGATCCGAAGCAGGCTCCAGGCTCTGAGCTGTCAGCACAGAGCCGGACGCGGGGCCCAAACTCACAGACTGTGAGATCATGACCTGAGCCGAGGTCGGATGCTCAACCGACTGCGCCACCCAGGTGCCCCGAAACTTCTAGTTTCTTTAAAAAGAATAACATGCCTTTTCTGAATATTCCAGATCAGTTGTCTTCCTTGACTGCATTGTGCAATCTGTCTTCTCTGCAAGTTTCCTGACCCCTTTCTGAATATCTCAGTGTCACTGTGCCCGACTCCAGTGGCCTCCCAAATGATGCCTCCACCCCACCTACTTGTTTGTCTCTGATATGTTTACAAAGTTTGGAATTGAAAACCAGAGACTGTATTTGCTCAAAACATTTAATCATCAATCGTAGAACTCTCAATGAAGGCCCAAAGAGTACCATTTATTATTTCAGCCTCATATTTTAGTAATCATTTAGTTCTTAAGAAAAATTTTCGTTCTAAACAGTGACCTTGCTAATAAGGGGAAGTTAAAAGGATTCTGTCTGTAAAACCATTGACCACCAATGTCAGTCTATTTGGGGGTATTAATAGCCTCAGAACCCACTTATCACATAACAAGGAAAATTATAACTTCAGATCACCACCTTAGAAAAAGGTGAATCGTCTCCATCATGACATTCTCTTTACACCCTGACACCACATTACCAAAATTTACAAAGACTCTGGTCTTTATAGTGTCTTTTTTTTTAATTAAAAAAATTTGTTTTTAATTTACATCCAAATTAGTTAGCATATAGTGCAACAATGATTTCAGGAGTAGATTCCTTAATGCCCCGTACCTATTTAGCCCATCAGCCCTCCCACAACCCCTCCAGTAACCCTCTGCTTGTTCTCCATATTTATGATTCTCTTCTGTTTTGTCCCCTTCCATGTTTTTATATTATTTTTGTTTCCCTTCCCTTATGTCCATCTTTTTTGTCTCTTAAAGTCCTCATATGAGTGAAGTCATATGATTTTTGTCTTTCTCTGACTGACTTAGCATAATTTCACTTAGCATAATACCTTCCAGTTCCATCCACGTAGTTGCAAATGGCGAGATTTCATTCTTTTTGATTGCGAAGTAATACTCCATTGTGTATATATATATACCATATTCTCTTTATCCATTCATCCATCGATGGACATTTGGGCTCTTTCCATACTTTGGCTATTGTTGATAGTGCTGTTATAAAAATGGGGGTGCATGTGTCCCTTTGAAACAGCACACCTTTATCCCTTGGTAAATACCTGGTAGTGCAATTGCTGGGTCGTAAGGTAGTTCTATTTTAGTTTTTTGAGGAACCACCATACTGTTTTCCAGAGTGGCTGCACCAGTTTGCATTGCCACCAACAATGCAAAAGAGAGCCTCTTTCTCTGCATCCTCGCCAACATCTGTTGTTGCCTGAGTTGTTAATGTTAGCCATTCTGACAGGTGTAGGGTGGTATCTCATTGTGGTTTTGATTTGTATTTCCCTGATAATGAGTAATGTTGAACATTTTTTCATGTGTCGGTTGGCCATCTGGATGTCTTCCTTGGAGAAGTGTCTATTCATGTCTTTTGCCCACTTCTTTACTGGATTATTTGGTTTTGGGGTGTTGAGTTTGATAAGTTCTTTATAGATTTTGGATACTAACCCTTTATCTGATATGTCATTTGCAAATATCTTCTCCCATTCTGTTGGTTGCTTTTAGTTTTGCTGATTGTTTCCTTTGCTGTGCAGAAGCTTTTTACTTTGATGAGGTCCCAATAGTTCATTTTTGCTCTTGTTTCTCTTGCCTCTGGAGACATGTTGAGTAAGAGGTTGCTGCGGCCAAGATCAAAGAGGTTTTGCCTGCTTTCTCCTCGAGGATTTTGATGGCTTCCTGTCTTACATTGAGGTCTTTCATCCATTTTGAGTTTATCTTTGTGTATGGTGTAAGAAAGTGGTCCAGGTTCATTCTTCTGCATGTCGCTGTCCAGTTTTCCCAGTACCAAGTGCTGAAGAGACTGTCTTTATTCCTTTGGATATTCTTTTCTGCTTTGTCAAAGATTAGTTGGACCACGTTTGTGGGTCCATTTCTGGGTTCTCTATTATGTTCCATTGATCTGAGTGTTTGTTCTTGTGCTAGTACCATACTGTCTTGATGATTTCCGCCTTGCAGTATAGCTTGAAGTCCGGGATTGTGATGCCTCCTGCTTTGGTTTCCTTTTTCAAGATTGCTTTGGCTATTCGGGGTCTTTTCTAGTTCCCTACAAATTTTAGGATTATTTGTTCTAGCTCTGTGAAGAATGCTGGTGTTATTTTGATAGGTATTGCATTGAATATGTACATTGCTTCGGATAGTATCGACATTTTAACAATATTTGTTCTTCCTATCCAGGAGCATGGAATCGTTTTCAATTTTTTTATGCCTTCTTCAATTTCTTTCATAAGTTTTCTATAGTTTTCAGTGTATACATTTTCACCTCTTTGGTTAGATTTATTCCTAGGTATTTTATGTTTTTTTGGTGCACTTGTAAATGGGATCAATTCCTTGATTTCTCTTTCTGTTGCTTCATTGTTGGTGAATAGGAATGCAACTGATATCTGTGCATTGGTTTTATATCTGCAACTTTGCTGACTTCATGAATCAGTGCTAGCAGTTTTTTTGGTGGAATCTTTTGGGTTTTCCATATAGAGTATCATCTCATCTACAAAGAGTGAAAGTTTGACCTCCTCCTGGCCTATTTGGATGCCTTTTATTTCTTTGGGTTGTCTGATTGCTGAGACTAAGACTTCCAATACTATGTTGAATAACAGTGGAGAGAGTGGGCATCCCTGTCTTGTTCCTGACTTTAGGGGGAAAGCTCTCAGTTTTTCCCCATTGAAGATGGTATTAGCGTTGGGTCGTTCATATATGGCTTTTATGATCTTGAGGTATGCTCCTTCTACCCCTACTTTCTTGAGGGTTTTTATGAAGAAAGGATGCTATATTTTGTCAAATGCTTCCTCTGCATCTATTGAGAGGATCATATGTCTCTTATCCTTTCTTTTATTGATGTGACAAATCACATTGTTTTGCAGATATTGAACCAGCCCTGCATCCCAAGTATAAATCCCACTTGGTCGTGGTGAATAATTTTTTTAATGTATTGTTGGATCCAGTTGGCTAATGTCTTGTTGAGGATTTTTGCATCCATGTTGATCAGGGAAATTGGTCTGTAGTTCTCCTTTTTAGTGGGGCCTCTGTCTGGTTTTGGAATCAAGGTAATTCTGGCTTCATAGAAAGAGTTTGGAAGTTTTCCTTCCGTTTCTATTTTTTGGAACAGCTTCAAGAGAATAGGTGTTAACTCTTCCTTAAATGTTTGGTAGAATTACCCTGGAAAGCCATCTGGCCCTGGACTCTTGTTTTTTTGCAGATTTTTGATTACTAATTCGATTTCCTTACTGGTTATGGGTCTGTTCAAATTTTCTATTTCTTCTTGTTTCAGTTTTGGTAGTGTATATGTTTCTAGGAATGTGTCCATTTCTTCCATATTGCCCATTTTATTGGCATATACTTGCTCATAATATTCTCTTATTATTGTTTTTATTTCTGCTGTGTTGGTGGTGATCTCTCCTTTTTCATTCTTGATTTTATTTATTTGGGTGTGTTCCTTTTTCTTTTTGATTAAACTGGCTAGTGATTTATCAATTTTGCTAATTCTTTCAAAGAACCAGCTTCTTGTTTCATTGATCTGTTCTACTGTGTTTTTGTTTTTGATAGCGTTAATTTCTGACCTAATCTTTATTATTTCCTGTCTTCTGCTGGTTTTGGGTTTTATTTGCTGTTCTTTTTCCAGCTCCTTAAGGCATAAGGTTAGGTTGTGTATCTGAGATCTTTCTTCCTTTTTTAGGAAGGCCTGGATTGCTATGTACTTTCCTCTTATGACCGCCTTTGCTGAGTCCCAGAGGTTTAGGGTTGTGGTGTTATCATTTTCATTGACTTCCATATACTTTTTAACTTACTCTTTAACTGCTTGGTTAGCCCATTCATTCTTTAGTAGGATGTTCTTCAGTCTCCAAGTATTTGTTACCTTTCCAAATTTTTTCTTGTGGTTGATTTTGAGTTTCATAGCTTTGTGGTCTAAAAATATGCATGGTATGATCTCTATCTTTTGTACTTACTTAGGGCTGATTTGTGTCCCAGTATATGGTCTCTTCTGGAGAACACTCCATGTGCACTGGAGAAGAATGTATATTCCACTGCTTTGGGATGAAATGTTCTGAATATATGTGTTTAGTCAATCTGGTCCAGTGTGTCATTCAAAGCCATTGCTTCCTTATTGATTTTTTGATGAGATGATCTGTCCGTTGCTGTGAGTGGGGTGTTGAAGTCTCCTGCTATTATGGTATTACTATAGATGAGTTTCTTTATGTTTGTGATTAATTGATGTATATATTTGGGTGCTATCACATTTGGTGCATAAATGTTTACAATTGTTAGGTCTTCTTGGTGGATAGACCTCTTAATTATGATATAATGCCCTTCTACATCTCTTGATACAGTCTTTATTTTAAAGTCTAGATTGTCTGATATAAATATGGCTACTCCGGCTTTCTTTTGTTGACCATTAGCATGATAGATGGTTCTCCATCCCCTTACTTTCAATCTGAAAGTATCTTTAGGTCTAAAGTGGGTGTCTTGTAAACAGCATATAGATGGATCTTGTTTTCTTATCCATTCCGTTACCCTATGTCTTTTGATTGGAGCATTGAGTCCATTGATGTTTAGAGTGAGTACTGAAAGATATGAATTTATTGCCATTATGATGCTTGTAGAGTTGGAATTTCTGGTGGTGTTCTCTGGTCCTTTCTAATCTTTGTTGCTTTTGGTATTTACTTATTTTTTTTCATCTTTTCTCCCCTCAAAGGGTCCCCCTAAAATTTCTGCAGGGCTGGTTTAGTGGTCACGAACTCCTTTAATTTTTGTCTGGGAAACTTTTTATTTCTCCTTCTATTTTGAATGACAGCCTTGCTGGATAAAGAATTCTTGGCTGCATATTTTTCTGATTCAGCACACTGAATATATCATGCCACTCCTTTCTGGCCTGCCAAGTTTCTGTGCATAGTTCTGCTGCAAACTTGATCTGTCTTCCCTTGTAGGTTAGGGACTTTTTTCCCTTGCTGCTTTCATGATTCTCACCTTGCCTGAGTATTTTGTGAATTTGACTATGATATGCCTTGTTGATGGTCGGTTTTTGTTGACTATAATGGGATTCCTCTGTGCTTCCTTGATTTTGATGTCTGTGTCTTTCCCCAGGTTAGGAATGTTTTCTTCTATGATTCGCTCACATAACTCTTCTACCCCTATTTCTCTCTCTTCCTCTTCTGGGACCCTTATGATTCTGATGTTGTTCCTTTTTAATGAGTCACTGATTTCTCTAATTCTTAAGTTGTGTTCTTTTATCTTAGTCTCCCTCTTTTTTTCTGCTTCATTTTTCTCCATAAGTTTGTCCTCTATATCGCTGATTCTCTGTTCTGCCTCATCCATCCTTGCCAACATGGCATCCATTCAAGATTGCAGCTCAGTTATAGCATTTTTTGTTTCATCTTGACTAGCTTTTACTTCTTTTATCTCCACAGAAAGGAATTCTAATCTATTTTTGACTCCAGCTAGTATTCTTATTATTGTGATTCTAAATTCTGGTTCAGACATCTTGCTTTTATCTGTGTTAGTTAAGTCCCTGGCAGTCGTTTCTTCCTGCACTTTCTTTTGGGGTGAATTCCTTCTTCCTACTCCTTCTTTTGGGGGAAAGTGGGTTGATAGGTTAGAGAAAAAAAGGGGAAGAAAGCAAAAAAAAGAAATTGTTTGAAAATTTGAAAAAAATGAATAAAGTAGACTAAAATGAAATGATGGAAATAAAATAGAATTTGAAAAAATCTACACAAAAGTAAAGAATATAGTAGAAAAAAATTAAAGTAAAATATTTTAATAAAAATTGAAAATAAAAATGAATTTTTTCTCTTTCTGTATTCAAGAAAAAGAAAAGAAACGAAAAGGAGAAAAAAAAGAAAGAAAAGAAAAAAAACTGAATAGTTGGACTGGCTAACAGACTGAAATGTGACTGAAATTACTTCGTTTTCCCCTAGAAGTCAAACTGTGAGGCGCTTTATAGTCCATAAACTAAGCAAGCGGTGAGACTTGTGTTCTTGAAAAGTGAATTTGGCACAGTTGGGCAGGGCTTGGTGTAATGGCTCGGTTCTCCACTAGATGGTGCTGCTAGCCTACTGGGGTGGAATGTTGTGGTCCTTGTAGATGTGTATGGGCATGCGCAGGAGTGGTGAAATGACATCACCCAGCTACTCAGTCTGTAGTATCCGAACTCTGTCCTCCCCTATCAGCAGTTGGGCACCCGTCCTTCATCTTTGGCTTCCGTCCACTCCCCGCTTCCACACTGTTTGTGATAAAAGCCCAGGCGGCACCTCCTTCCCGAGTTTTGTCTCAGATGAGGCTGCCTTCCCCAGCCCCCCCACTTCTGACGGACTTTGGCTTTGATCTGCTTGGCCCCTCTGCTGACAGTCTTACCAAGCAATGGCCAGGTGCCGGCCACACCCAGGAATGCTTGCAGGACCGTGCTGCTGCCAATGCCCAGAGACTGTGGCCAGGTGCCAGCCCACCCCAGAAAAAGTTCGTGAGACAGTATAGCAGCAGCGCCTCAGGGACTATGGAAAATCACAATGCATATCTGGCAAAAGGCTTCACCCCCAATGACCTTGTTCCAGCACCAGAGAACGTGGCTGTTCTTTGGGGTCTGCTGGTCCCAGGTGGCCTCACATCCTCTACCAAATATCCTTCCAGCAGTGGAACCGCTTCTCTCCATGTGGCCTGAGAACCTCCCGGACCCTACTCTGCTCCTGGGGATTTGCCCTTCCCACCAGATCACCACCAGGTATCAAGCTTCAGAGTTTCAGGCTCTGCGCTCCCCCTGTTTACAGTCTTAATGGAACTTAAACCCTCTCCTTTCTTCTTTCTCCCTTTTTAGTTCAGTCCCTGCGTCTGTTTCCAATTTTCCACTTTCTCACCAGCTGCTTTTGGGGAGGGGTGCTTTTCCTGTATTCTCCCCCAAGCCCCATCTCCATCCTCTCTCTGCACGCTAAAGCAGCTCCCTGCCCTCCACGGCTTCCCTCTCCCCAAGTTCACCTCTCCATGCCACGTACCTGCTGAATTCTGTGGTTCAGGTTGTGCAGATTGTTGTGTTAATCCTCCAGTCAGTTTTCTAGGTGTGCAGGATGGTTTAGTGTTGGTTGGGCTTGTATTGTTGGTCTGTGTTCTTGTATTTCATGGATGCAAGACACACAAAAAACTTCCATGCTGTTCTGCCATCTTGGCTCCTCCTGGTCTTTATAGTGTCTTAAATTTTGGTGTCTGGGAACATTTATTTTCTCTCCTACAGGGAGAGACTACAGGACTATGTCCCTGTATATTCTTAGAGTAAAATTATAGACTAGACATATGTCTCTAGTAGAAGACAATGGCAGTAGCTCACAGAAGGAGGTAGACCAATGATGAGAGTGGTCCTGTCCATCCAGCAGTTTCACAGTAATCAAGTCCTTGGCAAAGGACCCCAAGTATCTTAGTTCTGTAGGTTCAAGCATAGTGAGGAAATCATTTGGCTCTCTTAAAGACTTCTCATCAATCATTTAAATTCCTTGTGCTTTGATTTTAGAGTCAACAAAATTGACTTCTTTTCATGACTGGGCCTCCATCCTGTTTAACTTGAGGGTGAAAATCCTAGTTCCTGTGCAATTACTTCTCATTGTAAATGAGGTCACTGGATACCCAGATTTCCCAGGCAGTTTTAGTGGCATTAGTCGTTGTCTCAGGGTCCCATCACTCCTGGGCACTGATGAGGGGGAGTAAGTCTCAAAGTTCAGTTCCAAATCCCAAAAAGTTGGCAACCTAATCAGTCTACTACACAGTGAAGTCAGGTTTATTGCAACCACTTGATCTCCAAGTTAATGCAAGTGCTAGTAGAGGAAGTGGTCTGACAAACCACCTGTCTAACTCACTCATTTTGCAGATGGGCTCAGAAATATGAGGTGGCTTTCTTGAGACTGAGAGCTCATGAGAGATCAAAGCATCTTGAATCAGATACTAATCTGAATCTCAGTTTTTCTCATGAAAAATTAGGACATTAGCATCTGTTCCCTTTCATTCATAAGGACTTTAGTGTTGAAATGAATCAATATATGTGAAAATACTTTTGAAATATTTATGCTATGCATAAATGCAGGTATCATAAAATTGTTTGAACATTTAATGTTATATCTCCGCCAGTAGGAGCATCAGAAATCTCTGGATAGATTATAATAGCTACCATTTATTGACTTACTATCTATGAACAGGCCCTCTACCAAATTCATCTCATTTAAAGATTTTCATTATGATACCTCTGGCCCTAAAAAGAGTGGAATAGTTGACTTAGTAGGCATCAGGATGTTTCTGCCATTGTTTCTTTGAAAGACATTTAAGATGGACAGTATATCACAGGCCAGGCTCTGGAGTCAGGTTTTGAACTCAGGCACATCCTTTGCAGTATCTATGCACCAAACTTACCTGCCTCTATGAAGCCTGTTTTATGTGTCATTATATGATCTTCTGTAGAAATAAGAGTAACTAATAGTCAATAGAACATAAATTCTATTATATCCATATTTTAAATAACCTTGAAAAAAATAAAATGAACTTAAAAAAAAACGGATATCACTCCAATTCTCTTCATAGTCTTAAGAAAACTCTATGAGTGTAGAGTTAAAAATAAGATTACTAAATTTGTTTTCATTATTTTCTATTCAGAAAGGTTAAGTCTATCTTTATTTTTAAAAATAGGTTCAAAAGAGCCACTCTGAAAAACAGTATTGTTACCTATCTAACTCATCCAGCCTTCCCCACTGTGGAAAAGAGAATTATGGAAATGAGGCCAAGGTCTGATCTGAGGTGACAAGAGATCCCCTGCTCAAAAATACTTAGCAGCCTGTCACACAGTCTAAACTTCCATCAGCACAGAATAATTTACTCTGATAATGCCACCAAATAGCCACGATATTTGGAATGAATAAAGTCTTGCTATCTGGCAGTACTCAGGTACTGAGAGATTCCTCATATAATTTTTCCAGATACTGCCAACAAAGCATTTATGTGTACAGCATGCCTTAGCTACTGGCATGATAATTAATATTGCTGTACATGATGGGCTCTGGATCCCTAGCCTTGTCCTAATGGAATGGATGAGTATTCAGATGCATAATTTTTCCCTCAAAGAGAAAGAGTGGCTTAGGCTTGGAATACTGTTGAAGCAGAGCCGAGTCAGGCCAGGGGCTGGGAGAGATCTGAGCAGTCAGAGTACAACATACAGGATGTGGGCACCTAAGAGGTGGGAGTGGGGTTGAGACTGATTTGATGTAAGGATGGTTCTACAGACAAACAGCTCCTCTGGCCAAACGTCCCTCAGGCTGGCTTTGCTGCTGGTGAAATTTTTGGCAAAGCATCCCATTGGCCAGAGAGGTCATAAGCTCGTAGTCTGTGAGCTGAAGTCAGCCCACAAATGAGTCTTTTGGCCCCAAGGAGTAAGAAGGGAATTGAAGAGGAATGCCCTCAAGCAGGCCTCCCACCCTCCCACCTACCCTGCACAGACCCCACCATTGGGAAATTCCTCCCCTTCACTCCTTGGGTTTCCTGCCTGGCCCCTGAGATCTTTTGAGTTTGTGACATTGGTTTTGGATTTCAGAGTCGGTGTCTCTATCCCAAGTGTTGGTTGTATTTGTAACCTATTCCAAAATCTGTTCATGTCCTTTGCCTGCTTTTTCAGGATCTCATTTATATATCCTCTGCTCAATTAATGTGATGGTACTGTGAAAACCGTGGTGGAAATGTTACTGTGAGTCTTTGCAGGGCCTCAAGACTGCTGAATATCATAAGCACACATTCTGAAGCTGCGATAATTAAGGCCTTCTTTCACAAGCATTAGTAACACAGTGTGTGTATTGGGCATCATGGTTGTCAGGATGGCTTAAGGGAAGTGGACTTTTCTAGAAGCCTCTCACTTTTCTGACATTCTGCTGACAGAAGGTTGCATTATAAATGTAACATTTTCACAGTGTTGGAAGCATCTGTCTCCCCACTGTCTTTGAGGCAATAGGGCCTGAAGATTACACTTAAAGATGTTCACTGTTGTTCCCTTTGTACTGGTACTTTATTGAGAATATGTAGAAAACATAATCACGGGATAATTGCAAATCTAGAGAATACGGTAACAATAAAAGAATAACAGAAACACCACTTTCTACCGTGTATCGGGCTCCCACTGTTCATAAGTCACGATGGCACCGGATTCCATTCCTCTATCTCATAATGCTATGTGGTATTATTACTCTTTTTTTAAATTTTTTTTTAACGTTTTTATTTTTGAGACAGAGAGAGACAGAGCATGAATGGGGGAGGGTCAGAGAGAGGGAGACACAGAATCGGAAACAGGCTCCAGGCTCTGAGCTGTCAACACAGAGCCCGACGCGGGGCTCGAACTCACGGACCGCGAGATCATGACCTGAGCCGAAGTCGGCCACTTAACCGACTGAGCCACCCAGGTGCCCCTTATTACTCTTATTTTATAGTTAATGACATGGAGGCTCCTGGAGCTTGTCACACAGAAAGTATCTTGTTTGATTTTAAAGACAGTACTATTTCCACCATGTGGTCTGCATCTCTTCTCATCTGTGGACTTTTGGAAAGGTCTGGTTAGGACTGGAGATGATTGGCAACTGTCCCCCTGGACTCCTAGCAAGAGGAGAATCATTCGTGCAGGGAAAGCCAAGGGCTTTCTCTTGGATGGTAGGTTTTCTCGGTGCCAGGGAGCTCTGAAGTTCATGGCCTGGGTCTCGTGATAAAATTTCCACTCTAATGCTCCCATGGTCTTTTCTCAATTGTGGCAACCGGAGAAGGTTGCTCGACTCTTTGGAAAGTTCTATGTTGTTGTATTAGTTTCCTATGGCTGCAACAAATTTCCATAAACATAATGGCTTGGAACAACACATTTATCATCATATAATTCTGGAGATCAGAAGTCCAAAATCTTATTGGGCTAAACTCAAGGTGTCCACAGGGCTGGTTTCTTCTGGAGGCTCTTGGGGAGAAATTTGTTCCTTGCCTTTTCCAGCTTCTGGGGGCCACCTGCATTCCTTAGCTGATGGCTCATTTCTAGCAATGGCATCCTTGTGACTTGTCATCACACCTCCTTGTCTCTCTCTCAGACCTTCCTGTCTCCCTCTTGTGAGAACTGTTGTGATTACATTGTGCCCACTTGGAAAATTCAGGACAATTTTCTATCTTGGGGTACTCCATCAATCACATGCCTCTTGCCTCGCATTCATAAGATTAAGATAGCGACATCTTTGGGGGGCCATTATTCAACCCACAACAGCCACTGACCATGATGATTTTTCCATTGGTAATGATACCCACTTTGAACAGCTCAGGACTGTCCCAGCATCTCCTGGGACAAAGCATCCCGAGTTCCCCTCTTGTATAGCTCTTCAAGGCAAGAGTATGACTGGCTAGGCCAATTTGTGCTCCTTGCTTGCCATCAAACAGGGCTTGAAATTTGGTGGACGCCAAGCTGGATGCAGCCTCCAGCTGCATATTTTGTATAGTCTTCAGTGCGTTTTTTTCTTGAGTAGGGAATTTTATACCAAAAATTTGCATTTCAAGTATTTCTATAAAAATTGGGAGACCTAGCATCACAGTGCCACTTTTCCAAATGGCTGCATAATTGCTTCTGCCTTCAAACAGAATATGTGCTCTCTCAGTCACCTTCATCTCTGCCACTGTCTGATGACGAATTACACCTGGCTTACTTCACTCATTTATTTTAACTGCTTGGACTCTGTAGTTTAAGTGTCTGAGTTTATAATCATGATTCTAAAAACACAGCATAAGTATGCATATTAGAGAGCATTTGCTCAGATAATTTGGACAGGGACAGTAACTTTCTCTATATATGTAGAAAAGTCTGTGTTAATCCCTAAGTATCCAGGAAAAGCACTCTGGATGCTGTGTCCCAGGGGGTGCTTGGGCACTCCTTCCTTCACTGGAGGTAAAATTTTCTACCTGTCATTGGGAAAGTAAGCATCTTTTCCCTCTTTCTGGGACTGTTTCATAAGTACATCAGTTCCTTAAAATTTAGAATCTACTTTATTCCAAATAAAGACTTTCATCATCTTTATGACCACAGTCTCAGAGTGGTTGGCACACAGCGGGTGTTGAATGAATGAATAATAAATACTTGTTGAATGAATAAATAAATGATGATAATGACAATGATATTGATGATAGCTAACATTTATGAGAACTTAGTTATAAATGGATGTTACATCTTTGAATGAGATAGCAAATGCAAACCTGATACAGACAAGTTCACTGTGAGTGCCTGTCCTCCCACAGGCCCTGGAAAGGCAACCTTATTAATCATGTGACCCCACAGCTGATGGGAACACAGAAAGATTCCTAAGTGAATGACACTCTACCCTTAGCTAAACAGGAGCCTATGACATGGCCTGTTGCAAAGAGCACTCACAAGAAACAAGCCTGAAACTTTAGAGGTTTTTTCCTTTTGAGAACTGAGATGAAGAGAAATGGTTTGTCTAAAGTTGGTAGTGGATGCTTGAGCAAATGGGTCATGCCATAGATTAGGGACTGGCTTCCAGTCTGCCACATGCAAGATGATTATGCAGAAATGATGCAGCTATTGAGAGAGAGAGAGAGACGATCTCAGTTCCTGATTTTCCAGTGTTCAGTTATGATTTACATGAGGCTTGACTATTTTGGTGTGGCTATGAAATTGTCTTTTGTATCCTTACAGCTTTTCTTCTCTGTCTTTAACTCAGAAAGGATATCTGCTCCTTATCATTAAAACACTTGTCTGGAATGTTGCTTCACCTAGGATCTTAGCATGACAGTGGAATTTAATGAAGATCGGACTGTGGAATAGCAGTGTGGCCAAAGTGAAAATCAAAGGAAACTAAGAGTTCTGATGGCTTTGGGCACTACAAACTCCTAGAAGGTCATTCTGAACAGAACTGGGACTCAGTGATATTAAGCACTGAATGTTTTCCAACATGTGAAAGTTCCCGAGTCCTTCGATTCTGAAAGGAAAATAATAATAATAATAATAAAAATACCTGGGAAATATTTCACCCTGTTATGAAGGGAGAAGAAATGATAGCCATTGGCTCATTAGAATTACTGGACTGAAAATTTTGTCAATTAAACCAAAAAAAACCTATGAAAATTTAATTGGGCATTTTAGGAATCAGCTTGCTAAATTTGAAGAGATTGCATTCTTAGTTTTAGAATATGCTTCCTGGAATAGCTACCTTCCAAGTGCACATAATCTTTATAAAATAGCTTCAGCATTAATTTTTCACGAATTGAAAAGCGTGCTAGAGGATTAAAGTAGAATAATAGATGTAACATTACATAAAAGTAGGACACTCATAAATCATTTATGACTTCCGTGCTCATCAGGACTTGGCTTTTTGAATCTTAATTGAAAACTAATGTGGCTATATTCTTGAAAAAAGTAAATTGGTTATTCTGATAGCAGACAACTTTCATTAGGGAGTTAATTAATTTGGGGAGGCTGAGAGTCTTCTGTATCAAACATACTTACACAGTCATGTCCAGTCATGGAACTTTATTTAATTACAGTCATCTTCTGGTCAGTGCACATTGTTTATCTTTTATTTTCACTTTGATCAATGCCAGTTAGATACTGTGTAAGTTATTATGGGCTATAATTTTATATAAAGGTATAGAGTAGGTTTAGACCCCAAGTAGGAAACAGAGCAGCTGGTTGCTAAGAAGACCTATTCTACAGAAACTTTGACACTACACCGATGCTCATGCCTTTCTACTTCCATCTTCCTTTTATGTTTTCTTCCTCATCAATTGCTATGATAAACTTAGACATTTTTTGGATGCCAAATGAGATGCTATTCAAAAGTAATTGACCCTTGGGGTACCCAGCTGGCTCAGCCGGTAGAGCATATGACTCTTGATCTCAGGGTTGGGAGCTCAAGCCCCATGTTGGGTATAGAGCTCTACTCAAAAAAAATTAAATTAAATTAAATTTGATTTATAAAATTTAATATCAATATTTAATATCAAATTATTAAATTTATTTGATTTACTTGATCCCTGTTTTGATAAATTAAGCAATGGATGCAATAGCTGATATACTTTTTCTGTTCTGAAATTATTTATATAATTTATTTTTACCCTTTGAATTTTTCTAACCATCTTAATTCCCCTCTTTAGTACAAATAATTAGGTCTGCTAATTATTGAAGATTTAAAAGCACTAATTATGATACCTACAAGTCTGTAAAAAAAAAAAAGCATCATTATCTTCATTGCATAGATGAGGAAACTGAAGCTCATCTATGTCACAATAGGTAACTTATCTAGGGCTGGAGGATTTTACCAAGCTCTTGTAACTTTTTACACTGCTTCAGTTTTCCCTGGGGACTGAGGACAATTGCCCTACTTTCTCCCCCACTAATTATAAACTTTGTCTTGCCGACCGTGGATTGGTATGGGAAAGTAAGGTTTGGTCGTGAGCAATGCTGATATATTTGCCTTATGTCCTCACCCTCGGGCCAGATGTCCCTTTGTTTAAAATTCCTCCTTAAAAGAGCATAACAGTCTGAAGATCACTCCATTCTGAATGTAAGTTTACAGCCTGGTTTTGAAATCCAAATTTTATTCCTTAAGAACTATATTAGAAAGGCAGTAACCAATTAAGGCCACCTGTTTATGTCCACAGTGCTGTTTGGGAAAATCCTCATATTAAGAAAGAGATTGATGCCCCTTCAACAAGGGAGATGACCTTAACTTGGGATAGGAAGAATGGATACATCTGCTTACCCAACCCCAGGACCGAACAAAAGTCTCTGTGTGACCTGAATGAGTTCAATGTAACCCTGAACACAGTTCTGACTGGGATCAATCCCAGTCATTCCACAAGGCTTTGGGAAATTTGCATGGATGCCATTAGAATTTAATCTCCATTAAGGATATTTGGAACAGAAAAGCCCAGCCTTTGTATGGTTTTGTAGATTTCACAATCTGACTGATAACTTCTATAAAAATTTATTGTTTGCCATTTGCCAGGCATCATCTCAAGCTCACCGTTATAGCCATCATAGAAAAATATTTGGGAATTTGAAAATTAAATTCTTATCAATTCTAGGAATGGGAAAGACCACATACAAAACTGATTTTATGGAAACCTACAACAAGAAAATGGTTTAACCAAAACACTAACAAATGTCCTCAGAGACTGAGCTCTGAGATTTCTCTTTGTCTTTCTTCCTAGCTGGCATTTCATTCCTGATCACTGCTACTTTGCATTAGTCTTTCCCTATTCTAAATACTATTGCACAGGAGCCCTTCATTTATTCAACAAATCTTTATTGAGTATTTTTTATGTGTCAAGCACTACTTTCAATTCTGGGGATCCAAAATAAAAAGCTTTCTCTTACTCTAGTGGAGGAAGACAATACATGCATAGTATTTCAAGCACTGATAAGTTCTAGGAAAAAAAAACAGCAAAGCAAATAGAGGGTTATACTGAGACCTGGTTTACATATATTTGCCAGGAAGGAGGCTTCAGTTTTCCACACTGTCTAGTACCCACACTGCACATAGTAGTAACTCAATAAATATTCAGTACATTAAATATACTGTAAGTGCTTGTTGACCACATGGTTTGTGTCTCATGTGCCTTAACTTCCATGACTAGAGTATATTATATATTTCCTATAAAAAAATACAGGTTCTAACATTTATTTTTAAATTCCCATGAAACACTACTTAGAACTAAGCTTAGAAGAAGAACAAGGTTGCTGGTTGGTAAACCCAAATCTGATCATGGGGTTCTCATAGGTAACTGTGAACATACATAAACAAGGTAGCTACATACACACAGTAAATGTGGGTCACGGAGTATGCAATAAGAGTATTTCACATTAATGTAATTAAATATCCACACATGAAAGTAGGTTTTCTAAGCACATACATAGTTTCAGAAATGCATATCAACCTCTTGATTCATCCTCAATTGATAGGAACTCTGAACTCTTTAGGATTTAGTTGTACTAACTTGGTATGTATCAAATAATTACAGTTACATAGGATCCCATTTAATAGAATGTTTCTTAAAGGAGTCTATTCATATGTACTTCTCATTAAGTTAAAGAACTGAAAAAGTGTTTTGCATAGAAAATATTGACTTATGTTCCATGTCCTTAGGTTAACTCTATTCGTTCTGGTTTGCATTTTCTAAAAGTGGTATTTGCCTTGCTGCCACCATGTAGAATTCAGAGGAAATGCATTCACAACACTGGAAAGTTTCATTGTGTCCTTTTTCCAGAAAGGATCCCAGTGTCCACTGTCTTTTTCCGGAAGCTATTTCAGTGTGGATTTTATGATGGGACTATCTATGAAAACCTTATGAAAGATAGGAGTTTGAATATAAACCATGAAGTTAAAAAAAAGTCAATGACTTGGATTTAGCAAGTAACAAAAGGTTTTCAGGATGAAGAAGGAAAAAAAGAGAGAATATTATAATAACAAGAAAGAAAAAAGAAAATAAATTGAGATTAAGCAGAATGTTTCTTGAGCACTTGTTTTATTGTTACCCCTGTAACAGGTAGTTGCGGAATGGTAAAAACAGAGTTATTCTGCTATTAAGATGATAAATCATCAATGGAGCACTTGGGTGACTCGGTCGGTTAAGCATCCAACTTCGGCTCAGGTCATGATCTCATGGTTCGTGGGTTCTAGCCCCACATCAGGCTCTGCTGACAGCTCAGAGTCTGGAGCCTGCTTCCAGTTCTATGTCTCTATTTCTCTCTCTCCTCCCCTGCTCACACTCTGTCTCTCTCTCTCTCTCTCTGTCAAAAATAAATAAATGTTAAAAAAATTTTAAATCATCTAGGAGAAAAGACTTGCATATAAGTCTCTACTTACACAATGCCAGGGTCTTGGCATAATGAGTTTCAGCCTTACTCTCAGCTGATAAACTTGTTTCCTATTTCCCAGAAAAAAGTAGGACTCATTACAAAGGAACTCATTCTTCTTCCTGTCCGGCTCCTCATATATATAAACGTCTCTGGGTCTGTATATTTCCCTTCCTTTTTTCCCAAGTCTGACAGAAAACAGGTAAATCCTGTGGCCTGGAACTCATGCCCTCCCACTTTTCAGGAACTGCTCCATCTATCACCACCATTCCCCAGAAGCTTCAACCTTCACTAATAGTTTCCCCTCAGCACATGAATGTATGTTCACATCATAAAATGATATAGAACAATGGTAACATTAACAAAAAAAAAGCTTCTCCTTTGACCCTATGCCAGTTGATGTCAACCCTGGGCATATATTAAATCCCCCGGGATCTCTGGGGAAATAAATACTGATGCCTGGGGTCCAAATCAGGTCAAAGGAATCAAAATCCTTGAGTGGTGCTGCCCATGTATTACTAACATTTAAAACTACTCTGTTGATTTTAATGCATAGCCAGTTGAAGAACATTGGCCTGCATGATCCTGTGGCTCATTCTTCTCTCCTTTTAACATCCAGTCTTCTACAATTATTTATGAACTTCAAAGAATTCACAAATATACCAAGAAGGAAGCACTAGCGATGGGCCTCACACTACAGTGCAGCCAGGCTGATGGGGAACTAGAGAGCAAATTGCCTATAAACAGCCTCACACTGGCTGGCTCTAGTGCCCCTGCTGTGCTCAGTCCTTGGCTGGAGTGGTGAGGAGAGAGTATGACCTCAGCATGAAATGGTGGTGGTGCTGGGGCCTAATGATACAGTAGCTAGAGAACAACAGCAACAGGTTTTCTCTGAAAGGGAGAGCTGAGAACACACCCATTTGCTGCCACATCCCTAGATAAATGTCCCTGACATCTGGCTCTTACTGGTTCCTCTTCTGTGCCCCCAGGCTGAATTTTATCTTGCAGCTCTTTGTCAAGAAACAGTATAATTGAGGCATGTTCTTGCTTTCTGGGTTTTGCATAGACTTCTACCATCTTCCCGAGATAAAGCTTATCCCCTTAATTAGGCATTTATATATTCCCAAACTCTTATCACACATGCATAGACAGTTTCACAAGTGGCCAATCTTATGTATTGTGTATAGATTCCAAAAATGTAACCAACTTATTTTTGGAACACCTTATTGTTCTCCCACCACCGCCAGCATCCACCTCCAAAATATGTTAACTTAATAAATTTTATGCTTCCTGACTTATTTTATACAAGCTAAAATAATTACTAAATACTATATGCTGTATTTTATAGTCTCAAAGTCAAGTGTCTTGAAAGAGTGTCTTTCTCAGTTTCCATCAATCCGTGCAGTATGGATCCACCTTCACCAATGGAACAGTCTTATAAAGTTTCCAATCACCTAATTGACCAGTTCAATAATTGCTGACTCCTGTGTGACTCGAGATTTTGATACTGTTGACCCTTCCCTTCTTTGTGACATGCTCCTGGTTTTTCTGCTACTTCTTTGTTTGCTCTTTCACAACCTTCCAACCACACTTTAAATGCCTGTGTTCCCCAGGAGTCTATCCCCAGTCTAGTCAATATTCTTTTCACTCAAGATATCGAATACCTATTTGCTAATAACTCTCCAAATCTGTGTCTCCACAGAATAGACTCTTCTCTAGAGCTCCAGAATCAACAGGTATTTGGTCATTTGACCTCCTCATAAATACCTCCCTTCAGATGTTACGCAGGTAACTCAGATTTAAATAATTTTAAATTCAGATCCCACGTATTTCCCCCTTCTTCCCTCCTCCTGTTGTTCCTTGTATTGGTAAATATATATATCCAGTTGCCTAAGACAACTATACAGTGACACTAGATTCTCTCTCTTTCTCTCTTTATTTCTCACCTCACTTACTGAGTCAAATCAAACACCAACCCTAAATAATTCGAATCTATGTACTCTTTGCCATCCCAACTGCAATTATAATAATTAGGGATTTATAATTTCCTGCCTTATTTAGACCAACAGCTTCCAAACTGGCATTCCAGATTCCAGTTTGTGATCTCTGTTACCTCTGAAGATAGCATTTCAGGTGTGATCTCTGTTACCTCTGAAGTAATTATTCTCACAGGCAAATCTGTTCAGGTTGTCAGAAGTCTTCAATAGTTTACCATCCAGGATCCCTTACCATGCCACATGGAGTCTGCCACCATCTTGCCCCTGAAAACATGTCTAATTTCATCCTCTCTAGTCTCGCTTATGTTCTCTATACTCATTGTAACTGAACCACTTACGTGGGAGAATTCACTATGCTCATTCTTAACTGCCCTTGTGTGTATGCAGCTGTATCTGCCAACCTGGAAGATGCCTACTCATTCCTCACATCCCAGACAGAGTAGGTGCTCTCCTCAATGCTGCTGTTATTTCTTTCACATAGCTTCACTGTAGCCATTACTATTGTATTATAATTACTGGCATCTCTGTCTCCCCCCCGCCCAATGCGTGGCACTAATTAGATGCAGAGGTTGTGTCTTTAATCAATACATTCCCCAAACCTGGGCATTTAAGTGCCTGATAATATTTTTATTTGAATGAGTGCAGGAATGAGAATGGGTCCAAAGAATTGAATCTTAAAAATAAAAATACTTTTGAAAAGTTAGTACGTCCTCTCCTAAGTTGTTTTAAAATAGTTGTTTGAAGAGATACAGGAGGAAAAAAAATTAAAAGTGCTGTGGCCTGTAGATGAAAATGTTCCTCTAGGTACTCAAGTGCACAGATTTCATTCTATTAAAGCAACTTTAGAAGATTATCTCCCACTACCTATAATGGCTTCCATTGTGTCAAATATTCCCAGTGTAAGTAGGGCATGAGGGAGTCTCAAAACATGTTATATGAAGGTTTTCATATGCAGTACTTTGTTGTTGTTTAAATGGAATTTGTCCTGAAAGCCTTTTAAAAAATACCTGTATCCATACAATACTTAACTGTTGACAAAAGGTTGTCATGCCCTCTTTTCATCTGGCATTCAGAGTATCCCAAAGAGGTAGTCAGAACCAAAACGATCCATCTATTTATATACAACATAGGCTTTTAGAAGTTATGTAGCTTGCTCAAGGCTGACAGTCACTCAGTTACTGGAGCTGGAGCTGGAACGTAGTAGGACTTCTGGCTGCTACACTCATATTCCTTCTCGCCATCCTCACTGCTAGTGGTTTCTGTCTGCAGGGCACATGGAATTGTGGACTGTTAGTGCTGTCCAGCTCAGTTTCCATTCCTGCATTGCTTCCCATGGCCCCGTGGTCACTGGTCACTGTCAAGACCATGGATGTTATAGGAGGTTCCTCATTTCACAAATGCTTTCTCTCAGCATCTGTCCCAGATGCCCTAGTAGTGGCTGGAGCTGCCAGCTCTAATTAACACACTATTAAACACTTTTACTGGCCCCACATAATGATTATGGCTCTTGGGGTGTCTGAACTTCTGTCCTGCATTTGGTGATTTTGTGGTTCCATATTCCTGACAAAAAACAATCATTGCAACAATTTTTTTAAAGGTTAAACTGAAATTCTTTAATTCTGCAAAGAAGGCTAGAATATGTTTTTGTACCACTTATGGAAGAATTTTCTTCACCTCCACTTCCCTGCACTAGGCTAAATTCAGCAATAGATGTATTTTGTTTGGATTTCACAGTGCTTTAAACAGCACTTAGAATTTGGAAGGTTTGAGACAGAGAATGCACTCTTCAGTATGCCCTGAGCCCCATCATAAGTCATTTCTTTTACATTTCTGGCCCCAGAAGAAATCTGAGTTTTCAATTCCTGCCCATATTAATATACCTCATTGGGTAAAAATAACAGCTAATATTTATCAAGCATTGTCTATGTACTAAGCACTGTTTTCAATGTTTCACAAATATTAAATCATTTACTCAACACAACAAACTCTTAACAGATAGATAACTCTTAGTTGTAGATACTATCTCATCATCCCCATTTTACAAATGAGAAAAGAGAGTCACCCAGAATTCAATAACTTGCCCAGTCACACAGTTATGACTGGCAGAGCTGAAATTCAGACCAGACAGTCTGGATCCAGAGCAAAATTCTGGGGCATTGGTTCAGGTGCTTAGATGCCATGTCAGCTTTTGTGTGATTCATAAAAAGAAGACAGATCATTGGTCTATAGGCATCAGAAGAGGTCAAAGAGTAGTCCTCAATGAAAAGTGATCTAGGGAACCTTTGAATAAATGAGCTGAGGATGCCGTGTTTGCACATGCAACATTGAGCGTGAGCCTCTTTGGACATTAAAGACTCTGAGAGCCTAATGAAAATGTATCTGTTTTTCTCAGTCAAAAGGATGAAAAGGGCACATGGCATAGAGTGGCCCATGACATCTTCTGAATATAATGTGTCTCCTTGTGCCACTCTGATTCTGTATAAATGTAGATTACTAGTGTATATTGCCAAGAGCAGCTGGCTTTGCTCTGCATTTTCCTTCTTAGCAATTCCACTCCTCTTTGTAAGCCCTTGATGTTGTATTGAATGTGATACCCAGAAACACATTCTGGTGGGAAGTGTAAGGGTAAGGGTAAGGGTAAGTAATCCCTTCCCCCATATAAGGCTTCAAAATAAGTATGTCATTTATTACTCTCATTCTCATTTCATATATATATTTCTCAGTTAATATATATATATGTATATATTTCATTATATATATTTATATACATATATCTCCCATTTTCTGAAATAGAGAAAGTGAAGGGTAGAAACATTCCCAAACTTGGAATTTTATGCCCCTTATGTTTTCCACTTGTTGGTCTAGAGTAAATTCTTTCATAAACATACGTGACCAATATTCTTCATTTTTTTTGCTAGGACATTGCTGGCTGATTTGGTCCTATAGCAAGTCTGGGACCCTAGAGATGTCCATACCAAGTTAGAAGCAGTGAAGCCAAGGATAGGCTAGAGAGCCATCATGGCCTGGGGGAGCACAGTAGGACCTCAGAGCCCCATGCAAGAAGAAAAAGCATATTTGGGGATAAGGATAACATCACATATCAGATCAGAGACCAAGACTGAGCTAAAGTGGGTGAGAAAGCAGAAGCCACAGACAAATCCAGGAGGAAAGGAGATGTGGTCAGGCAAGGAACCAAGGCAGTGCCGCTGAATAGCCCAAAGTTTGCGTCTTGGGGTCAAATCTGGATTCCTATTTTCTTTCTGATTAGTGGTGTGGCCTTATGCATATTTTTAACCAGAAGGTGCAATGGCTAGGTACTGGATTCACCAGTTGAATTGCTGAGATTTGAATCCTGTTTCTCCACTACCAACCATGTGACATGAGCAGATTATTTCATTGTTGGATGTTTCAGCTATGAGGCTGAAAATTATAGCAGAACCTTCTTCCTTAGGTGGATGTGAGGATCAAGGGAGCTAATATTTGAAAAACCCTTAGCACAGCGATTACAGATAGTAAGCACAAATAATTGCTACTATCATTATTAATAATCGTTTTTTGTGTTCCTGTTCTTCCTTCATAAAACAAAAGTCATTAACAGTCACCTCAGAGTTTTGTAGTAAGGAATAAATGAGATAAAATGTGGAGGCATCTGGCTCCTGAATAGTAGTCATAATTATTACCAGGTGTATAGAGTAGAAAATTGCTAAGGTAATATCCCATGAGGATAGAACTTCTTTTGAAAGCCCTAAGATCCTACCCACACATCCTAAAGTATGCACTCCAAGCCCAGCATGTGATGCAGTTCCTTTCCTACATCCCTTATCATGCTGAACGTAATATCAGAAAAGTAAAGAATATGAAGTAGAAGGAAATTTAAAGTCCTTACTGCAATCTGTGCTTTGTAAAAATAAGGGCACAGAAGCCCAGAAAGATAAGGTAATTTACACAGTGTCACACAGCTAGTTTATTACAAAGCTGGTTCCTGAATTCAGGGTCTTGGACTCCTGGTCTAATATCTATTGCACTACACCACACTAATGCTGCCTCTTCTAAATTCTCACACTGTATCTGGCACCTCCTCTGGAGCTGACTTAAATTCCATGAAGGGGCTTAGCCTAATTTTGGCACAGAATCAGCCTCTCCTTAGTAGGTATCCAATTTCTGTTGGATGAGTGCTGAGTACTTCTGATAGTGATTAGAGTATAAGAAGAAATAATATAAGGTTAATTATGTTTTACATATGCTTATGTTTTATAAGGACAAGCAAATTTATCCTCAAACAGCCTAGTTTGAATTGATTCAAGAAAAATGATGAAAAAGGCATTCATTAAATATGTCTTAAAGGACCAGATGAAAGAATTATCTTACCCAAATCACTTACTTGCTCATAGTTATTGCCATTTTTCAAATATATATTTATGTAGATAGATCACTTGATTAAATTGTTCATAGAAAAATAATGCAAATGTCAAACACTGAAAACCTGAACAAGAAAACAAAACCCCTTTCCTTTTGCTTGTTTCATCCACCAGATGTCCCTCTTCTCAAACTTGGGGATGTGTTACTACACAAATAAGTGTCATGTTTTGTTAATGAAAGACACTGGTAGTTGAGTTTACTAAAATCCACAGGCAATCCCCACGACTTATTTTCGCAGCTACACAATGACAAAACCTTAGCAGCTAAGTCTAAACATTCTTTCTGGACTGAGATTCCCTCTATGCCACCATTGCTAAGTGGCTATCTGGCTTATTCTTAAAAATCTGGTTCGGTAGGAAAGCTACTCCTGTCCAGGGCAGCTGGTCTATCTCTGGTTAGCTTTGCCTATTGGGAATTTCTTTCTTACTTTCACCAGAAATTTCCCTCTTACATCCATCATCCACTGTTTGAATTTCTATCTTTGGAAATTATATAAACCATATCTAATACATCTGTTCCAATAATAGTCATCCAAATAATTCAATAGCTTCTAAGTACTATCTATACATTCTCGTCTCCAGGCTAACTATGTTGTGTCCCCAGAGTTCATTGATGAGTCAGTTGTTTCAAATAAGTGATGTATTTTCATACAAATAGAAAATTATAAATGGTGACCAGGGTTGTGGACTAGATCACAAAATTTTATGTAACTTACAGCAAGATGAATTGGTCAGAAATTACCTTTATTAAGTACATGTTTGTGATTTCACCTAGTTAAGATTCTTCACCTAGTTAAGAATTCCAGATAAAGATTATTTAATTTGTTAATTGTATTTGGTTCAATGGATATGACACAGAAATTTCCTAGAAAATTATTTTCCCAGATTCAAATCATAATTCTAAGCCTCTATCACTTATTCTACCCCAGTGTTTTGATGTAGTTCTAAGTAATCTGAATTGTAAATGATTATTTTACATTATTCAAAATCTAACAGTAACCAAATAACATTCAAAGTACATTTCCATTCTAAATTATCAGATAATCCTCTAATCTGATCATTACAATTTAATATCCATTAATCTGCATGAACACAGATGAGCATATAAATATCCAGAGGGAATAGTACTGAGAGAAGGAAATTTGGTCACAGAACCGGGTAATTATTGCAAATGGAGATTACTCTGCTCCAGTACAGCTGTCTACACACTGAAACATTCTATTTTATTTTTAGAGTCATTTGATGGTTGGTTTAGGCTACTGAGTCAACATCTCAGCTCTGTGTTAATTTTAAAGGCATTCCTCATATTATATGTAATATGAATGCGTGGGCATTTCTTGTAACTCATTGTAATGACCCTTATGATACATTATTGTAGATAGTAAAGATTATGATCACGCCCATATGAAGTAGTTTTCTCTTCAGAATCTCAGCAAAAAGATGAAGAGAGTACTCTAAAATCAACTGAGTGCAAATTATTTTCACTGAAAATCATTATGTTTATGCAAATCAAGTAACACAAATTATATGTTACGACTATTTCTAAACTGTTCTTTACAAAAAATAGAATCCTTTTCAAAATGAAAATCCAGCCAAGTTTCCCAGTTCTGCTGAGTCTTTCTGGAATCTCTAGGTGTCCATCTGGTACTTAAAATCACAGAGTCTGAAATTCAAAAATTCTCTGTCTCTTAGCATTAGGATTGTGGGAGGATTAAACTTAAAGCCCATTATTGACAAATCCCATTAACTGACATTTCATCTTTTGATGAGACAGGAGCAAGGAATGATCCTTAAACTTGGTTAAAATGGAGAATGGGGGGTGGGGGGAGAGTATGCTTTGCCGGATCATTCCAGAATTTAATCTCACTGAGCAAACTGAAAGAGGTAGAAACTATACAGTTCAGCTCCAAGACCTCATATTATAGGAAGTAGATTCATCAGCCATCTGAAATATCAGTGCCAATCAGACTGACCACGGTATCACCTATTTTGACCTTTAGAGAGGTCATATTGGACTAAATGTTTTGATTATGTTTGTGATTTGAACATACTGTAATGCACTGATAATAAATAATAATGAGCTAACCAGGTAGAGTGCTAGGCACAATACCTGTGTTGCTTTTAATCCTCACAACACTCCTCTGATGTAGGCATCATTGCTATCCTAATTTTACAGCTGTGTAAACTGAGGCAGAGCAAAGTCTCATGCCAAAGTTTTTGCACTTAATTACAAAGTTCTCATGTCAAGTGCCTGGACACATCAATAAAGAGCCTCATGCCAGGACTTACAATCAAAGTAGAAGGCAGGAGAGGAGACATAAAAATTACAGAGAAATCCTGTGATGGGGACAAGTAGAATCATGGGGAGATTGAGGAGATACAGATGCCTATATGAGTTTTTTTCTTCACAACCAAATAACCATTTCTTAAGATTAAAAAAGTGAGCCTTAATTGTCTACCTTTGTCAGGTACCTGTGCTTGGGACTCCATACTATTTTTTTTTTACATTTTTTAATGTTTATTCATTTTTGACAGACAGAGACAGAGTGTGGGCAGGGGAAGAGCAGAGAAAGAAGGGGACACAAAATCCGAAGCAGGCTCTGGGCATCATCACAGAGCCCAGTGCAGGGCTTGAACCCACAAACCATGAGATCATGACCTGAGCCAAAGTCTAACACCTAACTGACTGAGCCACCCAGGGCTCTATACTTTCTTAAGCCCTGTCTGCTGAAATATCAGTTCATCCCCAAGATGCTCACAAGCCACATTTTTACAGGCCTTTCTAAAAAGCTTCCTATTAATTTCTCTTATAGGTAATTTCATAATCTAGCCTTTGAATGGGCCTAAAAACCTTTTTTTCTGGTTTTTAAACTTTTGGGGAAAAAAAATCTACTTTGTTCCTTTCTTTCCATTTCACCTAACCATAACAAGATGCCTCAAGCTAACTAATTTATTTTCCACCTTGTTATTCAGATTCTTCACATGTTTGGATATTGCTAACCTGTGTTTTTTAGTTGTTTCTTGGTTGGGCTACGTGTACTCTATTTCACTATTCCTACAAATTTATTTTCCATTATTAGTCTATATTTATTTCATTGTATTATTTGTAAGTATTGAAACTTCTTTTCTTCTCTCTTTACACTGAAACACTATGATCCATGTTAATACTCTAAACCCGAACTCAGGGCACTGGGTCCAGGAAGGACACATTCATGAACTTATTCCAGAAGACCATAGAGAAGCTAGATCACCAAATAGTTCATCAGTGATGGTGACTCCACAGAGCAAGATACAGGAATCAGATGAATTATGCCTTTGTTGTAATCTGTCCATTTGTTTTTTTATTAGCTTCCTTGGCTACATTTATGTGGTGTGTGGCCCTTTATAGAATTACTGGGCACAAAGCACAGCCTGGATTTCTGGATTCTTGGGCATTTTAGCCAATGACGACCTAAGATTCATGATATGGTTGAAGTACTTCTTAAAGCGGATAAGAGACTTTTTAGGTTAATGAAAAAGTCTGTGTGGTATGAGTGTGTGTATATATATGATAAAGATGATTAAATCATGAAGAGCACAGGAGTCTTCCTAAGGGATATAAAAATGCATTCTAAATGTCACTGCTCTAAGCCCATAGATGAATTCTTTCTAAATGTATCCTATTTTGATTCAGACTTGGCAACCTCTTCTCTCAGATGATGTAAATACGTATTAAGGTTCTGTCCAATGCAATTCCCTTCGATGGTTCAGTGTCAGTTTCTTCCCACCCCACCCCCTTTTTCTCTTTTTTGTTTTTGTAACCAACATAAGTGCTTCCAAATAACTTCTCTTGGTTTTACTTGTGAACTTTGTGTTTGGGGGAAATATTCTGTGCACACCTATAAGCTTCTTTCTCCCTCCACTCTTGTATTCCTCCAACTTCAACCTGCCACTGAAGCCTTCCTAGAAGGAAACGAGCATCTGGCACCCTCCACAATCCGTTTTCATGATGCTCAGAGCTTCAGTGAGAGCTTGAACCAACTGCATTCACTTCAACACATGGTATATGCCTCACTTTTACCCCTTTGGCTTTGCTTACCCAGCAGTCTTCCAGCAGTCTTCCCTAACTTTTCCAGTGTTCTCTCTTCATTGTCTAAATCAGATCCAATCTCCTTTTCGAAGCTTGGTCTGATTCCAACAGCCCACACAGGTCTCCCCTTTTATGTTCATTATACTTACAAAATGTACCTCAGACTTTTCTCTTCTGTGTGTTGATTCTTGTCCTTGTCCTTTTTGATGTTTTTGTGGTCTTACCGTCAACCAAATTCTAATTCTCTAAGAGCATGAAACATAATTTATACCTCTCTGCTATTTCCCTAGCACACCTAGCACAGTGATAGGCATATATTGTATATATAATTTGTATCGATTTATTAACTTTCTGTAAATATGTATCTACTTGTTACTCTTTCCACAGTATCCAGTTGAAAATCTAATAGAATTTTTTAAATGATTAATCTTAAAATCAAACTAAAACTACTCATCAGTCCAAATACAGTATAAACCTGCTTATATGATATAATCAAAACTGATAATTCGTTGACTAATTCACTTCATTTACAGTAGGGAATAATAGAAATGACATGACATGCCTTTTAGTCTTATGTTATCTAGCTTCAAATATATAATGTTTTCTATATGAATGTGCTGATTGGAGTGCCATGTTATCCTTCCTGTGAAAACCATGCTCAAGTTTTATCATATTGTATTTCCACTTCTGTCTTCTTTATTTTATTTTTTGATGTTTATTTCTTTATTTTGAGAGAGAGAGAGAGCAGGGGAGGGACAGAGAGAGAGGGAGACAAAGAATTTCAATCGGGCTCTGCACTGCCAATGCAGAGCCCGATGTGGGGCTCAAACTCACAATCCTTGAGATCATGACCTGAACCTAAATCAAGAGTCAGATGATTAACTGACTGAGCCACCAAGGTGGCCCTCACTTCTGGTTTCTTTACAATGGGGCGAGAACCTAAAAGACACAATAAGTACAAAATCCTTCTAAAATTTTATGAATTTTCCTAGACTAGTACAATTGTGTAACCTAAACCTAATACAACAGGAATTCTTAGCAATAGATATATCTCAAATCTCTCTTTTTTTTAAACATCTATATAGCTCCTTATTGTTTACAAAGCACTTTCACAAACTTTTATTTGACCAATATTTTAAAGGTTTCAATTTAGTTTTCATAGAATTAACAACTATCTGGTTTTTGTACTCATAATAATCATTCTATACAAGAGTTCTTAAACTCTGTCAATGACAGTAATGAATATAATTGGCATAACCAGGTTTGGAAACATACCCACTGGGCTTTAGTAGGCTAACGATGAGTTGGTGCAGAATTACACAGACCTACTAGAAGTTAATCCACCTGTCACCAGCATTCAGCAGGCCTTGACCCTTGCTCCATAGATTTCACAAAGCAATTGTGAAGATTAGCTATGAAGATATGTTTGAGAGCTTTATGATTATGTATTATTTAAATTGTCATTTTAGACATTCATGTTCACCTCCAGAGAGTTGCAACACACAATAAATGCTCAGTAAATATTAGCCATTCATATATATCATGAGAAAATTAAATCATTTTAGATGTTTTAAGTCCATAAAGATTTTTGTAGACTGTAGACTGTTGGGCTTATAATCCACATTTTTAGAATAAGAAGGACCATAACCAAAGAGCATAAAGACACAGTTCAATCCAATGGAAAGAGTCCTTAGAAGAGGAAGACAGAGGTAGATTTGAGACAGACATCAGTGAAGCCACATAGAAAAGAAGGAGGCAGTGTGACCCCAGAGGCAAAGGTTGGAGTGACAAAATCACAAGTCAAGGAATGCCAACAGCCACCAGAAGCTGAAAGAGGGAGACATGATCCTTGTGTAGAGCTTTTAGAGGGAGTATGGACTTGTCAACACCATGATTTCAGATTTCCATGGTTCCAGAACTAATTTCTGTTGTTTTAAGCTACCAGTTTTGTGGCAACTTGCTACAACAACCACAGAAAACTAATATACATGCCATAAATAAATCTAGTAGGTATCTGCCAGCTAATCCCTGTACTGGGAACAACCCAAGATTAACTAGGTTCGTAGGTCTTCAGTAGGCAAAGATTTCCAAAATAACAGTGTTTGAGCAATTCAATAATTTTATAGGTCTGATTGTACTCACCATGACCTATTGTTTTACTCATAGATAATTATGGGGAAAAGGTAAGATATAGTCATATAAAAGAGCAAAAAAAAAAAAGTACAACAGTTGGTTACAAATCCAGTATTTTTCATTTCCATAGGAATTGCTTTCTTGGGCCTTTATGAGGAAACAGAGTGCTAAATTCCTTCAGGGAAGATTTTCACATTGCTATTTGGTCTTTAAGAACTCCTAAAACTAAATTTGAAGATATGAGACCTGAGTGTTGATAAAGGAATTGGTAATGCTAATGGAGCACCATGGGGATGTTAACAGAAAGACTTATTATCCACAAAGTATTAGTAAATTGTTTTATAAGTATTGTGTACCCATACATATACTCTCATTAAAACAATGTTAATTGGATTTTGAATTGAGAGTGAAGATTGATGCCATGGGCAATTAAATGAAAAAATAAAGGCTATTGTATCTGGTATCAGAAATCTGTATTAAATTGGAGGGAAAGTTGCCTTTAATTTTATTCAGCTTAAATAAAACACTTGGAACATGTTGAATATTTTAAAATATTGTGTAAAATTAGAATTAGTGTACATTTTTAATCTTTATGTTATTTTCGGTAGGTTTTCTTATTTTCCCTACGACAAAGGTTTTATTATTTTCCCTAACCGTAAGCATCATCTTGTGCAATTATGTTATAAATGCAGCTATTTCCTGTGAGCTCTGGTACTCAGAGTCAGGGAGTCCAGTTGTGAGACTCAAGTTCTAGAGATACTGTTCCTTTTTTGGAAGATCACCCAAGTCAGGATTAAGAGAATCAGTCAAAGAGTGAGGGATATCCAGTTTGTGATGCAAATGGAGATATAAATAAGAAATGTGGAAAACTATGAAAAGCCTCTACAAGAGACTGAATTACCCACACCATATTAGTATATTTGAAATTAGATCTTCTCATGTAGCATATTGAGGCACTGTTATCTTACTCTGCTGCTGATTCACAAGAGGTTCAGGAAAAAGCTGGCTGCAGCTGTTTATGCATTGTGATATTTTGTTGGTACAGTGGCATCCGATTCTGATGACAGTTGAACTGGAATTTTTACTGAACATCTCTTCTGTGGCAGAGGAAAGGCTAAATGCAGGGATTTCTCTAGGACCAACCAAAGGAGCCTTCTTTACTGAGAGTGCAAAGGAACTTAGTTGCAAGGGTCTCTTATCTCTGAAGTAAACCCATTTAAGAAAACAAAGCTGTAAAAACTCGAGACAGAGAGGAAGATAGTGTGCCCAACATTGATCATAGTGTACTTGAAGGCATGGTGACTTAGGAGTATCTCTGGTGAACCTGACCCCTGTCCTGATGATTTTGGTAGAGATTACTCTGCAATTCCTTTAACCTTGATCTCCTGGTCTACAGAGAGAGGTGTTAGTTAATGTGTTCAAATGGAGACACACACAGGAGACCCAACTCCTGTTCCTCCCCATCTAAAAGGGTGAGGAATTTGCAGTGAGTGCTTCCTGGGGTTTTCAAAGATGATCCATGTTAACTCTCTCCCCTGTGCTTTTATCCCAATTGGTCAGAGTCACCTGAATCTCTATCCTGCATTAGAGAGAGAAAAGTTAAAGAAGCAACCTAATTATAGTAAGAGACTCAAAAAATTAATTTACTTAATTCAGAATGGTTGTGGTAGGCATATTAATAGTCCCCCAAGATGTCCATGTCCTAATTCCCGAAATCTGTGAATGTGTTACTTCACCCGGCAAAAGGGAAATATGGTTGCAGATGGGATTAAGATGGCTAATGAGCTGACCCTGAGATGGGGGGATTATTGTGGGTTTCTGGCCCAATGTAATCACAAGCGTCATTAAAGAAGAAGAGAGAGGCAAGAGAGAAAGTCAGAGTGATACAATGTAAGAAGGACTTAGTGTGCCATTGTTGGCTTTGAAGATGGAGGAAGGGAGCCACAAGACAAGGAAACAAGAGCCTCTAGAAGGTAGAAAAGGCAAAGAAATGGATTCCCCTCCAAAAAGGAATGTAGTCTGCCAGACACTTTGATTTTAGCCCAGTGAGACCCATGTCAGACTTCTGCTCTACAGAACTGCAAGACAAGTTTGCATTATTTAAGGCAGTAAGTTTAAAGTAATTTGCTATGGCAACAGTAGAAAATTAATACAGTGAACATTCAAGAACAAACATGAAATCAGAATCCAAGGACCCATAGTTAATTAATTTATATTTCAAAATCCAAAGATATGGTCACATTTATGGGGTAGCAGTCAAGACAAGAAGAGGGCATTAATATTGCAGCATAACATAGACACTTTGGTTTTGAAATAACAGTGGCTTATTCCTGTTTCTAATAAAGGAATTTTAAGCACAAATGAGAGTACCAACCAGTGACCCAGTTCCACAGGTGGGGGAAAGCCAAACTCTATACCTGGTTCATCTGGTGTGAGCACAATTAGATGGTCACCAAGAAGGCGAGCCCAGAGCCATATCATAATCAGGTTCTTTATGTATGTCACAAGGTTGATAATCCAACAATAATTGCTTTTACTTACTAACTACGTGTATGGATATTCTTATCCTTAAAACAAAGGGGTTTGCAGACCATACAAATGGTATCTCATGGAATAGTTTATCCTCCTAACTTGGATTCCCCACACCGATATTGAAACTATTACACTGGATTATATTAATAGCTTTAAAATAGTCTGTATAACTTCACAGATGAAGCATATGTTTGAGTTGCATATTTCCGAGATTCTTTCCCTTAATCTTAAGTGATTTAAGTCATCTGACTCATGGTAATCATATTCAAAATATCAGTGATGTATTGGATGCCTTTCAGACACATATGTCCACATACACAGGCATGCACACACACAGAATAAAGAGAATAAGAAAAATTAATTGAATTTAGGATATTAGTGGCTTTATTTCCCTTTCCTGCAAAAATCTGACCTGACAGGCAGACCAGGTGGGCAAGATATTTCTGGTCCATGAGTTTATCAGAGGCCCATGCTGTGTCTTTCTTGTTTCTCCACCCTACCTTAGGGGAAAACTCTCGTCCATGTGGATTGGCATCACAACATCCACATTCTAGTCCATAGAGGAAGGAAAAAAAGTGGAGGCCATACACCCTTTTTTCGAGGATATGCAGAGAAGTGCACACATTTCCTCTACGGACATCCCATTAGCCCAACTGAGCTATCCAGCCATACCAAGCAGCAAGGGAGGCTGGGAAATATAATCTGTAGGTAGGTGGACACATGTTCGGTTTAAATTTGGAAGAGTCTATTAGTGAAGGGAAAAATGGAGAGACTGGATATTGAGGGAATAATTAACAATCTTTGTGTAGAAAGCTAGAATGATCCCTACCAGGGAAACCAGATTTATCAAGACCTTTGGCTACATATCCCCACTTTACTGCTGCTATAATTTGCCTGCTTTTGATCTGTTTCTGGCTGCCTGTTTGCAGTCTTTTTACTTCCTTCTGTATCTATGTTTTCCCATTGTGACTTCACTTTGCTACCTTCGCCTTTGCCACCAGTTTATAGTCTTTTTTTTTTTCCCCACTCTGTTCCTGTGATATCTTTTTCGGTTTCTGGTTGTCTGTCCCTGCTCTATTCTGCATGTAAGTGGTCACCTTCCTAGCCAACCAAATAATCTGGAATCCCAAATAGCCCAGGTGCTTCTCTTCCACTCAAAAATTATCTCAAACAATGGCCTGTGACACACATCCTCTTTATGCTGACAACACCCAAGAGCTTTATCCTTTGCCAAAGTGCATTAAGAACGAATGACATCAGCAGGTTTTATGTTTTAGTGCTATTGACTTTAGAATAGATAAAGCTTATGCTAAATAGTTAGTAGTCCCACTTATACAAATTGGACTGCTTTTGAGATCAAATGTATGATAGTCAATATCCAACCTCATTCACAAAAACACGTCAGACCTAATGTAGGTTTAGCAGTGATGAGGATGAACTTCTAAGGATACCATCAGCAACAATTACTTCTTCTTGATACCTTTAAGATACTTTGTTGGCATTTTGAAATGTTTGTATTTTTGTTTTGTAAAGAAGTGCTGAAAAAATGAGGTCTGATATTAGGATCAAAGTAAAGGAATGTTTCCACGTCAATAGCTTTCTCCGTAATAATCAGCAAAAGAGGTATATAAATTCAGCTTGTAGTGGGGATATCTCAATATTCCATTAAAATGAGGGATATTTCTTTTCTGTCAAGGTGGCCAATGGCCTCAGCAGCATAAAATATCAGAGATAGAAGAACACTTAGAGATTACCCAGCATCCTTCATTCTACTGGCTGAAAGCCACATTCAATGAAGCAGAGGGAGGATTTTTAGTTGGGAAAGCCCAAACTAGAGTCAGCTATGGATGTGTAATGCAGAACACAGTATGTTAGCTTTCTAACTGACCTACATTTATAGCTACATCTCTTTTTGTCTCTTCTTACTTTTTTTGCTTGCTTGTTTTTTGTTTACTAACCAAGTTGCTTTAATTTGGAAAGTGTTCAAGGAAATAAATTAATGAAATAGTCTAGTCATTGGGCTAACCAGTTCATACAAATTCCACATATCAGATGAGCATAGACCAAGTCAGAGGAAACAAAAACATATGCGTATATACAAAAGGAGAAAGAATTTTAAAATTCTTTTATGCTTTTTATGCCATTCAGTTGAACACCAGAATGTTCTTCCAAGGTCATAAAAAAAAAATTCCAAATCTCTTTTATAAACCTAAAATAATATAGAACCGCTGACTTTTGTTCTAGCATTTATCACACTTGCATTTGAGTCTTTAGAAGGTGACTTGGGCCTAATTCTTGAGAAGTCACTTTCTCTGAATGGAAGGGACCTAAAAACAGTATGATTTCCCAAATGAGCAAAGAACAGCAGCAAGAAGCTGGTGTTCCCCTGATAGGCAGGAATGGGTCGTTACATGGGAATAGTGTTAGCTTTTAGGGTCCTTTGCTGGGGCAAGTGGCTGTTAGCAGCTCCGGAGCCATTATAGTCCCTGCTCTACACGTACAGACTCACAGTGGACAGAACTCCACTTTCTGGCTTTTCTACTCCACATCCCTCTTCCCAGGAGTAATCATCAAGATTCATGGGTTCTGTCACCCACGGGTCGGTCACCAACTTCTTCAAGGTGGTACGCTGCTCAGGGACAGGCTTGTCTTAGCTACAAGTCAATGCTGGGTTCACCAAGGCATCCGGGCAACGAACTGTAGACCAAAATGTGTGACTGCGAATTTAAATGTGAGCATCCACTGCCTCCAGTAGGAGATGGATGGTCAGGATGCCTCGTATGTAGGGTGGGGGGTACTGCCTCCTGGAATAACAATGTGACTCTCCTCCTTGAAAATGTTCTTTCTGAGAGAAATAATATGAAGGACTATGTGGGAGTAACTTCATTCTATTAGTCAAAAATTTTACATTGAAGACCTGCCATGTCCTGGGATGATTCTAACTGTGGAAGAAACAGCAGTTAATAAAAGAAAGGAAAGCGCTACCCTGGCTGACCTTACCTTCCCCGCACTTGAACTCTCCTTGTTGGAATAGCTTGAGTGGTTTCTCTGCTAGGGGCCAACACCAGACTAATTGGAAAAAATGAATTAATTTTGCATTTTGCACCAACCATGTGATTTTGCCAACTCTAAAATTTGACCAAAGGAGATCTTCATGTATTTAAATATTCAGTTATGTGTTCCAAGAAATTTGGGGATGTGAGTGGCAGATGGCTCAGAACATTGTCATTCAGTGGGGCTTTGCTACATAGGTATGTAAGCTTGTCACCGTGAATATGGAACAAAAGCCTGCAGCCATATAAAAAAATTTAATTTTAAAAATAAATGTTTAAAATTTTAAAAGATCACACAAGTGCAAAATATTTATCTTTATTAGTAAGTTTCAAAACTGGTTCCTACATTCTAAAGGCCACTGAGGCACAATGGAATGACCAGAATCCCACATTAACAGCAAGGGTGTCTCTGGTGCCCACTGCCAGGTGATGTTTTGCAGTTCAGTAGAGCCCAAGCCCCATGAGGCTGGTATCTGTAGCAAAAAGCAAGGTTTCTGCTCCCCACAATGTGCCCATGCTGACTCAAAAGTCAATAACTGCCCAAATCTCTAGAAAGCCTGCTGATGGAATCAAAGCCAAAATCATTGCATGCCCTTTCCCAAGTGTGATAAAGTGCCTAGCTGTGGTTGGTTGCTTTTTGAGGAACAAGTGTGTAGGAGGGAATGAGTAACCCCACAAAAGCTTCTTTATTGTATGCAACATATGCCACCAGGGACCTTTTCAGGGGCCGTTGTAGATGTCATGTTTAGTTCCACCAGGGGTCTTTCATTGGACTGCCACATGCAAGGTGAGCAGGCTGCTCGTCAGCTATGATACCCAAACCATTGCAACCTGTACGCATGGGGAAGCATTTCTGTCTCCACCCACGGAGGCTTTTTTGTAGGATTCAAGTCTCCGAGTTGCACATGATGGAAGTGAGTGTACTGTGTCTTTGTTAACCCCACATGTCCTCAGCCTCTGTTTCCCACTACAAGCTTCTTCTCCGGCTCCTGTCCCCACGCTGTTTCTTGCCTTACCATTCAGAACCTCCTGCATCACCTTTACACTGATATGTCCCAGGAAATTTTCTCCAGCCGCCTGGATATCTCACATGCACATCGTACAAAACTAGTCAGATACAGAACTCATCGCCTTCACTCCCCCCCAACCCCCACCAGCCCATCCTACCTGCTTTTGCCCCTATATTTTCAACCTCAGTGAATCATTCACCATTCACTTTTCCAACCTAGAAATCTGAGTGACATCTTCTATGCTTCCTTCTCCCACATTATCACTTGGAACTCATCACCACATCCTGCTTATTCTCCTCCTATGAACTCTTAAGTCCCCCTTGAACTCTGAATCCCCCTCAGTTTTAGCTGGTGCTCATGTTCCCCAGAACTGTTGTTGTAACCTCCTGGCTCCTGTTCCAACCCCAGTTTTCTCCCCTTTGACCCATTCTCTTAACCACCCAAATAGAAATGTGAATCTAAACCCAATCATGTCATATAACTGTTGATACTTTTTTTTTTAAGTTTATTCATTTTTGAGAGATAGAGCATGAGCAGGGGAGGGTCAGAGAGAGAGAGAGAGAGAGAGAGAGAGAGAGAGACACAGAATCCAAAGCAGGCTCCAGGCTCTGAGCTGTCAGCACAGAGCCCCACGCAGAGCTTCAACCTATGAACCGTGAGATCATGACCTGAGCCAAAGTCAGACGCTTAACCAACTGAGCCACCTATGTGCCCTAATTGCTGATATTCTTAAATGGAACCTCATCACCTACAAGATAAAATCCAAGCGATCTTCCAGCCCCATTTCCCACTGTTCTCCACTGTGTACACCACCCTTTCATATTATATGACTTGAATTTCTCTGTATGTACATGTGGTCTCAAATTTTTCCCGCCTGGAGTGCCCTTTCTCTGTAATATTCTAAAACTTGAGATAACATTTAAAAATCAGAAGTTTTTACATTTTGAAAAAGCTGAATTTTGAACTTCCCTTGAAAACTAAGATCTGGTAGCAAAAAGCCTGCTTTCTCACACACCAGCAATCAGCCACAGCCACGGATAGCTGGATCCTGTAGTCAGAACCTCCCTATTGCACGCCCCTCTCAAGTCCCGCTTGTTTTACTCACCTCCAATACTTTTCTGTTCACTCTTGGCACTTGAATTTGCAACCCCTGACCTACAGAGATTCAAATGCTTATGAAGTCATTTATCAGTGAATCATGGAGCTGCCAGCATATGGGACAATTAGAACATCATGGCTTAAATAAATAATGTCGCATTCGTGAGCAAGAAATTCTGCCCTGTCGTTCTATTCCAGGCTTTGGGAGTAACAACTTTGGTGAGATAAGGTTATATCTATTTAGGTCTTGGAGGAGACACTAAAGCTGGGAAGGAAAGATCTGGTTTCAGAGTGTGAACATTAAAACTAAATGTGTTGGCGAGCAAGAAGAAGCAGTCTCAGGTTTTAACATAATTAGGGTGCTACTGGGAGAACCCTGCAGCGTGAGTGTATGTGGTAAGAGCTATGTTGGAAGACTTCCTGACTGTAAGCAAGACTTTAAGAGATCTAGGAGGAGCAGTGAGGTATCAGAGACTATACATATGACATGAGATAGGAAATACTTTATTAGGAAATAGAAAGTTTCATGTGGCTACATGCAGGTGAGCCAAAAGGCAGGCCTGAAATGACAGCTCGCCATCTGTCCTCCAGGAGCCAGTTCCTCAGAACACCAGCCAAAAGGAAAATGGTAACACTTGCGTGGGCTGCTCTATTTTGTAGCGTTTGTAACAACAGAACATTTGACACAGAATGAAGCCAGAGCTTTGCACAGCTGATTGAAGGGACTGAAGTCCTCGTTTCCTTGGCTTCTGTCTTCTCCATGTGTGGCTCAAAGAATCATCTTTCACTTTTCTCCACCTGGCTCCTTGTTTCCATAGAATGCCAAAATGATATTTGAAATAGCTTAATTGAGCCTTTACTTAGGCTATTGATTGATGATTATGATTATTAGGATATTAGACTGTTAGATCTAAAATAGTCAGGTAGTATCTTGTGGTGAATTGCCAAGGAAATGCTTTTAACCCCATTCCTACCCCCAAATTCATAAATTGAAGTGAATAATTAATTAATATATTCAACACATATTGTTTACAGTTTGACATAGTAGGGTTAAAAGTGTGGATTCCCTTTTTAAATTTTTTTTTTCTTTTTAACGTTTATTTATTTTTGAGAAACAGAGAGAGGCAGAGCACGAGTAGGGGAGGGGCAGAGAGAGAGGGAGACACAAAATCGAAACCAGGCTCCAGGCTGTCAACACAGAGCCCAACGTGGGGCTTGAACCCATGAACCACGAGATCATGACCTGAGCCGGAGTCAGATGCTTAACTGACTGAGCCACTCAGGTGTCCTTAAAAGTGTGGACTTCCTTGATTCAAATCAGTACTCATCAGCTAAGGGAGCTAGAGCAAACTACTTAACCTCTCTGTGCTACATTTTTCCTTTTCAACAAAATGGGGGCTAATAACAGTGCCTTCTTTGGGTGGTGAGGATTTAAAGAGCTAATACAAATAAAGTGGCTAGCCTGTTGTCAGCTATCATCATCACCGCAGCTTTCACACATTGTGCCAGGTACTAAATATCCATTGGTGAGAAAAATAGGCAAGGTCCCCGCTTTCCTAGAGCTTAGACTCCTTTTACCCTAAAGTAAAGTATTTCATAGCTACATAGGATTCCAGTCATTCCGGGCAGCTCATTTGGGTACACAAAGAAAACTCAGGGCCCCTGATGATAACCTCCCCTTTTCACTCTGGCAAAAAGATTATATCCCTACACAAAGATATCCTCTAGCAGAAGCACAAAGTGTTGAGAGCCTGGTCAGGTGAGAGATCAGTGATTGTCTTTTAGATTCAGAGGTGCTGGTTCGACGATGATACTGTTCATACCTGTTATAGATTTAAAGGATAACAAAAGCTGCTTGAGCATGTGTGGTAGACTGTACTAATGTTCAGGGAATTCATTTCCCTTCCCTGGGAGAGTATGGATGGCAGACTTGACCATGTGATTTGCTTTAGTCAATAAAATAGAGTGGAATGACATTTGTCACTTCTAGGCAGAGCCAGCATACCATCAACCATACTCTTCTCCCCGCCTCTGGGATTATGGAAGCACATCAAGTTCAAGCCTCCCTCAGCCTGGGTTTCTGATATATTACAACAAGCAGAACGTCCTTTGTTCATGGAGTGCACAAGTGAGAATAATTATTTTTAAAGCTACAAAATTAAAAGTGTGGGGTCCTTTGTTACTACAACATAATTTATCCTATTTTAACTGATACATCACCCCCAGGTATATCTGGTTGCTGTGATGTCCAGAAAACCCTACTGCATCAGTCTTTCACCCTCGGGACTTGATAGAGCCCAAGAGTGCACTCTTTTGTTTGTCTGATGTCTTTTGTGGCTCTTTGAGGCTTCCAGTCTTGCTGTTCCCTAGGAGAGAATGCAGGGCAGGAGAATGAGCACTAGGCCAGGAGCCAAATGCTGACATCATGATCTAGTTCCTCCACTATCTAACTTTGTGACCTTCAGCAAATCGGTTAATCAATCTGAGCCTTGATTTTATTTCCTAAAATAGGAGGAGTGATATCATAATATCTGCTCAGTGTACCACAGGTTTGTTCTTAGAAAGCACTTTATAAAGCTCTACATAGCAGCGTAGAAAACCATTTTTAATTCTTAAGAACTCATGGGCAGGTCTGACCACCTTGCACCTGCAAAACTGTCAGACAGCACTGACAACTGTCAGACACACATGTCCCCAGAAGTCAAAGCTCGTTAGAAGGTTGATTTGTGAGTGAGGGGCCAGGGGCCTCAAACGATATGTCCTAACTCATAAAACACTTCTCAGTCCAAAAGTGCCATTCACAAAGAAGAGGCTTGATGACAATTTTTCTTGGTTTTCCAAAGGGCACATTTTCTTATGCCATATAATATTATAGTCATATTTGAAATGGAAAAAATATTATACCCAACCATCAATCCCCACAAAATTCTGATTTAAAGAGTATAAAAATAGGATCACATGACTCTTGGTCCCAGGGTTGTGAGTTTGAGCCCCTTATTGGGTATAGAGATTACTTAAAGAAATACAACTTTTAAATAAATAAATAAATAAATAAATAAATAAATAAATAAATAGTAAAGAGTACATAAATAAATGTGTTTATCTGCAAGTTGTTCTCACAGATGCTGCATCATCACCCACTGTGGTTTGTAATAGCTTGAGGGTTTCTCCCAGCAGGGATGGTTAGAATGTACTTCCCTATCATTCTTTCTCAAGTAGAGTCCTCAATCTTCCTTCTAGGAAATCTTACTTGGTAGTACAATCTGATCTAGATTCGTTCATTTATTCATTCATTCTTTTATCAGATATTTATTGAGTGACTATTATGTGCCAGTCATTGTTCTAGACACTGAGATTGGAATAGACAAGTCCCTGCCTGATGGAGTTTATGCATCTAAGGGTGGCTAATGTTCTGTGCTTCCATAGCTCCTGACACATATCTCTGTCACAGTCATTATGTATGATATTTGTAGGTTTCTACTACAAGATCCTTAAAGACATGAAAAAAAACATATCTCATTAGACTTTATATTCTCAGCCTGGTACCTATATTCTCTTGCCTGGTACCTGGAATACAGAAGGTTCTCAATAAATGTTTCTTTTAAGTGAGTACATATCAGGAATTAGCAGAGCTGGCTTTATTTCCATAAATATGGAGCATTTAGTAATACTACACTATCAACAGCTATTAATTGATTCATTTTGTGAAAATTTATAATAGAACTAATGTTGCTATAAATGCTGCTTTGCATTTGTTGACAAACTTAGAGGAGATCAGAGTTTGAATAAATGCAGAAAACCAGCTATGTTTATCTAGCTAATAAAAATGGGTATCATGCACTTTGCACTAGTACATATATACAAGAAAGTTCTATGTACTAAAGAAATAATCCCCATGTGGTCATGGCTAAGCATGGGAATGTGGCCATGTAAACAACTTGTCTGCCTTAGTACAGCCTGTAGTTTATGAGCATTGTGCAGAGAGAAAAATGTGCAAAGGGAAAAGTCAAATGAACAGAGAGAAAAATGAAACTAAATGCATATAATTCCCCATTTGAAAGATATTTTCTTCCACTCCACCAATTCTCAAAAGAGGGCTATTTAGACCTAATCTTTGAATATGGCAGGAGTTTGCATAACAAACTATATGTGGATTGAGAAACACATTAACTTGAAGATGACACTATTAATTCAGAGGTCAAGGGACTCAAAAGACAAGAAAGAAGAGAGGTACCCAAGAGGGCAGGGTCAGATCAGAGGGCAAAGAATATGGAGACAGGAGTTGGCTTGTTGTGTGTGTGTGTGTGTGTGTGTGTGTTTTGAGAGAGGGAGACAGAGTATAAGTGGGAGAGGGGCAGAGAGAGAGAGAGAGGGAGACACAGAATCCAAAGCAGGCTCCAGGCTCTGAACTGTCAGCACAAAGCATGACGCGGGGCTCAAACCTGAGAATTGGGAGATTGTGAGCTTAGCCAAAGTCAGACGCTTAACCAATTGAGCCACCCAGGCACCTCAGAGTGGGCTCGTTAAAGGTATTTACATATTAGGCTGTCACCCCTTCCTCATTTCTAAGGCATGTTCTATATCTTACACTGTGACTAATTACCAAAGGAGAAGAGGCATACCTTTATATAGCCATGTATCATGGGAATATGTATTAGATACCTACTGTTTGTATCTCTGTTTATTATGTACCTGTTTTATACCAGATACAATCATAGGAGCTGGACAGACATGAACCCTGCCCTCCTGTGGCTTACGTTCTGGTGGGGGAAACAGATAATCAACAACTAAATATGTAACTAAGGTGATTATGGGTCATGGGAAATACCGTGAATGTGATCTTAGAGGGCCATCCCCAAGAAGGTGTCTGGTTGTGGTGGGGGTAGTGCTAGTTTAGTAAGGGCTGTAAAGGAAGATGTCCTGAGAAGCTGATGTTTGAATCAAGGTCTAAACCCCGAGAAGCTTATCAGGAAAACCTTCAAGTAGAATATCCTAGGCAGGGGAAAGAGCAAGGGCAAAGGCCCCGAGGCAGAAAAGAGCCGGACCTGTTCACTGAGTAGAAAGTCAGACAATACGACTAGAAGGTGCTGATTAAAGGGAAGAGGAGTTAGGCATCAGATCCTACAGGGCCTTGAGGGGTATGGCAAGGATTTCATGTTTTCTTTTGAACCTGGTGCAAGTCACTGGAGACTCTTTGGCAGAGGAATGGCATGATCTGGAGTGCAGTTTTCATTAGCTGTAAGATAACAGAGTGATTTTGAGCAGCTGCTCTCAAGCCAGGCTGTCTGGGTTGGGATCCTATCCCAACCACCTAACTCTCTAGGTGAATTTAGACAGGTAACTTAAACCTTTCTATCTGGTTTCCTTGTCTATAACGTGGACCAATAATATTCCCCATCTGGTAGGGTTATTTTGAGGAGTAAATGTATTATAAAGCACTTAGAACAGTTCATGAAAACTTAATAAGTACTGCATGACATTCATAAGTATTAATTCTAGTGACTTGGCTGTCAAAGCAGTCTTTGAAAGTCAACTTCGGTCGAGATGGAACTGTGTTTTTTTATCTTTACTCCTAAACAGATGCCACCTTGTGGAAGCAAAGCCAAATATTTGTAGCCACGTCCCTGCTCTCTAGTACTAGGAGTATGACAAGGAAAACAGTAAGACTCAGCAGCTGCCATCACCGGTCACACTGTCACACTGTGGGTCCTCCCAGGTCAGGCAGCTGCTGAAGCCAGGGCTACCTGAGGTAATGATGATCCATTTGGGCACCAAGCATTGTCTATAAACCATGCTCAAACATCACTGAAATAGTAGTTTCCCATGTAAGTTAATGCTCTTTGGAGATAATCAAATATAATTTTTCTTAACATCCTTCATGGTAGCTTTCAGCCCTTGGAATTTCTCAACGGAGATACTGAAGTTTATTGGCATGATCATCGCTTACATTTTTTTAACATCTAAATTGCTCAAAATTATGTATCCGTCAACTGAAGGAAAGTATTTGTTGAATGTCTATAGCAAGCACTGTGCCAGGCCTTAGGGACACAGAGTGGATAAAATTCAGCCCCTGTCTCAAGAGGCTCACGGCCAGATAATTGCAACTCAGGATGTTGTGCTAGAACTAAGCACAGGATGCTATGAGGACACAGAAGAAGGGCATCTAACCCAGGGGCTGCTTCCCAGAGGGAGTTCTGTCTAATGTTGGAAGTTCCATCAATGCTAAGGGCTCTGTACACTTGCTGTAGGGAAGAGGAGTTTGCTCCTTGCAGGCCGAGAAGAGCCCCATCCAATGCCTTCCCACTGAGTTTCCCTCACTGGTGTATTGCCCCCACTATCTGGCTCTCCACAGAGGCCCGCCCCCACCAACATGGCCACTTAGTTGAAGTATAGCCCACAGGCTGAATGCCACAGCAGGAGAGAGTAGGAGCATCCCCTTTCTGGCTCGTCCTGCCCTCCTTGGCCGTCTCTCAGCTTCTGCTGGCCTTGTCTTCTGGCCTGTGGCCTCCACGTAGTCTCAACTCTCTAGGGCAAGGACCTGGCCCCTAGACAGGCAGCCTCCACCTCCCATAGCTGGACTCAGGCCTCATTCTCTCCGTGAAAATGCAGTCTTCACCATGGGAACTGTAAGGGAAGGAAGGGAATAAAGCTGCAAGCGAAGGGAAGAGTTAGAAGGGAAATGTAATAACTATAAGTTGTAAATAATAATAATAATAACAAAATAAATATAGGGCACTGTGGGATATAGAGGGAGGAGTTGACAATTCTGCCACTGGGTTAGAAGTAGGTCCAGGGCACTTTCTGTGTGATACAATGGTCAGCTAGGCTGGAGGCTATGCTTTAACTTCTATTAATCTGAGAATTGACAGCAGTGTCCAGGTTTCCAGATAGTCAAGCTTCCGTCACTGTGGGTCAGTTTCTGAATGTTCTTCAGTAGCTTAGCACCCATTCCTTAGTTGCTATAATCGCATAGTGTTATATACAGCTACAGCAATACCCTTCTGTTCCATTCTTTTGGTAACTAAACCAAAAGACAAGTCTTAAACCTCGAGGTAACACTATAGTGCCGGCCGTGTTGTTTCAAAAAGAGAAAAGCCGACAGTGTGTGCGTACGTGTGTGTATGTGTATACCTGGCATTGCCAGGAGGAAAGGCAGAGGGAGGGAACATTAGGAATAAGGGAGGTAGGCCCAAAATGTTGTCTTTTAAAAATTGAGCTTTAGAGAAAAGGGATTATACCCAGGATTAAAAAAAAATGCACACCTACAACATTGTTCTAAAGAAGGATCAAGCCCCGTGACCTTAATTTTATTGGTGTTATGTTCTAATCAACCAAGGAATTAAGAGATAAGAGGACATTTCAACCAATTATGGTCACATGAGGTCAGTGCCTTTTTCCAAGTGGCAGTTTTCTGAAGGCCCAAAGAGCGTGGGTAAGTGGCTTGTCTCAGAGTGTGTCAGCCGCTCTGCCTCCACGTTGATGGAGGGAGTCATTGAATTTCTTTCCTCTGTGCTCATTCAGATCATCCCTGGAAGGCAGGAGGAGCTATTTATATAAATGTGAACTGGTGGGGGGAAGAGGTGCCACAGCTTGCTGTCTGGTCGCACGCAGGATCCTGGCACCTCTTGCTTTATCCTCGGCTGCTTCCCCACCATGTGTCAGATACCAGAGACACAAAATTATGCATAACCGAACAATTGGCTCAGCCTCTACAGGGCATGACACATGTTTTTCATGAACATTAAAATTCATTTTTTTTCAATTTGAGAGAAAATGGAACCTAGGTTCTGGCATTCATTTCCACTGGTCTTCCTCCTGGCAGCATGAATTATTTATTTCTATGATGCAGGAAAGTATAACTCTCTTGTTTGTATGTGTTGCAAACCCCATCCATTTTTAGGAAAACCTTTGCTGTCTTTACCACTCACTTGCATGGATTCCAGTTGGGAATTCAAATCTGTTCACGTTTCATTTCATTTTCTGTGTTCCCTATTCTCCAGGTTAGGTTACAGTGTCACCTCTTCAATGTAACCTTTCCTTTGTATTTCCCGAAATACCTAGCACCAGGCTTTCTATACAGTGGTGCTCAATAAATGCTTATTAGATAAGTGAGAGCTTCCTGGAATGTTAGTATTGATTTCTCGATTAGTATTTGAAATTCTACACATTAACCACAGGAATCAGAGATGTCAACAAATATTTTCCTCACTTAATAAATATATAGATTTCCCCCGTACTACTTTTCCCTTCACTGAGTAAGCTCCAGCCACACCAGCCTTCATACTAATTCTCAAGTGTGCCAAACTTGTTCCTATGTAAAGATCAAGGCACAAAAAGGAGTGGTCCCTTTCAACATATTTTGCATTTATGTGGCAATGTTCACAAATACTGAAATATATCTTGAAAGATGCAAATCTTTTTTTCTTGGAGGAGACAGTCCTGTATGGACAATAGTCTAGTATTCTTGATCAACCTTTTGGAACAGGCATTGGCTTTGGAGTGTTAAAGATAGAAATTTCCTGACACTGTGAAAGATAAGTAAGGGAGGTAAGGTAAGGTAGGAAGACTCTATTTGGGATGATAACGCAATAGGCAGTGAGACTATTGCAAATAGGGAAAAGAAATCAGGCTTAACTCCAGATCCAGCCAAGATAGCTAGGTATTTATGGCCAATGAACAGAGTAAGGGGTGGTGGTGGAAAATTGCTAAGAGGAGACATCAAACATAGAAGGATTTTTGGTAAACCTATTTAGCAGGATTCTTGGGAAAGGCAGGCCAAGGACTTCTACATCTAAGATAGGAGTTGAGAAAATTGATCAGATATTGAGGGTGATCAAATATCAGTGTTGGGAGGTGGACCTGGGTGGCTCAGTCCGTTAATAATCTGACTCTTGATTTTGGCTCAGGTCATGATCTAATGGTTCATGAGTTCAAGATCCATGCTGTGCTCCATGCTGACAGTTCAGAACCTGCTTAGAATTCTCTCTCTCCCTCTCTCTCTCTCTCAAAATGAATAAACTTAAAAAAACTCTTAAAAAAATATCAAGGTGGGGATTCCCTCTGCCTTAGCAGGATTCTTACTAAGACTGGACTCTGCAGACTGAGGAACAGTCCCAAGGATGAAGACTATAAACAAAAAGGCTTAGAGGAGCTTGTCAAAGTTCAGGCAAGGAGAGAGTGTTTGTCACGAGAGACCTTCAGTCTTTCCATGGCCTATTGAGTATCACTGTGTACCGGAACAATAGAATGGAGGCATCTAATGGCTGTTTTTGAGCCGGCCACCCGCTATGGTTTAATTTGCAGATGCCTGGCTTTGTTGTTGATATATGCATAAACATATTCGTCTTGCCCCAACTCCTAGATGCAGCCAGTTTGCTTCTGTAGAAGCAATTCCATTTCTCTCATGTTATTTCAGCCATTTTTAATATCCTTCACTGCAAATATAAGTATTCCTTTTTATTCCTTTTTAAATTTTAAGCTTAAGGAAAACATAATTGCTTTTTGTTCACATTCCACAGAATGTGATTGTCATAGTTGGGGGGTTTGTGTGGGTGTAGATTAGACTGAATACAGAGAATATGTTTAAATAGATTCATGACATAGAAAGTGTACACATTTATATTATTGGACTATTTAATTCTAATACCACAACATTACAATTAAATAGGTCTGACAATAAACAAAACATGAAGAGGCAGTGTGTAGTCTCTGCCATTCTTCCCTTTCTGAGCCTCTGTATTCCAGTGTTCCACCTAATTCTTCCATTCCATGCCCTTGGCTGACCTTCACCTTTCCGTTCAAACTGGCTTTTCTTTACAACTCTCTTCTGCATAACAGAAAGAAGAAAAGTCCTGAAGGTTCCCACTGGAGAATACTGACTTAACAGTCTACATTCTACAAGACACTTGCATTCTACAGTAGTAAATCTTAGGCAGTGTGAAATAAATTGAAGTGAAATTTTTGAGCAATTTGAGTTTTCCAGCAACCTTCAAATCATAGCTCATTGGCAACAGATACTCTGATTCTGACTCTACTTGTGATCCTGATCATAAATACCTTTTCAGAAAGTACTTGCCAATGCCTATTTTTTCCATTTATTCTTTTTTTTTAAATATAATTTATTGTCAAGTTAGCTAACATACAGTATATATGATATGCTCTTGGCTTCAGGAGTAGATTCCCATGATTCCTCACTTACATAAAATACCCAGTCCTCACCCCAACAAGTGCCTTCCTCAATGTCCATCACCCATTTTCCCCACCCCTCCACCCCCTTCCACCCTGTTTGTTCTCTGTATTTAAAAGTCTCTTATGGTTTGCCTCCCTCTTTGTTTGTAACTATATATTTTTTTCTTTCCCTTCCCCGAGAGGTCTTCGGTTAAGTTTCTCAAATTCCACATATGAGTGAAAACTTGTGATATCTGTCTTTCTCTGATTGACTTATTTGACTTAGTGTAATACCCTCCAGTTCCATCCACATTGTTGCAAATGGCAAGATTTCATTCTTTTTCATTGCCAAGTAGTTTTCCATTGTGTGTATATATATATATGTATATATATATATATACATATATATATATGTACATATATATATATGTATATACATATATATATGTATATACATATATATATACCACATCTTCTTTATCCATTCATCAGTTGATGGACATTTGGGCTCTTTCCATAATTTGGCTATTATTGATAGCACTGCTATAAACATTGGGGTATATGTGCCCCTATGAATCAGCACTCCTGTATCCTTTGGATAAATTCCTAGAAGTGCTCTTGGTAGGTTGTAGGGACCTCCACACTGTTTTCCAGAGTGGCTGCACCAGTTTGCATTCCCACCAACAATGCAAGAGAGTTCCCCTTTCTCCACATCCTTGCCAACATCTGTTGTTGCCTAAGTTGTTAATTTTAGCCACTCACTGGTGTGAGGTGGTATCTCAATGTGCTTTTGATTTGTGTTTCCCTGATGATGAGTGATGTTGAGCATCTTTTCATGTGTCTGTTAGCCATTTGGATGTCTTCTTTGAAAAAATGTCTATTCATGTCTTCTGGTCATTTCTTCACTGGATTATTTGTTTTTGGGTGTTGAGTTTGGTAAGTTCTTTATAGATTTTGGGTACTAACCCTTTATCTGATATGTCATTTGTAAAGATCTTCTCTCATTCTGTTGGTTGCCTTTTCATTTTGTTGATTGATTCCTTTGCTGTGCAGAAGCTTTTTATCCTGATGAGGTCCCATTAGTTCATTTCCTTTGCTTTTATTTCCCTGGCCTTTGAAGATGTGTCAAGTGAGAAGTGCTGTGGCCAAGGTCAAAGAGGTTGTTGCCTATTTTCTCGTCTATCATTTTGATGGTTTCCTGTCTCACATTCAGGTTTTTCATCCACTTTGAGTTTATTTTTGTGGATGGTGTAAGAGGGTGGTCCAGTTTCATTCTTCTGCATATTACTGTCCAGTGTCCCCAGCACCATTTGCTAAAGACACTGTCTTTTTCCATTGGATACTCTTCCCTGTTTTGTCAAAGATTAGTTGGCCATACATTTGTGGGTCCAATTCTGGGTTCTCTATTCTATTCCATCGGTCTATGTGTCTGTTTTTGTGCACATACCATACTGTCTTGGTGATTACAGCTTTGTAGTACAGGCTGAAGTCCGGGATTATGATGCCTCCAGCTTTGGTTTTCTTTTTCAACATTACTTTGGATTTATTCTTTTTCCTATTTTATTCTTTCTTTTTTGTGGAAGAATGTATTTCCTTGGGTCAGAGCCCATGCTCTTTCATTTGTGTAACCACTACAGAGGTATCTTGTTCAATATATGTTTGAAAAACTAAGTCGAATTACAACCTAAATAAAGACCCTTATCATCTCTGTTATTCAAAAGTATCAAAAAGATAAATAATCTAAAATTGTCCTTTGGTTTGCCAGGATTTATTTTGGAGTCCAAATCCGTGAGATGTTATTATTATTGCTTTAATTTTCTGAAAATATCTTGAGTACAAAATCTTAAAATGTATTTAATATCTGTTACTATTGAGATGACTTGATATAGATGCTTGGTAAAATATTCCAATAAGGTAGAAAGAATCAGGCCTCAAGGGCAACATGAAATCTAGGAATCAACTATAAATCACTGTAAGATATAAGATAAGAAACTAAAGTCTTACATTGTATCAGCCTCATTCTGTATAACCCCCTTGCTGATTATCAGTTTCAATATTCTGTGACTATTCATTTTGAAATAATTTCAGACTTCCTGAAAAGTATGAGAACAGTATTTGCATATAGCCTTCACCTAGCTTTCTCAGTTGTTAAATATTTTACATTGTCTTTATCATTCTCTCTGTCTCTCTCCTCCTTCCTGTCTCTCTCCCTTTCCCTGTTGCCAGATAGATAGATACATAAATACATATTTGTGTGTGTGGGTGGGTGTGTGTGTCCTTTATCACAAATTTACATTCTAGTTGGAGAAGAAAAGCAATAAAGACAAAATTTAATGTTTAAAAAGAGATAATTTCAGAGAGCTGTGAACAAACATATTGAGTGACACAGTAAGGTCACATACATATGTGTGTATGTATGTGTGCATGTGTCTGTCAAATATATCTCTTGTCAATTGATATACCTTTTGAAATATACACGTCTCCTTTCTGAAAGGACATAGTACTGTATAAACAATAGCCTGTATTCTTTGAGTCATCATTTTGAACTGGAACTTCCTCTGGAGTCACTGTCTTTTCTCAGCCTATTAAGCATCATTGTTTGTACCAAAACAATAGAATAAGTGATGTCTGATGCTTATTTCTTGAGAAGATAATTCATCAGGGTTCAAGTTGTGGATGTCAGCTTTAAAATATATTAAAAGTTTTTTGAACCATTTGAGAATAAATTGCAGACATTCTGACTCTCTGCCCCTAAATAGTTCAGTGAATGGTCCCTAAGAACAAGAACATTCTCTTCCTCAATCATAGAACAATTATTAAAATGAGGAAAATACCGTTGATACAGTTACCTAATATACAGACCTCATGCACTGCCAAATGGCCCCTTTATAATGTCCTTTATAACAAGAGAGAGAAAAAGAAAGAAAGAAAGAAAGAAAGAAAGAAAGAAAGAAAGAACGAAAGAAAGGAAATTCTGAATACAGAAAAGTAAATACAAATAAAATTTCTTGTCTCCACTGGATCATTTTGTACACCCCTTGAGATCCTTGTACCATACTTTTCAGTACTTCAAGTCTGAACTATTTTCTACTTCGTTGCCTATTCCACATTATTATTTTATGATAATGGCTACTACTGTATCATATAGACCTGTATAGACCTGTGTAAAGGTCATGTTTCTTGAGGAATGCTCATTCATTTTCCTATCTATATACCACCTATATAAAGGTCATTTTTTTCCTTGGGGTGTGTGCATTCATTTCATATTTGTTTGCAAATATTTGTGCACCATGTCATGGCTGTTACATTTTTACTGTCATAGAATTTTAGATAAGAAGCTTCAAGAAACATTTGTGCTAGAGATAAACAATGATGAATCAAACAGAAAACAGAAAACTATTTTTACCACAAGCAATACCATCCACCTTGTGTTCCTCAAGAATGATTTCACACATTAAGAAGATGTAGATAACTCAGGAAAGAGCATTTCTTTAAAATTAGCTGTAATTCCATGTTCAGTGCATGTGATAAGGAAATGAGGAAGAGACAGCTAAAATCTATATATGTGCCTATCAAAAAATTAGAAAATGCTTTCAGCCACAACACTTGGAATGTAATTAGACTATTGAGTCTCTGAGGGCAGGGCTAGTAATCTTCATTTTTATGTGTCTTAATGTGGGTTTGCAAATACAGGAACTCAAGTGTATGTTGAATGAATTTTAGTGGATGAATGAATAAATGAGATTTTATGCCATTTTCCCAGATTCAATACAAATAATTTTTGTCAGAAGTAACAACCTGAATTGCCTAGCACATAAGAACTACCAGAAGTTCTATTTCTTCTTTGAAGTCTCAATTTTAATAATGCTAAATCTGTCCCTTAATATATTTTTATAAGTTTGTACCTCTCACAAACTCCTTCTGTTAATGGCGAACTTGGTTATGGCAGTCTGACTTCTGACATTTTTAAACCATTTTGTACACGAAGTGCTATTATAACTTTGTTCACATTTCTTCTACATTAGGTTCATAGAATATCTTGCCTGTGTGGTTATGATTTTCATTATGTTTGTATATTTTTCATTCATTATGTCTTTGAATATTTTTTCTGACTGCACGCCCCCCAAACACACACCACCCTGACCTCAGGGCCTCCAATTATGCATATAGTAGGCCATTTGAAGTTGTCCCACAGCTAACTGAAGCTTTGTTCATTATTTTTTTCAAATTTTTTTCTGTGTTTTTTTTTATTTAAAAAAAATTTTTTTTAATGTTTTTATTTATTTTTGAGACAGAGAGAGACAGAGCATGAGCAGGGGAGGGGCAGAGAGAGAGAGGGAGACACAGAATCCAAAGCCGGCTCCAGGCTCTGAGCTGTCAGCACAGAGCCCAACGCAGGGCTCAAACTCACAGACCGTGAGATCATGACCTGAGCCAAAGTCGGACGCTTAACCAACTGAGCCACCCAGGTGCCCCTGTGTTTTTTTTTTTAACATTTATTCATTTTTGAGTGACACAGAGAAACAGAGTGTGGGGGTCGAGGGGAGAGAGACACACAGAATTGAAAGCAGGCTTCAGACCTCAAGCTGTCAGAAGAGAGCCTGATGCAGGGCTCTAACCCACAAACTGCAAGATCATGACCTGAGCTGAAGTCAGATGCTTAACCGACTGAGCCACCCAGGTGCCCCTCTTTGTGTTTCCTCTTGGTTAGTTTCTGTTGCTATCTTTAAACTCACTTCTTTTCTTCCTGGTCCAATCAGTTTTCAATCCCATCTAATGTATTTTTTACCCTAGGTACTGTCATTTTTGTCTCTAGTGGTGAGACCTGGGTCTTTTTTATATCTCCAATATCTCTCCTTAGAATGCACATGCTTTCTTCTCTACTCTATTGAGCATATGGAATATGGTTATAATAACTCTTAATGACCTTAATGGTCTACTAATTTTACATCTGTGTCACGTCTGGGTCTGTTCTTTTTCTTAAATTTTACTCTGCCCTATGGATTGTATTTTCCTGTTTCTTTTCATGTCTGGCAGATTTTTTTTAATATTATATCCAGACATTGGGAATTTTAATTTGTGAAGTGCTGAATATTTTTTAGCCCTTAAATATTTTGGGCTTTTTGAAGGTTTTTTGTTGTTGTTGTTGTTGTTTGTTTGTTTTTTTGTTAAACTTCCAAGTAATTAAGTTACTTACAAATGATTTGGTTCTTTTAAGTCTTGCATTCAGTTTTTGTTGGTTCTTTCAAGACTTTATTAGGTAGGACCATAGCAATGTTTACTCTAAGGCAAGGGTCATCAAACTATAGCCTGAGGACCAAATCCTGCCCACTGTCTGTTTCCGTGTGTCTGGAGAGCACCACTCAAGCACTGAAAGCCACAAAGACAAAGCCCAGAAACCCCCCTCTACTCCTAGAGCCTGCCACCCTACCAGTCACCATGCCTCACACCTGTTCATACCTTGCATGGATTGCCATGTACAAGTTGGAGACCATACTGTTGGCAATTGCCAAGCATTAAGTGGAAGAATCTTAGTCTAGGAGTCAGAAATTTAGCAAGTCAACTCCCCTCCAGCAAGCTGCCCATGTTACGATGGGTAAACTCTCCAGAAGAGAGAAATAGCCAGGATCTGGGTATTAGAGCATAAAACTGACCAAGGCACCTACTGTCTTAGTTCAGGCTGCTATAACAAAATACCATACATAGATAGAGTGGTTTATTTTTTTAAAAAAAATTTTTTTAACGTTTATTTATTTTTGAGACAGAGAGAGACACAGCATGAACGGGGGAGGGGCAGAGAGAGAGGGAGACACAGAATCGGAAGCAAGCTCCAGGCTCTGAGCCATCAGCCCAGAGCCCGACGCGGGGCTTGAACTCGTGGACCGTGAGATCGTGACCTGAGCCAAAGTCGGATGCTTAACCAACTGAGCCACCCAGGCGCCGCAGATAGAGTGGTTTAAACAACAAACATTTATTTCTCACAGTTTGGAGGCTGGAAAGCCCAAGAGTAAGGTGGCAGCCAATTCAGTTCCTCATTCCTGGTGAGAACCCTCTTATAAACAGTTGTCTTCTTACAGTATCCTCACATAGAGAAGGAGAGCAAGATCTCTGGTGTCTTGTTATAAGGGCACTAATCCCATCATGGAGGATCCACCTTCATGACCTTATCTAAGCCTAACTACTTTCTGAAAGTATCACATTGATACTTAGGGTTGGAACAAATGAATTTTGGGGGAACACAACCATTCAGCCCATAACACTACCTCTTCTTCCCACACTCGAGCCAGACCTTTCCCTGCAGACCAGTGCTCATACCAAGAATGTCTCCAGCAGGTGGCAGTTGGGCATGAAGCATGCCCACCACATAGGATGGCCCACCCTAGTCAAATGCGGAGTGGGGCGAGGAATTTACTCTTTTGTTATGTAAGTACCTACAAAATATATTTGATTGTGCCTCTTGGCCCATAAAGCCTAGAATATTTGCTATGAGCCCCTAGAAAAAATTTGTGAACCTCGATCCAGGGCTAGTTTTGCCCCACTACTCAGGCAATACCATTCTGAATACTCCATCCAGTACCTGTGTATTATAGGTTCTGACACTGGCTGTTGGAAATAGGAATTATTCCCAGTGCTGTGTGAGCTCTGAAGACTGTCGTCCTCCTTCCTTTCTGGTGGGTTTTTTTTCCCCCTTTGCCTCAGGAAGTTTCCTCCCATTGTGTGCTAATCAGTACTCAGCTGAAGACTCCAGGCAAAGGGTGCACTGATCTCTAGAACAATATCTCTCTGTACAGCTCTCTCCTTTCTGTGAGTCTCCATTCCCTGGTACTATGCCCTATGAATTCTAGTCCCCTTGGCGTTTCTGAATTCTGAACTCAGAGGTCTTTGGGCCCCAGTTTCTCCTCGCTACAGCCAACAACCTGAGGTACTGGTAAGGTCCTCCCATTAGCTTCCTCCTCTCGGGGATCACTGTCCTGTGCTACCTGTTGTCCAATATCTGAAAACCATTGTTTCATATATTTTGTCTGGTTTTATATTCATTCTAGGAAGGAGGGTAAATCCATGATACGTAAAAGTGTAATTCCTGACTTCTCAAATTTGAAGAAACAAAATATCCACGGGACTTAAGCATTTGATGAGTTAAGTTCAAAGAAGATAGGAAATGGATTTTGATAGGAAAATTTCTGATAGGTTTAAATTCTATTTTGGCAAGAAAGTAAGAGACAAGTAGAGTTTTCAGAAGGTTTCTCAAACCTGTCTAATGACAAGTCAATAGTAAAAATATCCTTTGTTTTCTAGAAGGCTTTGTCAAGCAGTTACAGTCTTAATTTAATTCTGAGATTTTTTTTATACATTGAATATCAATAGGTCAAAGATATGGCATCTTGTTAGCCAATGCCATGAACAGGATGGTGAATTTATGTGTGGGGAAAAAGAGATAAGAAGCGTGGTTCCTGTTGCATATATTAAAAAGTTAAGGCGTCACCTATTGTAGCAAAAGAGTTATTAGTGAAAGCATTGGTTCTCAACCCAGAACGTGAGACAATTCAAAGTGCAGCAAATTATGTCCAAGAATGTGCTGAAACTCTTACCCCAGATTATAAAATTTAGAATTAATTTGATGCCCAAACATTGATTTTCAGAAAAAAGAACATCAAAATAACCAAGCAATTAAACTAGGGGTTGCTTGTATAGCCCCAGAAAGCAAAAGGTACTTTTTTCTTATTGCTGACTCTATTTAGTGACATTTTTCATCTGCCCATGATTTATGAAAATGGAAATGCATCTGCAATAATAATGTAAAAATCATTTAGCTCTAGTTTTATCTGTGAGAAGGCCACTTTCCTGAAGAATGTGCGTTTCTTCCCCCTAAGATGATATCCTTTTGACAGAGAAACAAACCGAACTGCTTCTCCAACTACCAGCTGAGTTCATTGTGACAGATTGCCAAGGGAAAAAGAAAGCTTATTTTCTTCTTGTCATTAATAGTTAATTGTTATTGCAGTTTCTCAGATGGGAGATGTGGGTTAGAGAAGTCATATCCATCCTTTCTAAAAGTGCTGTGATCTTATTAGAGGTGAGCACACAGCAGAAAATAAACCTATTCCTTGGGGGATTAAATGGAGCAAGCCTATGGATTTTTCTCTCTCCTCTCCTTTAAAGCACTTTAGTGACGTGCTCTAACAAGTTGTCCACCTGGCCTAGTAAATCACTGTTAATGTTTCATGAAAGCTCTTGTGTTCTGGAACAATTTGCACTGATGCATTTCTAAAGCTCGCCTTTTGGAGGGTAGTGTGGGTTCCTGTGGTAAGCACATTTATGCACCTCTGAAGTGTTCTGTTCATCCTCTCTACTGCCAGGGTCTCTTGTACAATTATATTGACATTTAGAACAGCATCTTACAATGCTGTGAGCTAACTCTTCTATTCTAACACCTCTGGGATTTTGTGGCTTCCCTAATTGGGGAGAATACAAAAAAAAGATGACAAAGAAAGGTCAGCTGGTGAAGAGGAAAAGCAAAATTTTAAACCATCCTTAAAACATAGCAGAAAGATGGAAATCACATTGATAATCCCTACCAATTGCATAATGTATCTTCTGAGGGGTTCTTGGCTGACATAAAGTGAGCTGAAAAACTAAAATGAAGTCATGTCTTAAAAACAGGAAAATCTCGCGGTAAATATTAGTCAGTGCTAAAGGAAACCACTGAAATTTTGCTTTATTACCTGCTTTGGAATCCATTTTGACTTTACAGGGCAATATAATGGATAATGCTGTAGCCATAGAGTTGGGCCCTATATCCACTGCTTATAGCTATTTGACCCTGGGCAAGTTATTGACCTTCTGCTCTTCATCTGCAGTTTTCTTTTTGGCAGAGTGGACATGGTAATGGAACCTGCATAAGGGTGTGGGAAAAATTCAGTGAACTAGTGCACATGAAGTGTTCAAATGTTAGTATTGCTATTAATAATTGTAAATATCCAGCACAACCTACATTTGCTTCAGTAATCTGGAAATATACAATTAAAGTATCCTGGAGATCAGAATTGCCTGGGGTTGACAGGCTAGCATTTCTGTTGTGTTTTACATGGAGGCCAACCTCTACCGAACGATATTGTTTGATTGGGAGTACTTATTTAACAGCTATAGTATTCACTTTGAAGCATTTTGGAAGCTAGTTCCCCCTCTCCCCCCCCCCAAAACCCAGAATTATTTAGAAAGTAAATACTTCTACTTATTTAATCGGCTAAACTGAAAATTTTTTTAATTTTACTTAAATCCAAGTTAGTTAACATATAGTGTAATAATGTAATAATAATAGTGTAGTAGAATTTAGTGATCCATCACTTACATATGAAACCCAGTGCTCATCCCAACAAGTGCCCTTCTTAATGCCCATCACCCATTTAGCCCATCCTCTTCCCCAACACCCCTCCAGTAACCCTTAGTTTGTTCTCTGTATTTAAGAGTCAGCTAGATTGAATTATTATCTCTATTCGCTTTGCCTTTGAGCCTTTCAAGCCTGAAGAATTTCACATTTGGGGACATGTTTACTGAACTCTGACATGAACTCCAAACAAGGTGAAAAGGAGGATATCATATTTTGTAGGCACCTGTCAGTTCATAATAATGTCCCATGAAACTATTATTGCAGAACAGAACCTTTCCTTGTCATTTTGCATCAGTTTGAAAACTGCAGTTGTGCCCATCAAATGCAAACATCTAACATCTATGCTGAAGATAATCCTTTTCATCTTGTATTTTTATTGATGGGAAGTTTTATTATAGCGAATCTTCATCTCCCTGTCCTCACTGTCACTGACAAATCACAATGATACCAGAGAGTGCCCTGACTTTTTGTTAGATGCTTCATTGCACATTCGCTAATATGCATTACCCTTTAGAAGAATAATCTGTCAGATCCTAGTTAATGCTGACAAGATATGCAGTCACGGAATTGCTGTGGTGCATTTCAATTAGGTTTGATTTTCTTACCTACAAGGTCTTAAAGCTAATTGGCTCATAGAGCTTTTGTCCTCCTGTGAAAGACAGACACATAATTATGCTAATTTGTTAAGGGGGAAAAATATGCCTGGCGCTGAGATTTTCATTGTCACTTTAAATGCTAGATACATGTCTCACCATATAGCATCCTCATTCTCTTTGAGAAACTACTTAAATTCTGAACAAATTTAGCTTAGAAATGCTTTCTTATAAGCATTTCCAGGCAACATGAGTTTGTGGTATAAATTTTATATTTATTATATACAAGAGCAGCATTGTTGCATTAATTCAATATTGAAGAAACTGATCCTTTAAAACTTACACTCAGGTAATTGTTACAAAGTTAGATGGTCAATCTAAAAGTGGTTAATGCATACTGACCTTTTACCACTGATATTTATGTGTACCAAGAAAATAAGAGAAATGACCTCTGTGAAAGTAATGATATTTTGTCTACATTCTTAAAGACTAAACTTTTTTAATATTATTACCCAACATCAGAAAATATACTGGGCAGGTCTCCCACTTAACATTTGATAATTGACTTCTACAAAATAAATTCTAGGGACTCTGTGTGTTTTGTGTCTTCCCATTCAATGACAGCAATTGGTTATTAATTTTAGATGAAAGAAGTTTTTATTGGGACAGAAGTACTGAAAATTACTTCAGGGTGGATCTTTGGAGTTCAATGAACATAGCAGATGCTTACCTGGATGTATTTATTGGGGAATAGTGCAAACAAGGAGTGATAAACAATGAAACACGATGACATCACTGGAAAGTCCAGCTGTATTTACATGACTCCTGCTAGTTGTTTATCTTTTCCTTGCATGATAGCTTGCAAAAACAAAGTACTAATATGTCTTCCATTCCAAAGTTCATCTAAATAAAGTGGAAATTTAACATTATGAGTTCAGCTTTGTCCAGATTAAATAATATATCAACATGGGAAAATGTTAAAATCTAAAAGGTGTTTCACAGGATATTTTTAAAGAAAGTATATTAAGTAGTGTTTAGTTAGCTGTTATATTTAGTTTCTTCCTTTCTCACTCTTAGTTAAATTGATCACATTGGTAGATGAAACTATAGTCAGTCAATTCAGCACTTATTCAGCACTATTAACAAATGGTTAGGATAAAAAAAAATAAATGGAAAGACAAAGATATTTGAAAATGTTCATCAAGGAATTTAAAATATATTAAACCAAGAACTTAGAATCTGGTGGTAATGATGGGCAAGTAGATTGTATCCACTAGGAATGTACTCAGCAGCAAGAAACAAAACACTAGCTCATGCAATAAATAATTTTAATTTCTCACATGTAAGGTGTCCGTATGTGAGCAGTCCTAGTCAGATGCAGTAGTTCAACAACATCCCATCTCTTCACTTTGCCATCCTTGGCCTGTACGTCTGACTTTGTGCTTTCCACCTCATGATCTTAAGGTAGCTGCCACGTCTCTGAGCATCATGTCTGTGTTCAAAGCAGGAGGAGGAGGCAGAGAGCTTCCCCCTGGTGCCTGTATCCTTTATAAGGAAGCATAAGCTTCCCTATTAAGTGCCCTGCCTATTTGTCAGAACTGTGCCATGGGACCACACTTAGCTGGATAGAAGGCTCCAGAAATGAGTACTTTATTTTTCCAACCCCTCTATTGGAAGCGGCAAGGGAGAAAGAAGGTCCTTAGAAACTGCTTTTGGGTCAACCTCTCAGTAATATATCCACACAGAGCAAGTAAATAAGGCAGAAAGAAATCAGCTGTAGGAAAGAAAAAGGGAAATTCCTGATTTGGGATAAGGATATCATGGAAGTAGCACTTAGGCGGGGCTTTTGGGATAAGTAAGATTTGATAAAAAAAAAAATGAGGGGCTCAAAACAATTCAGAAAAGAATAAGCAAGGGAAAGGCATGGGGGTATAAAATGACATGGTGTGTGTGGGGAGGGAACAATTGGCAGTATTGGATGTCTGGATCTAAAGGAATATGTAAATGTCCTGGTGGGGAAACTGCGTGCTAAGAATTTGCAAAGGGATTTTGAGAACCATTTATAGAGGAATTTTATTGCTGTGCTCAATAGTTTAACTTTTAGTGGTTTCCCAGAACATGCAAAATCAAAATAAAACTTCATAGCGTGGCAATCAAGGCTCTCAGTAATTTGGACCTAACTTGCATTCCTTGTTCATTGTTTCCACCATACCCCATATATATGCCAAAACCTTTGGTCAAACTGGATTTTTTATCACCCCCCACCAATACAACATCTTCTATAGGCGTGCAATGCTGCCTGCCTATTATGGATTCTATGGAAATGTTCTTGCCATCCTTTTCCAAACTGAAGTTCCACCCATCAAGGCCCATCCAGCCAAGAGATGTAGTAGAATCATCCCTGATCACCTTAACTCTCTTTTGAACTATTATAACATTTTAACGATTATGGTATTTTGCTGGAAATGGTGAGCTAGAACAGGTCCAAACTCCTAGTCTAGAGTCAAAGACTGGAAAGAATAACTCAGACTCAGTTCAAGGTTGTTTTCTTTTCAGATGACTCCCAAACAGGCAGTCAAGCAGCATCAGGAATGTACACAGGATTAAGAGGCAAGTGAGGGGATAAAGCTCCTCTGTTTCTCCTTGATCTATCATGAAGTCATGTCTGTATTGGTTTGCTGAGCTTAGGCCTGTAAGGGTAAGAAATATACCAGATCTGAAGAGGCCAGAACTACAGGTTCAGTACCTTCTACATCACTTAGCTAGGGGGAGAGACCACATCAGCACCTGAGGTTCTATTACCATGTCAAGAATTTTTTGCTTTGAACCAATTACATGCCGTATCCTGTTTCTGGCCAGGAGCCACACACACTGGTCTTACCACATATATTTTCTAATATTGGATCTATTTGTGTATATCTTTTAGACATTATAACATGGTGGTTAAGAGCATAGTGTCAAATTGCCAGAATTTACATCTTAACTCTACCATTTACAAACTGTGTGATGTTGAGCAATACACCTCAGTTTCCTCATTTATACCGTGGGGAAAATAATGGAATCCACCCCATTTGGTTGTAGTGAGGATTAAATGAGATAGTTCATGACTCTTTAAGCCAGTGCCTCATATCAGTTGATGTTGTGTGGTCACACAGGTAATTTTTGAGGGAGAATACTCTTATTTATATTTTCCTCTATCACATGTAAAACTTGCTGTGTACACAATAAGTGTTTGAAAAATAAATGAATGAATGAATGAGTAAATTAATTGATTTCAGGGGCACCTGGGTGGCTCGGTTGGTTAAGCGTTTGACTTCGGCTCGGGTCATGATCTCGCGGTTCGTGAGTTCGAGCCCCGTGTCAGGCTCTGTGCTGACAGCTCAGAGCCTGGAGCCTGTTTCTGATTCTGTGTCTCCCTCTCTCTCTGCTCCTCCCCTGTTCTGCTCTCTGTCTCTCTCACAAAAATAAATATTTTTTAAAAATTTTTTAATAATTGATTTCAGTGTTTGATGGCTCTAGAAATAAGAACAACTGATGACATAGAATAACAGCAAAAATTTTAAATGAATGGGCTTATCTTAAATACAGAAAAACATTAATCCTATTAAAAGGCAACCAGCTCTACACTAAAACTGTCAGTGGAAATGAGCATTTTATAACCTCCCTGGTAATTTGGCAAAATTATCAAAAGTCTCTCAAAAAGCCATGGATTTTGACCCAGTAATTCTAATTTTATAAATCCTAAGAAAGTAATACAAGAAATGTACAAAGAATGTTGCAGGATAAAAATGTTGCGGGAAACAACATAAAGGTCCACTCATGAAGATTAATTTTTAACAATTTTAAATATTTATATGAGATAAACCCATATTTGAACCGAGAAAAATGGCATCAGATATTAAGTAAAAACAAAAGGATAACATCATAGAGTATAAGGCTATTTCTTTTAAAAGCAATAATAATAAAAAAAGGCACATAGTATCTTGTTTGTATGTGAGAAAATAAGCCCGGGGAGAGATATATAAAATATTAGCTGCTATCTTTTGGTGAAAATAGGAATGATATTTATTTTTTCTATATTATATTTTGAAATGTTCACAAGGACTGGAAAAAATAGAAATTTCATTTTGTAAAAGCAATCATCTTAAAGTTCAGTTTTTATAAACTCCAGTGCAATGGCCTGTGGTTCCCAGCATGTTCACACATTCATCAAGACTGTCAACAGTCTGTCCTTGGATGTGAAGGCAGTGGGTGGTGTGATGGAAGCAAGGAACCAGGAAGCAGACTGATTCCAATCCTGTTTCTGTTAATTCTTGTGTGGCCTTGGGTAAACCTTTATTCAATTGTAAAGAGCCAATGGATGTTCATATAGTATTGCTATGAAGTGTATGTAAATTTACTTACTACGTAAATGGCTAGCATCAGGTGTCTTCAAATGCCAAAACAAAATAGCCTTGATCAACCTAACTATAAAGAGCATAAGAATTAAAGACCCAAATTTGGAGTTAAAATGCACATGCATATGCACACACACACACACACACACACACACACACACACACACACACAGGGCCAGGACTGGAGTGAGGCAAAAGAGGCACAAAGGGCACAAAATATGAAGAGGTCCTCACTCCCAGAGTCATGCAAACAGACTGATTCTGGTCCCATTTCTAATACGAAATATTCAAAATACTTGACCTCAGCTCAACTGTAAGATTGAGCACCTCCTTGTATCTTGCACCTTGTGTGCCTCTTACACTAGTCCCTGCCATGAACGTAAGAGCGTACACACACACACACGCACATGTGCACACACACACACATTTTAGCAGCAGACAGGAAGAGGTATGACCAACAGTTCTATAGAATGATTGTCAATTTGTATAATATTTCTTCATCAATATGGAGAAATGACCTAATTACACTTAGAAAGTAAAAACAAACGGTTCTGTCTTCTGATAGGTGATAGGGAATGATAGAAAAATCTTTCTTTATGCAGACATGACCCCAGAATTCCCACATTTGAGTCCATAGGAACTGTCTGAAAAATTGTTATCCAGTGGCCCAGCGAATCTTCTGTACATCTTCTTACCACAAACTTCAAACTTCCATGTTTGTTGCATAAGTATTGGCCTCTATCTATTTGAATTCATATATTTCTCCTTCTTGATGTTCCCAATTAAATTTATCCAACTCTGGACATTTCAATTTGTTATTGACCTGGAAACCCCCTGAGATGCTTCTTTAGTTTACTGACCCACAATTCCTATCTCTGTGATTGGAAGCTACTAACTCTCCATGCCCAGAATGGGCCCCTGGATGCCATTGGCTGTGAAAAGGTGTTGGTGTGATGAAATTTGTAGAGATGTTGCAGGGATTCTAGGGACAATACAATACTTTAACATGACCATTCTCTTTGGCACATAAGCAGACAGCAAATGCTTCAGTAACAAAACTTCAGCATGACCCAAATCAAAAAATTTACTTGAATAAGATATGATCAATATTTTTTCTAATTTTTGGTTTTGAAGACAAAATTAACAGCTTACTCTTATTAAATTAGGCTTGTACTCCATGTAGATATGTAATATAAGCCAAATCTACGTGATAATAATACACCCAAACACTAATTCCTTCTTATGAGTTGGAGTAGGTCATTCTGACATGGATATGCCAAAAGTTACATTCATAGTGCCATTTCAGGCCTAATTCTTTTTTAAATAAGAAGTTTCCAAAATACCACATTGGAAAAAATTTTATTCAATGCTGAAAGCAGTTAATTATTTATGTTCTCACAGAATCATATATTGAAATGCTATATCTCAAAATATTGACACTAGTTATAGATATGGCAAGTAAAGAGAAAGGATTCCTGGCATGGAACTCTGAAAACCCGGGTCTAGCTGTGTGACCTCCCAATAGCTGTGTGCATGGGAAGCTGCCTATTTGATAAATACATTTGTAAATTGAGAGAGCTAAGACAACATAATCTCTAAGATCCCATCACTTTAACATGCCTTGATTCTTAATTTCTATCTAATATGTGTTTGCAAAAAGTACCACAGTACGTTTAGGGCTAACTACAAATTCACTGCCCCATCATTGATACCAATATACAAAGGCATTTTAACTGTTGTATCATATACCTGATTCCCATAACTAGTATTGATTAAAATCTCACAAAATACGACTTCTTCTACACACCTCTTCTGAGTATAATTTGCTCATCATTGCCTAATGGAGTAAATAAAACAGTACTTTATGAAACAAAGAAGGGCATTTGTAAAAATATTACTTTTTATAAGGTTGCATTAATTTAATAAATTGTGTCTGCAAAGACAGCTTTTTTTAAATTTTTTTTAACGTTTATTTATTTTTGAGACAGAGAGAGACAGTGCATGAACAGGGGAGGGGCAGAGAGAGAGGGAGACACAGAATCTGAAACAGGCTCCAGGCTCTGAGCTGTCAGCACAGAGCCTGATGCGGGGCTCGAACTCACAGACTGCGAGATCATGACCTGAGCCGAAGTCGGACGCTTAACCGACCAAGCCACCCGGGAGCCCCAAAGACAGCTTTTTTAAAGCTGATGTTGCTCATATTTTCTGAATAATTCAATAATTATTTTAGTATAACCATTTGTTTCTTTTCAGTGAGAACTCCATATAACCTCGTATTTTTTCTTTGCTGTCAGACAAGGGAGCTAAACTAGAGGGTGACGACTATTTCGTTTGTATAAGCATTCTGTTCAACAATGTGGGCAAAAGACAAAACTGACTCTTATAGGTTTCCAATAAATATTCTCTCAATTTGGTAACCACAGTCTACTCTGCTACACCCCCACACCATCTGTTTTTATCCTTATGTCTATAGGGTGGAAACAAAAACTTTCTACAAATTCAAGGAGGATGTGCGAGAAAGAATTCAGTCATAGTATATTTGAAAAAACTGTTATAGATTGTGAGTATTATTAGATGGGCATATTAATCTGAGTTCTCTAAAGAAACAGAACCAATAGGGAATGAATATATATTCATATTCATAAATATATAATTTATTATAAGAAATTAGCTTACATGGTTAAGATGGCTAGGAAATTCCAAGATTTGTGGTAGGCAAGCTGGAGATCCAGAAAAGCCAATAATATAGTGCCAGTATGAGTTCAAAGGCCTGAGAACCAGGAGAACCAATGGTGTTAAGCTCTAGTCGAAGCCAGTCGTAAAGCAGAAGACCAATGTCCCAGCTTGAAGACAGATAAGCAGAGAGAGCAGTATTCGTACTCAGCCTTTATGTTCTATTCAGACTTTGAAGAGATTGGACGAGGCCCACCCACATTGGGGAGGGCAGTCTTCTTTACTATGTTAACCAATTCAAATGTTAATTTCATTCAGAAACACAATCACAGACACACCCTGAGTATTGTTCAATCAAATATCTGGGCATCTCGTGGCCCAAATTGACACATAAAATTAATTATCACAGTGGGCCTTAACATTGTAGAATCCAGCCCTATCCATTTAGAGCTAAGAAAGCTGCATTCCAAAAAAAAAAAAAAAAAGGAAAGCTGTATTCCAATATTATAAAGTGTTATAAAGTGCCCAACTGGATCCTGGGAAATCCAGGATCATAACCTAAATCTTTATATTTTATGAGATATATTGTGTTATTATATCACGTTTTCATTCAACTCTCATTCTACTATGCCACAGTAGTTTTTTTTTAACTAGTTTATGATCTTCTCCATGATAATGAATCCCGTGTGTGTGTGTGTGTGTGTGTGTGTGTGTGTGTGTGTGTGTGTAGAGGGGGAGAATGTTCATGACTTAATAGACATGTAATCTTGAGAAAGCCATTAACATTTTGAGCCTCAGTTTTCTCATTAGTAAATGAGGATAATAATTTTACCTACCTCATGAGTTCGTTGCAAAGATGAATTAGGTCAGTGTATTACGGGTAACCTCTTACAGTGACTGCAACATAGCAAGTGCTACCTAGGCATTAGCTCTTAGTATTATTATTGATATAAAACTTTATGTGTTCAAGTTTCTCCTTAATCATCCCCTTGGCCCCATCCCCTTCTTCCCTCATCACTGACCTATTGTGTCAACTGGTTCCTACCTCTCTTTGATAGTGTATGTCATTCTGTAAGTGCTCAGGGATTTCACAATCAAACTCCACAGCCACAGCAAAGAAAGAAAAATGGTTTAGACAAGTTAAGAGAGGTAGGCAAGGTCCAGATATGGCAGGAAGAGATGTTCTGTTATTACTCTCCTTTGCTAGCTTTTGGCAAAACAGCTAAACCAATGTGTGTGCCCACATTCACAATAGTCTTAAACTGTACAGTCCAGCAGCACATTCCGATGTGGGCATCATGTTTCCAGATGCTTGTTACACCTCAGATAGGTAGGTAAGCTGGACAACATAGTCATCAGGACTCCCTGTGATTTCCTGTGTTTTATTTATATCACTGTGACCGTTGATTCTTCTGAATCACCTGTTATGATGTTATTTACAACAAGCTGCTGATTAAAAGCTGGTCAGGCTACCTGAGTGCTGCGGCTCTCTCTAAGATTCTGCCCATGATCTGTACTGCTATGTGACCAAGTGTCGGTGACATGCATTATGTTGGGTGCTGTACATTTATATACAAGTCTCGGACTGGGCTTATTTTATGAAAACCCCCTCTTCTTTAAAATGATTTATTCATGAAACATTTGAAGTGTTCTTTTTTTCTCATCGGTAAGGATTTTCTAATATGTATTTTGTAATTTTAATATATATATATAATATATTTTCTTCCAATATATATAAATATATATCTCCAAGTTATATATATATCTCCAAGTGAACATATATGTCCATGTTGTGAAAAAAATCAGTGCTGTAAGACCTCTAATGATAAAAAATAGAAATATCACACCTGGGCATTGTTTATTGTAAGAAGTACATGTAAGCTTCTCCCATGGCTCTCAACTTTTTTGAGACATTATCTTGCTGAAATTTTATATAAATACATTTATTTTAGAGGAAATATACATGTGATGCTTAGACTTCAATCAGAATCTTTAACTTGTGATAAAGAATTAAGAACAATATACCCAGCACTTAAAACAAAATACATGATGTAGTGATATATTTAGTTTTGAGTGTGTTTTATTTAATATAGGTACATATAACATACATGTAATATATGTGTATATATATTTAACACATATAGACAAACTTATACTCCATGGCTAAATAATGTGGTTTGTTCTATGGGTACATTGGAGTGTTCTCTGAAGTGAAGGTCAGTGTGTATAGGTATGGTCAGGGAAATAAGTTGACCTTATTTCTCTTCCCTGATGGAAGGATTAGATACCCTTAAAAGATGCTTATGAAGCCCCTTGTTCTTCCTCTACCAGGGCCTTTAGACAATTATTTGTTATTTTCTGTTTGCTTCCATTTGTCTGGCCAACAAGTATTTATTGAACATCTACTTATGTGCCAGGAATTCTGATGGGCACTGGGGTGAACAGGGAAAATGTGGCTTACTCCTCAAATTTCTAACATTCAGATATATAGATACAGATATAGATGATATAGACATAGATATCTATAGAGATAGTATATAGATATTTATAGATATAGATAGTATATTGATAGATACTCTCTCTTGTATATGTATATATATACACATATATATATATTTATACATATATGTATTACACAAATGTATTTATTAGAGGTTCTAATAAGGCCTATGGAAGAAGCACACAGGGTACTGAGATAGAGATTGTGATGAGGGTGGGGGTGGGGTGCTTCTTTAGATAAGATGGTTAGAGTGGCCTCCATGAGGATGGACTCTGAGCCAAGACCTAAAGAATGAAAGTAAAGCAATTCAAGATTTAGCAGAACAACATTGGAAACAGAAGGAGCAGCCAGTAAAAAGGTCTGCAAAGTAGAGAGCATGCCAGTGTGGCTAGAACATTGGAAAGACAGGAAGATGAAACTGACAAAGTAAGCTGGAGACATAAATATGTAGAACTTTGTAGGCCATAGTGAGAAGCTAGGACTTTATTCTAAAAGCAGTGGGAAAGAAGCCTTAAAGAATTTTTGGATTGAACAGATGTGATCTTATTCACATTTTTAAAAGTTTTCTTTTGATGCTATGTGAAGAAAGGATTGAAAAGGGACGAGAATGGGAACAAGAATGCTATAATAGTATCCCAAGAAATAGATGATGGTAACTGAACTTGGTGCTGACAGTGGAGATAGATCAAAGTGGGAAGACTTCTTGTGTATTTGGAGGCAGAACTGACAGATCTTGAGGATGGAATGGATGTGGTATATGAGGGAGAGAAAGGATTTACAGGTGCTCCCCAGATTGTTATCTTTTGCAATTGGATGATTTGTAGTTCAATTTGCTAAAGTGAGAAACTTAGAAGAATAAAAGGTTTAAGAATAATCTGAATCTCAATTTTGGACATATTAAATTTGAGGTTCCTTTTAGACATCTCCTTAGAGGTATCAGGTAACAGTTAGATGCATGAGACTATGGGACTCAGGAGACAGACGTGGGCTGGAGGTAGATATCTGAACAACATCAGAGTGTGCAAAGGCTGGGACTGGATCAATATTTCCTTAGATACATATTGAAAATAAAAAGTGTCCAGGAAGAGGCCCTCAATCCCATCAGCATTTAGAATTTGGGTGGAAGAAGAGGCAAAAAAGGAAATGAGAAGGAACATCACTGAAGTTCTCCCACTGAAAAGCTGGGAGAATATGATGCCACAGAAGCTAAGAGTAGAAAGTTTCAAGAAGGAAAGAGTAGTCAAGTGTACCAAATAGGTGCTGAGAAAGAGATGAGAATATGCATGTTTCTCTTGGACCTGGCAACTTGGAGGTCATTGGCGATCTGGACAAGACTGGTTTCTTTTAGTTGGGTCAGTATCAGGCCAGAGCAGTTGAAGAGTGAACCAGAGATAAGGATTAAGCAGAGACAATAGAGGATTTGCTCAAAAACATTTCATGTGATGGGAAGCAAAGACATGGACAATCAGTACAGAGAGATGTGGACTCCATGAAGGTTTGATTTTCCAGATGGCTTGTGTATATTTATGTACCTGTTGGAATAATCCAGTAGTGAGGAAAGGGCTGATGATGTGGAAGACAGAAGAGGAAGAAAATTCTTGAGCATATGTCAGGAGATGGGAGCAAAAGTGGAGAACTTTGATAAGAACAGCAAAGAATGGGGGGAGGGAGCAGAAATAGTGCCTTAATAACCACTTTATGCCCAATGTATACAGTGTTTGGCATATATTAGACGCTTAGTAAATATTTCCTGAGTGAATCAAGTAAACACCCATTGCACGTCAGGGAAACAAACGAGCAGCAGGCAAAAGGAAAGAGTGAAGAACAAAGAAGACAGGACTTATTCATACTCCTTGATTAGTTATTTCTTATTTTATAACGTGTTCTTTGCCACCCTGATTAGACAACTGAGTTACACTTTTTTTAAATCAAGCTCAATTTTTTTTTAATGTGAAGACACAGTCTATGTGGCATTTAAGTTAGCTTTTATTTTACATAGTGTTTATTTTGATCTCCTCACAATGTAAATTCTCAAATGGTGTTTTCTATCTTGCTAATTCATTTTCAGATCCACAGCAGGAGTCTAATCATTTGTTGATATGCATGAAATTTTCCTAATTTTCCCTAGTTTTCATGATTATCTTCAGAGCTGATAAAGTTATTGATTATAATAAACCAAATATGTAAACATATTTACAAATCACATATCCATTTGGCCTTAAAGGTACATAATAGCACTTGGTAAGATTTAATTCGCTGCCAATGTTTTTTTGTAAGGCTAGGAAAACTCTAATGTAAAAAAAACACCTATCTACTTGGCTGAGGTTCATATAAACTCACTTTTTTATGTCTATCTCAGGATGTTTAGATGAAGTGGAAGATAGATTATCTATTATTAAAATTCTAATAAATACATTTTGAACTCAGAGAACCCAATAAATTGTCTTTGAAGATTTGTTCTTTAGCAATTGTCTTCCTCAAAAGACATGACAGCCAGCAATAGTCAAAAATTGAACACTGTAAAGAAAGCACATCAAATAAGCTGCATTTGCTTACCAGAAATAGTTAAGATTTTTGTTTTCTTTTTCTATCAAGAATGATTCTACTGATGTTAATAAATTACAAAACTTTATTATTGCATTTGGAGTAGAGGGAATGATAAATTATGAGGTTCCCATATATTTCTCTAGTTCAGTGCAATACAAACAGAAATGACATATATATACTCTAATGGGTATATGAATAATGAATGTTGCTGCTGTATTTTTATTATATGGTAATACAAAATTGAAAAATAATGTACTCAGAAGATTTCTGATGAGTTAATAACATGTGGATTTATTCTCACACATTCAATGAGTGAAATTTTATGTTATTTTATTCTAGACTTACTGTGAAATTTTTATTTGTAGCTTGTTAGAAAATCATTAAAGATTGATCTCATCTCTTATTATTCTGTTCTGAAGCTGTTCCAACATCTTGATTATTTATTTGAACTTTCTTGAGACTTTGAGTGATACTAACGGTCACCATCTTTAGAATTAATTTCAGCCGAGGGAATAAGAAATTTAATTTAATTTCAATCGAGAAGTAGTGTGTGTGGCAAAAGAGCCCCTGAGGAAGGGTCATGTAAGCTGAGAACTGAGTGATGATAGAGTAAGGCAGTTGCAGAGTGACAAAAAGAATAGCATGTTGGAGTATGCGACATCCCTAAAGTCAAAGAATCCCATGTTGCCCTAGCAACATGGGAATTACTGGCAATCTCCCTACTGCCTGCCTCCCCACACATATCAGCACCGACTATTAACCAGATGGTCAGCCTTCTTCAATTTTCTTACCCTGATATTTGCTGAGAATCCCTAGAAGACATTGGCTTTCGCATACACACAGTTCTTTTCGTTTTGTATGGCATATAGAAGAGAAAGAAGTCTCCTGCCCTTGCTCACTGGGATCACCTGTTCTGGAGTCTTCTGTGTCTCAAAGTTGCCATGGCTGTCTGTCGGCAGTGGTGATATCTGCCTGTGTCTTTATGAGGCTTCCAGCACTGATGCTGGTGCCATTGATACATGCACCAAGGACACTGTTCTCTGATTGCTGCTGACTCTCCTCATTGAGGACCTGTGTGTGTTAGCTGACTGAGCACTCTGTGGACTGAGCTCTGCTCTGTATTCATCGCTGAAGAAAGGGGATCTCTCTCGTGCCCTCCTTCTACCATTCTTGTGTGTTCCTTAGTTCTGTAAGTGCCCAAAATTTGTTTTGTTTTGTTTTGTTTCAGGCTTGACTTCTCCAGAGTTCTGTTATAAGTCTAGACCTCCTCTTCCATTTCACTTGAGTCCATTGTCCTTAAACCCCTCTTTTGAGAGCCAGTCTTCAATTTTCTTAGCACAGTTTTCTTCCCAAGAAGTTCCTTAGTCTCTCATGTAAATAGACTTATAGTTATTTCCAGGTCATAGGTGTTCTAGTTATGCCAGATTTCCTGAATCCCCAGGTGAACACACCATTATTTCAAGCCATGGTCATTCTCATGTTACTTCTATATTTTTGGCAGCTTACGTTTCTCAATAAACATCTTTTGCAAAAAGTTTTTTAGTAATTGTGATTACATGTGAATTTTGAAAATTCCTTGTTTGATTCCAGAATCTTTGTTTGGTGCTTACAAGGTGATCTACAGACAATGTATCTGATTAAACTAGCCATTCCCATCTCCCTCATCCCTTTAAACATTGTTAACTAGTTCATTAATAAAGACATATAATTATCTTGTGATATATTATAGGAGTTGCTATGTGTATAAAATTCATTGTAAATTATAATTTAAATAAAATGACAGTAAAGTTGACTAAGAGACAAAGCATCATTTTCCATACTAAGCAGAGTGAGTCTAGCCTTTGCTTGCCTTCTGCAGAATGTCCACATGACATAATAGGACAATTGGATTTAGAATTAGAAGGCCTGGTTAAGAGCCCTAATTTTGCCACTTATTGGTTGCCATTTAAGTTTTTTGAATTTCAGTTTCCTTATCTGTGAAATAAGGCAAAACTATCTGGCCAGCTTAATAATAAAAATATAATGAGTGGTAACGTTTATTGAATGCATACCAGGTTCCAGGCAGTGTGCTAAGCATGTTAGAAGCTTTATCTCAATTAACCCCCACAACAACCCTCCAAGGAGGGTACTAAAAAAAAATGACCTTGAACACAAAAACCTGCACATTGGTGTTTAGAGCAGCTTTATTTATAACTGCCCAAACTTGGAAGCAACATAGATAGCCTTCAGTCGGTGAGCAGATAAATAAATTTTGGTACCTCCAGACAATGGAATATTATTCAGTGCTAAAAAGGAGTGAAAAAAAAAAGCCATGAAAAGACATGGAGGGAAGTTAAATTCATATTACTGAGTGAAAGAAGCAATCTGAGATTGGCTCCTATGATTCCAACTGTATGATATTCTGGAAAAGACAAAACTATGGAGACAGTAAAAAGATCAGTGATTGCCAGGGGTTCAGGAAAAGGAAGGGGTGAATAGATGGAGCACAGAGGATTTTTAGAGCAGGGAAGATACCCTATGATACTATAATGGTGGATATATATCATCATACATTTGTCCAAACCTATAGAATGTACAACACCAAAAGTGAGCACGAATGTTAACTATGAACTTTAGGTGACTATAATGTGTGTCATAATTTCATTAATTGTAACAAGTATTCCACTCTGGTGAAGGATGTTGATAATGGGGTAGACTAGCATGTGTGGGGATAGGAGGTATATGGGAAACCTCTATACCTTTCACTCAATTTTGCTGAGAATCTAAAAAAAAAGTCTGAAAATAATACTGACCTTGATAGTGGTTAAGTAATGAGCCCAAAGTCATATAGCTATTAAGTGAAATAACTAGGCTTCATACCCAGACCATCTGACTCCAAATTGTTGCACTTAACTGGTGTGCTATCCTGAACAGGAGATAATGTTCAAGTGTATGTGATTGGTATCAACTCTGAAATTACTGTGGCTACTTTCCCCTGAGATCTGTGGTTGAAGCTAGTCATTTCTCAAAATAAGCAACTGCATTCTCTGTAACTGCCAACTGATATCATTTCCCAGATATATATGGTGATTTTACATTTTAAAACTCTTGGAAATTAATCTAACAATGTAACATTGTATTCAAAAACCATTACTCAGAATTATTTTAATGTGTGTGTATCCCTTTACAGATTTTAACACATTTATATAGTTATAAAGTATACATACTTTGTATTATGTATGGAAGTATACAACTTTGCATTATGCTTATTTCACTGAATATTAGATTATGTACGTGTTTAATTCATTTATTCATTCAAAAGGTATTATTGAGCTTCTAATGTAAGCCAGGCATTGTCTAGTTTCTGTGAATCAACAGTAAGCAAAATTGCCAATATCCCTATCTTAAATAATGCCTTCTAATACAGAGAGAATATTATAAATCAATGATGGAAAGTGCTGAAGTAGAATAAATAAATAAAGCAAGGTAAGGAGGCAGACAGTGACAGATAGGCAAAGTGATATTTTAAAATAGTCTGATTAGGGAAGGCATCTCTGAAAAGGTATTGTTTGAGTAGAGACCTGCATGAAATGAGGGTATGAGCCCTGCATATATCTCAGGAAGAGTATTCCTAACAGTGAGGCAGTACATACAAAGGCTCTGAGGTCAGAGAGAGCTTGCTGTGTTTGAAGAGCAGCAAGAAGACCAGAACAGAAGGGGTAAAATGCGGGGAAGATTGGTAGAAGATGCAGGCTGGGACAGGGGTGAAGGGATGGACAGAGGAAGAGAGGATGCTGTTGGGAAGAACAAGTGGGGCCCCTGGAGGGTTTCTAGGAAAGTAGTGATACAATCTAATTTATGGCTTAAAGAAGCACCTGCGTGGCTCAGTTGGTTTAGTGCCTGACTCTTGACTTTGGCTCAGGTAATGATCTCATGCACTGTTAGACCAAGCCCTGCGTTAAGCTGAGCATGGAGCCTGTGTGAGATTCTCTCTCTTCCTCTCTCTCTGCCCCTCCCTCACTCGCTTTCTGTGTGTGTGTGTGTGTGTGTGTGTGTGTGTGTGTGTCTTCTCCCCCCTTCTCAATACATAAATAAACTTAAAAAAAATTACTCTGGCTTTGTTCAGAAAATAAACTACAGCGGGTAGAGTAGAGGCAGCGACCAGTTAGAAGGCTATTGTAGCCAAAGTGATAGATGATGGGAGTTAGGGTGGTAATGGCAGAGGTGGTGAGAAGTGGTCTACTGAATATTGTTCAAAGGTAGAACTGATTAGATTTGCCAGCTGCTGTGAGTCCTGGGAGAAAGGAGGCAAAAATGATGCCTGGTTTCTAACCTGAGCACACAGAAGGTTGAAGTTGCCAATTATGGAGAGGAAGGAAATTAAAGGAAGAACAGATTTGGGGTGGAGGTTGGTAAGATAGGAATCAAGAGTTCAATGTAGACAAGATCAAGTTAGTCATTGTTTGTGCTGGTCTTAGTCTATCAATAACCAAGGTTGTGGTTGAACTGGCCCTTGCAATTCTTATTATGATTGCAAGATGCTCTTCAGTGATAACCATCAGGAAAGTTTGAAAAAATAAAGGTTTATTACTTACAGCATCTGGCAAATGCACAACACACCTGGAGCCACACAACAAGATCACGGGTAGAGAGAGAATGCAAGCATGCACCCAGGGTTCTGCTTTTGTGGGGGTTGAGGGTTTCATGGCTCACTCTTTATTGATAAATTTAAAACATATGGATGGGAAGAGAAAAGCAAGTGGCCCAAATGATCAGTTGTTGAAATCAACCAAGATCTCTAAAACAAGGGAGTTTTGGTAGGGGTAAGCAGCCTAGCTCTTTATCGGGTTGTGTGGCTAGCAGATGTGTTAATTGGAGTTTGCCATCTTCGAAGTGGATGCCTTTTTTGAACTGGACGCCTCTTTGATGTGGATGCATCAGCAATCACAGCTTAAGTCAGGCACCTGCATTGCAAAAAAGAAAAAAACAATAACTGTCAGAGCTTATGTTACCGTCATCCAGGTGGATATGTCACGTATCCAATGGATATACAAGTGTTGAGTTCTGAGAATGAGTCCTGGTTAATTTGAGACTGTAATTTAGGAAAAAAAAGTAATAGATGAAGAATTGGGCACATGACCATTCAACGTAGAAAGGTCAGGAAGATTTGAAAAGAAGTGATTGGTGAATGAGAAACAAAACCAAGGTGTGGTCTCCTGGAAGCCTGGTGAGAAAAACGTATCATAGAAGGGATCCTCTATGTCAAAGGCTCCTGGCAGATCAAGCAACATGAAGACTGAGCCTTGGCCACTGGATGTAGCCATGATGGTTTAGTATAACCTGATACAGGGAGAATGGCAGGTCAAATTGTGGAATTGGAAACAATAAATACAGACAATTCTTGAGACTTTTGTTTGAAAGGAGGGTAAGGAAAAGGGATGAAGGCCAACAAGGAGATCTTTTGGTTTGTTTGGCTTTTGTTTTAACATAAGAAATATTACAGCACATTTGTAAGCAGATTGGAAAGACCCAGTAGTGGGATACCTGGAAGGCTCAATCGGTTAACCTTCTGGCTTCAGTTCAGGTCATGATGTTCGTGGTTCGTGGGTTTGAGCCAGCATGGGGTCTTTTCTGTCAGCGCAGAGCCAGCTTGGGATCCTCTGTCTTCCACTCTCTCTGCCCCTCCCCTGCACACACGCATGCAGTCTCTCTTAAAAATAAACATCAAAAAAAAGAAGAAGAAAGAAAGAAAGAAAGAAAGAAAGAAAGAAAGAAAGAAAGAAGAAAGAAAGAAAGACCCAGTAGAGAAGGTCAACTAATGATGCAGGAAAGGGAGAGACAATTACACAATTAACCTCCCACTGATGCACCATAATGAACTTACCCTTTTTGCAATGATGTTCATTTAAGTTGCTTCTGATTTTTTTTCTATAATGCTGCAAAGAAAATCTTTGTGTCCATTTATTTTTATTCATTGAAATCACTTCCTTAAGATAAATATGCATGTGAGGTATTAGTGGATCAAAGATCATGAACATTTTTAAGACTCTTGACAGTGCCCTATTTCTTTAAAAAATCAATTTACCGTGCCACCAGTAATGTATAAATGATTTTTTTGCAACCTTGATAGTTATGCCATATATCTTGAGCCCATAATTCCTGGAATCCCTATAATGTCTCAATTGCCCTTATTCTAACAGACTGATAGTTCCTTAAAGACAGAGATCATGTCTTAATTATCTTTATTTCCTCCTGTTTTTCAGACCAAATATTTCATTACTAATAATAATTACAACAATCATTTATCTGAAATCCCTCTGTGTTAAATCATAATGATGTGCATATGGTGAAGTGGAAAAAAAAATCGCCAGTTATGGAATCAAACCAACCTGTATTTGAATACCAGATTCATTAGGTGGGCTTTGCTTAAATCACTTTAAATTCCCCATTGGTAAAAAGATTAATAATAATCCCTGCTTTCTAAGTTGTGATGAGAGTTGAAATATCTGTAAATTCCCTAGCACAGAGTAAGTATATTTTAGAGGAAATAGTGGAACTTCTAGAAAAACTTTTTCGTGAAAATACCTTGTGAACATATCATTTTTTAAAGACAGAAAGAAAAGAAAATCCTTCATGCAATACACCTTGTCTATAGTCCACAAATTTCTCATCTTATAGTTTTGTTAATTACCATTAAAAAAAATCCCCGTGAATTTCAATTCTAGTAAACTGTCGAAACAGCAAGCACCTGGGGTATCTCTTGGGAGTGCACGGGCTGCTACAGCAGGCCTGGGATCAGCACTGTCTCTAGAAATAGTACCAGGCAGTTACCTCCAGGTGACTAAATGAGGCTTCATCTCAGCACACAAGCTTAGAAAGCTTTATGATTAGTCCAGCTTGCTATGATGAGGAAATAACACAAAGAGCACAAATGGAAATCAAACTCATCACAACATCCAGTCAATTTCCAAACAGGTAAGAGAATCTTTCGTGACATTAACAGTGCGAGGTTAGGAGGGTAAATACTGAGATTTATGTCTGTATCTGTTTGGGTGGCTGTATATGAGTGAGTCAGCAGAGAATCTTTGTGATATCTAGGGAAATATCTTTAGCCTCAAAGTTGAAAATTGAAATAAAATGCCATGCAATTATTCAGCATCTCTAAATAAAGATCCTACCGCAATCATAAGAAGTTTCTCGTAAAATGTGTATCCATCCTAAAGAGAATGGAGTTACAAATACATCCACTTGGACAGAACTGAAAAATACATGAAAGATACTGAGTGGAGCGGATATTTTCTTATGTAGTTCCCACACTGACATTGCGGAAAAGATGACCTAGCTTGCATTTACAATCTAGAAAGGGAAACGTTAAATGGACTAAGTCACTAAATCTAGATGTTTTTTTATCATAACTGCATCTTGGGGGCCCTGCCTTTGCAAGCTGACTTCACTAAAAGACTAGTCAGATCTTCCATTGTAATCGGATGTGGGGGACCAAGGAATGAAAGTTAGTGACATGAGACATCCCTGGTCTAATTCCCAACCAGGGACCTCAGCTTTGTTGTTTTCCACCAGTAAACCAAGAACTGTCTGCCCTCATAAGAATTATGGCTCTCATTAAAAATTATGTATGAATTCATTAGTTAATCTGCACAGTGCTATCCTCAGGTGAAAAACCTCGCAAAACATTTAGTTCACTTAAGTTTATTTCAAAAAATATGTATTGAGTTTAGAATTTAGTTTGAGTGTTTAAAAATAATATAGTGGTTCTGGTGTTGGTACAAAGTTATGGATAATTCTGATTTTATCTGTGGTCTGTGATGATGAATAACCATGTCAAAAAATACTGCATCTGGAGTTTCAACTCATCTTAATAATAAAATTGGTGTAACTTCCTGTCTGACTCAATATTGCAGAAAACAGTCATCAAGATGGCCCAAATATATCATTTGATTCAAGTCAATCTCTATTTGCCATGAAATATAGAGTTGTCAGATTTTCTTTCTTTCTTCTTTCCTTTTTTTTTTAGTATGTCTCCTGTGTGAAACTTGAGCAGATAATGATCCCAAATGATTGCTTGACATTAATTTCAAAACAGGATTTTGGGTTTAGAAGCAAGATTTTAGACTAAAAAGAAACAAAAGTTGTTAGTGATTTTCTTTTAATGTCTAGTGCATGGATACTTTTTAATGTGAGGAAGGCTAATGTGTTTACAGTCTGTCATTTGATAGAATTTAAAGTTTTAAAGAAGATGTGACTTCTTAGTTTTATATACCAAAGCATCTTCCCTGACAGTTTCCACAATCTTAAATTTATTTTTTTAATTGCTAGGGTGAATTACTCAGATGACGATTGATGCTGGGCTGTGTTGTATGAAATTAGACATTTCTAAATTTACCTGTAACAGGAGAAATAAGTTAAATATAGCCTCCATTGTTTTTCTTATCAATCCATGCACTTGTATTTAACAATTTAATAATTAGACCAGATATAACAATCCTAATAAGTACCGTGGCCCCAATCATGTTAAAAGAAAAAAGACAAGAGTATTACAGAAAATACTGGAAGAGATAACATGAAATTGGCTGGGTCATGCTATGCATTACAGTTATGCTGCAGACTACATCACTTAGAGTCTTTCTTTTCTAGAAATGAGATGGTTCTCAAGGTGTTAATAACTAAAATAACACATTGTGGAAAATTATACACTTACTATTATTTTGCCATCTCATTCTGCAGATGAAAAAACACATAAGAACATTGACTAAATCTTATCCCATGTTCTGTCTTTATTCATTTTTACTTATGCAGAAAATGTGTTAATTCCCACTGTGACAGAAATATCAAGATTACCGAGAATAAAAGTTGAAAGGACACTAGATTGTAGAGTTCTTATTTGCATCTCAAAAACACATGCCAGTAGACCTCATTTCACTTTAGCATGTTTCTTGGAGAATTATGTAGTTCACCAGAAGAGCAAAAAACAGAATCCTATTACAGTCATTGACGTAGAACATAAACTACTTCGTGGAGGGAATGGAAATAAAAGAAAATTTATAACATCCTTCCATGGACGTTAGCCTCCAAACCACCCTTGCGATCAGACCGACTCTTCACAGTCCGTGTCGTCTCCCTGATGGTTCACAGCTCAAGCGTTTGCATAGGAAAATTGACAGTCCCGAAAGAATAGATTTCTGTTGATTGAATGTAAGCACATATAAATCAAAAGGACCCACCTCTCTATTTTACCCACACTGGGAGTAAAGCACCCAGTGGCCAGTGAGGATTGCTAATTTCTTCCTTTTTTAAAGTAACATTTATATATTTGATGGTTTTGGAAAATATCAGTTTCTGACTAGCAAACAACAGCTTGGAGAGTTGAAGGATTATTACTTTGCCCTTGGATATGTATTTCCAAGCATCCCTAACTGCCACTTAGAAGTTAGTTTGGTCTCAGTTCTTTTTTTTTTTTTAATTTTTTTTTTTTAACGTTTATTCATTTTTGAGACAGAGAGAGACAGAGCATGAACGGGGGAGGGTCACAGAGAGAGGGAGACACAGAATCCGAAACAGGCTCCAGGCTCTGAGCTGTCAGCACAGAGCCAGACGCGGGGCTCGAACCCACGGACCGCGAGATCATGACCTGAGCTGAAGTCGGCCGCTTAACCGACTGAGCCACCCAGGCGCCCCTGGTCTCAGTTCTTAATGGAAACAGTGGTCAGATGTCTCCTCTGTCCTTTCACAAAAGCTGCATGAGTGTCGCGGTCATGGCTGTGATGATTACACTTTTGTCATCTTGACGGGGCTGGGTGTAGAAACCTGAATTTGTCTGACCTGGTTTTCCAGGCAACATTTGCCTGATTATTGGGCTTTTGTCCAAACAGGGTTTCTGCTTGGCCCCGATTCCAACCATTTTCAACTCCAGCTTTTGGCTGCTGTGTTCTGCCTCCAGCATGAGAAATGGTGAAGGAAGTGGGGGGAGGACTGGGGTGGAAGTAATGTGGGGGCGGGGTGGGGGGGAATGAAAAAGAACACAGGAATAAGAATAATGGAGAAGTAACATTCAGTACAAGATAGAAAACATAATCCGGGGAGATGAATGGGGAAATTTCTGTCGGCTTGGACATATAATAATGAGACTTGAAAACTCTGTTGAAAGCAAGTAACTTGCTATTATGTTTGTTTACTGTACCCAGGGTAATATCTCTTTGTGGTTAAATCATGATTTTTCTCCTGTCTCTAAAGAACTTTGTATTAAACCTCTATTTCCTTCTATTTCATCCACAGATGTTTGTAACTTTTATGAAAATATTTTTATAAGTTATAAATAGACACAATTTCACAAGGTATGGGAATGGCAGTATCATAAAAGTATAGTTTTATTTTATAACATATGGAAGCTTTATCTCCTCCAGTGAATTTTTACATGGGAAAGTCAAGACTTGTACCAGTTCATGATTTTAAGAATATCTTACTGTAAGGATGGGGGTTTACTCCAAATCATATAGAATCTAAAATTTTCAGAACAGTGTATAAAAGTTTCTACTTAATTGCTAAATTTTAGAGGTCTTCAAAGGCAAAAGAGAGGTTTTTTATAAGAATGTTACTAGGGGATGTGAAAGGGAACACTAATTAAGAGGTAATATTAAAATAGAGTAGAGAGATTAATGAAATGAAGAAAAAACTAGGTTATAAAAAGCTTTTTAAATGAGTAGGACAAAGGCTTCTAATCTAAATCACTTAATTTGATTGTTTAATATTATTATTTAATTTTTAGTAGAGAGAAAAAAGAAAAGGATGATGAATATAAATTCTATATCTATAAATATATAATTTAATTTAATGCAATATCTATAAAGAGCCTTCTGTATGGTTTGGGATTTGGGTTGACTGTTCACATAACCATGGTTTGCAAGGGTGAAGTAGGGAGGAAGTGGAAGCAGAGATTCTGAAATCAAAAAATCCATCTTAAAATGTGCCATTTTAACTTTAAACCTCCAATATATATTCTCTCCAAACAGTATGTCACTTTAGAAAAATCAAACTGTTTTGACAATTGCTTTTTCCTCTGACCTAAATTTCCTGACTGACTTTGGCTACAGCTCCATGATAACTGAAACAATCAGTAAATGCAAACACTGCAAACACTGGAAATCCAATCAGGCCACTTCTTCATGTGTTGATGTTACTACTGTTCCAGGAAATAAATAAAGAGCCTTCATTTAATCAACAAAGTTGCTACTTTCCCCTTGCCCTGAATTTCCCCTTGCCCTGAATATCCATAGAAGCAGGTCATTTAGTTAATGGTTCTTAACATTGATATATAGTAAATTCATATCTTTTTGTTTGTTTGTTTTTGAGAGACAGAGCATGAGCAAGGGAGGGACAGAGAGAGAGAGACACACACCCAGAATCTGAAGCAGGCTCCAGGCCCTGAGCTGCCAGCACAGAGCCTGACGCAAGGCTGGAACCCACAAACCAGGAGATCATGACCTAAGCCGGAGTCGGACAAGCAACTGACTGAGCCACCCAGGAGCCCCTAGTAAATTCGTATCTTTAAGCCTAGTTTATGGAGCACCTTTTATCTGTCAGTTTTAGCTGGTTTTTATCTAATAACTAATGTGATCCTCAAAGCCCCATGAAGGGGCACAGTTATTGTCCCCATTTGGCAGATGATGAAACTGAAACTCAGAGAGAAGTAATAATTTGACCAAGGCCCAGGATTAAATCCAAGTCTGTCTATTCCCTAACCATGCTCTGACCTATTATATTTTAGCGTGGCAAGGTTTTTTTTTATTTGGTATTTACTCACCTACCTGAAACTTCCAAACACACAAACACAATCATTTGAGGTTGTGTTCAGTCTTCCTAGTAATTAGAAAACAGAGTAGGCCAAAACTTTTAAATGTGTGAGCTCATAATTCAAGAACCTCCTAAGTATTTCCCTTTCCCACAAGGTCTTACCTTTCTAAACAAGAAACATAGAGACCTTTTCTCAGTCTCAGTACTACCAGTACTCATTCAGCTCCTTCATGAATCTTTTAACCGATTAGCTCATCAATTGATTTTAGCTGCCTGTAACTACAACAGAGCAAGGATGTGAGAAACTCACGAAACTGACATCGCAATTGTTTTCCAAATGTCTCAGAACATTACTCTGACCTAAACTCTAGTATCCTCATTTCATGTGTAAAAGGGGTAGCTCATCACAGTGCAGGATCTTAAGAAGCAAGATTAAGTCATCTGACATGTTATTGTTATGGCATAAAGGTCCATATGGTCCATATGGTCCATAAGACCATAAAGGTCTTAACTATATGGAGCAAAAGATTTTTCTATTTACCATTCCATCTTTCTCCTTTTGTTCTCAACATAAACTGGTCCTGGCGTTCTGCTGGTTTCTTCATTGTATTCTCACTCCTTAACCCCCTAAAATCTCAATATACACCAATAACATGCTGATTTTAGCTTATGAGTTATCAACTTTTACTAACCCTTAGTAACTCATTAAATGACCCTTAGGGATAAATAAAAATCTATAGAATTGTACATCATGCACCCATATTTCTACACAGTGACCCTAAACTTTTAAATGTGTTCCAACGAAGACTCATTTGGCTTCCCAGTGCACCGGACCACATTTTGAGAACCCTACCTGAAATCCACCAGTTATGCTTCATCAACAAATCCAACAGCCATTTATTGGTCCACATTTTTCTTAATCTCCAGCCGCATCTGGTAGTGTTGGCAAACCTCTTTTAGGAACTCTTCTCCTGACTTCCATAATTCCATATTCCTGATTTTCCTCTGATCTTTCTCTCTCTGGAGATACCCATGCTGAAATCAACACCAACCAACAAGAAAACTTTTAGAGCCTTTTTGCCTTTTTCTAGATACTGGGGGTGGGTAATGTCTGACCTTGTAGGGCTAGTGTTGGTGTTAGAGGAGGCCTAGAAATAGCATCCTTCTCCTCCCCACCTAAGATAGAGGAAGCAGCCTGTGGAGATAAAAATGTAGCTTTATTCTTGATAGATCTGCTGGAGATATGACTGAGGAGCATGATAACAATATACTTCTATGACTGCCTCTCCATCGTGGGCAAATTTACTGACTAGTCACAGCAATATCAGCCAACTGTGGTTTCCCCTAAAGGGACAGAGCTTTTACAACTTACTTTACCACTTACTAAGAGAAGACCAGATGATATGCTCTTTACAGACAAGCAGACCGCAAAAGGAAAGCACAGAGCCCACATGCCCCAGTATCTCATTCCAAATGTACCAATTATGCAAGTCATTTCCCCTCTGCTGGGGACACCAAGGAGGACAAGAATTAAGGAATATTACTGTATTTGGACTGCAACCACACAGAATAAAATATCAGCGTTGGGGAATAAGTGTTTCCTCCTAACATCATGGAAGGAAGAAATCTATAGAAAGATGATAGTTACAGCATCACATTAAAATGGATAAATATTTGTATGATACATCTGGGTATATCTAATATATACACATGTATATTACATTATATTGTATTGCCTGCCTATGTATCAGAAAAAAGCTAACACTAAAAACACCACAATTTTTATTTAAGGGTAATGGATAAAGTGTTAAGAATAATATTTACTTCTTTTACTAATTCTTGTGTTGTCTAAACCTGCTACCATGACTATATTTAATTCTTATCATTAGAAAGATAAACTTTAAAAGTCTCAAATTAGCCACAAGAGATAGACACTGATTTTTGAATTCCATTTACAACCAATATGGCACACAACTCAGAAAAAATTACATTGACTTTGCCTATGAGAAGCAAGCTTTAGAAAGTTTTAAGATGAGGGGTATCTGGGTGCTTCAGTTGATTAGGTGTCCAATGTCAGCTCAGTAGGTGATCTCACAGTGGGTAAGTTTGAGCCCTGCATCATGTTCTCTGCTGACAATGCGGAGCCCCCTTCAGATCCTCTGTCCTCCTCTCTCTCTCTGCCCCTCCCCTGCTCACTCCCTCCCTCTCTCTCTCTCTCTCTCTCTCAAAAACAAACATTTTTTTAAAAAATTCTTAAAAAAATAAAGTTGATAAGATGAAATGAACTTATTTTTTCTGAATGGTGGAAAAGTCAAACAGAGACATATTAATTACAAATCAAATATAAGTTGTGTTAAATCAATTCTGTGTGTTTTTGAATGATTAGGCATTTCAGATGAACTACTTAACCAGATATAATGCCTCAAAAGTAGTGCCCCGGTTTTGTAACCTTTCTACGCCTACCATGGAATCCAGATTCTTCCAATTAGTAACAACACCATGTTGATTATGAAGATTCATGTATTCTTTCATTCCACAAAGATTTTTTTTTAATACTGACTATGTGCCAGGTACTGTTCCAGGTCCTAGGGATATAGCACAGAGCCAGACTGACAAGGTCCCACACCAGTGGGGCTCACATTTTAGTAAGGGAAGAAATAAAAGAAACAAACTGTCAGATAGTGGTAAACACCGTGAGGAGAAGACAACACAGTGATGTGATAGGTGGTGGCCAGGGAAGGTCTCTCTGAGGAAAGTGGCATTTAAACTGAAAGCTGCCTGACTGGAGAGGGCCACCATACAGTGATACTGAACAACTCTTCAGGGGGCAAGAAGATGCCAATGCCATGAGGTAAAAATGAGGGAGGCTTGTCTGAGAAATGGCTTGAGGGAAGGATATGAGGCTCAGAAGAAACAGGAGCCAGTAAGGCCTTGGAGGCCCTAATTGAATTTAACCCTAAGAGTGATAGAAAGCCAGGAGCATTTTAAGAGAGAAACAGAAGCTGAACTCAGGAAAAAAATAGACTTAAAAATAGATACAAAAGGCAGAGAAACTATAAACAAAAGTTTTCTGTCACTTCTTGTCTAAAACTGTGAAGAGAGAACATATCTTGTCTAGAGCATCACAAAGAGCAAGCCAGCAGAACTCAGAAGATACAAGAAGATAACAATAAAACACATATTACAGAAATCAAAACCACATTAGAAACAAAAAGGATAGAACAGATTCTGCTGAAAGCATATGCCTGAGAAAATTTCAATTGAATAAAAACATACAAGTGGTAAGAGAAAGTAAGTTCACAAAATAAAGTAGTTAGAAAGACAAAAAAATTTATATAATTGCACAATTTGTGTCCTTGAGGATGAACTAAAAAATTATGTCAAAGAAAAATCATTCAAATGTATAATAGGAGAAAATATTTCTGAAATAAAGAATCTGGAATCTGTAGACTTCAAGGGCATGGCTGGCTGCAGGAACTATCAACCCAAGGAAATACCCTGATGGAAATTTTTAACTTGAAAGATGACGACCCCTGTGAGATTTCAGACGGAAACAGTAGAGCAGGTTATCTACAAGACAGGCTAGCCTCAAGCCAAGGTATTTTTCATGGCAACTTTCAATACCAGAAGGTGTTGGAATAATAGCAGAGTTCAAAGGCAAAAAATAAAAATAAAGCTTGAATCAAGAATTTAATATCCAGCCAACTTGTCACTGTTACAAACACCACATACATTCTCAAACATGATGCCTCAGGAAATATAGCACTCATGAACCCTGCTTGAAAGAAGCTATTTGATAATGAAATCCGGTTAAATAAGAGATATAGCAAACTAAAGAACTCAGGAATAGTGGCACTCCTATTTAAAAAGGCTGATCATGACCACTGAATCCATTTGAATATTTAACTAACACTATAGAACTTTAAAAATTATAATTACAAAACATATTCATCAGTGTAAATAATGCTAACACAACCCAGTATCCGAGTGACTTAATACAATAAAAGTTTATGCTTAATTCATGTCGTTTAATCAGGGGTGTTGGGCAGGGCCTCTGTGTCATACAGTGTTTTGGGGTGCCTTTGTGTGGCTCCACCATTTTCACAGTCTGAGAGTCACCCTGGAACCATCCAGCTTGTAGACAGAAGAGAGAAAGATAGAGAAGGCACCCTCATTCTTAACTGCCTCATACTGAAAATATCACCTCACTTTCAGTTATAATAATTGGTGAGAACTATCACATGGCTTCACCTAGTTGTAAATGGGCTGAGTTTCCAGGAGGAGGCAATAGGCTGGATGAGTAGTCTCTATTACACAGAATATAATGTAAATATATAAAACATAACAATATAAAAATAATAATATAATTATAAAAACTGGGAGATGATCATGAGAATTGGTGGGAAGAGATGTACATTTTCTTTGTTTTTCATAGCAGGAAGTTAATAAATACTTTCTAAAGTCTATAAATCAAGAAATAAAAGTTTAAATATATTGGCATATATTATTTAATACTATAAATATAGACACTGGAAGAAAAAAAATACAGAACAACAACAACAAACCAGACCACAATGCAAAAGATAGAAAATTAAGGAAAAATAAAAACAGATTTAAAAAGATAACATAAAATAATACAACACATCTAGGTCTGTTAAAATAATGAAAGTGAATGGGATAAACTAGCCTATTAAAGTAAGACATTATTAGATAAGAATCTAAACATGATATTTGATTACAGTATATATTATAAATATAGAAATATATCCCAGATATATTAATAAGTGAAAAAAGCAAATTGTGGAATGGTATGTGTTGTTCATTTGTACTTAACAGTGATAAACATGATATATAATATATATATGTTATTTTTATATAATATATGTATAGAAAATATTTGAATGATACACAGGAAGCAGTGTTATTTCTGGATATTGAAAGGACAAGCATGTTTTCACTTTTTACTATGTATCTTTCTGTACCTTGATTTTTTTAATAATAAGTATGAAGTTTTTATTATAAAAACTTAAACAAAATATAACTAAAGTCCAACATGGAATACTCTTGGAGAACTGAAAGATGCAAACAAAAGGAGGAGGAAGGCAAGGTTGTGGAAGGCTGACAGAATGGTCTTTGAGCTGAGTCTCCAGGGAGAATGAAGCCCAGCCAGTGATTCAGATATACACTGACACAATGCAAAAGGGTATGGCCTGTTTAATACACCTTACATACAGCTGGAGGGTAAAGTGCATGATGGGAAGGACTGGGAGGTAACACTGGAAGGACAGGGAGATTGCAGTGAACCAAGGAGTTAGAACCTCTCATTAGAAAACGAGATTTCCTGGGGCACCTGCGTGGCTTAGTTGGTTAAGCATCTGACTTCCGCTCAGGTCATGATCTCACTGTCAGCTGTGCCAACAGCTCAGTGCCTGGAGACTGCTTCATGTTCTGTGTCTCCCTCTCTCTCTCTCTCTGTCCCTTCCCTGCTTGTGCTCTGTCTCTCTCTGTTTCTCTCTGTCTCTCTCTCTCTCTCAAAAATAAATGAACATCCAAAAAAATTTTTTAAAGAAGGAAGAAATAAAGTTAGATTTCCTTAAAGTATTTTAAGTAGTGATTACATTGGGCTAGCATTCTGCACAGATCACTATGATGTCCATATAGGGAATGAATTAGAAGCCAAAGAAGATTGGCAACCCGTGAAGATTCTATTCAAACAGTCCAGATGGCCATGGTAGTCGTCTGACCCAAGATGGTAGAAATGTTAGATGAAAATGAATTCAACCTTCAACAGATATTTAAAAGGTAGAATAAATAGAACTTGATAATTAATCGGATGGTGGGATGAAGAATGAGGGAAAAAAATCAAGCCAATTGACTCCCAAATATGAGACTTCATCCCATTATATGGGATACAGAAATAGGTGTAAATTTGGTCACAGAGGGGGAGAGGAAAAAAGGTAAGTAAGTTCAGTTGGTGATATTGAGTTTGAAGTGTAAGAAGTAGGACATTCATGTAGAAGGAAGCAGGTATAAAATTCTGAGAAAGGTGGGAATGTAAAATATGAAAATAAGAATAAAATAATGTTGGGGCATCTGGGAGACTTAGTCGGTTAAGCCTCTGTCTTTGACTCAGGTCATGATCTCAAGGTTCGTGAGTTTGAGCCCCACATTGGGCTCTCTGCTGCCAGCATGGAGCCCGCTTGGGATCCATGTCCCCCTCTCTCTCTCTGCCCCTCCCCCGCTCGCACCCTTGCTTCTCTGTCAAAACTAAACATTTAAAAATAATAATAAAATAAAATACTGTCTAAAAATAGCAGAGGACAACACAGAATTGTAAAAAGGGACGTGGCAATTGTATAAAATGCTTCTGATAGGTCAGGGTCTTCTCCTTGGTTCAAAGACATAAACAGGGAAACTTTTGCTTTTATTCCGGGAATTCACTTGACAATCTAACCTCTGGACAAAATGGGACGCTCCTTGTTAATAATGTGGAGTTAGACATCCCAGGTAGCAATGGGCACACAAAGTTAGAAAGACATTGGGCAGATTCCTCTTGACAGGCTTGGTCCTGAGGAAGCTGGGTTCCTCTGTGGCTGTTGGGAACGGAGACTTTGAGGGGCTTTGAGGTCATCTCTCTAGGAAGAGAGTTGACCATTTGGCCTTCCTCCTCTTAATGGGGCCACTGGGTGTGGTCTTGACTCTTACTGGGTTTGATCAGATGGCAGACCAGGCTGCATTACATCAAAAGGGGTCTAACATTTAGAAAACTGCCCCCCTCCCAGGCAAAAATTATTCACCTGTTCTTGAAAAATAAATTGCTAAAAGCCAATCACATACTTCTAATTTAAATATAATGCTGGTGAATAGAATTAAGTACTACATTTTAATGAATTCCACTGGACTGATTTATGTCTAAGGGTCACAGGCTTCAATTACTTTAGTGGACAATCCAGTGATCAAAGAAAGTCTTATTACAAAGTAGTATCTCTTTTTCCCGAGTTGTGGGCTAGCTGGGGTGGACTCTAGGCCCCAGATAAAGAGTGTTGACTCAGAACTCTCTTAACGATTTTGAATTTATTTTTGTGAATGGTGTGAGAAAGTGGTCTAGTTTCAACCTTCTGCATGTTGCTGTCCAGTTCTCCCAGCACCATTTGTTAAAGAGACTGTCTTTTTTCCATTGGATGTTCTTTCCTGCTTTGTCAAAGATTAGTTGGCCATACGTTTGTGGGTCTAGTTCTGGGGTTTCTATTCTATTCCATTGGTCTATGTGTCTGTTTTTGTGCCAATACCATGCTGTCTTGATGATTACAGCTTTGTAGTAGAGGCTAAGGGATACAGGAGTACTGATGCATAGGGGCACTTGTACCCCAATGTTTATAGCAGCACTCTCAACAATAGCCAAATTGTGGAAAGAGCCTAAATGTCCATCAACTGATGAATGGATAAAGAAATTGTGGTTTATATACACAATGGAATACTATGTGGCAATGAGAAAGAATGAAATATGGCCTTTTGTAGCAATGTGGATGGAACTGGAGAGTGTGATGCTAAGTGAAATAAGCCATACAGAGAAAGACAGATACCATATGGTTTCACTCTTAGGTGGATCCTGAGAAACTTAACAGAAACCCATGGGGGAGGGGAAGGAAAAAAAAAAAAGAGGTTAGAGTGGGAGAGAGCCAAAGCATAAGAGACTTAAAAACTGAGAACAAACTGAGGGTTGATGGGGGGTTGGAGGGAGGGGAGGGTGGGTGATGGGTATTGAGGAGGGCACCTTTTGGGATGAGCACTGGGTGTTGTATGGAAACCAATTTGACAATAAATTTCATATATTGAAAAAAAAATAAAAAATAAATTAAAAAAGTATTGCCTTCTGTAAAAAAACAAAAAACAAAAAACAAAAAAAACAACTCTCTTAACAAGGCAGAGGCCAAAAACATTTAAATACAGATGGAGTTTGAAATCTTTGAATTTTTTAATATGTTCCATTTTTTTCTGTATATGTATTTATAATACCAATAAAATACTCGGTTGTTTTTGGATAGTAACTCTATTTGCATTATTTACTGCAGTGAATAGTTTTATGGCTTGGTATTTGCATTTGGAAAGAGCCTTTGAATCTCTCGAAATTAAAAACTTAAATCATTTGTATGTTAAATAATACAAATGACTAAATGGGTTTAGAATTCAGACTAAAATATATCCTGCATTATTGCATGGTAACTTTGAAGTTATGACACTATTGTTATTGCCATGGAAATTTATATTCTATCATAGTTGTTATGATTTTACATGATAGGAGGAAAAGAAGCTGTGCATCTCTAGCACCTATCCAGAAGGAAGGAATGAACATATATCTTCTAACTACAGGAATTCTTACACTTTGATTTCTTCTGAAATAGAATTCTCATTTTGTCTCAAATCTTTGTTTTTCTCCAGTTGCACTCATACATAATGTCTGGCACATGTTAGACCCTCAAATATATACTTATTTGTTTGTACTTCATTTGAGTATCACTATTTTATGGGGGATAGTCAGAAATGCATGCCAGTTTTTCTCAGGCAAGCAGAGAACTGAGGCAAATTATTCAAATATTTTGATGCAATGAACCAGTTGACTGTAATTTTAAACTAATTATTTCAACTAATTTCTTGACTCTAGTTAGGTAGTCTAAATTCCTGTTTCAAATGCACAGCTTTTGCCTTCTTAGAAAGTTGCCATTTTGAGTGATTTTTAATCTTGACTTCCCATTTCACTTCCATTTACCATTTTCGTCTGGGGAACTTCGATTTTAATACTGTTTCCACAGTTACAAGCGTCGAGCTAATCATGACCCTGGGAATTGAGTTCTCAAGTGTGTATGCAAGCCTCTTGAGTCTCGGTTCCCAACGTAGACTGCTGGCTCCAAACCCTGCCCGTGGGGATCAGAAGCAGTGCCTGCCTGCTCACCCCACCTGACAAACACTGGGGGTGAGCCAGAAGTCAGTGGTTCCTAATCAGCATTTGCAGGAACTGAGGAACCCGTCTTTGGCCTTGCAAAGGAAGAAGAGTTAAGTCTCTGGTGCAATGTCCCCTATCTGTTGGTGGTTTCCACAGCCTTGCAGAGCCAAAAGGAAACTGTTGGACAAAAGGAAGCCCTCTCTTTCTCAGAACCACCAGGTGGACTGAGTTTTTCTTATCTGTTGGATTTTCCATAAGACATGTTTCCATAGAACATAAAGCATGCATGAAACTATAATGCTTTCCTCATTACTACATTTCCAAATCCTGATCATCCTTCTGGGTTGAGCTCAAGTCTTAGTTTTCTGTATTAAATTATGCTGTTTTATATCAGAAAAAATTTTGGTCTATAGACAAGTAGAGAGAATAATATAGCAAACAATTATAAATTATAAAATAATATAGCAAATATACATTTGATGGGTTTTATTTCATAAAAAAAGTATCACTGATGGTGTTGATATAGCTTTTCTACCTATCCCCCAACATAATTCTCCTTTCCCCCTCCTCAGAAGCAAGTTGTACTTTTTCATTGGACTGTTAGCTAAAGTTTTGAAATGGTTCTGACCTTTTCTGGATCTCAGTTTTTGGCAAGGAGTCCAGTTTCAGTTTCCTAAGTGACCCACTTCTATGGTCCCTGACCCTAGGCAAGCATTAAAAGGTACTAAGGTGTGGGTGCCTGGGTAGCTCAGTCGGTTGAGCATCCAACTCTTGATTTCCAGCTCAGGTCATGATCCCACAGTTCTTGAGTTCGAGCCCTGTATCAACCCTGCTGCCGTCAGTGCAGAGCCTGCTTCGGATCCTCTGTCTCGTTCTCTCTCTGCTCCTCCCCTGCTCGTGCTCTCCCTCCCCATCTCTCAAAACTAAATAAACATTTAAAAAAACAACAATAAATTCTTGAAAACGTTCCATTATCCTTTTACAACAAGCTGTGAAAAGGTCCTGTAAGAATGTTTATACTATAGTAGATTATGCGTGTAAGCCAATCTCTTTATCACAGAAGTGCACAAATAGAGGTGTGCTCCACTTTATAGAATAGATGATATTGCAACCATCTAACAGCTATTTTATAACCTGCTATGGTCAAGTTAATGAAATAAGCATTATAAAATATAAGAAATGCATAAAGAGTTGGTTTCCCCATCTTGCAAAATACCTACCTCAAATGATTATGATGCATTTTTGAAAATACTTTGTTAACTAGTTCACAATTTTACTTTAAATGTAGTAATACCACCCATGGCTTAAACAAAGGCTATACTATGAATTTTGTAATTTGATTTGTATTTTAGGAATTTTTAAATATTTATTTGTGCTTTTTCCCCCAAATAACCTGAAAATTAAGAGTGTTTGCCCAAACAAATGAAAAACAACTGTTTACCTTAGACCAAATTATGAGTACCATTGGCTTCTTTACCGGAGTTTGAAAATGCATTATTGCACCTTGTTCTTTTGCCTTGCACTGGCAGTGGATCACTACATAAAGAAACTGCCAAGTCTAGCATCACAGAACCTACACAGCATGTGACTGTGTGTGAACACAAATTAAAGATGTCCTAAGGCTTGGATTGCTGAAATGTACTTGGCCGTATACTCCAATCTGTCATCTGGCCTTAAGCTAAAGACCAACACACATTTCAGGGAAATTCCTTATGAATTGATTATTCCCTAGCTTTATTTATTATACCTAGACAAATTGCATCATATTTTTAACTAACATCATTTAAAATTTCACATAAAATGTCCCTAATCTCCATTAAAAATGCAGTAAAGCACCATGAGTATGAATTTCTCAGTCACAGAAATTGTCATGGTCAGCCATCAGCGGGCACTGAATGTGGAACCAAAAATTTACTATAATTTTGATTTCTTTTTTCCTCTATTTTTCAGACGCTGCAAATGGATGTAAACAGGCTGAACATAACCTTGCTTCGGATATTCCGCCAAGGAGTGGCTGCAGCTTTAGGACTCTTACCCCAGCAAGTGCACATCAATCGCCTCATTGTAAGATGCCTACATTTTGCATTCCCAGTACAAACTTTGATCTTTATTGAAGGCTTTAGTAATAAAGAGACCCCGTGCTACAGTTCTATGGCCCAGGAGCCAAATCTGGCATACCACCTCTTTTTGCAAGGAAAGTTTTATCGGAGCAAGCCTCACGCATTTGTTTACATATTGTCTATGGCTGCTTTCGTGCTACAATGGCAGAGCTGAGTAGTTGGCTAAATTGAAAGCTAGAATATTTGGCTAGTTGGCCCTTTCCAGAAAAGTTTGTCAACTCTCTGATAGTTCAGGGCTAGCTACTATCCCGATAGATATGAACAGAGGGGCCGAAAATACTTGTCTCACCAACGTAACACTACTCCCAAAATATTCTCCTTAAGAGTGAGAGCTTCTACATCAGTTAAGACACCATCTCCAGACAGTATCTATTTAAACCCTTCAAGTGTATCAGGATGAAGGGTACCAAAGGCACAAGGCAGAGGATTTCGAATAAAGAATAAAGAAGACCCAACCCTTCAGGACAGCAGCACAAATGGAATGCATGAATAGATAAGGCTGGAAGTCATGAGAAAACTTAGATGGGGATCTGATCTGGGGTGGGGATGAGGTAAAACCGAAGGATCTTTTGTAGAGGGCCCACTTCAGACCTATCTATCAGTCACCCACATCCTTTCTTTCCCCCTTTCCTCAGTGTTTGGGAACCTTGATGTCATCCAACTACACGTTCCCATCTGCATGTGAAGGTGGGTGTGAGCAAAGGCAAAGAAAGGCAAATTCAAATCATAAGATTTTCTCTTTGTAAAAATCTAATTACCTAAGGTTCCTGTGAAAAGAGGCTTTGGGATCATCTAATATCTCACTGCACATACCCCTCCTGTAAATTCTTACGCTCTTGCTTAGGCTTATCTGTCTATTGCATCAATATCTGTATTTTCAGCTACGGAGAAGAATTTGCTTTTTATTTTGCTTTAGAGTTTTTGTTTCTTTGAATTTTTTCTGTGTGTGGAGGATGAGTTGTTTCAGACCCCATGATAACTTTCATTCCATGTCAACTATTTCTTGAGACTAAATAAACTTAAAAAAAAAAAAACCAACTGTAGTTTTTAACACAGTACCATTGAAGAGGAAATACAACACTCCCCAATATCCTGAAAGAATTAAAATTGGTTTTTATATCCAGGTCATAGCCGGCTCAAGTGAGAAGACAGGGATTACAGATGTCTTAGATCTAGACCTAAATCTTTTAGGTATGCTTAGATATCTTGGATATACTTTTGTGTGTATAGATTTAATGAGCATAATAGCTCTTTGCAGGGATGAAAAATAGTTTTGGAACACACAGGGAGGTATATGCTTATCCTCAGAGAATGCTAGTGGCATTTATATAAATATATAAATATATATATATATATACATATATATATATATAGTTTGTTTTTAAGAGAGTGCGAGTGGGGGAAAGGAGCAGAGAGAGAAAGAAAATCTTAAGCAGGCTCCACGCTCGGTGTGGAGCCCAACACGGGGCTTGATCCCACGACCCTAGGATCACGAGCTAAGTCAAAATCAAGAGTCAGATGCCTCAACCGAGGCACCCCTATATAAGTCTGTTTCTAAGAGCAGTTATTAGAACAGATGGAGCTGTGATGATGCAAGAGGCAGTAGAGTACAGTGCTTTGGAGGCAGGCAGACAAAACCGTACTGCATTTCAGCCTGACCATGTCCTACCATGTGACCTTAGGCAAGCCACTTACGTTTCTTCATTTGCAAAATGGAAACTATGATACCTATGTCCTGGAGGTGTTTTCTGCATTAAATGGATAACAGATTTAAGGTACCTAGGAGTATATCAGGCACAAAACAAGTCATCTATTCCTACCATTGTGGTTATTAGGTCAGAAACTGTTTAAATTATTATAAACATGTTTCACGTCAGCATTATGCTGTATTTAGTCTTTGTCTGATATCTCCCGCAAACACAGAAACGTTTTTTCTGGGTTTCCAGGAGGACACTGACCCTGCATCTTAGTGTATGTGCTGCCGAAGTGAGCATGATACTGCATTTTATACCTGGCTGAACTTCTGATAAATTGCACTGAAAGATCGTTGTCTAGCATGAGCGAACTCCATGAATCAACAAGAAAATTCCCTCCATAAGTGCAGTGTTATTTCATTATGTCATTTTTGTGTGGTGTTTGTTTTGTGTGTGCATGTGGCGTATCAGCCATTTATGGTAAGAAATACCGTGTTTCCATTTCAGCTAAGGAGGTAATACTAATAGGAAAGTACCATGATATTACTGCCCGGCATATGCATTTCTACCAAGGGTAGATTTTAAAAGTATAATATACTTGAGGTGAAAGACAGGATCAGGGAAGCAACTTCAAAGTTCATCTAGCATCACCTTCCTTAGTTCAGCCTTTACGTTAATACAAGTTATAAGAAAAATATATGGAGTGGTGGTGTCTAATAATTGTACCATTATAACAGGTTTTATTTAATTCATTTGGTTTAAAAGGTTTTTTTTAAGTTTATTTATTTATTTTGAGAGAGAGAGCAACTAGGGGAGGGGCAGAGAGAGAGGGGAAAGAGAGAATCCCAAGCAGTCTGCATACTGTCAGCACAGAGCCTGATGCAGAGCTTGAACTCACGAACCGTGAGATCATGAACAGAGCTGAAATCAAGAGTGGGACGCTTAACTGACTCAGCCACCCCGGCGTCCCTAATTTATTTGATTTTAAAATGCCTCTTTAAACACAAAATACTTCGGGAACGTCTACACGATATGTTTCAAAAATCACAATATGGAATGGAAATTAAACCAGAGTCCAATGAAATATAAAGATACAAATCTTGAAGTGTCAACTAATTGAAAGAAGGCCATTGGAAAATCTCAGGCTTTGGGCTGTTAATACTGAGTGTACCAGATAACTAATAAATGTGATTGCCAAGATGCCTTTGGACATTCTAGGGTTCTGATTTTCTTTAATGTTTCTAGGGGGAAGGTGAAAATATTTCCCAAAGCTGTTTAAAATGCCTATTAATGTACACAAATAATTTGCTTTTACTAGGGAAAGAAGAACAGTGTTGAACTATTTGTGTCTCCTATAAACCGAAAAGCAGGAATTTCGGATGCTCTCCCATCTGAGGAAGTGCTACGTTCACTTAATATAAATGTCTTACATCAAAGTTTATCTCAATTTGGAATTATAGAAGTCTCCCCTGAGGTATGTTGTTCATGGAATATTTCATTTAAAAATGTGCACAGCTGGCATGACATGGTAACTCGATTCCGGGAGGTGTTGAAATGAAAGCTGTTTATTGTGTGTTATTTGATAATAAAAATCTCCCTAAGGGTCAGAATTCTCTGATCTTCATACTTAATATGTTTGTTCCTTACGGAATTTATTTTCACATCAAAATTCCACTCTGAGGCACTTTCTTCTCCAAATCTTTATGGTCTTGTAGCTTCTATTGACTTATCCAGTAAATTGTGTTGAAGAAAAGCCATTTGGATATATTTGTCGGTCGATTACTTGAAACTGAAGTGTCCAAAATTACACCCTTCTATTCTCTTCTTCAACAGGCGTACTCCTCACTGCCTTCGTTGTCACAGTGGTTGCCAGATACTTACCTTTGTCCACAATCTAGGAGTTCATTTGAGATGTGGTTTTTGTTTTATTTTATTTTGTCTTGTTTTCTGAGGAACATAATTTTAAGAACTATGAATGTATTCTTCATAGTGTTTTCTAAACCTGCACTTTTTAAATTGCCCCCACCATCTCCGCCATCCTCGCCCCTGAATAAATTCAGTCCCTTTTTACCTTCTGCTATGTCCCATTCTAACAAACTTGCTGGAATGATCATCATCCTGAATGCATTTAATTAAATTCACAGAATCATAGACTCAGACTCTGAGGGAGCATATGTGAACATTTTACAGATATAGAAACTAAGGCTCATAGAAATCAAGTGACTTCACCAAAGTGACAAAGCAAATGAGGTATAAAACAACCTTTGACATCTAGACATCTCGACTCCTAGTCTCTTCCCCTATGCAGGGAAGCACAATGCCTCTCACTTCAGCAGATATCACCGGGGTGGTATAAAAAACTTTGGTCCAAGACTGAGCTTGAATCCCAAAGCCAGCACGTAAGATGTGTGTGACCTTGGGCAAGTGATTTAATCTCTATGAGATTAAGTCTGTCTTTGGCATACTATCAGCCTCTCTGAGCCTCAGTTTCTTCATATCCAAAATGGGTATAGTAAAAAAAAAAAAAAGGTGGGGGAAGTATAGTTTTATCTTATAGACTTGAAATATGAATTAAATTTTAGAAATATATGTGGAAGTCCTCACACAGAGTAGGGACCAAACAAATATAATTTGAATGCAGGACAGTTTTTTTATTGGCAGAATGAAGATGTATTTCATCATTGAGCCATGACTGTAACAACAACCTCCAGCCAGTCTTGCTGCATCTAGTTTTGCTCTCCCCCTTGCCCTCTCCATGCTCTGCACAACCCCAACACACACACAAGGGATTTTCCCTCTTGTCACACAGAGTAATCTTTTTCAGAGCAGATCTGGCCGTGCTCTCCTAATCTCCTAATTCTTGATTCTTCTTTGGCTTCCTAAATGCTATAGAATCACATCTAGATTTCTTTTTTTTTTTTAATTTTTTTTTTCGACATTTATTTATTTTTGGGACAGAGAGAGACAGAGCATGAACGGGGGAGGGGCAGAGAGAGAGGGAGACACAGAATCGGAAACAGGCTCCAGGCTCTGAGCCATCATCAGCCCAGAGCCCGACGCGGGGCTCGAACTCCCGGACCGCGAGATCGTGACCTGGCTGAAGTCGGACGCTTAACCGACTGCGCCACCCAGGCGCCCCTTTTTTTTTTTTTTTTTTTTAATTTTTTTTTTCGACATAGATTTCTTAATATGATATATGGTCCTTTGTGCACTGGACTTTCTGATTGTTGGACAGCACCCTCCTAGTTTATGCTTCAGTACCTCTACACTCAGTGAGTACCAGGACACCCCCATACTCTCTTCCCTCCATGCTTGTGCATATGTTGATCCATCTGTACACCTTTCATGGTTCAAGATCAGTCTACTATATAACAAAGCCTTCCCTTGTGCTTCCACAGATGTGGGCTCTTGCTTTGTGTTCTCACTGAGCTTAGTGCAAGAAGCCCTTATCCCATCTTGGTCTTCAAATCTATTTCTACCCTATAGGCTCCTTGAGAACATATGCCATTTCACTTTATCTGTTGTCTCCACCCCTTCATTCAGACGCTGGCATATAATGGCACACAAATAGACAAGCAGTGTGCTAGGTAGTGTCCAAAGTTGGACAAATAAATGAATAAACAAACAAGTAAAAAAATAAAATACGATTTTGGCTTTCAATGAGTTTGTATTCTTGTATAGGGCAAATAAGATATAAGCAGATAAGGAGAATACATGGTAATGTTACCACACTGGGCCATAGGAGCTTTGAGGAAGAAAGCCCCTCATTTCCTGCTTCAGAGAGGCCAGGGGAAAAGGTCAATATGAGCTTAAACACCCAAACTCCTCCTCAACCCTGATTGCATGTGACTCTGAAGGGCTTCCCTTTTGTATCCAACCAAACACCATTTCCATATCTAGGCCCTTGACAGACGGCCTTGCACACTATCTTGCCCAGGACAGTGCTGTAAAATTTAAAAAGACCATTGGGTTTATTTATTTGCTCCCATAATCTTTCAGTGAATATTATAAGCACTCTTCCCTGTTGCTTTATTCTGAGTTTAAATGCCACTCTGAATGCTTTAGGAATACAGCAGCTTAGTGAGTCATCCAGATTTGCAAACCAAGAGAAGCTCACCAAACAAAAAAAAACAGTAAAAATTAAGTATTTGTCCTCCAACACACCTCAGCCCAGTGATAATGAGGGGCTTGTCACAGAACTATTAGCCCACCATAGACCACAGGTCTGTAGTGTAGTTGAAGAATGGAAGTATACTTGATGGGCAAAATGTGATACTTTTTATGAAAGTGTAGAAATTTAGAAATCTAGGAAATCTAGAATCTAGAGAATATTACCTGACAGGAGACTGGGAAGTATTTTAATTGGATATGAGGCATTTCAGTAAGGAGAGAAGGATGGATTGTTTGCGGCTTTTTGTTCAGGCACTTCTAGAATGGACCCAGCATTACCCTCTGACCTGAAGTCCTAATGCAGAAACAGGAGAAAGCCATCTATGGTCCCGGGCAACCTCAGCAACATAGGGTCCAAAGGGGCACTGCAAAAGCATTTGTTGATATTTGTCTAAGCTGGTGATGGTATTCTGTTTCTCCATTTCTTTATTCATCTTTGTCATTAACGCTGATAACAACTTATGCCTCAACCCATTCTTTCACATTTTTATTCCAAATTATCACTGTGCTGTGCTAACATGTTTATTAACAGAAAAAAAAAAGAATATTGGTATTTTGGTTTCTCATCCTTTATCTGGATTAGAGAACACTGTGAATGCAGTCTCAAAGCATCTATTTCTAAGTTAATATGCATTACTTTCAGGGAAGGACATGTTTTCCATCGTTGCCGTTTCTTTATCTGCTTGATTTAATTGGAAATGACTCTTGGGAAACAAAAATACCAAATACAGAATTACTTTTGTTTATTCATCTGTTTTCACTTTAATCTAACTTTTGGGGGAGAAAAAGATATTATTTCTTTTATATATTTTTATGAGCTGGAACATTGTAAGTGCTCCCATATTTTTTTATTATAAGATGCTCATAAAGATAAAATTAGACTTCCTGTTGCCTAGTAAATTAAATCTTAGGGAAATAAAATGAAATCCATTATTTTAGTTTCTATTTTTAAATTTTTTTATAAAATTAATTAAAAATTAATTAATGACTGAATTAAATATGTATTGAAATAGTAAGTTTTACATTGATAATGCAAAAATGATCTAGGATTTGCTGTTGTTGTTTAATGGCGAATTATGCCAGTTTGGCAGGTCTTATGTTTCAAAGGAGGAAGTTACCTTCCTTACTAACAGACCAAGGTGCTGAATGATGCTTTCATGGAATATTCACATACAGAAAAAAATACATACCAAATAAATATATACCATTACCCATGAGCATGGTGATTATTCCTTGAAACTAGAACATTAGTCAACAATCTAAAGAATTATAGTCCTGACCATACAAAGCAGAGGAGGAATACAATTAAAGATAACATGTGTTGGGTAATTCAGAACGAATTGTTCACTTTATGCATAATACAGTGGACATTTAGCATTTATCTAACAAAATTATATTGTTGTAGGATACACCTTGTTTATCTACCTAACTCAATTAACCGATAATTAAAATATTTCCACTTCATTCTTATTCTGTGTGCTTCATCTCTTCTAAAAAGATATATCTCCTAAAGGCCTCTGAATCATGTCTTCTAGCATTTGGGATGTCTCCCATCACTTGGGATCAGAATTGTTTAAAAAAAAAAACAAGACAACTATCGCGCATCAAATTATTAAACAATGCAGAGAAGCCGTATTGTGGGTACAGGAAACAGCCCAAATTTTAAGTAATAAACAAAATTCATCAGCTTCTTTCACTGCAACAGAGTTGAAGGGCAAAGCATGTAGGTAGATGTAGCTATGATATAAGACATAAAGATAATACAGTGGCATTGGGTTTGACCTGACTGTGGAGCCTCTGAATTATTGAACCCTCAGCCCTTTGACAAACTGTAAAGGCATCACATTAACCTTATGCAAAGGTTAGATTGGAGATTCCTGTGAATTATACTCTTTTGACTTGTGGGATCTTAACTACAAACTTTTCCATTTATTACCCTATCCTTATCAATTTTTTAGATCTCTGTACAAATATAGTAGTGCTCAGGAGTAATAGCATGACTCAGAAGGAAATCTATTTACCAAGAAAGCGCAGTGACTAAGTTCTAGGAGTTCAAAACAAGTGCCTTTCTAACTAGGAGTGGGGGAGTGGGGGTAGGAGGTTAATTCTTCCATCATCACCACTTTGGCTAAAAGAGAAAACAAACCAGATTTGTCTTAAGCAGAAAGGAACATGTTGATATTCCAGAGGTGTCGAACTATAGCAGAAAAAGAAAAAGAAAGAAAGAAAGAAAGAGAAAGAGAAAGAGAAAGAGAAAGAAAGGAACCAAATCAGGTTAGGAACACAAAATCTCTTTCCACCCACCTAACCACTGCTTTTTATCCAAATTTTACATGAACTAAAGCTCAGATCCTCATAGTTAAATTTGACAAGTTTAGGCTGTCTACTTGAAGGCTTAACTAGTTTGCTTTTATAGCAAGCAATAGTTGTTATTTAGTTGCCTGTAAAAAACTCATTACCATATTTATACCTGGTTTCTACAAGAGTTGTTTTTTTTCTGATAGTTTCCAGCTATGTTTATAGAGGTATTGTATTAAATATGATCTGGCTGAGGTCAAAGAGTAAAAGACAAGTCACCACTTGAATGCAAGATTTCCTTTCCAGTAGGATACTTGGTTTCTAATCATTTCATCAAGCAAGTATTTTCAGATTCTCCCTCAACTGACCACTTACATATTTTTCAAATATATACAAGTCATTTCTTATATCTACGAATTTGTGTCTTAGAAAGTAGGCAAGATGTTACAGTGAGCATATCAGTGTTTTATAAGCAAAGGCAATGGAAATTCAACTATGCAAGCAATAGGAATCTGCCTCAAATCATTTTTATAATCACAATTGAACTCCAAGATCCTTTCTGCTCTGTTTTGTTCAAGTCCCCAGCAACTTGAGTTCCAGGATAAAAGTTTTTATAAACTATTTTTTAAGGCAACTATTTCTTTTTGTCTAATTTACAAACATTGAATGTGTTGTATCTTTTAAAAAGTCTTGAAAAATAATTTAATGATGATTTCAAAGTTCAGACACCTACAAGGACAGGGGTGTTCTTTTTCTTCAAGAATTTTATTTTTGACACAACTGTGTATTTCTCATGATTCTGTGGGTTGACTAGGATCAAGTAGGTGGTTTTTCTCTTCCACATAGTAGGAGCTGAAGTCACCCCAGTGGTTACATTAAGCTGGGCACTCATCTGCCACTGGGGTGCCCAAGATGAACTCTCATTCTCCATGGCCACTATCCATGTGGCTTTTTCATCATCAATATCTTGTTGTTCAGGGCTTTCTTAATTGTTGGAGGCAATATCCAAAGACAGGCAAGGACTCTCACTGAGGGAAATAAAAGGCATACTTCAACAAAATGGAAGTTTAGATGAGCGGAAACATTTGACTTGATTTAGCATTTATGTTTTTCCCAACTGTAGGCCATTCAGTTTCAAGCTAAAGTTTCCTTAACTATGAATCTTTAAATTTCACTGAATTATAAAATTTAATTGCCTTCTAAGTTGTGATAGTAATAGATGTAGGTTTTTTTTAAAGAAGGAGTGGGTGAAATAAAACTAAGACACTCATTCACATTTTATTCAGCTTCTTCTCCACCCTTTCACCCACTAAGCAGCAAGCAAAAAAAAATTTTAAAGGCGCAAGTAAAACTATTTATCTTACTTTTATTTCCAAATAATTCTGCACTTTTTGATGCTCCCTGTTGCTTTAAGTAAAATATAATATCCTAACAATTTGTAGGTGGAGGTGAACTTCAATCAGGTGGAGGTGAACTGCAAAAGTAGACTGCATTCAAAGGAAAAAAAAAAGATTTGACCAAAGAGAAAAAAAGGAAGGAAATGATCCTGACACTGTTACTCTGTTTATAAAAGCATCAAGAGATTTTGTTTGCACCTGTTTCACTTTTGTTTAAAGTCAAGAGCTGCATTACAGCACGTAAACCAGGGTGTTGGTGTTGTGGGAGGGGACTTAAAACAGTAAGGAAAGCTTCAGAAACAGTTTCCTCAACACAGAAAAGAACAGAACTCTTTTACTTATGAACCAGGTAATTTCCCAGAGAGACTGTTGGAGGGACATTTACGAAGTCTAGGACCCAATATGCCATGTCCGGCACGCTCGCTCCTGCACAGGAGATAAAATCATCTCTTCATGTATAGGGACGGCTGTCCTCGTCTCAGATCAGTTTGAGAAGCAGCTCTGGCAGCGGGGGATGTAGGTGTGTTCTACTACACTGAATGGAGTGAAGCTAAAAATATGTTGAGTGTCTGATAAGAACGCCATTCTCCTCAAACTCTCATTTAACGTCAGACTTTCTGTTTTGCTTTTAAAGAAAAATGTTTTACAAGGGCAGCATGAAGCGGACAAAATCTGGAGCAAAGAAGGATTTTATGCTGTTGTCATTTTTCTCAGCATCTTTGTTATTATAGTAACGTGTTTGATGGTAAGTTTGCTTCTTTATATATCTTATCCCTTACTGAGCCACTGCTTAATACTATGGGATACTGTCATTCAAACGAATGTTGAAAAGACTGGGAACAGAAGCAAGGCTTTGATCCTATTAGACTGGGAATATTTCATATCTGACGGCAGAGTGATAGCTAAGGAAAACCTAAGGAATTACAGATTCTGACCTGCAGAATAAGGCTGTAATTGCACTGAGGCTTTTAGTAACTTGATCAACCCTGGGAATGAAGCTTTAGAAAGTGATTTACTGTGGTCACTGGAGCCCTCAAAATCATTAAAGTCTCATGGGCACACTTTGGGCTTACTTTATTTCTTCTTTTATATCATCTTTATGGAACTCAGGACAAATTTTAAAAAGAAACGTCTTAGGGGCAAGCTTATATCTTTAAGAATCGTTGATTTCCTTATTTATTTTTAAAGATAAATAGCATTAGATATTAATGCTATTAGATAAATAGCTAAAGATAGATAGCATTCTGCGAAATTCTAGGCATTGAAAGGGATGATCATAGGCTCAAAGGCTAGATAATTCACTGTCGACTAACTTTTTAGGTGAATGAATTTAAAAAGTATAAAAGTATACATGGCAAATAGTTCTGTAAATTATAAATTATAAATGTGTAGCCTTTAAAAGTGTATTTCTAATTAAAAAAAAAAAAGAACCCAGAGTAAACCCCACTAAACTAGACAGCTCTATTTTGTATTGAGGGAGTTAACAGTTACTTTTCAAATACATTGATAAGATTTTCCTATTCTTTCAAAAATTCTGTGATGTACTTTAAAATATTTGATGTTTACAAAGGGGTTTAAACATTTTTTTCCTTGTGCTATGTTCTTTTTAATTTTGTACATTTTCAAAAATATACCTTCCTTAGCTCTTAAATGCCCCCAAAAGACATCACACTACATACTATTCAACCAACAGTATCGCTAAGTGTCTTATTGGTTTTTGTTCATTTATGTTTCCCCTGCTGGGGAGGGGTTTATGTTAGAAAGATTAGGGCTTAGTTGGGAAAGGCAGAGGCTGAGTACGTCTAAACTTGAAGGATATAAAACATTTAAGGCCTTGAACATGGTGATGATGGGCATATTTCCTCGAGTCTAAATATAGGAAGCAGTAAGGACACCCTAAAGCTTCCATCGTCATGAATTCAGAAGCGTCTGGTCTCCTATGGGCACACATTTAGCAAGATTTCTAAGAATTGTGACACAATAATAAAAAGAATAACTTAAACATTGAGTAAGAAATTTGATTTTTATGTATTAAATGGTGGAGACTGAGAGGGAAAAATTTAATGAGACAAAGTTGGAGATTTTAGGGAAACTATGACTGAGACCTCTGGGCATTTTTTAGTATTTTAGAGGGTGTGTTTTGTTGTTGTTGTTGTTGTTGTTGTTGTTGTTGTAATAGTTAATTGCACTATTTTAACATATGCGGCTCTTCCTTAATCTGAGGAATCTTGAGGGCTTTTTTCTCTCTTGTCAGTCACAATTAGAGTGTTTTTCTGCTTCATAGATGAAAAGATGGGAGGAAGAGGACAATTCAAGGAGGTTGAGAGTGCTAAAAGCAGAGACCGCTGGGGGGGGCATTGGGAGGGGTGGACGGATAAGATTGGGCAGAGGAAAGGCTAGGGTAAAGGAGGGAAGTGGGAAAGCAGATTCCTGAGCAGCCTCTGAGTCCTGGAGGGCAGAGAGAGGCCCAGCAGAGCCTGCTCTTACCATGTAAGACTCGGTCCAGGCTCTGCCTCTCTAACTCAGGAGCACCTGCATATCCAGCATGACTGGATAAATCCTTTCATGACATATTGCTCTCATGAGGCAAAAGAATCTGTGGTGGCCACACTCTCAACCCCTGGGGGCCAGAGACTAGCTCTTCTTTTCCCAGTTTCTGCCAAGCATCAATGTAAAAGTCAGAAACCTAGATAAGTCTGCTCCAAAGTTACTAGAACAAATCGAGAAAGGAATGTTTCCAAGGTATGGGTGATTGCTGTCCACTGGGTTGGCAGTTAGATTCATCCATTCATTCAGTCTACAAATTCCTGCAGGGGATACACTGTGGACCTGTGGTTGGCACTGTGGCCAAAGGAGAGAACAAGATCCCTATTCTTGTAGGACCTATACTCTAAAGGGGGGGGGGGGGGGGCACAGATAATAATTTAGTACTTTTTTTTTTAAACAAATACTGAACATGCTGCATGATTCCAAGTATTTGACCTTCTGGAAAAGGCAAAACTTTAGAGATAATCAAAAGATCAGTGGTTGCCAGAGGTTTCAGGGGAGGAGATGGATAGGTAGAGCACAGCGGATTTTTATGGCAGTGAAACTATTCTGTACAATACTGTGGTGGTGAATACATGGCCTCATGGATTTGTTAAAACCCATAGAATGTGCAACAAAAAGAGCGAGCCCTAATCTAGACTACGGATTTCGGTTAATTATGATATCCAGTATTGGCTCATCAATTGTAACACATGTGACCACACTAATACAAAATGTTAATAGGGAAAATTGTTTAGGGAAATAGGGGAGAGAGGGTATATGAGAACTCTGTACTCTTTGCTGTTTTGTGTAAACCTAAAACTGATCTTAAAAAATGAAGTCTATTCATTTTTTTTAAAAAATCATATATTGTGCAGTGCTGTGAAAAGATACCTTAATAGTGAGTGAGCGGAACAGAACCCTCGGAGACTTCCAAGATATGTGACAATGTGGGGAGAGGGCCTCCCAGGCAGAGGACAGAGCAGTTGAGGTGGAAATAAGCCAGCCTCTCTGGGCTTAACAGGAAGGGTGGAAGCTGAAAGTTTTAAACAGAGCTTTGATGTGATTTGATGTGTGGATTTACAAGAGCAGGTGCTCTGCTGGTGAAGAGTGGTTGGGGACAGAACACGAGGCAAAGCTGGGAGCAGTAGGACTCTTCTGGAAGCCATTGTGTTAGCCTGATGACAAAGATGATGATGGCCCAGAGGAGGGATGGTGGTGGAGATGGAGAGAAGTGAACGGTTGGGATTTATTTGTAAACGGAAATGACAGGATTTGCTCCCTTCTCAGGGAGAAGGAAAGAAAGAAATTAAGGTTGACTCCTCATTTATTTGGCTGAGTACCTGGCTGGTGGAGCTCCCATTTCTTGGGCAAGGAACACGTTGGAGGTGGGGGTAGTGAGAGAAACAACACTTTTCATGTGTCTTCCAGTTGCCCTTGAATAAATGAAAGAAGTAGAATGATATATTTCAAACACAATCTTAAATTTTCATGAGAAAAGGTCGCTTTGAAAAGTCACAGGGGAGGGGTGCCCAGGTGGCTTAGTTAGTTGAGCATCTGACTCTTGATTTCAGCTCAAGTCATGATATCACTGTTCATGGGATCCAGCGCCATCAGGCTCTGTGCTGATTGCACAGAACCTGCTTGGGATTCTCTCTCTCCATCTCTCTCTGCCCCTCCGCCGCTCGTGTACACACACACACACACTCTCTCTCTCTCTCTCTCTCTCTCTCTCTCAAAATAAATAAATAAGCTTTAAAAAAAGGGAAAAAACATAACAGAGGAACCAGCAGTATACATGAAGGAATTAATACTGATAGTAAAATTCTGGAGCACCTGGATGGCTCAGTCAGTAAAGCGTCCAACTCTTGATTTGGGCTCAGGTCATGATCTCATTGTTTGTGAGTTCAAACCCCTCATAGGGCTCCATGCTGACAATACAGAGCCTGATTGGGATTCTCTCTCTCCCTCTCTCTCTGCCCCTGCCCCACTCTCTCTGTATCTTTCAGAATAAATAAATTTTAAAATAAAAAAAAAGAAAAATTCTACCTACTCAGACTGAATTTAACATGAAGTTAAGTTTATCTGATGCAACTATAACACTGACATGTCAACAGTTCACATTTAGGGACATGTCAAATATGATTCTCTAAAAAAAGCTTATCTTTGCTCAAGTACTTTTGATAGTGACCTTGATTTAAAGTAAGTTTTTTACTTGGCTCTCTCAGTAATAGTTGTGCTATCACTTTTGCAATTTTCAAACACATAATATTCTGATTCTATTTCCCATGATTTTGTTGAGTCCGTGCAAAAGAAAAGACACAATACAGAATTTCCCCTCTGGCAATAACTATATGTATGAGAGATCAAATACCATTATTTCGATCCAGCCTTCCTACATACCACAGAAACAAAAGGCATATGGTTTTATTATGAAATTTTATAGGTAAATTGCTGTAATGGTGGATTATGTGTGCTATGTAACAATAACATAAGGCTTGGCAAAATTTTTGAAATGTGGCATATTGTTTACTTTCCTTAAAATAAAAAAAAATTATATTTCCAGGCATAAAATTAGACATGCATGACATTTTCAAATGTGTGACTTATTTAGCACCTCTCAAATGTGAATGTAGAGTGGGTGGAGCGACAAATAGACAAATACAATTTTCCAAGGAAAAGTGTGTGGGCAATTTCCAATCCATTCAGTCTGTTTTAGGTAGGGGAAATGTATTACTAAGAAGAATTAGTTATTAAACTTCAATAAACAATGGAAGGAACATTTATCATCAAAATTAAATCTTCAAATGTACTTAGAGGTTTATTACAAAGTGCAAAGGCATTTATGAAATGTAGGTAGAGATATCTACAAGCCAGATTGCTTCTGGAAAGCAATTTTAGAAAATACAGGAAAAGAGCTCTTGATGTCAACAAAAGTTTTAGCATGTTAGACCCATAAAAAAGCCAATTATTAGTCATGTAGAAGTTTTCTAGTCATGGTCTTGGTAGCTGAGACAGGAAGTTGTATGTCAGATCACCTGCTATAGCCTGAGCCCCATGCAGTGAAAACATGTCACAGGTGGACATAAACAGCTACCCTCTTCTAATTGGTTATATATAATTGCTAGAGACTGAGGGAAATGGGAATAGATTTCTGGCTGGAATGATCTGTTTACAGAACCATTTCTGTAAAACATACCATTTTCAGAGTAGGCATGTGCCTTGAAGCAATTTTTAATTTTGTTCTATCTTAATAAAAACTGTTTACTTTTTGGGGCACCTGGGTGGCGCAGTCGGTTGGGCGTCCGACTTCGGCCAGGTCACGATCTCGCGGTCCGTGAGTTCGAGCCCCGCGTCAGGCTCTGGGCTGATGGCTCAGAGCCTGGAGCCTGTTTCCGATTCTGTGTCTCCCTCTCTCTCTGCCCCTCCCCCGTTCATGCTCTGTCTCTCTCTGTCCCAAAAATAAATAAACGTTGAAAAAAAAAATTTATAAAAAAAAAACTGTTTACTTTTTAAGTATTAAGAATACAATCCTCTTAATAATAAAAATAATAATAGTAATATTTAATGTCTTCCCTTTATTGCACACTTACTGGTACTAAATTGGCACTAAATTTACTGTGTGGTACTAAATACTTAATGTATTTTTAAGCCACTTTATTGAAGTATGATTGACATACAAAAAGCTGTACATATTTAATGGATACAACTTGGTGAGTTTGGAGATAAGTATATACCTATGAAACCATCACCACCAACTTTGTCATAGATCTTCCTATCACTTCCAAAAGTGCCCTCCTGCTCTCTATTTATTTTTTTATTATTTTTTGAAAACTTATTTATTTTGAAAGAGAGAGAGAGAGCACATGCATGCATGAGCCAAGAGGGGCAGAGAGAGAGGGAGAGAGAGAATCCCAAGCAGGCTCCATGCTGTCAACGTGAAGCGCAACACGGGGCTCAGTCCCACAACCCTGGGATCATAACCTGAGCTGAAATCAAGAGTCAGATGCTCAACCCGCTAAGCCAACCAGGCACTCAATTTTTTAATTATTATTTTGTATTGTGATAAGAACACTTAACATATGATCTACCCTCTTAGCAAAGTATTTTAAGTATACAATGTTGTATTATTAACTATAGACTCCATGCATAAACACTTAATGTATTTTAGTTTGCTAATTTTACTGATGAGGAAACCAAGATCCTGAGAGGATCAGTGACTTGACCAAGAGCACACAAAGGGACTGGGTAATTATATTGGGGAGAGAGGAGGATCTGTCCTGTGCACTGTCGAGTATCTAGCAGCATCCCTGGCTTCTGCCCACTAGATGCCAGTAGCACCCCACCACACACCCTAGTATGACAACCAAAACCATCTCAGAACATTACCAAATGCCCCTGAAGGGCTAAATCCCTGCTGGTTGAGAACCACTGTCTTACAACTTAATTCCATGACAACCCACCTATTGCCAGGTAACAACATCTTCCATTCTTTCCATGTTTTGTCAACCAAGTCTCTCTCTTGAGTATTTTTTTTTTAAATTTTAGGGAAAGAGAGAAAGAGAGAGAAGGGGGGGGAGGAAGAGAGAGAGAGAGAGAGAGAGAGAGAGAGAAAATCTTGAGCAGATTCCATGCTCAGTGCAGAGCCTGATGCAGGGCTCAATCCCATGACCCTGGGATCATGACCTGATCCAAAATCAAGAGTTGGATGCTCAACCAAAAGAACCACCCAGGTGTCCTCACTCTTGAGTATTTTTAAAGTGTCTTGTAAGCATTATATATTCTCCAAGGCGTAGGCATCAGTTCTACCTAATCAAAGGCGTAGGCATCAGTTTGTACACATATGACACAGATTAAAAAGCTGACCTGTAACCAGTGATGAAGTAAGCCAATGACTGTAAAAATATGTGGCAAAGGTTCTTCAGCAAGAACATAAACTCATGAAGTAAAGAAGGACTTTGGACTAGAGCTACTTCTATACCAATATAATCATAAAAGTTACCTGTCAAGAGCTATTGAGAAAGCTGTTATTTCCTTGGCTGTCTCATTTTCATTTTTGAAAATAAATATTTGCTTCTCCAAATTTTCATTTTAAAAATGAAAATATGCTTCTCCAAATATTCCAATTTGGAAATGAAAATATGCTTCTCCAAAACCCAAATGTAAACAGGCAATCAAATGTTCTGATGTACATATTATATTCAGATGTGAAGAACTAAGAATATATAACATATGTATTATCTTTTATTAAAGATATTTTTGTGAAGGTACAGATATATTTGTTTCTCTTCTCATTCAAGTAAATAGCTGGCTTGCAATTAAGAAATAAAAAGTTAGGGACACCTGGCTGGCTCAGGCAGAAAAGCATGCGACTCTTCATCTTGGGGTCATGAGTTTGAGCCCTATGTTGGGTGTAGAGATTACTTAAATAGATAAATATTTTTTAAAATAATCAATAAAAATAAATTAAAAAGATGTCCTGCCTTAAATTCTATTGCCTCATCTTTTAGTAATTATGTATTTAACTTAGCAATCTTGTGTTATCTTATTGTTACTGTTCTCGTATTTCTAGGATTTTGTTTGCGCAAAGTGGTGGAAAAGTGCCTTTGAGGGTTATGAAAACTGAAGAGAAGCAGTAAATTAACTGCCCCCCCCCCCCAGTTCTTAGGCATCATACACAGGGTAGGGATATTTATCTTCAATGTTTTCTATCCTATAGCTCGTAAAAGTAATTATAATAAGAGTAAGAAGATTTGTCACTTAATACTAGATGTCTTGTTTGTTTCTTATGCAGTAATATTTCTCATAGGAATATTTAGCACCATCATTTTCAAAAATTTAAGATTTAGCTTTACCCTACCTTTGTCAGTGAACGCCACCAGTTTAAAAGTTTCCAGTGTATGAGGAAGTGAACTGAATAAAAGACAAAAAGGATTCTTTTTAATTGCCTGACAGTTCAATTTATAAGAACGCATTTGTAGTTATACTCCCTAGGTGCATAGTCCTTTTCCTTAAAGAGAGATTTTAATCCACAAAAGATATACTCTTAGATTTCGTGGTGTTGAAAGCCAGTGGTGAGAACCGATCTGCAGCAGATGTGATGTCAGAGTCAATCGTTAAGAATGATAGCATGGCAAAGAGCAGCACCAGAAGTAATGTAAGGGTGTGGAAAGTACATGGGTCTGCAAAACAGAACTGCCCCAGGACTTGGATCTGCCCTCGCTGACTGCTGACTTTGGGCAAGCCACATGATTCAGATGGACTGTAGTTTTTTCAATGTATAATTAAGTCAGAAGGACCTATAGTGATCATCCTAACTCTGATTCCATCTATATCCCTAATTTCAAAGATACTTAGGGGGCACATGCACCCCAATGTTTATTGCAGCACTGTCAACAATAGCCAAATTATGGAAAGAGCCCAAATGTCCATCAACGGATGAATATACACATACACAATCGAATACTACTCGGCAATGAAAAAGAATGAAATCTTGCCATTTGCAACAACATGGATTGAACTGGAGGGTATTATACTAGGCGAAATAAGTCACTCAGAAAAAGATAGGTATCACATGACTTCACTCATATGTGGACTTGAGAAACTTAACAGCTGATCCTAGGGGAAGGGAAGGAAAAATAAGATTAAAAAAAAGAGGAAGGCAAACCGTAAGAGACTCTTAAATACAGAGAACAAACTGAGGGTTCATGGGGTGGGGGAAGAGGAGGGAAAATGGGTGAGGGGCATTAAAGAGGGCACTTGTTGAGATGAGCACTGAGTGTTGTATGTAAGTGATAAATCACTGGATGCTACTCCTGAAGACAAGACTACAAGGTATGTTATCTAACGTGAGAATTAAATAAATAAATTAAATAAATAAATAAATAAATAAATAAATCACTTAATGTACAATCACTCCTATTTCTTATCTCTCTGCCCAAACCTCTGTCTTGTTATAATCCGAGATCTGAGACATAATTAAATTTCATTTTCACTCATTTTTACATAATTTCAAAACTCCCTTTTATATCACAATTTCTAGTTCTTTAGTTCTTAATTTTGAGTCATCTTTCTCATGAGTTTGGGTTAATTTTTTCCAGGAAATGTACACAGGCAGTATATTCCCTGACACCTTGTGTATTTGAGATACTATTAGCTTCATTCTCATGAACTTCAATTTATCGAGGTGTGGAATTCATGCATTTTTTTGTAAATGCATTTTTTCCTCAGTCACAAAAACTCTCCCATTTTCTTCTCACATTTATTCTTTTTTCAACTGACATGTTTTTTGACTGAGCACCTTTTTCATTCCATATCTCTAATTCCATGAGAACAGGGTATAGTTTATTTTGTTCATAGCAGAATCCTCAGTAGGTCTCACAATACATGACATTCAGTGGGCACTGAAAAATAGCTCTGAATGATTCACAGCTCTCTCACTTAGTCTGGTTTATCGTTCACAGTGACTTTTCTCTGACTTCTGTATGCCATTGTTTCCCTTGTTTTCACCTTCTTCTCTTTATCTTTTTGCTATATATTCCGGCAATCTCCTGACTTTGCCACATATGCCACTGGCTGTGTTTTCTGCATTGTCATTTCCGTTCTTTACTGCTTAAAAGATTTTCATCCTGCTCCCGAGTTTTCAGCTTTTAAAATCCTTTTCTTCTTCATCTCAGTCTGATACCTTTTCATCTTACATTGTTGTGTTTTGCTTCTTTTTGATTTTTTAGAATATTATTTTGTTAAGCAGACTTTTTAACAACATATTTTTTGCCCATTTTAACCATTTTCTATTTTTATTATTGTAGTGAAGTTGACATACAATGTGTGTTAGTTTCAGGTGTACAATATAGTGATTCAACCGTTCTATATATTACTCAGTGCTCACCATGATAAACATAGTCACCACTGCCACCACACAATGTTATTATAGTATTATTGAGTCTATTGCCTATGCTTCTGTTACTTGTATATTGTATAAATGGAAGTTGGTACCTCATAATCCCCTTCACCTATTTCCCTCATTACCCTACCCCCTTCCCTCTGGCAACCACCAGTTTGTTCTCTGTATCTATGAGTCTGCTTCTGTTTGTTTCTTTGCTCATTGGTTTTGTTTTTTAGATTCCACATATAATTGACATTATATAGCATTTGTCTTTCTTTGATTTATCTCACTTAGTATAATGCACTCTAAGTCCATCCATGTTATTACAAATGGCAAGATGTTACTCTTTTTATGGCTGCATAATATTTCATTGTGTATATATGCCATCTTCTTTATCCATTCATCAATGGATGGACATTGAGGTCACTTCCATATCATGGCTATTGTTACTACATAATGCTGCAGTAAACATAGGTATGTATATATCTTTTTGAATTAGTGTTTTAATTTTCCTCAAATAAATACCCACAAGTGCTACCAATGTATTTTGAGAACATTAGACAAATATTTTCTAAAATTTTCCTGAAATACATTCTCAAAGGTATTTATCTTCTCCATTATTTCAGATTATTTCTTTCTCAATTTATTTTGCAATTTAATTTTTCTGTTTATTAATTCTTTAACAAATATATATGTATATGTATATATATTTTTTCCAGTAGATTTCAAATATAGATATAACTAGAATTTAAAAGAACTTTGAAAGAAAGACTTAGTCTTAGGACTAGTTAGAGTGAATGTGATTGAAAAGTGCCAAGAAAGCCCTCTCCCTTAAAATATCACTCGTTCAGCTAATGGATTTCAGACATTAAACAAGGGAGTCCAGTTGGCCCAAAGCTTTTTGAAATGCAGACATTGTCAGTGCTGTAATTACAGACAATGGGTTAAGTCACCCCTTTATGTGCATTAATTTATCAAGTCACTTCCTGAGAACATACTTGAAGAAATACAAGGGCATCTAGTTTCTTCTTTAAGTTTATTTATTTTGAGAGAGAGAGAGAGAGAGAGAGAGAGAGAGAGCAGAGGAGGGGCAGAGAGAGGGAGAGAGAGAATCCCAAGCAGGCTCTGCACTGTCAGTGCAGAGCCCAACACATGGTTCAAACTCAATGAACCATGAGATCATTACCTGAGCTGAAACCAAAAGCTGGCCACTTAACCAACTGAGCCACCAACTAGGCACCCCAAGGGCATATAGTTTCTGTGGTAATTGGAGTAGAGGAGTCAGCATTAAGAGAAAAAAAAACCAAATCATTATGTTGTATGCCTTAAACTATATAATATGTCCATTACATCTTAATAAAACCAGAAAAGATAAAATAATCTTTTTAAAAAAAGTTGAAATAGGGGTACCTGAGTGGCTCAGTCAGTTGAGTGTCTGACTCTTGACTTTGGCTCAGGTCATGATCTCATGGTTCATGAGTTCAAGCCCTGCATTGGGCTCTGAGCTTACAGCTTGGAGCCTGCTTGGGATTCTGTCTCTCTTGCTCTCTGCCCTCCCCCGACTAGAGCTTTCTCTCTCTCAAAATAAATAAATAAACATTAAAAAAAATTCTCTCCCTCTGTCCCTGTCCCTCGCTTGCATACTCTTTCCCTCTCTAGAAAATAAAAGTCAATCATAAATTAAAAAGGAAAAAAATAAATAAAAATAGAAAAGAAAAACTGATTAAAAGAGAAGCCTGAGGATGAGAAACAAACTCTACTCCCTCACAATTCAGTCCATGGAGGGTTCGAGCAAAGTCAGCCCAATTCCTTCAAAAATTTAAAAATGACAATCCTACCATTTCTGAAGTGAATTAGCCATTCCAGAAAAGGCTCTGAGAATGGAGGAAAGTAATATGTTTGCTTTTTCCTACATGCATTCAAGATTAAAAAGGAGAGGGGTGCCTGGGTGGCTCAGTCGGTTAAGCTCCCGACTTCAGCTCAAGTCATGATCTCGTGGTTCATGAGTTCGAGCCCTGCGTCAGGCTTTGTGCTGACAACTCAGAGCCTGGAGCCTGCTTCAGATTCTGTGTGTCTCTCTCTCTATTCCTCTTCCCACTTGCACTCTGTCTCTCTCTCTCTCTCTCTCTCTCTCTCTCTCTCTCAAAAATAATTAAACATTAAATTTTTTTTTAATTAAAAGGGGAAAGAGGTAAGAAATGAAATTCTGGTTATCCAAATTTTTCTTTGATAAGTGCCCTACATTTAAATTTTTCAAGAAGTTACAAGATATTCAAGTTAATACATGGCTAGTGTGGATATTTACCAACATAAGAAATTAAGATTTATAACATAACCATGTTTTCATTAATATTTTACAAGATTTTATTCTCCCATGTTGTACTGGATGAAGATCTCTGTTTCTGTAAATGTCATCAGCCCATACATATTTCATGGCTCTTCCTTTCATCAGCCTTCCATTCCAGCCATTTTGAGTAAAGATTTGCATGTGATCAAACTGACATCTGGCACTGTCATAAAATTAGCCTAATTTTCTTTTGAATATATATTTGAAGAATAGATCCATTAACACATTTGTTTAACAACTAGAAATACCAACTATATCCTTTTGGGGAAAAAAATCTCAATATAATAAAATTGAGAGACCATTCTGGAAGGCTTTGCTTAGTTGTATTATCATTGAACCTTCATTTTAGTTTGTCTTCTGGGTCGGGTTGGAAGAGATTATATTTTGTTGTTTAGTGTGCAAAATATGACAGCAAGACTTTGTATCTCCTTCTATAGATTCTTTACAGATTAAAAGAAAAGTTTCAGTTTTCCTTGCGACAAGATAAAGAGAAAAATCAGGAGATCCACCTATCACCCATTGCATTACAGCCAGCACAGTCTGAGGCAAAGACAGTCAACAGCATGGTCCAGCCCGAGCAAGCCCCAAAGGTGCTGAATGTGGTTGTGGACCCTCAAGGCCGATACACTCCTGAGATCAAAGCTACCACCGCTGTCTGCCCTTCTCCTTTCAAAATGAAGCCCATAGGACTTCAGGAGAGGTAAGAGCTTTTCTGTATCCCCCTACAGGTTACTTTTTTTTAAAAGATTATTCACCAATTAAAAATGATAGAACCAGAGATGATTGGCATATTGGATTTAAAATCGTTTACTGCCATCTTTCTATGTTACAAAGAATCTAGCTATGTTACAAAAAAATTTTCGTTACATCAGATTCCATTTAACCTGTGGAGACCCAAGCCAAGGTCATCTTCAAGTACAGAACAGCTTCTATAATCAAATGTACTGAGTACATTTTAAGGGCTGATGATGTAACATAACACTATCTCCTTTAATTGTCATTGAAACTCTGGTAGATAGAAGGACTAGGAATAAACTTAAGGTATTTCCTACCAAAGCCCACGTTGTTTGATGTAAAGTGGGAAGAATCATTGTCACAAATCAATTTTTTTAAAGTTTATTTATTTTAAGAGAGTGTGAGCAGGGGAAGGGGCAGAGAAAAAGGGAGGCAGAGATAGAGAATTCCAAGCAGACTCCACACTGTCAGCACAGAGCCCGATGCACAGCTTAAACTCACAAACTGTAAGATCATGACCTGAGCCAAAATCAAGAGTTGGACACTCAACCAACTGAGCCACCCAGGCACCCCACAAATCAATTTTTTATGAAGTTGTCCCTCTGCTTCTTCTGAGCAAACAGTAAATCTCAAAATCCATGACATTTTTTTTAGTTGCCTTACCTGCCTTTGTGATGTACTTATACTGACACATTCTCACTCAAAACAAAGCCAATATATGAAAACCATGATATGCAAAGTACATAAAACCTAATTCTTTACTTCCCCCAAAATATCAAGTAAAGCTTTTCCAAGGTATTTCTTTCTTTTTAATTTTTTTTTTACATTTATTCATTTTTGAGAGACAGAGGCAAAGTACAGTGGGATAGGGGCAGAGAGCGAGATGGACACAGAATCTGAAGCAGGCACCGAGCTATCAGCACAGAGCCCGACATGGGGCTCGAACTCACAAACCGTGAGATCATGACCTGAGCAGAAGTAGGACGCTCAACCGACTGAGCCACCCAGGTGCCCCCCCCCCGACCCCGCATGGTATTTCTTAAAGTAAGAAGCTTCCTATCTATACTTAAAATATGAATGGGGTACTTGGGTGGTTCAGTCGGCTAAGCATACGACTCTTGATTTTGGCTGAGGTCATGATCCCAGGGTTGTGGCATCAAGCCCCCCATTGGGCTCTGTGGTAAGTGTAGAGCCTACTTAGGATTCTCTCTCTCTTTCTCTCTCTTTCTCTCTCTCCCTCTGCCCCTCTCCCCCATTCACTCCCTTTCTATTTTCCTTTCTCTCAAAAAAAAAATATATATATATATGATTGATGTTATATACAACACTGCATGTGAGGGTAGTGGGGGAACTGAGAGGCTCTCAAGGTACACCCCCCTGGTTCATTTTCCTCTTATTTTCCTATATCTTCATTTTCTGTCACTGTCCATTTTGTTGTCTTAGGTTTTCAGATCACATCTCTAAATATATTTCCCATCACACACACACACACACACACACACACACACACACATACACACACACACACATACTCACACATGCCACATCCCTTCAGAAAATATAAAAACTTCAGAAGACCAAAGTGGTCATTCAAATTTTTTGAAATATTGTCCAAAAAAATGAATGAAGTAAAAAGAAAGGGATTTGTTGCAGTGATCTCTAAAGTCCTGTAAAGGGAGAACACTTTGACTCCATAACAGAAGAAAAACAGAGAGCAATCAAGTCTTCCTTCCTTCCTCATCACCCCCAAATACTGGTTGGTTTCCTGATGGATCCATGTGGATCTCCAGGTACTATTTTCTTAGTTGGGTACCACAACACTGCTGTCTGGGCTGTAGACAAGATGGAACTTTCTCCTGGAGACTAACCAGGAGTCCGGAGAACTGGATTCCAGACCCAGCTCTGCCCTTTCCTGGATTGAGTGGCTTCAAATGCATCATTCACCTATCTGGGCCTTACTTTCTTCATCTGTAATATGAAGGGGTTAAACTTGACTTCTTTGCTTCCTTCAGGCTCTTTTGCTTTTGTCACTCAAATGAGTTTTATACATTGATTTGCTTCCAAATGAAACCTCAAAGCAAGTATCTGAGGTGATGTACCACAAGCGGGGTGGCAGAAGAGATTTGCTCCGATGAAAGCAATAAGGTGGTCATTTTCTACAGATGATTTAAAGATGATAATAAAACTACCTAAAAGTCAGACTAACTTTTACTATCATCATGCACTGCCAATTCTAAGCAAGGCCAGTGGTGAAATCCTCTAGGAAGTACCTATTGCCAGAATCCTACCTTTTGTCAGCCACTGCTGGGCATGTTTGAATTTCAAGCAGCATAAGGTTAACTACTCCTTTATTCATTTAAATGAAGCGAACGTTTGAGAACGGAGAGTACAGGGATGGTGTCTTATTCATCTTCATGGTCCACGTGGGGACTCTAGCAGAGTAAGTGTGTAATCAGTGTCAGATTCCCTGCCACCTGGTCTACAAACTTCCCCGCCTCCCCACCCATCACCTCCCACTTCCTTCCCACCTCAGAGGAGGAGAAAGCTCTTCTGTCCACACGGACTCCTCCGGTCAGTCGCTCCCACTCCTGACAGCTCGCTCCATCAATTTTCCTTCTCTGTTTTCAACTGTGCCCTCTTTGCTAACGTGGTGACTTTAGCATAGATTCTCTTGTATCAAAGAAACTTCTTTAACCCATTTCCTTCTCTGGTTCTTGTCTCTCCTTCCTTTCTCAGAGGAGTGTCTTATTAATAGAGTAGAGTGTATTCGTTGCCTCATTGGTCATTTTCAAACTTTAATCCTTGCTATTTGCACACTTGCCAAATTTATCAATGGCCTAAACACCAAATATAAAGCACATATTTCATTTCTTTTCCCATCTAGTACCAATGTCTACTTCATTTCTAAAATCTTCTCCTTCTTTGGCCTCCAAGACACTATCCTTCTGGCTCTCTGGTGGCCACCGTTAGGTTCCCACCTAGATTCCTTTCTTCCCTTAGCTTCCAAGTTCCATCAGAGAGGCTGATTTGAGCTGGAGGCACTGCTTTAGGAGCTATCTGGGTGTCAGGTAGCAACAGAAAAGGTGGTTGTGGTTGGATTACTTAGGGAGGTGGGTCCAAGGTAAGAAGAGGGAGTGGGGAGTAGGAAGGGCATCTGGAGAGGGAAATTCAAGTGTCACTTCCTCCAGAAGCCATTCCTTCCTTCTCCTTTTTCCTCTAGCCCACTTCACCAATATTACTCATTCAGTTTCATCTCCTCTGCCCCCTTCTACTTTAGCTCCACAACCCTGTGTGCATACAGTATTTTATAGCATTTCTCAAGTGTACGTAAAACTAATCTATCTTATCCCATTGACTAAGCTTCTTAAGGACACATATATGGTTTACATGTCTCTTACATGTAGAACATAATTCCTAAAAAGCAAAAGCTCCTGGAAATAAATGCTTGCATGAATGAATGAATGATCAATGTTATAATGAATAATTCTCAGGTGAGCTTTCAGATGTAGGGAAACACTGCTTTTCCCATCACCCCTTCTTCCTCTATTCTCACCCCATTTTTTCTGCCATAATTCCCTGCTAAGATGGTATAGTGATATTTCAAGAGTGGTAAAATATGACAGGTGTATAGTGTTCCATGCAATCAAGAAACATTTCTGAGAGTTTTAAAAGCCTTAAAACTTAATTTATGCTTATGTGTTCTAATGGTGTCTTTAAAATAGACTTGTGTTTTATATCCCTCCATCTTCTGATCCTGAAGTCAAATAATAATGCCTTGTTTATTGTATGGAAATCTGGCTTCATTAAAATCTCCATGAGACCATAGAGGCTGAACTATGAGTCACTTGTCCCCAAAATATTTTGGGTCATGCTATATAAATCTCTCATCTCTGATGGAGAGTATCTATTCCTGTGACATTATTAATAATAAAGTATAATTTAAAAAATAAAATAAATAAATAAAAGAAACTATAGAGACCGAATGTGAATGCTTTACCTAAACACAAAGAATATATCCCCAAAATTATGAAGATAAATTTTCCAACTAGTCACCATTATCATATTGATTCTTGCTCCTCGGATTTTCTCATTATTGATTTCTCTTTTTGAGATCTGGGCCCAGATCTCATTAGTTCTTATTTGAATTACTGTGTCCTGTGATCATGAGAATGACACCAGGAGGAGCATGTATTACATATTTCATTTATTTCATCTCCTCTGCCTGATCTAATCCTCTTCTCTCCTCCTTCGATTCATGCCATACACTCTTCAGATTTATTTTGCTGTAACAGTGCTTGCATTGTAACAGTACTGCTGTGTAAAAATCCTCAAAAGCTCCCTTGTGCCTATAGCCTGAGGCCCAGACCAGCTTGCTGGACCTTAGAGGTCCTATACTATCGGACCCTGATCCTTCTCTCCAAATATGTTTGCTGCTACTCCCAAAATACACCTTCCGTTCCATCCAGTCTTCTCCAGTGCGCTGTAGTCCTGTCTAAATTTGCATCTGTGTTCACCTGGTCCCTCTTCTCTCTCCTCCTGTCTATCTCTAGTCTCTAAATCCCAGCCAAAACTTAACCTCCTACCGTTGGCTGTGACACTTATCCATCCCCACAGGGATTCTTAACACCTCTGAATTCTCACATGCACCGCTCCTCTAGCAGTGATTTTCCTTAAAGAATAATTATTCAGAAAGGGACTAACACTGGTTTTCAAGTAGTTTGTCCTGTCCCGTCACCAGCTTGGAAGACCCTTCAGGACAGGTATAGGCTCAAATGCTCTTGTGTCTACCGTGGTTCCTGCGACCCTGGTACATTGTAAACACAGAAAAATATTATGGACTTTCTTAATTAATGTGCCTTTGCATCTAGAGATCTCATATATTTCCAAGGAAACTTCCACAAGAACAAATAGCCTAATGATAAACTCCAGGGCTAAGTCTCTGTGCTAATATTGCTTCTGACATTCACTAAATAAGTGAGTCAACAAGATAATTAAGTCCTATGTTGTGTCGTTTCTGCAATGTACAAAATAGGCATGATAATATCTGTTCTGCTTTTTTTCAAAGGACACGATAAAATTAACAATCAAGAGGTGCCTGGGTGGCTCAGTTGGTTGAGCGTTCGGATCTTGATTTCAGCTCGAGTAGGGCCTCATGGTTCATGGGATCAAGCCCCATGTCAGGCTCTGTGCCAACAGCCAGGAGCCTACTTGGGATTTTCTCTCACCCTCTCTCTGCCCCAACCCTGCTCGCATGCTTGTGTGTGCTCTCTCTCTCAAAATAAGTGAATACACGTTTTAAAAAAAATTAACAATCAATATAAAATGGCATTTTGCCTTTAAGGAGGAAAAGGAAATCTAGCATTCTTTCTTTCTTTTTTTTTTTTTCCTGTGGTCCCATTCCATGAGCCTGTTTTAGCTCAGTTTGAACTCAGGAAAGTCGAAACTTTTTTTTTTTTAACTGAATTGATAGGGTTGAGCCTGCCATTTGACATCATAAATATTTTTTATTTTATGTTTTCATAAATACCTTTTAAAATGTCAATTGACTTATAGTTTTTCTCATCCTACTGATAAATATATGTTTATAAATTTTACTGTTTAATGTAATCTAATAACTATCAGTAATATTAAACCCGCTGTCATCTAACAGATGAGTTCATTTCCCATGGTGACTCTATGAGTTGAAGAGGTGCATTCAGAGGTCTGCCCCACACCTATTGCATACAAAACTGGGAACTTGTTTGCTCACCTGTGATGAGGAGAATAGCACGTGCCTTGCACAGCTCTGGTGATAGTTAAGCTGGACAACAAGGTCACATGCTGACACAGCATGAGGCCAGAGCCGGCTCCTGTTCCCTCTTCTCTTGTCCTATCCCGGTCCTCCTCAAATTCCCTGCTTGTCACTCTCAAGAGAACTGTATACGAACCAGCTTCCAAATTTCCAGTAACCAAAAGATCACACTCAGACCCTAGAATGATACATTTCCTTCACTTGGGAAAGCAGAGAACTCGAAAATACAAATTCCTACAAATTTCTTCTTTATGCTACTGTATGACTAACAGCCAGTTTTATGGAAAGGAAATTAACAGGCAGACGGGTAGATTCCCACTATTTCTTAATTTGATTTTCCATTAGAAATAAAAGTGGGCAAGAATAGTTAAGGAACAGTCCATAAAGGGTGTCTCGTTTAACAGGGCACCCTCACTCCTCCCGACTTTTTTTCCTCAGTGGGCTGATAGGAATGTGGCATTAACGGAGGTTTCCTATCACACCTGAGGCCTCCACTAGCCCCTGAGGTTGGCCATAATGAATGAACGTTCTCTAACGTTTCTTTAATTCTACCATGATATGGTTTCTTTAGGTGTCCATAAATGTGCAGATGATGATGTAACACCTAGCTATGTCACTTTAAAGGTTTTTTAGGGGTGCCTGGATGGCTCAGTCGGTTAAGCACTTGGCTTTGGCTCTGGTCATGATCTCGTGAGTTCAAGCCCCGCATTGGGGCTCCTGGAGCCTGCTTCGGATTCTGTGTCTCCCTTTCCCTCTGCCCTTCCCCTGCTCACACTCTGTCTCTCTCTCAAAAATAAAGAAACGTTAAAAAAATTTTAAACAAGTTTAAAAAAAACAAGGTTTTTTAGGCTGAGCCCGGGAGATTTCTATCAAAGTTAAAAATGCCTGCAGCAGTAGAAGCGATGGAAACATGGGCCTGGCCAAGAAAATGTTGAGTATTTTACATCTAAACTAAAAGTTGCATTTACTATAATTTTCTCTAGGCAAGGTGGAATGTTCTGACTTCTGTCCCCTGCTCTCCCTAGTGAAAAAACATTTCAGTGCTCAAAAATTTTTACTTAGAAGATACCTAATTGCTCCTCAACTAATCTCCCTTTGGGAAATACAAGAAAAGGATAGAATAGACACAACTGAATGTCAAGGTACAACATTTACAAAGACAAAACTACTCTGGAAATTAAAATCTGTATTCATGAAATAGACCCATCATTTTCTGTCTAGTGAAACTAAGACCTAGAATTCTCCTTTAGGTCTTAAGTGAGAAAAGCATAGCCTGAGACAAGGAATCTTGTCCAAGTGACTTACTGAGACAATGCTCTCAGGAGAAGCCTAAAGGAGAGTAGGGGAAGCAGAACAGAGGAGAAGCCAAGCAAAGAGGTGGTTTCAGCTGACATCTGATCTCAGCCTGTTCAGGCAGGGAGCCCTGGAGCATGAGTGGCACCTCACGAACAGTTGTTCTACCTCAGGGTGGGCATCTGTACCCCCCATATCAGTCAGCCGTTGACTTCAGGCCATCCTGGGGATGGTGGAGGCATAACTTTGTAGGTGCCTCTGGCCTAGGCCACTCCCATCAGCCAAGGATGATTCTCCAGAGAAGTGGCAGCTGTGGGCCATTCACAGCCAAAACTCCCAGCAGTGGGGGAAGGATAGGGAGGGGCGTCAGCCTGGTAAAGGTGATCTGGGTGGAGCGCCCGCAACATGACTACACTGGCCAAAGGTGGTGACACTAGTTACAGCAGAGCTAGGTTTATACTCCAGACTTCCTTGATCTTGCCTGTGGTACACATACCAGGAAGCCTCCTTCAAATAAGCACCAGTCATTCTGATGGAACCTATGACCCAGCACCACCCAGCGCTGTCTATCAACCACAACTCATGTCTTCCAGTCTGACAATATGGGAATCATAACATAATACATAACAAACAACCATCTAGAAATTAATCCTAATTTAACCCCAGGTAATGTCATTCAAAACAATTCAATAAGATTTATTGACACTTTACATGCATTATTTCATTTAATCCTCACAAGGGACTTATTAGCCTCTCCTTATGGTGAGGAGCTGACTGCTCAGAGAGATTAGGTTATGACACAAATAACATAATAGTAAGTTCACTGGGGTTGTGAGAGTGACAAATAGAATGTGAACTGAAGCAATCTGGCTCCAGATGCTAAACTTGTTTAAGTACCCCTAACAAGTACTACCTTGGAGTGTCAGGGAAGCACATTTCTATATTCTATGGAAAATAAGTAAAAAATAGGTTACAAATCAATGTATATACTAAGTAGGTATATTATGGAGTGTCTTGCTGTTATTCCTCTTAGCAAATTTCATGCTTGGCTTTCAAATGTTTTTCAGATTCTAAACAAGTAAATTTCAATTTTATGAGGTAGATTCAAAACACTCAAAGTGGAGGGTGCCAGTCTGACTGCCAGTCTGTCTCAGCCTTTCCTCTATTTGGTTGTTCCCATTCTAGAGGCCCGGTGGTAATCCAACATAAATTTGCATATAACCACTATGCTCTACCTCCTTCTAGCTGATACAGTTGATATAATCTTAGGCTTCCCTTGGTTTTGATTATCACATCCTTATAAATTACTTTTATGGGGATATCCAGAGTTGGGGAGGCCTTGGAAATAGGCACAAACCCTTTGTTTACAGTTAACATCAAGCTGTTTTCCTCTTTATTTGTAGGATAGACATGAGTGCATTTTTATGGAGATGTGTTGGTATTCTGCAGGGTTAGAAAAACAGAGCTGTAAAGTGTTCCTTATTTAAAAAAAAAACCCCACTAAGATTAAGAAAATGGAGGCCAAAGTTTTGAAATCTGCCTAAAAATCAATGGCAAGTCATGAGACAAAAGGTAATAGTGGTTAATGAAAGAAAGAAATGACAGGGGATACAACCCAGGGACAGAAGAACAAAAGCCAAGACATATTTTGAAGGAATTAAAAATAGGGGAAAATTGGCCACCACTTGTTGGCAAGCACAGACCTAGCTTTTCTCAAAGCATACTGAGATGTTTGAGACTTTGTGGCTGAGTGAGTCCCAGGAGTGTAGACCCAGAAGCGGGTGTGATGGCGGTCACTATAATAGCTCCTTTCCTCTCCCCACCTTCCCTTCCCCGGGTGGCCCCTGGAGGAATAATAGGAGTAAGGGCCATTGGGTCCTCCTCTCTGTGTCTTCCATCAGACCACCCATCACAAGGGCTCCTAGGTCCTGAGATTCAAGCAGAAAGAGTTTCTCAGCATGCCATCCTGACCCATCTTTCAACACCCATTAACTTGCAATCTGATCCTGGACCCTGGCTTCCAGCTTTACTTGGTGGTCTCCATTTCTACTCCCACGATGGGGGTCAAAGCCCAATTCTTTTCTGGGAACTCTTAGAACCATTCTGTAGATATGATCTATTTTTGGAGAAAATTATGCCTACTTCCCCTAACTGCATAATGCTGGCATTTCTATAGAGCTCTCCTGTTGTCTTGACCCTAAAGAAGAGGTTGTTGTGGTATAATGTTTTCAGGTTCACTGATTCCTCTCTACCCGTGGTCTATCAAATTAGAGTTTTGATATAGAAAGTACTAAAGGCAGGGCTTTTTCAAGAGATTTCAAGTCTTTGCTAGGGGACCATGTTCCAGATCTAGATGTACAGGTTGAAAGAATTAGGTGAAGTGGCCTTTTTTTGTGGAAGCATTTTAATCAGGGCAGGCACAGATGATTCCCAGAGTACGTTTTGCTTCCTATTTTGAGAAAGACCAGCTCTGAATATTTGTACTGTGTCAGGAGATTTTACCTTGCAGGCAAATGGTTGCCTTTGGAGTTCTTTGAAATATGTAACAGCTCAGGGATCCACTTCATCATTTTCTGGAGTGCTCAAACATTGTTTTCCTATGAAGTGAGTTTCCACTGTGTTCTCATCGGATTTTCCCAGCTATTAATACATGACTTCTATAGCAAAACAGTAAAAAAAAATCACAGATCGCCCACAGCAGGTGACTCTAGCAAAATTATTTTTCAAGTGATGGATTTGTTGTTGTTGTCTTACCTGCATGTATATTACAAACGTTAAAATAACATTTGCATTCAGTAATGCTTCCTTATTATCTCGATGTAATTTAAACATGGTGGGAGTGCTCCATTCTTGGATACGTTCTGAAACCAGCCTAGATGAAGCCTATGTGATCATAGTATGTGCAAATAGTGCCCTCTAGTGGAGAACTGCATGTTGAAGCCATTCTTAACTAGTCTCAACTAGGGAAAGGAAGCTCGTTCTTGTTTTTGTTTAAAAAAAAAAAAAAAAAAATCCATGACTGTAATGTCCTCTCTGGCAGGTAAAACATAATCTTTTTTGACAGGTAGTTTAGAAAAATGTCCCAGTGTAGTGATGAAAGAGCTGTAACTTAAGAAATAACAAATTGGTGTGAACACTTTGAAATATGATGTGCTTTCTACCAATGCTTGGCATCCAATCATTTTCATTTCTCATTCAATCCACAAGTTATTTTAAAGACAATGGGTCAAATTAAATTATTATTGCCTAATATGTATTATAAGATATAAATCCTCTTACTCAGGAGCCAATTTTTATTCTAAATCAGAGGTTTGAATATGAGCCTCAAAAATGCTTTCTTTTTCCAGGCACCCCCAGCCTGCCTGCCCCAATCCTCATTACCCTCCTTTTCTCTCTTGATTCTGATTTCCCCGCATGGTGGTGTCTATAAAACAATGCCTGACATACTACATATTCCATGGATATTTGTTAAATTTCAGTATGAAAAAAAAAAAAAGAACAAGTCCTTAAAATTAGGTTAATTTTATGGAAAGAAATACTTCAAAGACGAAGCCAAACAGATGATCCCCATCATCTCCCTCTTGGCCTACAGATGTCAGTCTCTGGTGCTGGCAGGTTGCCCGGTCTCGTTAACCACCACGAGGGGAGAGTCTGAGCCGATGTCCTTCATGTCCTTGATATCACACTGCACCGCCAGGCTGTAAGGGGAGCTTATAAAAACCCTTATTCCCCTGCTCTGAATATGGTTTCCTCAATGATTAGTTTTATTCTTTTTATGTTTTATTTGCCACTGCATTTTGACTTCTACGTTAGTATTTTGTTACTGAATCCTTACTCAAAAGAATATTCGCTCCTGAGAGAATCCTTAGTCTACCTGAGGATTCTGAGAAACAAATTGGAATTTTAACTCCACTTTAATCAATAATGATCGAAGGAATGATTAAGTGCTAAAGGGCTCACTGCAATGAATACATAAAAAGAATGGAAAAGACCTGCTGTAGCCGAAAAGAATATATCTCAAATGTGGATCCTTAGCCATGTTAAGTCTCCAGTGGTTGCTCAACACTGCTCAATAATCTGTTGCTTTTTCAGTCAGCTCTTTCTCATTGCCCCAGGCAGTTTTTCCAAATCTGTACTGTGCTCCTTGAATTTCCCTTCCCCCATCCATCCCTAGAAGAAACACAGACATCTGGAAATAAACTACCTCTACATCTCCTCTCCTCCCCTGATTCCACAAATACCTCCTCCCTCCCTCCTTCTCCCTTTCTCTCTCTCCCTCTCCTACCATATATACAAGTCAAATCGCCTAAGAACTCATTTATCTATGCTTCCTTACTTCCTAGTTCCACACGTATAATAGGGGCTCTTAAATTTTGACTGAATAATACAAAATTAGGTTTATTCACCAGAGTTAGCCTTGCTCAACTATTTCAGCTCTGAAATGTCCATTTAGTTCTCGAAAGTCCCGGGACATGGAAAACTTCTCAACTGCCAGTTCATTCCTGGGTGCTTAATTTCTCCACCCACTTTATGTGACCAATGAGTTTTAAAGTCTATGACCTCTGCTCAGTTCAATGTATAAGTCTTATTAAATTAAAGAGATTCTATCCTGAACCTGTTATTACAGCACAGTTATGCATCAAGACATGAAAAATCAAGCAGTTGAATGATCTTGTATATATATAATAATGGTTTAGAAATCTAAACAGAGATCTCAAATAACAAGATTGCAGATTTTTCCAGATAAGTCTAGACTTCATCTCTGAACATCCTGTAGAGCTTTGCATGAGGTGACTATCCTTATTCTTGTCTTTACTTTTCTAACTGCATTTTAAAATTTCAGTCTTCTTTTTAAATACTCATGAAACTTGTACAGAGGGAAAATCCTTCCATACGATTTCTTGATACAAGTAATCTTTATAATCTTGACCATAGCAATGATAGCTCGATTTTCCATCACTGTTTTGTAAAAGAGAGTATTTATTTCACTTTTTAAACCAGCTTTTACGTTGTATTGTTTCAACTCTAAAAGTGTTTTATTGTCGCTCCATCCTCATAGTTCATGGAGTGCTAAATGCATCGAAGGCAGTAATTAATAGAAAAAAATGATAGAAGCAACTTCTATTCTGGCCAAAAAGCATATGAGGGAAAGGCTTCAGTATTAAAGCAGTTTAGAGTAGAGTGAATGTACTTCTAGTTCAATGGGTGAGAATCAAAGAATGTAAGCAATAAAGCATTATGCATGTGCCAGGTTTGGGGGGTAAGATCTCATGTATTTTGTTATTTGGACAGATTGAGTCTAAGAGCTTGGTTGATAGATATTTTGGAAGCATATACACAGAGATATTATTGTAATAATAATACAAAGAGATATCACTGGAATAATTAACCCCTATTAAATGTGAAATCCTTGAGAGCAATGAGGGACGTGCTCAGCAAATCCATTATTTAAGGAGTGGTCACCCAAAGATTCCTGATTTCTAATTTAAATATATCCTACTAGATATGACCTGTAGGGGGTGCACTGAAACAACAGTATGCATTCAAAGTGAAAATCTCTGCGGTCTCTGTGTGTGATAGAAATTCTTAAGCTTGGCTTTACAGCCTCTACAGTGAACCAGTAAACTCTAGGGTGGGGAGAGTATCTCATGAAATCTTTACTATGGTGTCAATAAGAGTCTCCCTAAAGTAGGTTTAATTGTCAGTCAGTACTTTCATCCCCCTAAGGGTGAGAGCATAAAATGTCAAGATCCTAAAAATATTAATAACAAGTAAAATAATAAAACGTGGCTTGGGGTGCCTGGGTGGCTCAGATGGTTAAAAGACCAGCTCCTGACTTCAGTTCAGATCATCATCTCTCGTTTCTTGAGATCCAGTCCTGCCTTGGGTTCTGTGCTGACAGTGCTGAGCCTGCTTGGGAGTCTCTCTCTCCCTTTCTCTGCCCCATCCCCCCTTAGGGCATGCTCTCCTTCTCTCTCTCAATAAATAAATAAACTTTAAAATAATAACTTTTTTAAAACATGGCTTAAAAGTGGTTATTTGACCCCACACTTTTTTTTTAATCGTCATTATTCTTCCAGATACTAAACTGTGTAATTCAGTAAACTAAATCGTAGACTCCTTGGGATGTGGCTATCTTAACACCTTTAGTATCCTTATTGCCTACTGAGGTGTCTGGAGCACATCAGACCTTAATAAGTACTTTATCCCTTCCCTCATTCTCACTCAGTATTGGTGGCAGTGGTCACGATGGGCATGGTGATAGTCTGGAAATAGATGGTGGTAAAATTAGAACTAGAGTTTTCTTCAGTAGTCAAACTGCAGCATTTTAGAGTTGAGAGGAAGCTTAGAGCAGTGGCTCCTACTAGAAGCTCCCAAACCTAATTTCATTTCATACTCCCCCAGGGAAACTTGGTAACATTTCTCAGTATTCTTCTAGCTAGAAACATTTCTGGATAGAAAAATTTTTCCCATATAGATAGAATTTCTAGATAGAAAATATTCTAGAATCAAACTCAAAAATTTAGCCTTAATAGCCCTAAGGAAGAGTTGAGGAGATAGATATAGGTATATAGATATAGATCTATACAAATGGTAGATATATATTGATATATACATATATATTTTAAATGTTGCATATATTTGAATGCATGCATATAATCAAACATATATTTAACTGCCTGTGTATGTTCAAATATACTTAAATTACTATATTTTATATTTCTATATGTAAATTACTCGCATTTGAGAACCACAATCTTCGTGGTCCTGGCCCAAGTCCCAGGGCTGTTCCCGTAACTGTGCAGCTAGTGACACAGCCTGTGGTGTGAAAGCAGTGGTCACACCCCTTACTGGAAGTGGAGCCCCGAAACTGAAACAACTTGTCCATTGCAGAGCTGGAAACTTTTCCAATGATTGTCTAAAATCCATTTCACTTTTGACCCCAACAGCTAGTCCAACAGCTCTTAACACGAGGTCCCTGAAGATGGATTTATTACCCAAATTATTAGGATCACAAGATGTGGACACTGGAAGACCGTGTTCTTAGTGTTTTACTAATGAAGGAACTGAGACAAAGTCAACCAGCTTGCTTACAGAGAACTGTAAATCCTGTGGGAACCATCTGTCAGCACTGAGTTATTCAGCCATAGAATTGTAGTTGGATTGGTCACTAGCTGTAGATTACCCCACGTTTTGATCTAAATCAGTGATTTTCAGCTGTGTCCCTGCAACGCCTTGGGTGAGAGCTGGGCTGGTGCGGCCTGCCCTTCTGACTCTTCATGAGCAGAGCTCTGCATACACTTGTGCTGCTTATTGGCTTTGCAGGAAAGGTTTTCTTTTCTTTCTTAACCAAGAGCCCCCAATTTTGGAAAGAATTTTAAGACCACACTTGTTTCCTCTAGTAGGCTTGCTCAGGATAAACTGCATCAGAATCAGTGACCTAAAGAGACATACAGGTCGCGTTATGTTCTGGTACATGTGTCTCTCTCATGCTTCAGCAGTTTTGTGCAGATCACATCCATTGCCCTGTTTGGAAGCATTTTTATTTTTTAAGAGAGAGAGAGCGGGAGAGAGGGAGACAAGGGCAGAGGGAGAGAGAGAAAGAGAGAGAGAGTCATAAGTAGTCTCCATGCTCACTGCAAAGCCCAATGGGAGGACTCGATCCCACGACCCTGGGATCCTGACCTGAGCTGAAATCAAGAGCCGATCACTCAACTGGCTGGGCAGCACCCAGGTGCCCCAGAAACATTTTTCATGAGACTCTTCTGGTGCAGTTCCTCTGTACTGGTGAAGTAAAGTAGCTAGACCACCTATCATTCCCTTCAGTGTATCTGAGACATCTTTAGGGTTTCCTTGGGCTTTTTATAACAAATATCAATCCAAAAAGAATTCCTAAAGAAGCCATTGCTTAATCTCAGATACACTTTTCATTGGCCATTTGCAACACCTGATCACAGACAAAAGTGTCTGATAACTTCTCTTAGAAATTCTTTTATAAATTTTTCTTGTATAATTCTTTACAAATTAACTGTGATCTTTACCTATAAAAGTGTCTGATAACTTCTCTTAGAAATTCTTTTATAAATTTTTCTTGTATAATTCTTTACAAATTAACTGTGATCTTTACCTATCATTTATCCTTAGAAGTTAATTATTTTGGTTTTTATCCTTATAACACATTCTAAAGGTTGTATTTTACTTCGCTCTTATAATAAAAGTCTTCAATCATCTTTTCCTGAGAGTAATACAGTTTTTTAACATTTCCAGAGAAAGCAGTGATTGTTCAGCAAAAACTTCTGTTCAGGAGGACCTTTGAATGAATAAGTGTCTGCGTGTTTTAATTTTCTTAAATCAGGACTAGGAACCAGAATTCAGTTTCATCCAGTGAGGATCCTGCCATGACAGTCTGCAGTATAGTTGAAGAAGAAATCTTAAAATTATAAGATTTTAAGATGTTTTAAAGATTTCTTCTTCAGCTATGCTACAGTCTGATAGCCATATATGATCAAATATACAGCAATCAATGTGTGATATCTTTAGTACTACATAGGAATTTTAGCATTTATATTCTTTCCATCAAATGGTCATCCCACTCTCCTTCATTTCCTCTCCATCCTCTTCACTATATATATCAAAATCTTGAATAGAATGGGGGAAATGGAAATAAGTCAGAAGAAACCCTATTTTTAAAATGCAGATTATCCCATGATGATAATAATAATAACAGTTAACATTTACTGAGCACTTACTATATTATAGGCCCTGTTCCAAATGCTTTGCGTGTATAACTCAAATACTCCAAACAATCCTACTGTTATTATCCCTGTTTTACAAAAGAGGAAACCATGACCGCCAAAGGTTATGTCCCTCACTCAATGTCACCTAACTGGCCATGGGAGCCAGGGAAGGAATATAAGGTGGTCTGGCTCCAGACCCCAAGCTGTCAACCACTCTACATACATTTCTACCCAAACCTGAAACCTGATTTTTCCCTTAAAATGCCTTGCTTACAGTAGGTACATGATAGATATTTGTTGCACTAAACTGGATTTTTTGATGAAATTTCCTTGAATTAAGTTGACTAACATATTAATTAAGCAGATAAAAATATTAAGCAGATAAAAAAAGAGGAGGAGGAAGAGGCAGAGGAGGGGGAGGAGGAGAAAGAATCAATCTTTACTGAGTTTCGGCTTCAGGCTCCTGGACAATCTCCCACAAAGTTATATTGAAAATGTCACATCATCATGACCTTTCTGTGATGGGAGTCTACATAAGAAGCAATGTTATTTGACTATGATTGTCCTGTGTAGGTCTAGACAGGCACTAGAAAGACTCTCTCTTGCCAAAGAAAGACAAACTTATTGGAATTGCCTTTAACAAGGGCTATGCCAGTGATCTAAGTAAGCATGAACCCACTCATACTATAACTTGACAGATAGTTTAGAAATAAAGTCATCATTTGGCTCATCTGTCTTATAAAATCAGATACTTAACCCTTTGACATTTAAAGTTTTAGGACAGGGGTACCTGGGTGGCTCAGTCGGTTAAGTGCCCAACTTCAGCTCAGGTCATGATCTCATGGTTTGTGAGTTCAAGCCCCACGTGGGACTCTGTGCTGGCAGCTCAGAGCCTGGAGCCTGCTTCGGATTCTGTGTCTCCCTCTCTCTCTGCCCCTCCCCCACTCACACTCTGTCTCCGTCCCTCTCAAAAATACATTTTTTTTTTAATTTTTAATAAAAATAAAATAAATAAATAAAGTTTCAGGACAGTTGGCAAGAGAAATAGTAAAGAGGTTAATGGTTGCTTTGTCATTCTAAAAACAATTACCTTACCTGGATGCTTTTCTATTCTTTCCCTTCCATTTTCCCTGTCCTGTTAAAACCATTTGTTCCGCAAGGACAGTTGTCAGTGTATATAAACTCACCTTAGCTGACTGTGGGTGTATTTTTTTCCCAGTGTTCAATCCCCAAATCAATAACTGGGGGATCTGACTTTTCTCCCCACATCCTTAATTCTTTAGTGATGGAGCATAAGAACATAGTACATTGAAAATAAAAGCCTTAGATTTCCTGACTAAAATAAAGCTGCCTTTCCGAGTTTGGTGGATAATTTTACTCCATTGTGCTTTATTTATTCTTAGTAGAACTCATGGGCATTGTTTTCAGGGTAATGTCAGGGTAATTGTTCAAAACTGAGCTATGGGCCAACCCAAGGGCATTCTCCTGGGAATAGCTTGGCTAAAATGTACAAAAGATCTCTCCTCTTATCAAAAATATTTCTTCTTAAACATAAAGATAAATGAGGAAAGGTTTGACACGAGATAAAAATAATAATGAAATAAGCCAGTGACTAAATGCCTTATGTGATCTTGGTGCATAGTTAGATGGTACATAAATCATGTCTCCTGGCCCTATGCCTTCGTGGTCATTTTATAATAGGATGATACAGAAGATGCCTGCTGAGCACTGAAAAGGGTGTCCTCCTTTCTCTTAAGGAAATGTTGGCCATGAGGCTATACCAAATATTGGTAAATATGAGACCTCAATGTTTCTCCAGCCCTTATAAATTTTTGTCAATTGTTTAAAAATGTTTATTTATTTATTTTGAGAGAGAGAGAGAGAGAGAGAGAGAGAGCGCACACGCACATGTGCTAGCGAGGGAGGGCCAGAGAGAGAATCCCAAGCAGGTTTTGCACTGTCAGTGCAGAGCCCGACATTGGCTCGATTCCACAAACCATGAGATCATGACCTGAGCCAAAATCAAGACTCAGACACTTCACCCACTGAACCACCCAGGCGCCCCATACATTTTTGTCATTTTTTTAAGGAACTATACAAATAATACCTTCTTATTGCAGACATTTTGAAAGCATAGTGAAGCCAAAACAAAAACAGAGAAATGATTTCACAGTCAGCCCGACCGCCAGAGACAACCCGCGTTAAGTTCTGCGAAGGCTTACCTATCCACACACTCACACCCTCACGCGCCACGCCCCTAGTAATTGCTGATGACAGTGACAGCACTGACACCAATCACTGCAGGAACAAGCCCCAGCCACCATTCTCACAGGAGCAGGGGCAGCGGTGGTTCCCAGGGGGAAGTCAGCAATGGCGATGACGAGGGAATCCACAACCACACTAGCCATACCTGCAGGGAAAGCAGTAATAGTTGTAGCACCTGTGCTGAAGGTGTCTTGACAGCACCCACAGCAGTGGTACCAGAAAGGATGTGAATAATGCCAGTTCAGAGTCACGTAGCACTTGCCACATGCCAGGTTTGGTCCTAAGTGTTTTGCATATATTATCTCAATTAATCCTCACAACAGTCTAAGGAAGGAAGCATACTGGTCGTGTCCCCATCTTGCATATGGGAAAACTGATGGGCATTCAGGTTGAGTAACCTGCCCAGGATCGCACAGTCTTAAGAGACAGAACCTGGCTCCCTACATCTGCTCTTAACCACTACGCTGGTGGTAAGAGCCGAAGTGTCATGAATTCTACAATACGGTCTGAGGAATGTTTTACAATTTATATACACTTCTATAAGGAATGAATGAATTTTGAGAGTGATTCTGAAATCAGAGGAATGCAATAAGGGGAGATGAGGTAGCCAAAAACAAACACCTCTTACAACTAAAATGGTCATTTTTTATCATTTTCAACTTAACCGTCAACTTTTAACTGTCTTTCAAAGGTAGTACATTTTGCAAACATTTGTCTCCCCTATTTCATTCTTCCTCAACAACTTGCCACCATCCCTGTGCATGTGTGTTTAACTCTTTTAGGGTCTCTCTGAATTCTTTCAAAATAAAAGGCAAACTACCATGCTGTTTAATTTGTCAATATCTTCAGTTTATATGTCCCTCCACATATTCAGATGCTTAATAAGTATTTGTGAATGACTAAATAAAGCAATAAGAAACAGAATCCACTGTTGAACCAAACACGTACCACTGCAGTAGAAATGCTGTTTAATGCTGATGGCAATAGCAGCCAAAGGGCTAAGAAAAACCCTAAACACAAACAAAAAAGGCAAATGTTGATGCTTGGGTTTCTTTTTGTCTTCTGCAATTTTATATTTTATAAGTTTAGATTGCAACTTATATTTGTAATATTTAATCTGTGCATATACTTATGTCTGCCCTTATACAAGCAAGATTCCTTCTGCCCTCCAAAAGCTGTAATCCAAGATGCTGTAAAAACTGAAACAAAAATTCACTCCAATGCATTAGTAAAATTTTATCATTTGAATTATGGGAAATATCGAGTCTTGGGAAAAATACATAAGTCCTAACATAAGTTTGAATTCTCAGTGGCTTTTTTAATGATTTCACACTGCAAGAAGTGGAAAAATTAAATATGCTAGGGGCCCCTGGGTGGCTCAGTCAGTTGAGCATCTGACTCTTGATTTCGGCTCAGGTGAGGATCTCACAGTTTGTGGGTTCAAGCCCCGCATCGGGCCCTGCACTGATGGTGCAGAGCCTGCTTGGGATTCTTTCTCTCTCCCTCTCTCTCTCAGAATAAATAAATAAACTTGGGGAAAAAATTTTTTTAAATAAGTAAATATGCTAGACATAACTTTAAAGGGAAAAAAAGGTCCTCCAACATTATCTCAGGACTTTTCTGCACAGGGTTCCAAGCTGAAGTTTTGATGATATGACTTGATTTAATTTCCAAGTCTCTTATCTGTAGTTTATTCTTGTTACCGCAGTTGCTACTGGTTTTTAACTTGTACACAGGAAACCAGTGCCAATCAATTTAGTTCCCATGGTGACAGGAAACCCTGGTTGGTCAGATGTTGATTGTGTTTGCTATTCATGCTCCACCCATCATATTTTCTTCCCTTTTGGCTGAACTTAAGACAAATTAATCAGTGGCCGACATCTGGCAGACAGTTTTGGTGTCTTCTCAGTGATTTGTTGAACTGCACAATTAAAAAGTAAGGCTCCGGTGCCTGAAACTTGTAGACACTAAATATAAACGCTGCCGGGGATCTCTTGTAAGGCTTTGCATAGAAGGCCCATTTTTTAGCTTTTTCATTGAAAATGTGAATTTTCTCAAGTAATGAAACATCTGTTGAATAAATAGTTTACCTTTTTCATGATGGTGAGTGGCTTACCTCACCCTATTGTAAACTGCAGATATGAAATGTGTGACAGAGGACAAGGAAAGGCTCAGAGAATGTTAAGCTTTTTAACAGGTCTCTGTTGTTTGTGATTCATCTTTAGCCAGCTGCATATTTTCTTCCTCATAAGTCTTATTCCACATAAACATACCCCTTTTCACTGAGCACTCTGAAAGCAAATGTTGCTACCCAGAACATGACAAATAAGATAGCTCGTAATTGAAATCTAAGTGTAAAATCAAGCCAGATGACCTTCCCATTCCTGGAAGCCAAGCCTCTTTGGAGCCTCCTCTTTCAAAGTCACGGTTTATGACCCGATAAAAAGAAGAATTGCAAACTGTCTACTAGCCTTGAGAACTGTTTTCAGAAGTCATTAGTTTTAAAGACAGTAAGATTAAAATGTATGTCTGATTGTATCAGGTCTAACGATACTAGATATCATGAGAAATGTACAAGAAATGTGGTGAGTGTTTTTTGTTTTTTGTTTTTTCTTTCTTTTTTTTTTTTTTTTTCTTTTCTGTATAGGAAGAGAAGGAAGGTAACACTACAGGAAGGTGAGATTAAGATAAACCTAAAAAGGGCAGGTATGTTGGACCGGATAGGCTTTTCCTGTTCCTAAAATGTCTTGTGTTCTTACACAGGAAAAGCATTCTTATTCACCCAAGGCATTTGCAAGTCCTAGGCACAAGACCTAAAAGTACCCTGGGTTGTGGTGGCAAGAAAGCAGGAAAGAAGTGGGTGGGAGAGGAAGCGTCCATGGTGAGTCCATAACCAGGATGAATTTCCCAAAGGGTAGAAGAGTGTTTGACCATTTATTCATCCGTGCCTCCTTTATTTTGAGAACAAACTCTGCTCATTTGTTCTTTCTTAATTATTTTCCACACCAAAATTTGAATACATTTAAAATTAGGGTCGGGGTGCCTGGGTGGCTCAGTCAGTTAAGCATCCGACTTCAGCTCAGGTCATGATCTGACGGTTTGTGGGTTCAAGCCCACGTCAGGCTCTGTGCTGACAGCTCAGAGCCTGGAGCCTGCTTTACATTCTGTGCCTCTCTCTCTCTCTGCCCCTTCCCCACTCACTCTCTGCCTCTGTGTGTGTGTGTCTCTCTCTCTCAAAAATAAACATTAAAAAAAAACTTAAAAAATTAGGGTCCACTCAGGGCATAGAGTCACCAAAGAATTGGTAAGCATGCTCATTAAGAGTTTGCTATTCTTGCTGACCCTGTCAATTCCAATATGGCTCGGCCACCCTCCCAAAGATTTCTTTCCTAGCTGTCTTAGCAGGGGGAACTTTGATCCACCTGAGAGGCTAGGTCCGTGAAATAAAGGTTAAATTTTAAGAAAAGCTTGCAGTGTTTTGAATCCTAATATTTTGCAGAGCCATAATCCTGGTTTTACCAATAGCCAAGTAGCAGAAAAGCTCAGGACACTAAATAAATATTTTTAAGCAGTCAGGGAGACTTGGCTGAGGGCCTTTTAAAAAAAAAAAATCTGGTAGTGAACCCAAACAGAATCCTGCAGCAAACCTAAAATGCATTTATTTGAAAAACATTTAATATTCTCCCGGGTCCCCCTCAATTTAGTTCCCCTTTTGATTTGCATGACAATCTATTTGGACAGGAGCAATCCCCTGTATGCCTATTCTTCTTTCCACCTCTGGTCCTGTGGCAGTGGAAAGGAATATACCCAAGGAAGGTGGCTGCCAGTTGTTATTCGCAACAGTGGTGAGCCCGTCATGAAATGCTAGCCAGGATAAATGAGTGTCTATTCCTGGACAGCAGTTTTGCCACGTGCAACGTTGACTCTGACTGTAAGCAACACTGTTCCCTTGGTTCTTTAACATCATTTCTAACCTACTAAGCTGAGAGCTTTAGGATGTTTGGCAGTAGCATGCATAACTGAGTGCTTTTGCAGGACATCCAAGCAATAGAGATAACAATGAGTGTGAAAAATAAGCCCACTGACCTAATCAAAGGAGAGATGCAAAGACTCAGAGAACAGAGAAGCAAGGTTTTAATTAACATTCTTGCAAGAGCGGGTGTCTGATGGACAGACACACTCAGGGCAGTTACCGCAGGCAATGTATCTCCTAGAGTGCAAGTCCTTCCCCTGGTTCCTCACTGGCTGACTACAACAGAGGTTACAGCCTTCCCCGGACATCGCCTCTGCCCATGTAAGGCACAAAGTAGTCTGATTGGAACAAATGTACATTCCCTTAAGGTGATGCAGAGACTTCAGTTCTTTGGTGCATGCTCATTGCAAAGCTGGCAGAAAATAAGCCCACAGAAAGGAGAGGGGAAGAAGAACCGAGAAGTGAAGTGTCTAAGGGTTTGGGACTCCACTGTCAGGGGGAGGGGTTCGTACATATTTCCAATAGGTTGTAAACCTATTGTTAACTAAACAGCACAGCTTTTATTTGGTATTTCTGAAAATGAATCATCTCACTTCTCACAATGGGCAAATGTCTACAATGCATTTCTTTCAGGGACATATGGCAAGTGTGCTTTTCTTGATGATCTTGTTCATAAAACACATGCATTTTAAATAACTAGACCTCTCTTGGTATGCCTAGAATAGGAAGCATCACTGCTATGAAGAGGCTTTCTGGATAAGCAAACCCTATCCAGTGAAGAATCAAATCTAAGATTTAATCTGAACCCAGATGGAAAAAGTTGCTAGGGCCAAGGTAAGGGGATGGAGGAAGTAACATCATTTATTGGACATATTTAAATATAGGATAATACCCCAAGGTCTATCTAGCATTAGTACAAATTTTTTTAAATGTCCCAGAATAACTATTTCTTTGTATGGAGAGGGGAAAAACTAGAAAAGACTTGATATGTCTCTGTAAATACTGAAGATTTGTTGAGCAGCTGCTGTGTGTCAGGTACTGTACAAGATGCATGACATCTATTAATAGCATTTCCTTCTCATAGCCACTTCAGGGAGAGAGATTTGAAAATCTCAACTTTAATTTTGAGGAAACCGAAACGTGGACATTTAAGTAAATGCCACAGTGCCTGTAGGCTGCAGAGTTGAGCCCAAGTCTGTGTGCTAGCAAACCTCATGCTTCTATTTCCTGCCACCCCTGATGCCCAAGGCACCCTGTAATTCTTCTGCTTTAGCCTTGTATATGGATATATTCTTATGAATACAGATATTCATAAGTGGACTGTGTTCAGTTTTGTCAGCAGAGAAACAGAAGCATTCTGAAATAAGATAATTTGTTCAGCCGGGGCGCCTGGGTGGCGCAGTCGGTTAGGCGTCCGACTTCAGCCAGGTCACGATCTCGCGGTCCGTGAGTTCGAGCCCCGCGTCGGGCTCTGGGTTGATGGCTCGGAGCCTGGAGCCTGTTTCCGATTCTGTGTCTCCCTCTCTCTCTGCCCCTCCCCCGTTCATGCTCTGTCTCTCTCTGTCCCAAAAATAAATAAACGTTGAAAAAAAAATTAAAAAAAAAAAAAAAGATAATTTGTTCAGCCTAACCTGCGTAAACCCATCCCATTTGGAGAAGAGCTGCTGCCGCCACCCTCCACCCCTAGATGGCACCTTCGTGCCACTAACAGATGGAAAATTTCAGGGTCAACAGCAGGTTGGGCTTTTGCTTTTGTTCCTAAGACATCTAAGCTGTTCATTTCTCTGTCCCCAAAAATCTTGCTGAAGATATTTGTTGCCATTTTAAGATTTAAAGCCAAATCAAGTAGACGGGGAAAGGGCCATGTAACCATCCTAAAGCTGATAGGGAATTGCAGAAGCCTCCTTTTCCTGAGATCCCTTATCATTAATAAAAGGCAGCCCCAGCAGGGACACTGTTATTTGTTCAGACGGCAAATGCACTCAACAGGGTTTCCCAGCTACTGCGTCCTTGGCCCTTTCGAAGATTGTCATTTGAGATCAGTCATGAAGGGCTTTTACTTCTTTGTTAGCAATGGTAATGATTTAATAGACATAGACCCCGGAAGAGTAGAATTTGGATGCTTAAGCCTTCGCAATTTTCATTCTAAAAAAGAAAGACTTTGTTGCTCTCTTCCTCCCCCTCCTAACAAAGCCACAACACAATTGATTCAAGGAGTTTTAGAAGTTCCATTAGGATTTGTGGTAAAAAGGGATTTATTTCTGTGATAAAGCACAACTTCACTGTAGGAATCGTCTGCAGGAAAAGGTGGGGGTGGGGAGCCTTGCAAAGTTTGCATTTGTGAACTCTGGGTTCCCGCAATGCTACGCGTTTTACCCGGGACAGCCCAGGAGCGAACTGGCAGTACATCAGAAAGTATGATTATGAGAGGGAAAGCTGAAATGGCCCTCGCGTCAGCTGTTTTCCTCCACAGGATACTGGGTGATTCCTGTCCCAACCAGATACTGATTACTTAAAGCTTAGCCCAAGAGTTCTTGTCAAAAATGATTTCCGTAGTATATTTTGACTTGCTGAGGTCTGAAGAACTCTTGGAATTTGTTAGGTGTGGGCCTGAACTCCAGGAATGGGTCAGTAGTATTTGGTTAACGAACTCTATCCGTTTGAACAGATTGTCTTAAGCGCTTCGTTCTAATCTCGTTTAGTGTTCTCTGAATGTTCTTTATCTGACACGTAGCATTAGTGGTGGAAATGTGTTCATTGATAATTTAAACAAGTGAAGGTAAAAAAAAAAAGTTCAAAGGACTTACCTTCACATTGTTTTACACAATATTTCTAGCATATGCAACCTGCTATAAATGTTTCCATCTACAAATTTATGTATTCTTCTATTTCGCCATTAGAATTGTGTTTCTCATGTTTTATAATTTCACTTAATCTATAATATAGGCAAACTCTAAATATTTAAATTGTTGAAGACTATTTGTTAGAGTGAGCAAATTTCCTTCACACAAGATACAAGGAATTTACGTAACATCCAACTTTTCCAAATATTCACATATTCAACCCAGAATGGTAAGACACAAAAAGGGTGTGTGTTTGTATATAAAGCAGTGGAACATGAAATATTTTTTTTTAAATCTCTCTTAGAAGTGTAACTATCAGTGTTAAGGCTTACAGTAGTTTATTGTTTTAAATGTCCAGCAGTCAAAAAGCAATTCCCAATACTACATATAATAGAATATTCAGATTTTTAAAAACTCATTTCATCCTGAAATCAGACATTTAATTTGAGAGATCTTTCAAGTACTGTGACTGTGTGGGATTTTTTAAAAAAATTTTCTTCATTTGTTAGCATGGATCCCTATTCAGATCAGAAATCAATAAACATTATTGCAGGAAAATCACTGACTAGTTATTGGGTTTTATATTACAGTTGTTTGGTACATAATAAAAGCCAAAATTATTTTTTTCTATTTGGGATCAATGAAAAATATTATGATAAATAGAACAAATAATTCATCTCTACTCAGTCTTGAAAATCCCTGGGTACTTACTTAATTCTTCCCTTCCCACATCTACAAATCACTGCCATGCACAGAAGAAAGGCATGGATACATAGAAGGAACTGAAAATTAAGTCAATTATGTTCCATTTTGGTAGTGTTGCCAGGCATTCTATATATTGGGATATGTCCTCTATTTAATGACTTTGTCCTGCATCCTATAATGACTTTGTCAGGACACCCTAAATGTCCTGTATCCGGCTTTTTAAATTAAATTACAAAAATTTGGCAGTTAGAGCTATTTTCTTAAGTTTACTTATTATTTTGAGAGAGAGAGGGAGAGAGAGCATCCCAAGCAGGCTCCATGCTGTCAGTACAGAGCCCAATCCCATGAACCTTGAGATCACGACCTGAGCCAGATCAAGAGTTGGATGCTTACCTGACTAAGCCACCCAGGTGCCCCAGAGCTATTTTTCAAATCTAACTTATCTTGTGTTTTTGCTAAATCTGCTGACACTGCACCTTGTCATCCCTGTTAAAGTCTTTTAGTAGTTAGACCCATTTGTATATTTCTGAAGTCCACTCTTATCATCAAAAATGACTATTCTCAGAATGAAGTGTCACTGGTACAGCTTAGGAACACTTAACATGCTCAGATGACAGGGTTAGTTGGCATTTAAAGTCATTCTAGTCTTACATCCTCCCTTTATCTGAAAGGTGGTTTACCTCTTTTTACATCTGTATATATGTCTTCCTTGTTAATTATTATATCATTCACAGAAATATGTCCTGGAGATCTAAACACACACACACACACACACACACACACACACACACACACACAAAAGAAGCCATTATTGAATATTTCAGAGATTGAGCTGTGTAGATAAATATTAGGATTTCTATGTTGAGGTCTCTGGTAAAAAGAAATAATGAATTTTATTATAAAACAACACCTGAAAGAGAATAGTTTTTTAGCAAAACAAGGAATATTCTTGTAGCTGTTGTTCAAAAGCCTGTTTTTACCTATTCTCCACTGCCATCCGCCTTGGAGAAGTGTTGTTGAATATATTAAATTTAGATCATTGTAATTTCATCTTTACAGTTATAGACATCCTTGAGATGGCAAATTGAAATCATTGAGTAAAACTTAATGATTACCAGTTGTATATCTAGAAGACAGATTGAAATGGCTTCTGTGACAGACAACTAAAATGTTATTGTAAACAATCTTTCATGAATAGTGATTATAGCCGATAGGGCAGATTTTCTGTTGCACCGGGTCAGATTCTTACCATCTTGTATACATACCCAAAGCAGCTGAAGGAAGCAACCACATACATATGTAAGTCTAGGTAATCAAGACAGTGGTTTCCAAGTGCATGTGTCCACACCAAGGAATGTGTGGAATGGTCCATTGGAATGTAGAAAAAGAAATTAAAAAAATTATTTATATTTATTTTCATCTTGCCCTTCCCTATTTCAAATCTGGCAAATGTTTCATAATTTACATTGCATGTGAGTACAACAGTACATGTATGTGATTTATAAATAAATATATAAACTTCAGTGCAGATGCACTTACTTTTTCTTTTTTACTTATAAACAATAGGGAAAAAACTGAAAATTACTAATAATATCCTACCTGAAAATGGAAGATAAATTTAAATTTTTTTAATGTTTGTTTTTGAGAAAGAGAGAGACAGAGTGCGAGCAGGGGAGGGGCAGAGAGAGAGGGAGACACAGAATCCAAAGCAGGCTCCAGGCTCCGAGTTGTCAGCACAGAGCCCGACACAGGGCTCGAACCCACAAACTGCGAGATCATGACCTGAGCCAAAGTTGGATGCTTAACAGACAGCCACCCAGGCGCCCCTGGAAGATAAATTTAGAGTGCAGATATAGTGGAATCAATCCAAGTGTTTTATAGTATGACCATAATTCCAATATTCTAATAATGCTGTCCTATTATAAAATCTCAGAACCTGCTAGAGGGGGAAATAAAATAGGTAAAGAGGTTGCTTTTTGCAATTTCCTTTTTAATTTTTTTTAACGTTTATTTATTTTTGAGACAGAGAGAGACAGAGCATGAATGGGGGAGGGTCAGAGAGAGAGGGAGACACAGAATCTGAAACAGGCTCCAGGCTCTGAGCTGTCAGCACAGAGCCCAACGCGGGGCTCTAACTCACAGACCGCGAGATCATGACCTGAGCCGAAGTCAGTCACTTAACCAACTGAGCCACCCAGGCACCCCGCTTTTTGTAATTTCTTAAATAACAAAGAAAATTTACATTTGCCATACTTGATATATGGCAGAAGCTTCTATTGATTATATCTCTCAAAATTGTTCCTTCAGACATATTTGCACAAATAACAGAGTTCAAAAATATCCATTGTAACATTGTTTACAATAGCAAAAATAATTAAAAATAAATATCTATCATTAGATATTTATCAGTACATATATATTATCATATACTTATTATTTATAAAATCCACTTTGTTACTCTAATAAGACAAGCTTTCCAGTACATGATGTAAAGTGAATCAAAGACCAAAATGTAAGAAATAAAACCATAAAACTCTTAGAAGAAAACATGTGTATAAATCTTTGTGCCTTTGGATTAAGCAATGATTTCTGTCAAAAACACAACAACCAAGGGAAAAATATGTAACTTGTCTTCATCAAAATAAAAACTTTGTGCTTCAGAGGAAACTGTAGGGGGGCACCTTGCTGGCACAGTCAGAGGAACATGCAACTCTTGAACTTGGGGTCATGAGTTCAAGCCCCACACTGGGTGTAGAATTAAACAAATAAATAAACAAAACTTTAAAAAATGGGGGAGAGACTGTAGTCAGTGTTCTCCAAAGAAACAGAACAGATGTGTGTAGATACGCACACACACACACACACACACACACACACACACACACACACAGATTTATTATAAAGTATTGGCTCACGCAGTTGTGGAAGATGGCAAGTTCCAAGATCTAGAGGGTGAGTCAGAAAGCTGGAGACCAGAAGAGCCAGTGGTGTAGTGTCAGTCTAAGGCTGGCAGGCTTGAGACTCAAAAGAAGCCAAATTTCAGTTTGAGTCCAAAGGACAAAATCAGTGTCCCTGTTCAAAAGCTGTAAGACAGAAATAATTCCCTGTTACTTGGGAGAGGGTATTATTTGTTGTATTCAGGCCTTCCCCTGATTTGATGAGGCCCACCCACATGACAGAGGGGCAATCTGCTTTACTTTAGTCTACCAGTTAAAATGTTAGTCTCATCCCAAAACAGCCAGAATAGTGTTTAACCAAATATTTGGCCTCCCATGGCCCAGTCAAATTGATGCATAAAATTATCCATCACAGATTCTATCAAGAACATGAAAAGGCAATTCACAAAATTGTAGAAAAATTGCAAATCATATATCCAACAAGGGTCTAGTATTCAAATATATAAATAAATTTACAACTCAAAATAAAAAGACAAATTACTCAGTTTAAAAATGAGGAAATAATTTGAGTAGATATTTCTCCATAGAAGATACACAAATGGCCAGTAAGAACATGAGAGATGCTCAACATCATTAGTAATTGAGGAAGTGCAATCAAAACTGCAATGAGCTATGACTTCACATCAACTAGGATGGCTTTAATCAAAATTATAGACAATAATGAGTATTGGCAAAGTAGTGGAGAAATTGGAGCCCTTGTACATTGCTGATGAGAATGTAAAATGGTGCAGCCACTTGGGAAAGACATTTGGTAGTTTCTCAGAAAATTAAATCTGGAGTTTCCATATGACCAAGCAATTCTTTTTTTTTTTAATTTTTTTTTCAACGTTTATTTATTTTTTTTGGGACAGAGAGAGACAGAGCATGAACGGGGGAGGGGCAGAGAGAGAGGGAGACACAGAATCGGAAACAGGCTCCAGGCTCTGAGCCATCAGCCCAGAGCCCGACGTGGGGCTCGAACTCGGACCGCGAGATCGTGACCTGGCTGAAGTCAGACGCTTAACCGACTGCGCCACCCACGCGCCCCAAGACCAAGCAATTCTACTGCTAGGTGTATACCAGGAGAAATGAAACACATGTCCACACAAAAATGTGTACACAGGGGATCCTGGGCGGCTCAGTCGGTTAAGCATCCGACTTCAGCTCAGGTCATGATCTCGTGGTTCGTGAGTTTGAGCCCCATGTTGGGCTCTGTGCTGACAGCTCAGAGCCTGGAACCTGTGTCAGATTCTGTGTCTCCCTCTCTCTCCACCCCTCCCCCACTCACGCTCTTATCTCTCCCTCTCTCTGTCTCTCTCAAAAATAAACATTAAAAAAAAGTGTACACAAATGTTCATAGCAGAATTATTTACGATAGCCCAAAGTGGAAACAATCCAAATGTCCATCAACTGATATATGAATAAATAAATGTGGTATATCCATACAATAGAATTTACTGTGCCATAAAAAGGAATGAATTGGCGAGAGATACTATCTGAATAAACCTTGTATAAACCTTGAAAACATTATGCTCGGTAAAAGTTGTCAGACAAAACAGGTCATATGTTGTATGATTCCATGTACATGAAATGTCCAAAATAGGCAAATTCATTGACACAAAAAGTAGATTAGTAGTTTCCAAGGACTGAAAAGAGGGAGGAATGGGGATTAACTTCTAGTGGGTAGGGAGTTTCTTTTATGGGCTGAGGAAAATGTTATAAATTAGCTGTTATGATGCTTACACAACTCTGGGACCATACTGAAAATCATTGAATTGTATACTTTTAAAAGGTGAATTTTATGGTATATAAATTTTATCTCAATATAAAAGGGGAAAGTATATATACCGCTAATTTTATATAAAATGTTGGGTGTTTCTAGAGTATTAGTGGGACATTGCTTCTGGCATTTTTTTTTCATTTTGTTTGATTTGGTTGAAACATGCTAACTAAAGAACATTTTTATCTATGGAAAAGCAAAGAGATGTATTTCCTACAGCAAGTATAAAAGTGTCCTTTACATGACAAATTTCAGTTCACTCTTAGAAATGTGTATGTGATTTTGCATTCCAGAAATATTTATTTTTTACCAGCCCATCTGCTCCTTGGCCATAATAGAGATAATAAAACACAGTATTTACTTTGGCATGCATGATATCTGCATTTGAGTTAATGGCTATTTGATTTTTCAGGGTTATCTTGCAATTATTCCATCTGACAGTGGATAAGGAAGACCCAAAAATAAAATAAAAAGTGGATAAGAGAAAACCCAGAATTACTATGAATGGCATCAGATCAACAAATCCCCATTACTTGAGGAGAAAGGCTTATTTTAACTATTGGCAACTATGTTTAATAATTTATATTTAAACATCTATCCTTGTTCTAGGCGTCACTGATAACATGATTGTGTATTTACATTGGCAAGAATGTGATCATGGTAATCAAGTCAAGTGCCACTCTCTTCATTTATCGCTAACACTCTTCCAGGTAATTGAGGCCTTCCTTCCATCTGAGAAGCGATGGTACTTTAGATACAATCCATGGCCACAGAATAACCCAGCAAAGTCATTGACTCTTCACTGGCCAAAGGAAGCAACTCCCTCCTCTGAAATTCCAAGGTGGAAGGTCAATGACTTTAGAAGGCAACCATCATCCTGGTTTATTCCTGAAACATTCTAACTGGCCAAAGCCCGTAACTGGTACACTTTTTTTTTTTAATATTGTTATTTTATTTTATTTATTTTAAGTAGGCTCCACACCCAACATAGGGCTTGAAGTCATGACCCTGAGATTAAGAGTCGCATGCTGTACCGAATGAACCAGCCAGGCACCCCTTGGGTGGTACACTTTTAAATGAACACTGAACAAACACAGGAATGTGTATTTAAATAAATTAGTGTTCTTGGATAAACGTTTGGGGAAACTGGATAGAGTAGATTTTCACAATTTGGACAGAGTTCATTTTAGGTAAAGGTAGAACTTGATGTGCCCTGGTTGATAACTTAAGATATCTACCTCTCTCTTTTTTTTTTTTTAATGTTTATTTATTTTTGGCGAGAGTGTGAACCGGGGAAGGGCAGAAAGAGAGGGGGACAGAGGATCCGAAGCGGGCTCTGTGCTGACAGCAGAGATGCCAAAGTGGGGTTCGAATTAACAAACTGAGATCATGACCTGAGCTGAAGTCAGACGCTCAACTGACTGAACCACCCAGGAGCCCCTAAGATATCTACCTCTTATACTCAGTGAGAGAGGGACTTCTAGGAGCTTTCAGATAGACGTTAAAGTTAATTACTTTTTAAAATATCTAGTTTTTTCCACAAATGTGAAAATTTTCTTTGTGAAAATTTAGTTTTATAAATGTTTATCTCTAACAACCAAAAAGAAGTTCAAAGATTTCATATAAAACAATGTGCTCTTGGGGAGCCTGGGTGGCTCAGTCGGTTAAGCCTGTGACTCCTGATTTTGTCTCAGGTCATGATCTCACAGTTCGTGAGTTTGAGCCCCGCATAGAGCTCTGTAGTATGTCAGCATGGACCTTGCTTGAAATTTTCTCTCACTCTCTCTCTATCCCTGTCCTGCACATGCACTCTCTCTCCCTCTCACTGTCTCTCTCAAAATAAATAAGCTGAAAAAAAGAATTAAAAAAGTACAATGATGTGCTCTTAAAAATCAGTAGATAGCCTCTACTCCTATAATTTCTTAGTCATGACTATTCTATGACCTTCTACATAATATTCAAACTGTCTCTATAGGTTTCTTTCTTCATAGTCTGTCAAGTCTTCAAGACCAGAAGTCATGTCCTATTAACCTTGGCAACCACCACCTCCCTAGAGCTTAACATGGTTTCTAGAAAATAGTAGGTACTTGGGGCGCCTGGGTGGTGCAGTCGGTTAAGCGTCCGACTTCAGCCAGGTCACGATCTCGCGGTCCGTGAGTTCGAGCCCCGCGTCGGGCTCTGGGCTGATGGCTCAGAGCCTGGAGCCTGTTTCCGATTCTGTGTCTCCCTCTCTCTCTGCCCCTCGCCCGTTCATGCTCTGTCTCTCTCTGTCCCAAAAAAATAAATAAACGTTGAAAAAAAAAATTTTTTTTTAAAAAAGAAAATAGTAGGTACTCAATAAATATTTGTTATTGCACTAAATTCACCACAGCTTTGTGGTTAAGAATGAACTCTTGACAGTTCACAGCCTGGAGCCTGTTTCAGATTCTGTTTCTCTCTCTCTCTCTCTCTCTCTCTCTCTCTACCCCTCCCCAACTCACGCTATGTCTCTCTCTCTCTCTCTCTCTCTTTCTCTCTCTCTCAAAAATAAATAAACGTTAAAAAAAATTTTTTTTAAGTATGAAGTCTTGGGAATTACACTACCTGTATTCACATACCTTACTGTATAACTTTTGATGAACTACTTAACATTTTTAGTTTCTTCATATATAAAACAGGAAAATATCATAATATCTTTCTCAAAAATTAGTGTAGAAATTAAATGAGGAAATACAAGTAAACTACTTCTTGCAAGCTTAGTTTAATTTAGTGTTAGGTGCTATCATCATCATCATCATTAGTAGTACTTATAATGTTATAGTGCAACATTACATTACATTACATTACATTACATTACATTACATTACATTATTACAACATTACTAGCCACATAGCCACCTTGGGAGCATGGGCACTTCTCATCCTATGGCAAGCTGGTTATTCCTCTAAGAGTTGAATGCAGAAACTAAGTCAGGATTCCTTCCAGACTCTAGTTAGGGGGAAGATATAGTCAGTAAAAATCAACACTTTCTCTTTTCTTCCTTCTCTTTTCCTGAAACCTCTCTGACTGATTACCCAGAAGGGGCAGAAATGAGGAAATTTACACTCTAACTGCAAACATATAACAAGGGGAAGTTCCAAATGAGCTCTGAGAGAAGAGAAGATACTCATAGATTTCGTGTGTGTGTGTGTGTGTGTGTGTGTGTGCGTGTGTGAAGGGATTTTAATTCAATTTAATAGCTAATCTGAAAGACAGCAAAACACATACATTAAAGTAAAGGCAATGCAAGTCATAACAACAACTCAGAGATGCATTAAGAAAATTTGTCACCATGGTTACATTTACTAAGAAATTTGCTGCCTATTGCTAAACAGGCAAAGCAATACAGATGTATGAAATTGTGAGCTGTGTGATAAAATAGCCCTATATTTTCATTCATGAAGCCCATGGTGAGAATTTACTGTTACTGACATACATTATTCTTATTTTATAAGATATTATTCTCTAAAATTTCTACTGTGTCATGCAAACACATATACATGTTGACTGCAAAATTTTCTGTAGATGTCCCACAGATAATCAGAGCTGCCACTGTCCCTGGGTCTACGCATATATTTCAATGAAGCTTTATAGCTCTTATCATTTAAAAATAGTCTCTCTGGGAAATGTTTTCAGTACTTCTGGCCCCCTCTTTTCCTCTTTCTTTCTTTCTTTCTTTCTTCCTTTCTTTCTTTCTCTCCTTCTTTCTCCCTCCCTCCCTTCCTTCCTTTCCATTTCTTCCTTTCTTTTCTTTCTTTCTCTTCCTTCCCTCTAACAATCAACAAAATTTCTATTAAACTTTTAATGAATAGGCATTTTATTATTAAAATAATGTTAAGATAAAATTATAACAAAGATTGATTATAAGGTCTTGACAATTCTAGAACACGTTCACTACCCCATGCCCATTAGCATTCACTCCCCAGTTTCCTACTCTTCAACCTCTGGCAACTACCAATCTACTTTCTGTTCCTAAGGATTTGCCTATTCTGGGCATTTCATGTTTAATGGAATCATGAAGTATGTGACCTTTTGTATCTGGTTTCTTTTACTTAGTGTGTTTATGGTTCATTCATGTGGTTGCATGTATCAGTACTTTATTTCTTTTAGTGGCTGAACAATATTGCATTGTATGGCTTTATCACATTTTGTATATTCATTCACCACTGATGAACATTTAAATTGTTTCCATTTTGGGCTATTATGAATAATGGTGCTATAAACATTCTTGCACAAGGTTTTGTGTGGACATATGTTTGCATTTCACTTGGGTATACACCTAGGAGTGGAATTGCTTGGTCATATGGTAACTATAGGTCTAACTTTTTGAGGAACCACCAAAATGTTTCTCCAAAGCAGCTACACCAGCAATATATGAGGGTCCCAATTTCTCCATATCCTCTCCAATACTTGTCATTGTCCTTTTTTTTTTCTTTAGTCATCCTAGCAAGAGTGAAGTGGTGTCTCCTTGTAGTTTTGGTTTCATAATGCCTAATGATATTGAACATCTTCTCTTATTTATTCTGAATTCTCAAGTCTATTCCACTGATATATATATATCTTTTCTTATGCCAATGCTATGCTGTTTTAGTTAGTGTAGCTTTGTAGTAAGTTTTGAAATCAGGGACCATAAGTCCTCCAACTTTGTTCTACTCGAGATTATTTTGGATACTTGGGTTCCTTGCATTGCATATGAATTTTAGGTTCAGCTTGTCAATTTCTGCAAAAAAGCCAGCTGGTATTTTGACAAGGACTGCATTGACATTGTAGGTCAATTTCAGAAGTATTGCCATCTTCATATTAAGCCTTTCTGATACATAAATATGGTATGTCCTTCCATTTATTTGGGTCTTCTTGAATTTCTTTCAACAATGTTTTAGAGTTTTTAGTGTACCACTCTTGCACTTTTTGCAAATTTATTCCTAAATACCTAATTCTTTTTGATGACATTGTAAATGTTATTGTTTTCTTAATTTCATGTTTGATATTAATTGCTAGTATGGAGAAATACAATTGATTTCTTCTATAGATTTTATATCATACAACATTTTGGAACTGGAGCATTACCTTTAACATATTTTTTTGTGGATTTCTTTGAGTTTTCTATATATGAGATCATGCCATCTGCAAATGGAAATAATTTTATTTCTTCTTTTCCAATCTAGATTTTTGTTTGTTTATTTCATTATCTTTCTAGTTTCCCTGGCTAGAATCTCCAGTACAATATTGAGTAGAAGTGGTAAGAGCACTTGTGCCTTACTTGTACAAGAAAGTGTGCCTGATCTTGGATGGAAAACTTTAAGTGTTTCACTATGAAGCATGATGTTGGTTGTGGGTATTTTATAAATATGCCCTTCATCAGGTTGAAGAAGCTGTCTTCTACACCCAGTTTGTTCAATGCTTGTATCATAAAAAAAAATTGGATTTTTGTCAAGTGCTTTTTTCTGAGTCTATATGTGGTTTGTCTTCTATTCTTTTAATATGGCATATAACATTGTTTGATTTTTTGTTTATCAAACTAACCTTGCATTCCTGGGGCAAACCTCATTTGGTCATTGCTATGTAAACTTTTTGTGTGTTGCTGAATTGGTTTGTTAATATTGTGCTGAGAATTTTTGATTCTAGATTCATATGGATACAGATTCATACTGATATATATTCTAATTAATATTAGCTGTAATTTTTTTATATTGGCTTTGGCTTTGGTTTGAGGTTAATATTGGCTTCATATAATGAGCTATGAATTGTTTTCTCCTTTCTGTTTTTTGAAGGTGATTTTGAATGATTGGTGTTAATACTTCTTTAAACATTTGGTAGCCTCCACTAAAGTCACTCTGGTCCTGAGCTTTTCTTTATAAGAAGTTTATTAAATTATTTATTCAATCTCTTTATTTAGTACAGGTCTATTTAGACGAGTCTATGAATTATATATTTCATATTGAATCAGCTTCAGTAGTTTATGTCTTTCTAGGAATTTGCCAATCTGTGTTATCTAATTTGTTGATATCCAGCTATTCATAGTATTTCCTTTTAATCTTTTTATTTCTGTAAAATAGGTAGTGATGTACCTTCTTTAATTTGAGATTTCAAATTGAGTCTTTTATTTTTTCTTGCTCAGTTTAGCTAAGGGTTTGTCAATTTTGTTGATCTTGTCAAAGAAGCAACTTCTGGTTTCATTGATTTTCTCTTTTGATTTTCTAGACTTCATTTATTTCTGCTTCAATCTTTGCTATATTCTTCCTTCTGCTTGTTTTGGGTTTAGTTTGCTCTTCTTTTTTCATTTTTAAGGTTTGGTTCTACTCATATTGATCAACTAACTCACCATATATCACTCCAAGAAACTTTTGGCTGTTTCCAAAATTCAAATCCACTCTAAAAGACAAATATATTCCACCAAAAAAGATATTTTAAAAAGAATAGGCAGGAAAGGAGTTGCAGAACAGTAAAGTAAGAACATCCAATATCCAAGCCTCCTTAAAAGCAGTGAGAATACTAGTAAAAATGGTCAAAATCAACTTTTTACAACTCTGGAAATTAACCAAAAGCTTGCAACAATTCAAGGAGAATTTATTTAAGAAAAACATCTCACTCTCGGTAAGAATGGGGTGTGGTATTTTTCCTTATCCTAGTCCCATATACCCTTCCCAAAATGTTACTACAAAGAGGACATTTTATAATGATAAAAGGGTCGATTCATCAAGAAGACATAAGAATTGTCATCATATATACACCTAAAAACAGAGAATGAAAACAGAGAGAATTAAAGGCAGAGATAGATAACTCGGCAATAATATTAGCAGAATACAATAGCCCACTTTTAATAATTAATATAAAACCAGACAGAAGATGAAGAAGGAAATAAAAGATTTGAACAAAAATACAAAACATAGACCTAATACATATCTTTAGAGCTGTACCCATTAACAGCAGAATACAAATTCTTCTCAAATGTACATGGAATGTTCTCCAGGATATGCCATAAAAAATATAAATAAATTTTAAAAGATTGAAGTCATGCAAACCATATTCTCTGATCAAATGTAATGAAATTAAAAATACAGAAGGAAATTTGGGAAATTCACAAATAAGTAGAAATTAACTGCATTCTGCTAAATAACCAATGGGTCAAAGAAGATATCACAAAGGAAATTAGAATATGTTTTGAAATTAATTAAAAAGGAAAATACAACATTCTAAAATATCTGGATTCAGTGAAATTAGTATTTACTCTTGTGAGAGTTTAGCTCACAACTGGCTCCACGAAGATCCAAATCATGCTGACTCCTTTCTGTTGCATGGTTGAATTCTAATTACAGAACACCTTCAATAATGTCTACAACTGAATAATATTGCAAATTTAAAGAACAAATTCTTGATCAACTACATTTCTAAAGCTCTTATTCTATCCCTAATCATGATGACATAGTTCCATACATACAAGGACTCCCAAAGTGAACATTTACTCTAATATAAATATGCAGGCAATGCCTGATAATCTGTGCAGAGGCAAGAGGAAGTTTACCAACCTGCCTGATTTTCTAAGAGGAAAAATCATATATGCTCCTGCTACTTAGCAGAGTCCTCCAAGTAGTCAAGTTTTATCTCTTTGATGATTAATTCCAGAGATTTATTATTAACATGCACTCTAACTGCAGTCAGAGTTGAAATTAGTCATTTATTACAGTCTAACTGCAACTTATCAGAATTATCAGTATCAGGTTGCTTTATAGGCTTATTTTGTATTGTGCTATTGAGGTATAAAATCGCTCCTTCATTGCTATTTAAAACTGAAAAAAATATGGTAGCTACACTTATGAGCCGAGCATAATGCGTAGGGCTGTCACATCACTATAGTGTACCCCTGAAACTAATGTAACATTGTGAGTCAACTATACTTCAATTATATATATAAAATTATATACATAATAATTTATATTATGGAATCATATTATATATTATAGAAAAAGTATAACATGTAATATATGTACAAAATACATTTAATGCTAAAAATATTAATGCTAGGTCAACTGCATATGTATTGGTAAAAAAAAAATTTTAACTGGAAAACAGATTTCCTTAAGAATTTCAGAATTCAGTTTTTAAAAAATTGGGCTGCACAACCAAATGTAAGAAAAAAACTGAAGAAGCTGAGAAGTTGCATATTTTTGATGATTTTACATTTTAGCTGAACTCTGTGGATCGTTATAATCGTGTGTGTCATTTCTGGTCTTGAGAGTAAATGAATATATTTAATTTAGTTGTAATGTTCAGTATCAAAAGAGTTCTTTGGTCATTGATTGCTTATAGAGACAAAGTTATTAATTGTATTGTGTTACTTAGGAAATTGTGTGTGTATGTGTGTATATGTCAGCTAAAAGTCAAAGAAAGATTTCTCATTTCAGAAAGAATGATATTTTCACTGAGACTTATTCATTCAGGATCATCTTTTTCTTAACTAATTATATAAACTTGGAAAAACTAAACTTGGGAGTAAAATTAGAGCTACCATCATTTTGTTCTTTTGTTAAAAAGGAAACAGCCTCCTCACTATGAGTGACAGTCAAAACAATACTAAATGCCCAAAAAAGAGTAAAAATTAATCATACTTGGTTATAAGTCAAAGCACTACTTTTTTCCTTTTTGTTAACAAAATCATCACAGCTCTTTAGGATGTTAATGCTAGATTTCATTGATAAATGACTCAACCTAAATATCAACTGTAACATTTACTGTACCTGGATAAGCATGGCTTCACCATTCCAAATTTTCAGACTTCTATCTAACATGATCCCCCCACTTCTCCTATCTCAGAGGATTGGAAAAACCATCAGAGCACAGTAATTACACACAGTATTACTTTCACCAAGTATTTACAATCATTCAGATATGTAGATAACAAAAATTTACTATCCATGTGTTCTGGACTGGATACAGAAAGATGATTAAAGTCTTTGTCCTCAAGGAGTTCACACTTTAGGATAGGTCATTTCTCGTGAATATATTGGAAAAATTGCTAAGGGGTTTCAGAGGAAAAAAATCCCAAGTTTGATTACCATATTTTCAGTGCTCAGACATCATTCTGGTGAAATCTGGAAGAAAACATAGCAGACTAGGAGATTTAGAGTTATGGAAGTTTGTTAGGGAGCTACTGTAAAGGCCTGAACACTAGATAAAGAAGGTCTGAGCTCATTCTATATCAGTGAGCCCCAAGAGTTAGTCTTTATGTTTCTACCACATTCCACATGTTCAGTGGTTTCCCCAAACTCAGAGATTTTGAGTTAGTGTTTAGTACTCCTCAGTCTAAAAATAATCATGGAAATGCACAAACATTTAGATACAAGGCTACTTATTTGCAGTCTTGTCTACAATTGTGAAAAACTGAAAAAAGTTGGTATACAAAAATAAAGGTATTAGTTAAATAACTATGGTACATCCATTCAATGGAATACTATAGAGTGTTTGAAAAGAGTTTTTAAATAGATTTGAAAACATTAAGAGATATTAAGATGATATATTTAGTTTAAAGGCAAGTCATAAAGAAATATGTAGAGTAAAAATCTAGGGGCGCCTGGGTGGCGCAGTCGGTTAAGCGTCCGACTTCAGCCAGGTCGCGATCTCGCACTCCGTGAGTTCGAGCCCCGCGTCAGGCTCTGGGCTGATGGCTCGGAGCCTGGAGCCTGTTTCCGATTCTGTGTCTCCCTCTCTCTCTGCCCCTCCCCCGTTCATGCTCTGTCTCTCTCTGTCCCAAAAATAAATAAAAACGTTAAAAAAAATTTAAAAAAAAATCTAGATTTTTGTCCTATATGCATATAAGGGACTTAAACATACACATAAAATGTTACTAGTAGTCACTGTAGTATTGGTATTATGGAATATTTTTTCTTTGTTTTTGTTATCTATAGCTTTAGGTTTTACACCGTGAATATGCATTAGTTTTGAATAAAAAAAAATGTTATTGATTTTAAGGACATGAGGCAAGGATTTTAAGGGCTCAAGGTATGAAAAATGGTCTCCACTTCGTGGGCCACTGATTTTGCATATGTAACACTGCCACTGACTTTTCGTCACTAACCAACTTTCCCAACATTGCGTTCTTCAAACATTTAGCAATGTGTATGCCAGATAGCTCCCATCCACACAGCCATTTATGCATAGAGTGAAGAAAGAATTACCACGTGATCATTATTAATCATTATAATTATTCATATATCTGGACTATATGCCAGATATTGGCTGGGAAATGTTCATGTATTTTTGCTTCTTTAATTTTTATAAGGTGAATCAACCCTGTGAGTTTTATTATCATCCCCATTTACAGATTAGGTAGTCTGAGGCTGGAAGAGCTTAAGCGAAGTGTTGAACATTGATTTAAACTCACATTCCAAGATCAACGCTCCAAGAAAAATATAACAAGCTCCATTTATGTTTATTTTTTTAATGATTGTTTTGACTTTTTTTTTTAAATAACAGAAAGATGTAAATTTTGCCTTATCCTATCCATGTGTAAAAGGTCGGATATCATTGTATGAAATCAAAAAATTTTATATAATCACTCAAAAGAGAGAGCAGTATTTTACCTAGTGAAGTAGTGCTTTTAAGTAGGAAATCAATCATTTCCCACACCAAAAAATGTTCTCTACATTTTAAGATTTTCTTTTTGCTTTAGAGTGAAATACGTTTGTCATCTTCCTGGCCCTGTGCTTGGTCTCTTTTAACCTTATTACATTTCTTCTCTACAGGATTTCCTTTGGGAAATTTTACTATGGATGGTAACAATATCTATTCATTTATTTCAGCTTTTAGAAATTAGTTACACGGCATTTATGTCACACTTAACTTTCCAGGAGCTTTGAATTTAAGCCACAATTTAGCATTCCTAGCACTCCTCAGCCTCTTTTTTTTTTTTTTTTTTAATTTTACCCTTTCATCTGCCAAGTGATCCAGGAAGGTAGTTAGTACTATATATAGTTTATCTGAGGTAAAGAGATGGAGACAAACAGCAAACCATTCATTAAATACCATTACCTTTGGAACTTAAAAGTGGTAGAATCTGGAGTTTCAAGGAACTGTGGGGACCAGGCAATCCATACACAATAAATGGACTTCATCGCTCTATTTCACCACTGTTTCTTCCTTTGCCATTTCAAATGAGTAAAAACTTCTGTCTTTTTTTCTTCATTTTTATTAAAGGTACCTTAGAAAACTAAATATGTGGACAAATTGAGCAAAATTAAATAAGAAAAATCAAGTTGGAGGTGGAGGGGTTTACGCTCACCTTGGGGATCAAGGCAAGATCGTCAGCTTTGTGATCCTTATAATGGGAATACACAAGGAGGGAGGGAAGGCAGCACTGAAGGTCCTGGACTCGCAACGTTTCAGATCTGGAGAGGACATCAATATTATTTCCAACTTTTCACCATGTAGGATTAGATGTGTGTGGTAATAAAGACAGCTCTGAATGAATTATGTGTATTTTTTTACAGCACAACAACAACAAAAGAATTAAGAAAAGCTCTCAAAGATCAGATCTGTTTGCTTTCACTCTGTACTAAATTCTTATAATCTTTAGATGCATATTTTTCCGTTCTCCTTTCGAATAGTTCAAGATAAGCAGCTACCACCATTTCCCCTTGAAATTTAATTTCTTAATCCAGTAGTTGCAGAAGTACATCTTCCTGGACTACAGGCAAACCGATCGTTTGTTTTGTTCTCTGACTCCCATTTCCATTCCTTATCCGGTACTAAGTGAGGTGCCAGGCTTGAAGGCTCACTGCTGTTGGTGGCGGAGGCATTGCAAAGGGGACAGCATAGACATGGCCTCATGGCCCCAGGGCTAGGAACCGTAGCGCTTCTGCCTAAATCCAGCTTCTAAAATCCAGCATCCAGCCCCAACTACCAAGAAAAGAAATGCTTAATTTTGAGTTATTCTAACTGGCAATTGTAGTGTTCTTAGATTTTTACCTCTATTTTCTTCCCACCTCTTGGTCATTAAGAGCAATGGTACAGACTCAAACTGTTTCAACAGAGCACCGCTTATAAGCTCTTGCTAAAATGGATGTGTGGCCCTGGGCCATAATATTTATACATGTTTTCCTTTTTACTTGATTGTAATTAGCATGCTGTTTATTGCATTCTTTTTACCTTTCCTTAAGAATTTGCTTTTTCCTTCAATTGTTTGCATTGGTATCTTTTGAATTTCCTCCCTCTTATTTATTTTTTTGGCATAAATAATAATTGGTCCTACAGCAGGAGCTTGATAAAGCTTTTTATTATGTTCCCTTTTGTCCAACAGCAATCATGAGGCATAAAAAAAGTCTAAACAGTTTGTCCAGAGTTACATAACAAAGGAGAAGCAAACTTTTCAATAAGAGTTCATGTTCTTAGTTTTCCATATTCCATTTTCATTAAAGGTCCAGGTCTCCTGTTATTTCTGTTGATTGTTTTTCCCTCTAAATCCTTTAGATTTTTTTTTCCCAGTACCTTAATTTGTACTTTCTCTTAACTTCTTACGTTTGTTTTGTTTTTGAAATGTCTTTTTGATTCTATCCTTACTTCTTTTGTTTATGGATACTGGGAAGCAATTTCGTATCTCAGTTCAGTAAAGTGACATTTTCTCCAGCAGATCATTAGTCAGTGATAGCTGGTTCAAAGCCCAATATTCTGTAATTATAAAATCCATTTGTTCTCCAGATCGTTCAGTAAATTGTGTTAAACACATTGATAACCTATTTGGGGGGAAAAATCTAGTTGATTCTCACCATTACCATACCCCAAAATAAATTAGAAATAGATTAAAAGATTAGCTTTTAGTAAAAATTAAGCTTCCAGAAGAATTTTTTGTATTAAAGCAATGCAAGAAACCACACACACACACACAAAGACTGATATGTTTGACTGGATGTAAATATAATTTTTAAAAAATCCTTGGTATTTTAAGGCAACAATAAATCTTATATATTCAACACATATATCTGAGAAATAATTTATTGTAAATCATAGTCATCAATAATAAATACATTAATGCTACAATGTGAACATAAGGAAACATCATGAACAGACACTTCTCAAGGGTAAGGACTGATAAATAAATGAAAAATAATCATATGAAAATATATTTACCCCATCTGTGACCAGAAAAAATAAAAATTAAAGCAATAAGCCACTGCCTTTATTGCCTATGGCATAGCAAAATTTAAACGTCGGTTTAAAAGCTAGTGAAGTTTATGTGACTTTAATTGCCTTTTTAAAATTTCTAGTTTTTATAAATTTTCTACAATGAGTATGTGTCACTTTTATAATGAAAAAATTAACTCTTTAAAATATATATGGATGTGTATTTAATCTCTTCTCTGCAAGCACAATACATGACTAAGAAATGTACAGAGTTTTTAAGTGGATTCTACTGATTTGATTTTCTTATTTCACTGTATTTCGATTAACTTAAATATTGTTTGTTCATTGGAAATAAGAGTTAACAAAGGCAGAGATTTTTCCAAGTTAGTGACATCCTATGGTAATATTTCACAGCCAGGATAGAAGAGAACGATCACGATAAGGGCTGTTTTGTGGAAAAATTCTCTCTGTAAGGTCAACAGCTTGTACAAGATTAATTCCATAATTGAACTTTGAGACATTGTCTGAGGTGTTGAGGTGAAGTGTTATGGAATTGTTTAGGGTTCAGGGGAAATGGATTTGCCATAATAAAGGGAAATTTTAAGATAAATAGGTTATCAAGAAGGATGTATTTCTCTGTAGTGACAAATGTGGAGATACCATCCATTAATTTCACAATGTTAAAGTTAATCTCAGTGTAAACAATTTTTGAATTTTTGCGAAGATCTCTTTTAAGAGATCCATTAGAGAGGCAGAGGTGAGAGTTATATAAGACTTTATTCCATTATTACCCAAAATAATAACCAGGCAACACTTACAAGTGGTTTACTTATACTATCTGGTTAATCCTTATAATATCCCTCTGAAGCAAGTATTCTTAACTATTCATTTCACAGAAGAAGAAGAAATTGACAAGTAACGAGGCTAGGTAGACTGACCAAAGGTCCACCATAAGGACATGGGAGAGGCAGGACTTGAACCCAGACAAATATAACGGTAAAGACAGAATTTGTGCTCTGAATAATATACTACCTCTACATTAGACTTCAGTAGTCTTGACCTTCCGCCCAACAATTGGCCCCCAACTCCATGTGAGGCACCGGCTAGTCTAACATAATCTGCCCACCATTATTTTGCTTTTGGGTAGAAAAGCAGAAAGAGCTTGAGTTTTATATTCTAACTTGGATTGAATCTTTGTTCCACTTTCATGTTCCTAAGTTAGTTATTTCTTCACCTATAAAATAGAGGAAAGTAATAACCTCAGAGAGCTGCCATGGAAATTGAAATACCATATGTGAAAGTGCTTAGAACAGTGCTTGGCAAATCATAGATGTTTAATAAATATTAGTTTCCTTTCTTCCTTCCCTTGCCAGACAAAAGTTGTTCTTCCTTACAAAGTCAGTTTGCATGAAAATGCTTCCATGGCTCTCAATTTATCACAGAATCTTCAGAAAAGTTGCTCACTAGATCAAATGGACCCTATTAGACGTGGAATCTCAGAGGCTTCTAATCACCCTCCCCTCCCAGGCAGGGCATGCTGTGGAAAGCCCTAATAGAAGTTTATATAACCTGATGTTCACAATTCTCTCTTTTCTGGATTTGGGTAGGCTTTTTAATTCTTATTTCTGTGACTCTTGCTTTTCTCTCATTTCTCTTACATGACCCTGCCCCCAATTCCAAAATACACTTTTATACAAATGAACTCTAGCTCAAACTGCTTATATGCCATTTCTCAAAGATGCCTTATCATTTCCTGCTTCCACATTTTTTTTCTTCTGCCGGGCTCTCTCCCTGAAATAACCCTTTACCGAAAATTTATCTATTGAACTTTTACCTTCAAGGCTCAACTCAAATGCCTGTTCCTCATACATCTCTGGCCACTATGAATGGAAGTGATCTCCCTTTCTACTAAATCACTGTAGCACTGCATATCACTTAATGGACAGATGGCAGATACTGTAGTATTTTGGGGCTGAAGACTGACTGAAATGGCATCTGAGGGGCACCTGGGTGGCTCAGTCAGTTAAGTGTCCAACTTTGGCTCAGGTCATGATTTCATGGTTTGTGGGTTCAAGCCCTGCATTGGGCTCTGTGCTGACAGCTCGGAGCCTGGAGCCTGCTTCAGATTCTGTGTCTCCCTCTCTCTCTGCCCCTCCCTGCTCACACTCTGTCTCTCTCTCTCTCTCTCTCTCTCTCTCTCTCTCTCTGTCTCTCAAAAGTAAATAAATATTAAAAACATTTTTAAAATAATAAAAAATAAAATGGAATCCAATTAGCAATCCCTTAAATGGCCTCTCCCAATGCCTTACTAAAAAAAATCTCTGAAGCCAACAAAAGCCAAATTCTCACAAATACACTAAAAACTAATAAACAAGCTATTATCAGAATGAGGAAAGAATTTCTGACAATTTAAAGACCAGAGGAACTGTATTGAGAAATGATAAAAATTGCTTTCCCACTGGGGCACCTGGGTGGCTCCGTTAAGTGCCCAACCTGGGCTCAGGTCATGATCTCACGGTTTGTGAGTTCGAGCCCTGCGTTGGCCTCTGTGCTTACAGCTCAGAGCCTGGAGCCTGTTTCAGATTCTATGTCTCATTCTCTCTCTGCCCCTCCCCGATGTGTGCTCTGTCTCTCTCTGTCTCTCAAAAATGAATAAATGTAAAAAAAAAAATTAAAAAAAACCGCTTTCCCATTAAAAGTAGATTAAAATTCTTGGTCTGAGAGAACCACTCTTTATGCCTTCTCAACTGTTTACCTCCTACTCAAAACACAGGAGCCCTTGGGACACCTGGGTGGCTCAGTTGGTTAAGCGTCCAACTCTTGATTTCAGGGGTTGTGAGATGGAGCCCTGTTTCAAGCTCAGCACAGAGTCTGCTTGGGATTCTCTCTTTCTGTGCCTTCCCCTCTGGTGTTCTCTCTCTCTCTCTCTCTCTCTCTCTCTCACTCTCTCAAAAAACAAAACAAAATGAAACCATACATCACCAACAACAGCCACAAAAATAAAAAATGGTGGGGCCAAACATTCTTCTATCAGCTAGGTGAGATTTTATGGAGTATCCAGAATGCTACCCCCTAATCTCTAACAGGGATTCAAAAAGTTAACCATAATAATAAAAATTAGAAAAGGGTTTTCAAGATCATGCAAAAAAAATTAGCAGGTATGCCAATATTAATTTTTCTCAAGTGGGAGGTTGCAGGAAGGTTAATTGGACGAAGGTGATCAAAAGGTAATAAATTATGTATTGTACATGATGTGATGTACAACATGATGACTATAGCTAACACAGATGTGTGGTATATTTGCAAGTTTTTAAGAGAGTAGACCCTAAGTTTTCATCACAAGAAAAAAAATTTGTTTTCTTTGTGTGTGTGTGTGTGTGTGTGTGTGTGTGTGTGTCCCTAGGAGATAATGAATGTTAACTAAATTTATTGTGGTAATCATTTCACAATATACTTAAATCAAAAAAGATTGCCATGCATTTTAAACTTATATGGTGCTGTATGTAGATTACATCTCAATAAAACTAGAAAAAGTAATCAGATGTGAGGCAAGACATAAAATTAATAGGAAAGTAAATGTTTAATATTGATAAAATTTATAGTAAAGATATAATTATGAATCACTTCAAATAAAACAATGGCTGAAATATATAAAGTAAAAATCATTAAGAATATAAGGAAAAATAACAAACACAAGTGTTGTGGAAGACTCACATACATCTCAGGCTTTGAGAAATCCAGTGGGAAAAAATAGATTGGAATAATATTTTTAATAATATGCAGTAATATAATAAATAAGGTGATATAGATATACATATGTACATAGATAAATTTATAGCTAGCTAGCTAGAGGTAAATAAATAATCAAACTAGTTGCCTCCAAAAGTACCTATGAAATATTCAGAATACTTTATCATAGCGTTTGTCCCCAAGAAAGAATTAAGAAATTCCAAACTTTAGAAGTCCAACCATTCTCTGATTTGTATTACTATAGCTAGAAATTAATAAGGAAAATAAATTTGTAAACACATAAACATCAAGCCAAAGCAAGAATTAAAACTACAATCACAAACCATTTATTTTTTTATAAACCATTTAGAAATCAATAAATAGAACATTACATATCAAATTATAGAATGCCACCAAAGCTACAACCAGAGGCAATTTCATAACAGGAAGAACTTACTCACTTTTGTTTAGTTGGGTTTTGTTGTATGTTCTAATAATTTTCCATTGTTTAAAATTAAGCTGTAGCTACTTGAATATTTCCGGATGTAGTGCTCCATAGTAAATGTGTAAATCACCCTTCAAATGAAATACGCTGGACCTAGTATTTGCTCTTACTGTCTTTGTTCACATTTGTTATGACCTGTTTTTCCCTGTTTTCCATTTCCTTGGAACACCAACCAGTTGGCACCGTATTTGATCACCTGACTCATGCCCGAGGCCCTTTAACTTAATAGATTTTGTGAATAAAATCTCTGATTTTGACCCTCAATCTTGCACAGGTTATTTTATAGTTACTTCTTGTTTCCAAGCAGCTAATGTTACTGGTAAGAGGCACTCACACCTTCTATTGAGGGCACAAGGGGCCCTTATAATTTGGCAAAGCCCCACCTCACCTCTCAACAAGAAGAGGGAAATTACAGAGGGAAGATAAATGTAATTCAGAATAAGAATCTGTGATCTGTATGGCCCTTATGAGTTTATCACAGAATTAAATACATATACACACATATATACATGCATGCATGCATACATAGATGGAGGCTACAGATGCTATTATTTGGGGATTCACTCAGACGTTATAAAAAGTACATATATTTTAAAACTTTTAAATTCTACCTCAATAGTAATACTGTGAACTAAAATTGATTTTTCCCATTCTGAGCTTCCTATGTCCAGTAAGATCATGTGTCAAAAATATTAGATGGCTATATGATTTCTATACTGAGCTCTCAGACATACAAAAAATAAAATTGTTTTGTGTTATACATAATTTCTCAATTCAAAAGTGATGTTTACTTTTCCTAAATTTTTCACTTAATATTACTAGCCATTTTATTATTTTTGTGTCAAATATACCTATTAATGAATTATAGTGTGTTTTCTCAATTCAGATTTATTTCCAACAACAAAACTTTCAGTTTCCTGTAAAGAAACTCTGGATAGTTGCTATAGTCCACTATGGTACCATAAGAGGAAAAGACATTTGGTCCTTATTTCTGTAAAACTTCTCGCTGAATTGTGTGTATGCACAGAAAGACGAATTTGTGTGATCAAAATGATTCACGTGGTGTCTAAACCTATTAACATTCTTCCCCAATGTAGACGAGGGTCCAACGTATCTCTTACATTGGACATGAGTAGCTTGGGGAATGTTGAACCTTTTGTGGCTATCCCAACCCCACGGGAGAAGGTAGCAATGGAGTATCTGCAGTCAGCCAGCCGAATCCTCACAAGGTCACAGCTGAGGGACGTCGTGGCAAGTTCACATTTACTCCAAAGTGAATTCATGGTGAGCCAGCTGTTTATTATTCACTCCTCAGTAGGTATTTTGATAAACTAGACCCTAGAGGCACCTACTAAAATGGCACTGTCCTCCACTCAAGTAAACAAACAGTTACAGTTTAAAAGGTTAAGTACAAGGTTTTAGAGCCACCCTACATCTCATCAAGTACTGATAAATGTTCAAACTAGCATGTGATTACTAAATTGAGGCAGAGTATGTAGGAGCTGGCCAGGCAGAGAAGTATCAAGAAGGAACTAGGCAGAGAAGAGGCATTTCAGGAAGAAGGAACAGTTTACTGTCACTGTTTGGGGAATTAAGTTGTTCGATTTAGCTGATGCATTGAAATCAAGGTGGAAAGTGGCAAAGCTTGAGCCTCAGAGTTATAAAAGAAACCTGAGTCTTGATACATATTTAAAAGTTTGAACTTTATCTTAAGTTTGTAAAAGATCACTCTATCTGCAGTGGAGTGAACATTAGAAAGGGGTATGTTGGAAGCTCTAGAGTGATCCTGTGGACTGGGCATGGTGGTCTAAACTAAGATAGTAGGAGTGAAAATGTGGGAAACCTATAGGAATCTGCAAGAAGGGGGCCGAATTGGATGAGGCGGCCAAAATAAGGGAAGAAGTCAGAAATGATACCTCAGTTTGTGACATGAGGAACAGGCCGCATACAGTGACCTTAAATGAAATAAGGAACATGGGGGAAGACCAAATGTGGGCTAAAGAGGATTGGGAGTTTTAGCCAAAAGTGATGGCAACCCATCAGTGTAGCTGGTGATAACTCGATTCATGAAAACACATTTCCGACCCAGAGAGCATGGAGACAGATTAGACCTTCTTAGTTCTAATTACTGCCCAAGGGAATTATGCATTTTATAGCTCACTTTAATCTTAAATCAGTTGTACATCGTAAGCCAAAGTCTGTTGATTTTAATAAATTGATCATCCCAAGTTCTGTTCAGATATTTGCAGTCACTCTAATGATGAAATACCCAGCAATGGGCTAGATCTGCTGTTAGCCTCTTCAACTACTGTTAAGCATCCAAAGTAAAACATGAACATGCAGTTTTTAAAATTAGACTTTGTAGTGTGTCATCTTTTCATATATGAAGAAGATGAGACCTAGTGAGATGCAAGAACAAGTCAATGATCATACAGCTAATCAAAAGTACATCTAGTATTCTTTTCTGGAACCATAGATAGCTCTTTGTTCTTTGAGATAAGCCCTTAAAGGAAAAATGACAAGGAGTACCAAAAAGAAAGATAATGCTGGAAGATGATAAATTGTCAGTGTGTGTCAGAAAACAGGAAGAAGCAGAGGAGAAACAAACATATCATAGCTTTGCTAAAACAGACTGACCTGTTTGAAATTACCAAACATGAATATGTGCTTTCTGTTGAACATCCAACAATTTTGCTTATTTTGGTCACTTGGAACTGAGAAGTTATAACATTTAGTTGGAACAAAGAGTAGGAATGAATGTTATAAATATCTAAAATAGTGCACATTTAGGAAATGATATTTAAAAAGTAAACTACTTCTCTCTGTAGACCACATCTCAAATTTATAAGATAGTCAGGCTTTCCTCAAATTTTCAGATTGACTGAAAACTGGGACAATTTGAATTAATTTATGGATAACTTCTTCCATGTAAATGAATATTAGGCTGTTGAGTTATATTTTCCACTGCAGAAACTTTAAGTAACAAAAATAGTATTTCACGTGATCTAAAGATGAAAGTTCTCTTATTTCACGTTATCGTTTAAGCAATGTTTTGCAAAAATTTAATTAGAGATCATACTATGTTGTGTAATCAAATCCTTAAATGATTTTTTTGACCCTTTTGAAAACTTTGGCTTATTTCTTTCTTTGTCCCAGTCAGCTACAGATGCTCACCTTTTAGATCTAATTCATTTCCACGGAGCCATTTCTACTCTAATTGTTCCCTCTCCAAGCATTTGAGGCACATGACATATATTCTGACTGAGTAAAACTATTTATATTCTTGTTAAGTGGGAGAAAACAGTGTCTGGGTGACCTTCACTAAAAATACTACATTGACAACACAAATGGAACTGTACAATTATCAACCATTCCTTAATACAAAAAAGCATCCTATGATCATCTCCTGAATCAACAAAAAAGCCCTTTGTATTTACCATTTGGGGAGGGAGGTTTTAATAATCCTAAAAGAGTTACACAATGTTAGTTTTTTTTTTTTGTCAACGTTTATTTATTTTGGGGACAGAGAGAGACAGAGCATGAATGGGGGAGGGGCAGAGAGAGAGGGAGACACAGAATCAGAAACAGGCTCCAGGCTCCGAGCCATCAGCCCAGAGCCTGACACAGGGCTCGAACTCCCGGACCGCGAGATCGTGACCTGGCTGAAGTCGGACGCTTAACCGACTGCGCCACCCAGGCGCCCCTAGAGTTACACAATGTTAAAAGAGAATCCATTGTAGTGAAATTTTTGGCACTGAACTTATATAAAGATTTAAAGAAATTTGAATACATTGTCAATTTTCAGCTGTGTGTGTACATATTTCTAGCAATTATGTCCAAATAGAAGTTTAAAAATCTAATCAAAGTTGTATATGTTTCTTTGATAACCATATATAAAATAATACTTTCTAAGACAGAGAGGTGTTTCTTAGAGTCAGCTTGACAGGGTGCAGCTAATATGTTTATAAAAGGAAGGGTGTTGGTCAACCAGAGGTGGTAGTCTGTTGTTTTATAAATGACTTTGAAGTTCAGTAGGGCTCTGGATCAGATGGCCCCCTGGGAAGATTTTCTTTGTGGCAGCATTAGATACACTAATTTGATATCATTTATTTTTGCAGGAAATTCCAATGAACTTTGTGGATCCCAAAGAAATTGACATTCCACGTCATGGAACTAAAAATCGCTATAAGACCATTTTGCCAAGTAAGTTTCTTGATTTAAGTAGTTTGCATTATAAAGCACAAGCCTTCCCCATTAACCTCCACCTCATCGATTCCCATCCTCACAACTTCTCTGTATACACAAAAGTTGGAGTTATAAATACACATCAAGACTAATAACCATTAAAGTAGTTTGAGGTTAATAACTTTATCCTGTATTACTTTTATTACAGTGGTCAGCTCACAATTCCAATAGACACATGGTTCTAAACTTTTATTGTGTTGCACATTATGGTCAGTTGGTTTTCATCAAGAGTATCAAAAAATTCAATGGGCAAATAGTCTTTTCAACAAATGGTGTTGAGACAACCAACATTCACATGCAAAAAAAAAAAATGAAATTGGACCCTGCCTCACACTATATGCAAAAATTAATTCAAAATGGATCAGACCTGAAGGTAAGAGCTAAGATTATAAAGCTCTTAGTATAAAGCAGATGTAAATCTTCATGACCTTGAATTAGTCAGTGATTTCTTAGATGTGATGCCAAAAGTACAAGCAACAAAAGAAAAAATAAATTGAACTTTATGAAATTAAAAAGTTTTGTGCTTCAGAGGTCAAAGGATACCATCAAGAAGATAGAAAGATGACTCACAGAATGGGAAAAAAAATTGCAAATTATATATCTAATAAGGGACTTCTGTCTAGAATATATAAAGAACTCTTAGCACTCAATTATAAAAAGACAATTCAATTTGAAAATGGGCATAGGACTTGAATAGACATTTCTCCATAGAATATACACAAATGATTGGCAGGCATTTGAAAAGATGCTCAACATCATTAGCCATAAGGTAAATCAAAACCACAATGAGATAACACTTCACATCCACATGATTAAAATAAAAATGATAGACTATAGAAACTGTTAGCAAGGATGTAAAAAAACTGGAACCTTCACACATTGCTGATAAGGATGGAAAATGGTACAGTTACTTAAGAAACAGTTCAGTAGTTCCTCAAAAGGCAAAGCCTAGAGTTACTATATGACTCAGACATTCTACTCCTAGTAATATAACCAAGAAAAATGAAAACATTTCATTGTCAATCACTAGACAAATAGCTAGTTGGAATTTTGGCAAAATCCAAAAACATCTCAAAGTAATAGTTCTGGAAAGATGGAGCCACAAAGACTTTTAAAAAGTATTGATATTGAAAAGCTATACACAAATGTTTGTAACAGCATTATTTATAAGAGCCCCAGGGGCGCCAGGGTGGCTCAGTCAGTTAAGCATCCGTCTCTCAATTTTGGCTTGGGTTGTGATCTCACGGTTTGTGAGATGGAGCCTCGCATCAGACTCTGTGCTGACAGCGTGGGGCTGCTTGGGATTCTCTCTCTCCCTCTCTCTGTGCCCCTCCCCTGTGCGTGCACTCTCTCTCTCTCTCAAAATAAACAAGTAAGCATTTAATAAAATATATATATAATAGCCCCAAATGTGGAAACAACCAAAATATCCATCAACTGATGAATATATAGAGTGTAGAATGTCCACACAATGGAATATTACCCAGCAATAAAAACAAATGAGGTGCTGATGCATGCTACAACATGCATGAACCTTGGAAACATTATGCTACGTGAAAGAAGCCATCACAAAATCCCTCAGATTATGTAATTCCACTTATATGACGTGTCCGGATTGGCAAATCTATAAAGACAGAAACTGTGTTAGTGGTTGCCTGGTGCTGGGAGGCATGGGAAATAACTGCTAAATAACTAAAGGGAATGGGGTTTATTTGGAGATGAGGAAAATGTTACAAAATCAATTGTGGTAACAGTTGTACACTCTGTGAATTAAAAAAAAAAAAAACTCTGTGATGGCACACTTTAAGTGAGTTCATCGTATGGTATATGAATTCCATCTGAATAAAGCTGTTACCGAAAAATTTCATTGTGCATAACAATCACCTAGAATCCTTATAAAAATTTAGAGTCCTGTGCCCCACCCGGGGCATTCTGTTTAAGTAGGTCTGCTGTTGGGCCCAAGAATCTGTGCTTCTAAGCAAACATCCAGGTGATTCTGGTACAGATGATACCAGGACCACACTTTGAGAAACACTGTTTAGACTATGTTTGTTTTTTTTTTAATGTTTATTAATTTTTGACAGAGACAGACAGGTGTGAGTGGGGGAGAGGAAGAGAGAGAAAGAGACACAGAATCTGAAGCAGGCTTCAGGCTCTGAGCTGTCACCACAGAGCCCGATGTGGGGCTTGAACCCACGGACCATGAGATCATGACCTGAGCTGAAGTCAGATGCCCAACCAACTGAGCTATCCAGGCGCCCCTAGACTATGTTAAAACTGAATTTAACTCCATGAAATTTATATCAAGCAATGAGCCAGCTGCCAGGAACCAGTAAGAAATAAGGAATGGCTTATAAGATCAAGGAGGTCATGGACTAGAGAGGAGAGATATGTAAATGAGTAATTATGTTCAATATAATAAAAGCCAGAATTGGGATCTGGCCCAAGTGGTGTAGGAATATAGAGAAGACTGACTAATTCTGCTTACAGTGGCAAAAATGCTTTGGAGAGGATGTTACATTGTCAATCACTAGACAACAGATAGTTGGGTTTTGGCAAAATCTATAAACATCTCAAAACGATAACTCTGGAAAGATGGAGCCACAAAGACTTTTAAAAAGTATGGATATTGGGGCACCTGGGTGACTCAGTCAATTAAGTGTCTGACTTCGGCTTAGGTCGTGATCTCATGGTTTGTGAGTTCAAGCCCCACATCCGGCTCTGTGCTGACAGCTCAGAGCCTGAAGCCTGCTTTGGTTTCTGTGTCTCCCTCTCTCTCTGCCCCTCTCCGGCTCATGCTCTGTCTCTCTCACTCTCAAAAGTAAATAAATAAACATTAAAAAAAAAAAAAGTATGGATATTGAAGGTGCCTGGGTGGCTCAGTTGGTTAAGCATGCAACTTCAGTTCAGGTCATGATCTCACAGTTCATGAGTTTGAGCCCCACATCGGGCTCTCTGCTGTCAGTGCAGAACCTACTTTGGATCCTCTGTCTCCCTCTCTCTGCCCCTCCCCCACTCTCACTCTCCCTCCTTCCCAAAAATAAACAAACATTAAAAAATAATTTTAAAAAGTATGAATATTGAATAGTAGAGTCTTCATAATCAAGCCCATTAATTCACTCGTAAAACATCAAATTCTCCATATTTATGGTAAAAGAATTACTGTTAATGGTATCTTTGGGCTTCCCCCTCTGGTGGAGTTGAAAACACCCCACTATAACATATTTTTACCTGGTCCATGTAGTATAGTCCTGTTGAAAGATATTTTATAACTACAGCTGGCTAAAGGGGATGAAAGTGCTGTGAGTTAAAAATAGTGCTTCTCTCTTTCTCTGTCTCTGTCTCTGTCTCTCTCTCTCAAGATTTTTCATCTGAAATTTACCAAACATAAATAATTAGGGCATATACATCCATCGCAGTTTTACCTAACCATCTAATGTCAGATGGATTTGGAAATTATTGGGATTATTTAAAGTTCAGCCTTCTCTATTTCCTGCCCAGATGATATCAGACATAGCCCTTCATAGTCCTGTGTCAGCTTTTCCATTCCCAGAACTGGGTGGATCACTTGAACCAGGGCACCTGTGCTGACAACTGATGTTGCAAATAATGAATTTTCTGTTGAAAATGTCTGAAAGCCTCACCCACTCCCTGTTGCACAAAATATAATTTAGTAAATACAGTTTGGGCATGCCATACCATTAGTTGAAAATAATCAGAAAAGACTGGAGTTTATATGGAAAGCTGTTTTTTTATGGTTTATTTTGGACTGTAGTATGGGATAAATTTGTAATATTTTAAGTATTATAATTTTGTATTGTTTTAACTTATAACAAACCCAAGTTTAAAAGCATCCAGCTTGTACATATTAGTGAGGCTGTATAATTTGGAGTATGGTTTACAGCAGAAATATGGGTGGCTCAGAACCAATTAAATAATAGCTGTTTCTCTGATGATGATGTCAGCCTGGCTCAGAACACTCTACATGGTAGATTAAAGTGAGAAGGTCAAGTTTATATCACATTATTTTGCAACATAAGCAAATATTAATGATGAAAATATATCTATGTCCTAAATCACAAAAGCAATGGGAAAAAAAAATCATACATCAATATGAAGTTATTTGCACAATGAAGTATAATAACAAATTTCATGTATATTTATTCCATGCAAACAATTTATTTATACAAATATAAAATACATAGATAAAATTAAAGAACTCTATTAATTAAACCTAATTACTCTGGCCATCATTTCATATTTAAAAATTTAAAGTCTGGTAATATTTCCTACTTATGTTTCCTGTTCTATTAAGTGCCCAGAACAGAGTACACATGCAAATAAGTGAGCCACTCATTAGACAACAAATTGTATGGCTAAAACAAAATACTGCAGTTAGACTTGACTCCCTATCATGGCAAGAGCACTCATAGTTTACACAGATGACTTAGTCTTTCTGTTCCACCTAACCTTTCCTCATCCCTTAAAGATAGTGATAATAATATCACTCCATAGGGCCGTGTAGAGAATTAAGTAATAATATGTGAAAAAGGAAGTTCCAACCAATAGAAAGCCCTCAGGTAATGTTAGTTTCTCCTTTCTCCCTACCTAACTGAAGATGAATTCATCACTAACCCCAGAACCAATTCCAGAAAATAGGAACACTAAGTAGACAAAGGCAAGTTTATAGTTTCAAAAGCAGACTCTTTAAGGGTCCTGTTTTCTCTCATAATTTTCACATGGATCTTAAAAAGTGAGTTTCCATGTAATCACCATCTTGCACTGCAGAGATCATCATTGTCCACCAAAACTCTGTACAGTGATGGAAATGTTCTATATCTCCAGTGTGATGGCCATTAGCTACACGTGGCAATCGAGCACTTGAAGTATAGCCAGTGCACCTGAGGAACTGATTTTTTTTAATTTTATTGTATTTTAATAACTTAAATTTAGCTCCATGTGGCTAGTGGCACCATTTTGGACACTGCGGGCCTGAAGTCTTCTCTTTCTCCTGCAACAAAGTGGAGGTGACTCCCACTCACCTTGAAGGCGTGGCCAAGTCCCTGCCTTTCCTCCCATTTCCCAGTTGTCTTGAATTTATCTAGAAAAACTATATTATCCTACTCATTTCTGTCTTTGCCCAGGGATACACTAACAGTGTGCACCCTTCCCTCATCTGATAGCTTCTCCTCTTGACTCCAAACCTCAAACGCATTTCTTCCTGGAGAAGAAATCTCCAGCACAGGATAACCTTTCATAAAATCTGATAGGATAGGATGCAGTCAGAATATCAGGATCCAGGTACCATTTCGTCTGTTAAATGGAAGGCTTAAATTGCCAGAGATATTTTAAAGAGGACAAAATGGGGAAATGTCATGTGTTCTCTACATGAAATCTATGTGGTCAATATTTTGTTGAGAGGAAAAAAAAACAGGAAGGAGGACAGGAGAAAGAGAAGGAATAAGAGAGGAAGAGAGGGAGGGAGGGGAAAAAGGGGAAGAAAGCAAGAGGAGAGAAGGAAGAAAATAAAAGCAGAAAAACAAAAGAGAGGGAAGACAAGTTGCTCAATGTTGGAATTGTTATTGCTACCACCCGGAGGTATCATAAGTGGCATGCTAAATATTTAGCGTATAATCTAGAAGCATCTATTCTGAAAAAAGTTATCAGAGTGAATTTGACATACATATATATCATATATATATATATGTATGACATGTATATATGACAAATATACATATATATATTTAAAATACACATGTACACTTAAAATGCATAAAGTGAATAAAATTATAACAGTGATGATGACAATGATAAAGTTTTAGATATTTTTTAACCCTCAGCTTTTTTTATTAGTCCAGTCTAACATTAAAAAGGCTTTGGTTAGGGGCACCTGGGTGGCTCGGTCGGTTAAGCGTCTGACTTCGGCTCAGGTCATGATCTCACGGTCCGTGAGTTCGAGCCCCACGTCGGGCTCTGTGCTGACAGCTCAGAGCCTGGACCCTGTTTCGGATTCTGTGTCTCCCTCTCTTTCTGCCCCTCCCCTGTTCATGCTCTGTCTCTCTCTGTCTCAAAACTAAATAAACGTTAAAAAAAAAAAGGCTTTGGTTAGAGGGGTGCCTGGGTGGCTCAGTTGGTTAAGCGTTCAACTTTGGCTCAGGTCATGATCTCAGTTTGGTTCATGAGTTCAAGCCCCGTGTCAGGCTCTGTGCTGACAGCTCAGAGCCTGGAGCCTGTTTCGATTCTGTGTCTCTCTCTCTCTCTGTTCCTCCCCAGCTTGTGCTCTGTCTCTCTCTCTCTCTCTCTCTCTCTCTCTCTCTCAAAAATAACTAAACATTAAAAAAAAGGGGGGGGCAGTCTTTGGTTAGAAAACTAATTTTCCTCTCAGTCACATGCTTCATTCTTGTTTAAAAAAAAAGGTATTTGGAAACCTCTAAATACTTGGAAATCTTATAAATTATCAATTTCCAAAATAAACTTAATTTAGCTAGACAAGGAACCTGCATCTAAGCGGTTTATAGGGCTGAGTTCCCAATAAATCATATACTTGGTAGGCTTTATAAAAACTGAAGGAAGTGGGCCTCTTTTCAAGTCTCAGTGGTTTAGAGCTCTTGTGGAAACTTCTAAGAATCAGTGAATACTGAAAAGGAATGAAAGTTTTCCTGTCCCCTTCACTAAGGAAGAAAAAAAGTATCTAGAAAGTCAACAGCAGTGTCTCAACTTTAATAGAAATGAATTGTGATATTAAACACTCTATGAGCCACATACCAGATAGAAATCACAATGGATACTAAAGTTCTTTTTTTTTTTTTTAAGTGAATTAAATACAGGTCTTGCCCTCAAGGGGCTCACTACAATTCATTGAGGACAGGCAAAAAAATTAAGCACTTAAAATACAAGATGGTAGGGGCCCATGGGTGGCTTCGTCGGTTAAGTGTCTGACTTCAGCTCAGGTCATGATCTCACAGTTCGTGGGTTCGAGCCCCGCATCAGGCTCTGTGCTGACAGCCCAGAGCCTTGAGCCTGCTTCGAATTCTGTGTCTCCCTCTCTCTTTACCACCTCCCCCACTCACGTTCTCATTCTCTCTCTCTCTCTCTTTCTCTCACACACACACACAATTAAATGAACATTAAAAAAAATACAAGATGATAAATATTAAAATAAAACATGAAGAAAAAACTGCCATGGGCCTATTTGGTATAGATCAACAAAAGGATCATTGATGGGCATCAGCAAGAATGGTGTCTGCATAAAACTAATGTTAGGATAGATTGGAGTGTACCCAAGGAAGACTGAATTGTGGAAGAGGAGGTAAGAACAGTGGGTATGATAAAGTCTCAGAATTTTATCTTTCTGGAGAAGAACAGCAATAGAACAATTACTAAAGAGGAATGTATAGAACTGGCTTCTTAAAAAATGGAAGGGACCATTAAATCAACGCAGTAGACATCGAGTGCCTGCTACACATATAAAGACCGTGCTAGACACTAGGTCGTATAGATGAGGAAAAAACCTCCATCCTTGCCTTAGGATGCTCAGAGTGTACCAGATTAAAGAAATCATAAAAGGATGAATTGATCTTAATTCATGTATGAAAATGTTGGTAAAAATAACTACCATAGTTTTCCTAACACTGGTTTACAAAGAGTGTTTCAACTTCTTGATGGAAAGTGATTTGAGAAGTTAAGACAATACTGCTAACACGATAGCAATCTATGTAATATCATTTTCATGCTATAGGTGACCAAAGTGCCACACGTGGTAACTAAAGACAGCTTCTTTAGCAAGAGGGGGTTTAGGCCAGACCAAGTGTTTGCTTTGGGCAGAAGAGAAGAGAGAAGTGAGCAAGGAAAAATGGTGCAAATTCCAAATCCAAAGAACAAGAAAAGAAGCATAAATAAGACATAGGGATCAAGAATCAGGAACCCACCAAAAAATGGCATGATGAATAAAATCATCTCAAGCTTATGGGTAACATTTGTGTTGAGGGACAGGGGAGGGGTCAAGATGGGCCCAAATGTCCCTCAATAAACACAGATGGATCAAGAGACAGACATGCAGACACATCAACAACAAACATTGACACAAACCAGATGACCAGTGTATAAATTAACAAGTGTGCTATGCACAGTTATTGGTGTTCTAAGGACCTTTCAAAAGAGTAAATTTGTCTAATACATTCCTTCTTGTTTTCCTCATTAGACCCCCTCAGCAGAGTGTGTTTAAGACCAAAAAATGTAACTGATTCTTTGAGCACCTACATTAATGCTAATTATATTCGGGTAAGTAAATAAATAAAATTTTCTTTCTGATGAGCACGTCAACTCACTATTTGGAATTGTTGGGGGATTTTTTTTTTACTCAGAGTGGATTAATTTTGATTTAACTTGATTACTAGCAAGGTTATTTGCTTGTTTAGTCATAATCAACATTGGTAGTGGGTCTTTTACATTGAGTCTTCCTTTCCTGTGTGTCTGTGGCTGCAGTGCTGTCTAGGGTCTGCTCTGATGAGAACTGAGCATTATGACCCTCAATACCATGTGCTGTGTTTGACTAGCTGGGAGAACAGTCACGTGACTCGTGCTAGAATCAGTGAAGCCGCGGAAGTTGTGTTGCTTTTGGACTAGTAGAGCCATCTTGTTCTGAACTTGTTCTAAGCTTTCAGTGCAAGGCATGAATTTCAAAGCCAATATTTCTGTCTCTTTACTCAAACTAGGGCTACAGTGGCAAAGAGAAAGCTTTCATCGCCACACAGGGCCCCATGATCAACACCGTGAATGATTTCTGGCAGATGGTTTGGCAGGAAGACAGTCCCGTGATTGTTATGATCACAAAACTCAAAGAAAAAAATGAGGTATGACCTTTACCCAAGTAGTGAACGTTGTATATTTTCGGTTGCTGTAGGAGAGATATTGTCTAAGGAAAATTGCCATGTACTTAATGACAGATTTAAGATGGAAACTTTAAGGCATTTAAAGACAATTTCACTTCATGCTTCCAAGAAATGGTAATTAGTGTCATTGTATGAATGGCAGGTTTCTTTCAGACAAATCAATATACTTGGCGTACATGTATCTCACATATTCCACATAGCTCTGCAAGGAAATGAGGAGTTATGAATTACCACTGTGGTTTATAGGCAGGGAAATGAAAAAACTACTCATGTCCCAAGTAATTTTTAAGCACTTACTGTGTGACAGATACTATTTTAGTTGTTGGCAATATAAATATATTAGTAAACAAAGCATACAAAGATACCTGCCATTGGTCGATTTTTAACTTGCTATTGGGGAATCCAGATTAAAAAACAATAAACATAATAAATTCATAAAACTATAGCAATTAGAAGGGATAAATGGTATAGGAGGAAAAGGTAGAATAAGATAGAGAGATTGGGTGGGGCTGAGCTGTAAGAAGGGTCAAGGGGAAGGTGAGCTTTGAAAAAAAGATTTGAAAGAAGTAACAAAGCCAAGCAACTTTTTTTTTTTTTAATTTACATCCAAGTTAGTTAGCATATAGTGCAATAATGATTTCAGGAGTAGAATCCAGTAATTCATCCCCTACATATAACACCCAGTGCTCATCCCAACAAGTGTCTTCCTGAATGCCCCTTGCCCATTTAGCCCTTCCCCCCACCCACAACCCCTCCAGCAACCCTCAGTTTGTTCTCTGTATTTAAGAGTCTCTTATGTTGGGGCCCCCTCCCTGTTTTTATATTATTTTTGCTTCCCGTCCTTTATGTAAATCTGTTTTGTACCTTAAATTCCACATATGAGTAAAGTCATATGATATTTGTCTTTCTCTGACTAACTTCAAAAAGTCAAGCAACTTTTTCAATATCTTTGTAAGAAATCCAAGAAAAGGGTCAAAGTTAAATTCCATTTGCATACTAGCAGTCTTTCCTCAGGGTCTAGTTTGTAGAACACTCATTCTGTACTTTACATCATAAAAAGAGAATTGTGTAATTCCCAAAGGGTGCTATCCTAGGTACTGCTTACATTTTAGGGCATCTTATTGGATCATTTATCATCTGGTTTTAGTCAGCGCTTGTGTTTGTTTTCTTGTTAAAATTACTGTGTCAGGGCTTCAACATGACAATAAGAATTTAAGAAAGCTGAGCTTTCCTTTTTACCTTTCTGGTGAGTTCTATCCCATGAGTATACTATATTCTGGCTGCTAATCAAGAAAATCCAGGCTTACACGCAGGAGTTTATGAGTTTTGTAAAGTTCGTTGCATTCTTTCATTTTTGCTACAATAGATAAAGTATTTTTTTTTTCTGAAAGTTATCCTGGAAAAAAAGTCTATTTGGGGTCTATAGATGAAGTTATGTACTTAATTAACTATATAGCTTACAAAGAAATGTATTTTTATGAATTTTATATGAAAGCCAGAGGTGGCATAATAAAAATAGCCCCTAATATTCTCGGCTGTGTCACCCATATCAATCTATCAACACACTGGGACGCTGATAATTCCGGCACAGTTGTTTAACACCCATGGCATTTTGCCTTTATTTTACCTAGTAGGAAAATATTTTTCAAGCTTAAAATGTACATTCTCTATATATGCATCTGTATATACATTCCTGCATACATATAAGCCAGATAATGTGAAAAACCTCCCATTACAAAACTAGTCATACTGGTTAAAATTTTAAATAGCATAAAATGTAAAATATAAATTAGCAACATTTCCTCAATCTGAGTAGATTGCATTACTCAGTATTAAAATTAAAAATTCCGTTCTGTTCAGACCCTCCATGATGTAAACATAATACTATAGAGGAAAGTTTGATGTTTTACAGATAAAACAGTAAAATAAAAATAGCATGCATAACAGAGCTTGGGGGAAAGAAAAGTCCCAGCCGGCAAAAAGTGAATAAAAGGCATAAAACCAGAGAATTATGGGTTACTTGTGCTTTAATGACAATACAAAACCTGGAGACAAAGCCTTGGGCTTGCAGAAGCCAAGAGTTGGAATGGAGACCTTCCATAAAGCGAGCTCCTACAAGAGCTGTGCCTTCAGTGAAAAGGTGAACCACGAAAATAAACCTGCCGACCAAAATAGGACTATACCAGGAAATTAATCTATCTAAATCTGGTCTTCTCATGGGAGAGATAAAAAGGTTCTCTGTAGTATTCAGCACTTGAAAACCAGGAAATGCCAAGTATAACAATTAATATAAAAATTAAATCTGGATTGATGACTCTCAGTGGCACTCTACAAAGGCAAAAACTTTATGGATGCATACACTCTCGGGATTTATATGACAGAATTTCAACAGAAAAAGCCCAGCCAAACAGAAGCTCACAAGTCAAAATAATGAGACAACACAAGTAAACAAGCAACATAAGGAAAAATCAGAAGAAATAACAAATAGGTAAAATAGACCCACAAGAAATTATAATAAAAGAAACTATAAATATAGGCTATTTTTTTTTATAATTAAGCACACAAAACATAAAATTAAGAACTTGACAAGGGAACAAGTTACCATCACAAAAGGGTAGGAAGATTTTAAAATAAACCAAACAGTCCTAGAAATAAATATTATATAGATATTAAAATTAAAGAAAGCATCATTAGGTTTAATAGGCTAGACATAGCTGAATAAATAATGATTGGATTAAAAAATAGAGCTAAGGAGATTACCTAGAAGATCAAAATGACCAAAAATACAAAAGAGAGATTAAGATATAGGGGCACCTGGGTGGCTCAGTAGGTTAAGGGTTTGACCCTCGATTTCAGCTCAGGTCATGATCTCACAGTTTGTGGGTTCAAGCCCCATGTGGAGCTCTGTGCTGAGCATGGAGCCTGAGCATGGAGCCTCCTCTCTCCTGCTTTCTCTGCCTTTCTTCTACTTGTGCTCTCTCTGTCTCTGTCTCTCTCAAAAATAAATAAATAAAATTTAAAAAAAAAAAAGAGTTTAAGACATAGAGGACAGTATGTATGTAAATGCCCAATGTATAGATAATGGATATTTTAGGAGAAGAAAAAAGAGAATATAAGAAAAGAAATAATATTGGAGGAAATATTCCAAAAGTGATGAAAGACATGAGCTCTCAGATTTGAGAAGCACCATAAATCCTAGGCTGGATAAGTAAAAATAATCCCACAACTAGACACATCTATGTAACTAAAAAACACTAAGGGAGATGATTTAACAACAGAGTAAGTAACAAATGGCTTCTCAGTAGCGGCAGTAGAAGCCAAAAATCAGTAGAACAATATCTAGCAAGGGATGAAAGAAAATAACTGACAACCCAGAACTCATGCTGGAGTTAACAGCATTTCCTAGATCTGAGTAGACTGTTAATCATTAAATTAAAATTAAAAATTCCTTTCTGTCCAGACCCTCCATGATATAAATATAATACTATAGAGGAAACTTTGATGCTTCACAGATCAAAATGATACTGAGAATTCTGGCTTAAAAAGAAATATGCAGTAAACTTCACACTACCAGGAAAATGCTGTTTACCAAAAACGTGCCAACTTCCAATTGTGTTCAGCATCATTGTTTGGAAGAGACAAAAATCATTTCCTCCAGAAAAAAATGAAGGTGGAGTTATCTTTAGAAATTCTCAGGCTTCATATTTTCATGAACCATTCTACTTTCTAATAAATAAATGAGTAATTGCCAAGCTCTTATTTAAAAATCCCACTATTCTCATATCACCAATTGGCTGTTTCTCTTCGTACCATTCGTGTGTTCACTGATGTGGCTATTTTAATTTCCTCCAAGAACTTTTCCTTTACATCCGCAACTTAGCAAACCGACACAAGAGGTAGCTTTCAGCCTATCTCGACTTTTGACATACCTTCCTCACTAAACTTAATCATTAATAGATTTTGATTGAAAGTGAGAGACATATGACTCTTCCTTTCACTTGAACACCTAGAGGCCACTGTAGGGTTATTACTTGGCCTAATTGCGATATTGTTGTGTCTCAGCCAATAGGGAGGCCCCAGGAGAGGGAGGAGCCAGGGAATGGTCAGTCAGTGGGACTGTCAGAGCACATCTATGGATCAATTAAGTTCACGGTCTTAGGTAGGTGCAGTCGGTGCAACCCCAAAACAATTGCAATAGTAACATCGAAGATCACTGATCACAGATCACCATGACAAATGTAATAATAATGAAAAAGTTTGAATATGTGGGAATTACCAAAACGTGACAGAGAGACATGAAGTAAGCCAAAGCTGTTGGGAAAAATTGTGCCTATAGACTTTCGCCAAGCAGGCTTGCCACAGATCTTCAATTTGTGAAAAATGCAGTATCTACAAAGCACAGAAAGGGAAGCTCAGTAAAAAGAGGTATGCCTGTACCAAGAATAAAAAGAAACAAGCAAACTGAGTCTCAGAACCAGGGTGTCTGTCCAAAGAAGGTCAAGGAAGGTAATGTTGGAGGCCAACCTGGCATGTAAACGGTGGAGCTCCTGCTGACCAGTTTTCAGCTTTCCTGGAGGAGCAGAATTAGCTATTATAATATCTAGAGAGGCAGCCTGGCCTAGCACTGCCCATCAATGCTGGGAAGCCTAATTACCATTTCCTACGTGACCAGCAGTCTGACACTCATACTGCCCAAGCAGTTAAGGGTGGCCCACAATTCAAAAGCTGATAGCTCTCAAGCAAAATCACTCACCTGTCCTTTCAAACACGCTTATATTCCAAACATAACTGTACCTTATTTTTATTTTGCTGGGTTTTATTCAATTGTCTTAGCTTGCTTTGCTTCTAACTATAATTAGAATCCCTCCTATTTGACACTATTAGTCAAAGAAGTTACAGTGGAAAAATCATAAAAACAGCAACCAAAAAACTCCAATGCTTTGTTTTATCTTAAGACATGTACATTTGTCGGGGCGCCTGGGTGGCGCAGTCGGTTGAGCGTCCGACTTCAGGCAGGTCACGATCTCGCGGTCCGGGAGTTCGAGCCCCGCATCAGGCTCTGGGCTGATGGCTCAGAGCCTGGAGCCTGTTTCCGATTCTGTGTCTCCCTCTCTCTCTGCCCCTCCCCTGCTCATGCTCTGTCTCTCTCTGTCCCAAAAATAAATGAAAAAAGTTGAAAAAAAAATTAAAAAAAAAAAAAAAGACATGTACATTTGTTCACACTAAGTATTTTTCATTTTTTTATAGGACTTGTTTTGTTAGTGTTGGTCTGAAGCTGGAGTTCTAGATCATATGGCTTATGGAAATCGTGCCCTTTATACATCATCAAACTTGCCCATTTCAGTTTGTTTTTTTTTTTAAATGAAAGAGAACACAGAAAAGTTTGTAAAGGATTTATGAATGCAGAATCCTGCGCAGATTCAAACTTTGCACTAATTTTTACAATTGTCACCTGTACCTGATTTGACTGCAGTTTTCTTTACTGAGTCCTTTTTTTTCCCAACGAAAAACTTGTTTAACTTATACAATTATTTCCTATTTTCTTTGCACCTTCATGTTTCATTAATCTATGTAAAATTAAATGATGGGGCTTCGATAATGACTCTACCTACCATAAGGAGGGTTGGATGTAAGTACACCTTGGTGAACATGTAAAGCTCAACAGATAATAAGAGAGGCAGTGGGCTTAGTAAGAGACTGGCCCAAGAACCATGTGTCGCATGAGCACCAGCCTATTTCACAGAGAGAAGGAAAGCCACTGGTTAATGATGTGGTAAAGTAGGGTTGGTTGGATGACAGCGGATGTCAGAGATAGAAAGTAAAATTTTTAAAATGATATTTGCTCTGAGAGTTTTAGCTCCCAAGGGAATTTTCTCAGAGCCCCCTACCAAAATACCTGAGCTTCAGTTTCCCCTGCTGTAAGATGATAAATGATAATAATAGCAATAAACCTGTTCTACCAAATTCAGATGATTGTGGCAGGGATTAAGTGATATGCTGGTGAAGGTAGTTTTAACATTAAGTTGCTGCACCTGTGTTGGTAATATTTAGTTGGAAAGCCAGGAATGAAAGTAACTACAGTAACTGTAGGCAATCTGACATATCCTATACCTCTCATATGCTAATGCAATCCAAATGAGCCTGACCATCTTCTTTTTACTTATTTAGAGCCACTGTCTTTGTGATGATACATGTTTTTCGCTCAGAGAACAAAATCTTTTTGATTTTAATGCATAGAATTTAAAAAGAAAGTAACTTAAAAATACATTTTTTTCTCCCCAGGCAACTAAATTACTAGCTAGACCTCCTTCCTCTTCATACTCAAAAAGCCCTAATGTGGTGGGATTGAGAGGGAGGGTCAAAGAAAAAATAAGATCATAAAAAATATAGGAATTTGCATTGCTTTGCCTTGCATTCTACTTTTGCTGTAAACCACTGATTATGAAGAGTTGGTTGATGTCCAGAATCTTTATAGTCAGGGTTCACTAATCACTTGTTTGTACAAGAGACACATGAGCCTCTGAAGACCTCTTTTTCCTCCAAATTATGGATTCTTGGAATCCATAGATAATTTCACTGAAAGGCTCAGCCCAGTTAGCAAAGAATAGTGATGATTTGGGGTTATATTCTGTGAGATAGCGTGCTCTTCTGAATTACCTACAATTAGTGTGGTTTCACAGTATTATCTGTAACAGAGCATTTTCCTTCCTTGCATTTTCTGCCTCTTTCACATCATTGTTACCCCCACAATAAAGAAACCCTAAAAAGCTGTTCACAAAAATAACCTGAACCTGAACTTTTGCTCTTTAAACAACTACATTTGCAGCTCTCCCCCACCTCATATTCAAAAAGCACCCACACTTATCTGGTCTCTTTTTCTCTGTTCTCCTAAAAGGGGGGGGGGGGGGAATGTATTCAGTGTGTAAAAATAAGCTATTGTATCTCAGAAAGGAGATGGGATGCTAATTAAGGGTTGTTTGAATGAACAAGTCACATTGCATTGTCTACTGGGAGCTGACTGCCAATTGCATTTTTGGTAAAGAGTCAAGAAAAACATTCAAGAGGGCCCCGGCAAGCTTGAGAGAGAAGCAAGCAGCGCTTCCATTTATCAAGTAGGTGCACAAGGCTGTTCAAGTATTGTTAAGAGTCAGGGTGCGGGCTTTGAGCTCCTGTTTTGCAGCTTTTTCCTACGGGTTTCAAGAGCCACCTTCCCAAGGAGGGGGCCTGCTGCTCAGGTCTCATCGTGGACAATGGGGCACGTATACCAGACCGCTGGACCGCTGAATGTCTCTTGCTTTGTTCAATACCTTTTTCAAGATTCTTTGTCACTCTTCTTGGATGCGTCCAGGAGGCATGGGTTTTAAGATACACAATAGCTCGGGTCTTACAGCGAAATAATTGAAGCTTCATTGAAAGAAACCAGGCAAATTGGTTAGTATCATTCTCTTTAACAAACCTGGGAAATTTTAGACATTTGGCACTAGTAAATGAGGAGAGAAATACATTGCTTTATTTTTAAAAGATTTCTTTTCTTAATGTTAACATTGTGTCGGCCAGAGTATGCCTTCAGCCTGATTGCCTTCGGGGCCTGGGTGTGGGGTGGCATGTAAATAGAGGTGAATATGATTTACTTTGTTTGGAAAAGGACCAGAATGTAGAGGATGCAAATGTGTTTTTATTGTCATGGATGAAAGAAACAGTGATTCCACAAGGGCAACTGACTTCCATCCTGGCTCTGGCGTGGAATGGCTACTACTTAGCAAGAAAGAATCCCCGAGATGTGTTTCTGATACTTTACATGTCTTTTCCTTTAGTTCTATAAATCTGTGATTCTTTCTTTTGCTGCTCTTTTGAATCTATAAGTTCTTAACTTTTTTCATGTAAGGTCCTATGCCTTTGACATAGATTTCTAAAATGAACATTGCTTCTCTGGGCACTTAAACAGCGGTATTCATACTTTACATTTTTAATCATTGAAATATGTAGTAAAATTCACAGGTTTTTTTTTTTTGCAGATGTTTAAAAGACAAAATAATGAATAATATGAGCCTATATGTATGTTTGAATCTCATTTTGTAGTTTTCTTTTAATAATGTAGCTTGGATATCATAATAATGCAATATTTACTGCTTTATCTAATGCATAATTAAGTGATGATTGAATCAGTTAGATCAAAAACCTAAAAATAGAGCAACCGTAATAAGAACAAAGTGTTTTAAATGCTTACTGTATGTCTGGCTTCGTCTGAAGTGCTTTTAATGTATTAAATGATGAGGAAACTGAGGCCAGAGACATTACGTATCTTTCTTACAGATTCTCAGCTAATAATAAGAGGTGAAACCAAAATTTGGACCCAGGTTCTCTGGCTCCAAAGCCTGCACCTTAATTACCATATTATATTGCTGTGGTTGCAATATAATTATTATTACTCATTAAAACCTTCAAAGAGGATTCATCATAAAAAATTTTTTAATAATTTTTTTATGCATTTATTTCAATAGATCCTATATGTGAAAAGATCCTGGAAGATATAGTACCATAAATGTATTAAAAATCATTATGTCCTCTTTACATACTAGAGAGATCTCATTCTGTGGCATCTGAAACTTTACAAATACTCTTATTAGACACTTGAACTTGAAGCAGGAAAATTTGACTTGGCTCAGTCATTATGAAAGAACATTCCTCTTATGTCGAGTTATCACATGATAAAGTCTAATATTTGGATCTTGATTTCTTAATCCTTAATTTCTCAATTTAGTTCTCAATTTTCATGCAGAGTTTTGGGAAATTTTGCCCTTTTTTGTATGGGATTATTAGCAATAGTGTTTGACAGGCACCTGTAAAAACTGATACTTTCCTTCTAAAATTTTATTGAGATATAATTTGTATACCATAAAAGTAACCTGTTTAAATGTGCAGCTCACTGGTTTTTTGTACATTTCCAGCCTTATAAAATTGATACTTGATTTTTTTAAATTAATTAAATAAAAACTCTTGAGGCACTTGAATGAAAAGTACCCTAAAACCAGTGAAATCATTAATATCTGTTGTGTTCTTTTTTCCCCCCCTCCAGAAATGTGTGTTATACTGGCCAGAAAAGAGAGGAATTTATGGGAAAGTTGAGGTTCTGGTTATCAATGTAAATGAATGTGATAACTACACCGTTCGAAACCTTGTCTTAAAGGTAAGAAAAAGCTATAAGTATCTAAAAAGTAGATGATATGAGAGGATTACATTTCTACTCTGAAATTGTTTACCCCAATAAGTGCTGCAGATTCAATTTAAAATTTAATAATGTCTGGGCGCCCAGGTGGCACAGTCCTTTGAGCATCCGACTTCAGTTCAGGTCATGATCTCACTGCTCCTGGGTTGGAGCCCTGTATCAGGCTCTGTGCTGACAGCTCAGAGCCTGGTGCCTGCTTCCGATTCTGTGTTTCCCTCTCTCTGTCCCTCCCCTGCTTGCGTTGTCTCTCTCTCAAAGCATAAAATAAAATGTTAAAAAAAATTTTTTTTAAAGATAATCTTTAAAAAAAATCTTAATAATGTCAAAATCAAAGAGAAATTATGATCATTCCCTCATGTATTTCTTTGTTGTCAGTTACTCTTAGTATGTGGAATAACTAAATTAACATAAGTAGGCATTCAAGAAATTCACTACAGGGGCGCCTGGGTGGCGCAGTCGGTTAGGCGTCCGACTTCAGCCAGGTCACGATCTCGCGGTCCGTGAGTTCGAGCCCCGCGTCAGGCTCTGGGCTGATGGCTCAGAGCCTGGAGCCTGTTTCCGATTCTGTGTCTCCCTCTCTCTCTGCCCCTCCCCCGTTCATGCTCTGTCTCTCTCTGTCCCAAAAATAAATAAACGTTGAAAAAAAAAAAAAAAAAAAAAAGAAATTCACTACAGATCGGATGTTGTGATCTTCTAATCTCTGTAAATAAAACATCCCTGATTTAACATTTTGAATGCCTTTCAAGGCTTGTACTGGAGACTTTACCACGGTTTGGGTGTTTTCTTATTTTTTTCAACCTTTATTCATTTTTGAGAGACAGAGACAGAATAAGAGTGGGGGAGGGACAGAGAGGAGGGAAGACACAGAATCCAAAGCAGACTCCAGGCTCTGAGCTGTCAGCACAGAGCCAGTCACAGGGCTTGAACCCACGAACTGTGAGATCATGACCTGAGCCAAAGCAGACACTTAACCGACTGAGACACCCAGGTGCCTCCCCAGCCCCGTTGTGTTTTTGTTTTTTTTTTTTTTTTTTTTTTTTTTTTTTTTTTTTTGTCACTTTGGTCTAAGCAGCTTTTAGTAAGGTCTGGAAACTGAAAGAGAAAATCTGTGCTTGTGGGTGGCTGTAGGAGGCAAGGCAAACCTGAAGTGTTGACGAGATCTTCCCAAACTCGGAGTTACGGTAATTTATGGGGACTTTCCCCAGACCAGATTATGTCATAGAAAAGTTATCTTATTTAAATTATGGGCAGCAGATGCTGAGGAACGTTGCCATGGTACTGTTTTTGCTTCTAGAGAACAATCATCTCAAAGATTTCAATCCTATCTAGAGCCTCCCTGATGGTACAGAATCATCACACAGAAAGTATAGAAGCCGAGCTGCACTGAAAGTTTTTTTGTTTTTAGTTTTGGTTTTGGTTTTTTTTTTTTTTTTTTAGTTTATTTACTTATTTTTAGAGAGGGGAGGAAGTGGAGGGTCAGAGAAGGAGGAAGATAGAGAACCCCAGGGAGGCTCTTTACGGTCACCACAGAGCCTGACAAGGGGCTCGATCTCACAACCGTGAGATCATAAACTGTGCCAAAATTAAGAGTTGGACACTTAACCAGCTGAGCCACCCAGGCGCCCCTACACTGAGGGTTTTTAGAAGGGAATTCGAGATAGGAATTTCATTGAGTGCCTCCCCTGTGCCAGCTCCCCAGCCGGGCACTGGGTTTTGAGATGATGTGCATGGACTCTCACTCACTCTCATCTAGTGACCCCTTCTAGCTCCTTATTACCGGGACTCCTAACTGCTGTTAGAAACTACAACTTGGGATGAATGTAGAAATTCAAATGTAGGGGCCAAATGTAAGGGTAAGTGTTCCTATGAGAGTTAATATGTTTATCATCCCTTGTCAAGAATGTTCAAAGAACAGGAAACACGGTCCATTCAGATTCCCTCCTGGCTTCCTTCGCATCTACCCTTATGTTTATTATAACAAATTACAAACACCTATCTAGCATATGTTTCATACGCATTTTCTATTTTAAATATCTATTTCTCAAGACTGTCAAACTTTGACATCAGCCTATTTGTAGTAAAGTTTTCTCAAGGTGGAAGAGTACTCTTCAGAAATCTCCTAGATCTTTTTTTTCCACCCAGACAGAAGTAAGTTGCCAGCAAGCTGGGAGTGATAGAAGGTATTCAGTATTGTGGTTTGGATGACTTTTAGTTCCACAAGTAAATGAGGCATTTGGTGGCTATTGCTATTTTCAGCAAGGAAGTCACACCCAGCATGTGAAGCATTACTGGTACACCTCATGGCCGGATCACAAGACTCCAGACAGTGCCCAGCCCCTTCTACAGCTCATGCTGGATGTAGAAGAAGACAGACTTGCTGCCACGGGCCGAGGGCCCGTGGTCGTCCACTGCAGGTAAGGGGTAACCGTTCTTTCTGCCTAAGCAACTGTCTAGCCTCTGTAAAGTCATCAGACAGATAGAAGTTGGGTTGTGCTTCCTGGTCGTGACTTTATTGGTAAACTAAAGATTTGTTGAAATTGGTTAACTTCTCAATGTTTGAGTTTGGATCAGGACAATACTTTACAGAACTGAAGCAGTATTCCCAGAGCATTTAGGCAAACAATTACACAGTAGAGAAAACACCACTTCTAAATTAATGACTCCAGGAACAGGAGACTTTATTCAGGCCTCTACGTCAAAACGTACATCGATTGCTTTTGTATCGTCGGTCTCATGTACACTAGGAATGACACATTTTTCAAGATTATTAATGGCTTTTTTGTTAAAAAGCCATCTTTTTTGTTTCAAGATGGCACTGAACCATACATGAGTTGGATCTTGATAGCATTTATTATTATGTCAAACTTGGTGAAAACCAGTCAGCTATTTTTGAAGTTATTTCATAAAGAAAAAAAAAAACAGATGGAAGCAAATTTATGAAGTGGGAAGTGAACAAGTGGTAGTTCACCAAAAGGAGAACAAAGTGTTGTTACCAGAACATGGAGTATTGGGGAGTAGGCCAAGAAAAGCAACAGATGTCTATGGTGGTTCCCTTCCCTAACGTCTAACTTGAAGCTCTCCTCTCATAACTGATACCTCATTCCCCAGACTTTCCTTTTAGTGTGCCCAAACAAATGCAAATAATTTTAAAGTTATTTCTATAACCAGCCATTTATTTTTTTTTCAACGTTTATTTATTTTTGGGACAGAGAGAGACAGAGCATGAACGGGGGAGGGGCAGAGAGAGAGGGAGACACAGAATCGGAAACAGGCTCCAGGCTCTGAGCCATCAGCCCAGAGCCTGACGCGGGGCTCGAACTCACGGGCCGCGAGATCGTGACCTGGCTGAAGTCGGACGCTTAACCGACTGCGCCACCCAGGTGCCCCTAACCAGCCATTTATACTTGGTCAAAATAATTTATGTTGCTTTGTTTAACCTCTTAAGCCTTGCAAGAAAGCTTTTGATGATAATATTAATAAATAAAATTATAATTATTTTATTTTTTTAATGTTTTTATTTATTTTTGAGACAGAGAGAGACAGAGCATGAGCGGGGAAGGGGCAGAGAGAGAGGGAGATACAGAATCTGAAGCAGGCTCCAGTCTCTGAGATGTCAGCACAAATTCCTATGCGGGGCTCGAACTCACAGACTGTGAGATCATAACCTGAGCTAAAGTCAGATGCTTAACCAACTGAGCCAACCAGGCACCCCGCTAATTATTTTAAATTATAACTTTAGTCTCCTTCTTTTTTGAGCCTTTATAGTTTAATTAAGAATGAAATTTACTATATATCTATTTATCCAAAGGAGTCATTATCCAGTTTCTAGCATTAGGCCTTACCCTAAACTTCCCTTAGGGGTGAGGAAAGACAGCCTAATTGGTCATATTTTAGGGCTGGAACTGTCCCCCACCCAAAATCATAAAACACTCAGGATATCTAAAATGAACTAGCCATTTCCCCTATAAAACCAGCTCCCCTTCTGATGACTATTTCTAAGAATAAGACCAGCTTTTTTCCAGGCACTCAATATCTAATGTTGACAGTTATCTTTGGCCCTTCTCTCAACTCCAGCCTCAGTATCTAATCAGTCACCAGATTGGCTTTCCCTTCAAAGCTTCTCCCATAATCATCACTTCCTGTCCAACCACCCAGGTTCAGGCCCTAATGACCTCATACATGTATTTTAGAAGTAGTCAACTAATTGCACAAACACACCCCACTTCCCTATGCCCCACCCCCAGCCCAGCCTACTCACCCACTTCTCTTGCATGATGTTCCTAAAACCCTGGGTTTTATTAATCCTGGATCTGTGGATGAACTACAGGGGTCAGTGAACTCTTTGAAATTACTTTAACAACTTGGAGTACATAAAGTTATGTGAGTTTTTCTGGGGAATGAAAGTCCATAGTTTTTATCAAATTCTCAAAAACAAAACAAAACAAAACAAAACAAAACACAAAGCATCACTATTTTAGAGGATGAAGTTCAAACTTCTTAGTTTTCCATGTAAGAGCATTAATAGGCTCTGATGAAGTTTCGGGGTGATGGTGAGGTGGTCCAGAGCTGATGACCAAGAAAGAATTCTTGAGACATCTGTGGTGCAAAAAGTTGGTTTTATTAAAGCATGGGGACAGGACCCGTGGGCAGAAGAGCTGTGTGAGGTCACGACCGGTAACTCATTACATACTCTTGGTTTGGGAGGGGGTCAGGAATAGAGTAAGTCTCTAAGGTATTTTGGAAGCAAGGTTTCCAGGATCTTGAGGTGCTAGCTGTTGCTAGGGAGACTCCATTTATTACCATTTAGTAAAATCTCAGTCATGAGACTCTTCAATTTTTTTTTTTTTCAACGTTTTATTTATTTTTGGGACAGAGAGAGACAGAGCATGAACGGGGGAGGGGCAGAGAGAGAGGGAGACACAGAATCGGAAACAGGCTCCAGGCTCTGAGCCATCAGCCCAGAGCCTGACGCGGGGCTTGAACCCACGGGCCGCGAGATCGTGACCTGGCTGAAGTCGGACGCCTAACCGACTGCGCCACCCAGGCGCCCCATTCATGAGACTCTTCAGATGTATATTGGGAGCCATAAGCTTAGAGTATGATTGCCAGCATATACCTTGGGGGAGTTGAGAAAAAAGAAGTTTCTAGAGGAATTTTTATGCGTTGAAGGAGACTTACAGGATCCTGGGAGATGGGAAAATGTTAAGCTAAGATTCCCTTTTGCCTCTAGCAAAGTGTCATCATCTGAGGCAGCTGAACTCCTAGAGGGAGGTCACTCTGCTGGTTTCAAGGACTTGTCAATGGGCTATAGACAGTAAAGGAATTTAATTTTTCATTTGCCTTAGTTTCCTACATCACCATGGCAAGCACTTAAACCCCTTTCCTTTTGTTCTTGGGTAGCTAGGAGTGTCCCAGGAATATCACACGCATTCCACCTGGAGTGGGGGAGTATATTAGCCTGTACTTTACCCCACGGTCCTTCATCAGGCTCCAGTGTGTCTGCCCAGTCTTGTTTCCCACTATTCCTCTAAAATAACTTTCTTTTCAGGCCAAGTTAGTCTACTTACTATTGTACATCATATATCCTGTTCTGCAGCAATTCTTTCCATTCTCGTAAATGGAATATTCTGATTCACAATAACCAAAATGCCCTCCATTCATAGGGTCCAGTTCAAATCCTATCTCTTTAGTGAAACAAACTCTTTATAGACTCTTTAACTAAAAGGGACCTCCTTCACCTCTGAATTCCTCTGCACTCACATTCAACAGGAAACAAGCACCAAATATGAGAAATAAATGCTATTTGAGTGCCAGGAAGGGAACTATTAATTCAGAACATGAGGACTGAAGAAAGCCTCTAAGAGTTGGGGTAATGTTGAACAAGATCTTAAAAAATAACCAACGTGTGTGGTTTTAAAGGGTGGTAAAGAGGGCATTTCTGACCAAAGGAATATCATTAACACAGAGAGAAAAAATGAAAAATAAAAGCCATTTTTTTTGCAAAGACTCATGTAAATGAAAAAAAAAATGGCACAAAAGGTACAAAGAGAAGAGTAAAAAGACCTAAAGCTTGAAAGTTAGCCACTTTCATATTGTGCAAGTTCACAAATTCCATGGTAGGGAGCTGAGACGTTATCTGTAACTACTGGAAGGCATCTACAGTCTTTGAGTAGAGAGTAATATGCTCAGATTCCCCTTTTAGAAAGATGAACCTAGCAGCTGTGTGTATCGTGAATTAGTCCAGGAAGAGACTCAAGACTTGGCAATCATAATGAGATCATTGCTAACCATGAAGTAAGGAGGTGTCGAAAACGTGAGCACAGTTTATAGAAAGGAAAGCATGGATCCCAAAAGCTTCAGTAGAGGTGGAAAATATAAGAATTGGTAACAGATTGGATGTGGGAGGTGAAAGAGGAGAGATGTTGGAGATGGCTCCAAGATTTCTAGGCTGGAAAACTTGTGGCTAACTGGTAATGCCATTGAGGGAAAAGATAATTAATTCTGTTTTAGATACATTGAATTTAGATACATTGAACTAAAGCCAGTGCAAAATAGTAACATCAAGAGTTCCAGCTAAAAAATGGAATGCTAATCTAGAGTTTAGGAGAAACTTAGGGAATTTAGATGTAAATTTGAGAGAAATTTGCATAAAGACTATTAGTGGTAGAAATTGCTGAGGAGGGCGGAGAGGGAGAGAGAGGAGGAATATGGAAAGAGAGTTAAAGGGCTTATTAGGTTGATAATTTACCATCTAAGGCAGATGAATGGGGCAAGCCCTCCTGGACAGATGGTGTTTTTATTCAACTATCACCTGGACATAAATGACTCAGAAATATGTGCCTCTGGCCACAGGCTTCTCCCAAACTGAATTGAATCTTCAGTTTTTCACTAGAAGCTTCAACATCAGTCTATCCAAGACCGAAATCCTCACCACCCCCACATCATCCCTTCTTCTAGAATTCTCCCTTTGTCTCATTGGCGCTTCCTTTCTTTCGATCCCCTAGATTCACATCTGTGATGTGTCTAAGTCTTTCTCCTCCTTTCTAGTGCTTATACCTTACTTAAATTTAGGTCCTAATTATTCTTTGTAGAATAATTGCAATGCCTTTTTCACTATTCTCCTTCCACCCCACACTCCCTACTGCATATAACTCAATGATCACTGCACCAGGCCAGGTTAGTAATCTCAGTCTGAGAGCTGCTCTCGCTGTTTTTACTAACCCTGGCTGCCCATTTCAGATTTAAACACCCTTTTAAAAGAATGTCTTTTATCTTGGGGAGGAGAGTGGGGGGATGGGCCAAATAGGTGATGGGGCTCAAGGAGGGCACTTGTTGTGATGACCACTGGGTGATGTATGGAAGTGTTGAATCAGTATATTGTACCCCTGAGACTAATATTATATTGGAATTAAATTTAAATAAATAAATAATAGAATATATTTAATCGTTTCTCCTTTGCATCCACCTTTTTACTCTTTTGTCTTTTCAGCGCAGGGATAGGTAGAACGGGGTGTTTTATTGCCACATCCATTGGCTGTCGACAGTTGAAAGAAGAAGGAGTTGTCGACGCACTAAGCATTGTCTGCCAGCTTCGTGTAGACAGGTAAGTGTCCGCTGGACCGTGCAACAGAGAAGTCACTTCACACATAGCATTATCAGCCACAACCTGATCCCATCAGTCTGACTTAGTAAACATCACAAGCTCCAAAGTCTTAAATCTCTGTAGAGACCTGTGTAAGACGCTTACGTATATCTTACATTAAAAAGCCATCAAGGAAAGTGTTATTTGCAACACCGACCATCAAGAACACAAAACTAGAAGCTTATGCTTAATCCTTCCTCATCTCTAACACAGGTATCTATGGTGTAGCTGTTCCCTCTCTGTCTTACACCCTTGTTCCCTTCTATTTACTCTGCATTTGCATTTGGCTTAACTGGGTCCTTCACCTTAGGATCTTGATTGTTTAAAAATGAGGTGTGTCATACTACCAAAAATCATCTTTTTTCTCAGTCTACTTTTTTTAATGTGAAAAAATGTAGATAACAAAATGTATCATCTTAACCATTTTTAACAGTACAGTTTAATGGTGTTGAGTATATTCACATTATTGTGACTTCAATTTACAGAACTCTTTCCATCTGGCAAAAACTCTGTACTCATTAAACAGCAGCTTCCTGTTCCCTCCTGCCCCCGGCCCTTGGTATCTTACTTAGTGTAATATCCTCAAGATTTATCGATGTTGTGGCATGTGATAGAATTTTCTTACTTTTTCAGGCTGAATAACATTCCATTTTATGTATACACTGTATATGGTTTATCCATTCATCCATCAGTGGATACTTGGTGGCTCCCACCTTTTGGCTATTGTGAATAATGCTGCTATGAACATGGGTGTACAAGTCGTCGTAGAGATTCTTTTAGATATATACCCAGAAATGAGATTGTTGGATCATACAGTAATTCTATTTTTAATCTTTTGAGAAACTGCCATACTGTTTTCCACAGTGGTTACACCATTTATATTCCTACCAAAAGTACAGTTGTTCCAACTTCTATACACCTTTGCCAATGCTTGTGACTTTCTATTTTATTTTTTGTTTGGTTGGTTGGTTGGGTTTTTTTTTTTTTTTTGATGGTAGCCATCTTAATGGGTGTGAGGTGGGTGAGTTGTTTTTATATGGAGATGATTTGATCACCTTTGTGATGATCTGTGTTTATCTGTGTTGAAAACAAAACAAACAAGAAAGGTCTCTTCTTCCTTGCTCCACAACTAAGCCTACCCGGGTAGATGAAGAGTTGAGCCAGTGATGGAGAAAGTACACAGATGCTCTTTGAGAACAGGCACAGAAAAAGATGCTGTACCAGCAGATGGATAGCCAGCCTCTCTGCTCTGCAAGTCAGTGTACTATTGTGGAAATGAGTTGTTCTGCAAGGCTGAGATACTGCATTCTCTTCTTTCATTCATGCGGCAAATATTTATTAATTACCTCCTATGCCCAAGGCATCATTCCAGATGCTACACGTAGAGGACTCAACAAGATGAGTGAAGCTTTGCTTTCCTAGAGTTTACATTCTAATGCAAAGAGAGACAGACAGACAGACAGATAATTTAAAAAAGGAAAGAAATGAATGGGATAATTTCAGACAGAGATAAATGTTGTGAAGTAAGAAAACAAGAGGGCCATGGGAGAAAGGTCTCTTGGACTTGAGCCCTGTGTCCTCCTAAAAGTGCAGTTACCTCCCAAGATTCATTCAACAAATATTTATTGAGCACCTACTATGTCCCAGGTCCTTGGATTTCAATAAAAGATACAAAAGATTGTTCTAAAAATTCAGATATATGTATTATTTAAAGTAGGATCTGTCTCATAGTAAACCTTCAATAAATGTGAACTGTTATTATTATCTTCATTATTATTAAAATTATCAATACAGCCTATCTCTAAAAATTAAGCATTCAGATCCCTCTGTCCAGATGAGGTTTTCCTTCCCCATCCCTATTATTGTTCTTATCTCTTCTTGAATAATAGCTTCAAGTCCTTGTAGGTATATCTTCCCTCTCTTTTTCTTTCGATTTTGCCTGGCTTAATAGAGGCTGTTCATTACAGTGGTTAAAATTCTGGACTCTGGAAACTGATTGCCTGGGTTTGCATTATGACTGCTCCCATTTTCTGGTTGTGTGGCTTTAGGCAAGTTGTGAGACCTTCCCTTGTCTGGGGTCTCTCATCTGGAAAATGGAAGTTATACTTCTAGCCACATGCTCTTGTTGTTGTAAGGAGTAAGAGTAATATTGTAGGTTCCTGGGGAGCCTGGGTGGCTCAGTCGGTTAAGCATCCAACTTCAGCTCAGGTCATGATCTCATGTCTCATGGGTTCAAGCCCCACATTGGGCTCTGTGCTGACAGCTCAGAGCCTGGAACCTGCTTTGGAGCGTGTGTCTCCCTCTCTCCCTCCCCCTCCCCTGCTCACCCTTTCTCTCTCTCTGTCTCTCTCTCTCTCTCTGTCTCTCTCTCTCAAAAATACATAAACATTAAAAAAAATTTTAATAAAATTATTTAAAAGAAAAGATTATAAGTTCCTGGCACATAATAAACATGCAATCACGTTTAGCCACTGTTGTTATCAATATATATAGCGAGAAACCTGAAGGTGCATCTATAAACTGAAAGCAACAATATATGCCTCACAGGGCTGCGGTAGTATAAAGATGAGATTACATCCATGACGCACTTGGTAGAACATTTAGCCTATGTTTCTAACGCTCTCTCTACCCCTCCCACTTCCTCCCTTTCCATACCCCACATATAACTGCTTCCAAAAATATTTTCTTTCTTTACATAAAATCAGCTCCACTGATGTCTCCTGCTTCTCTTACAATTGCTATCTTAGTCTCCTTCCATCTAGTACTGCCTGTCCAGCTGGAATAGGGTCCAGTTTTTCACTCCAGACTCTGGAACCTACCTTCACCCAGAAGTGGGGCCTGCGTCAGAGGGTAGGGAATAGCACCGAGTCAGCCTGGAGCTGTTCCCACGGTGACCTTGATCTCTCCTGCTTTGTGCTTCCGTAAACAAGCCTCCTACTGCTGGGGACCCCAAATCCCTCAAGGACTCCAGTTCAAACCCCTGTACCCTGCTCTCTTGCCAGCTAGTGCCAAAATTCCATAAACGCCAGATCCCCACATGGATCCAGGCTGACTCTGAACAGAGTTGATCTCCAACACTCTCTCTGAACCCTTTTTAGAACGCCTTGGGTTTAGTTTGCTCATTTTGGAGGCTTTTGTTATTCTTAAATCTTGGCTCTTCACCTTCCCATCTCCCACCTCCTCAACCTGCTTTTGTAGCCTGACCTCCACCTTGATTTCTATTTCCCAGTCACATTGCCCTGTCAAATCTACCCAATAGTCCTCTAGCTTTGAATGGAATCACAAGTACATTTTTTAAACCATATCACAATGCCTCCTCTATCGGTCCCTTCCTTCCTAAAGCAAACGGTCAGAAATTTTAGCCTTGGCCTTCCATCACCACCAAGGTCTCCCCACAAGGCTTGTCTTTTTATTGCTGATAGGATCTCCAAAACATATCAAAGCTTCTCTGCTGATCCGAAGGCTCCCTGCCCCCTGCATTTGAATTCCTGCCAGTATGTATCTGGAAATCATTCTAACAGATTCATTAATCAACATCTCTTCTATACACATTCTTTCTGAGCAGCTGCTTCTGTGGTTTATGAAATGGATCCTTTCTTTAAAACCTTCCTCGAAACGCCTTTCCTTTGCCTGCCTTCCTTCACAGGATCGAAACAGATTTTCTTTTTCTTCTCTTCCTTCTGCTTTGCAATCCCCTAGTTATTTTGAAAAGCAAGACAAAAAAACTGCCTCCTTTCCTTCACCCCATCCAACTTCTTTTCCCCCAGGCTTCTTGCCACTTGCTTCAGTTTTCAATTGTTTTTTCCTGCCACACTTCATCTTTAAAATTCCAGTTTGTAGGGTGCCGGGGTGACTCAGTCGGTTAAGCATCTGACTCTAGATTTTGGCTCAGGTCATGATCTCACGGTTTGTGAGTTCGAGCCCCGTGCCTGACTCTACACCTCTGTCCAGCTTGGGATTCGCTCTCTTCCTCTTTCTCTGCCCCCCCTCTGCTCTCTCTCTCTCTCTCTCTCTCTCTCTTTCGAAATAAATAAATAAATAAACTTATTTTTTTTAATAAGTAAAATAAAATTCCAGTTTGAAGGTGATTGCTGCCACTGACCATATCATTAACTCATATGCCAGTAAAAGAAAAACTGGCCCCAGAAGATCCAAACACCCACCTTTCTACTCCTGTGGCTTGTCATTCATCAGTTCTTCAAACCTTATCCCCAACCCTAGTTTCTGTGGCCACCTTTCCCTTCAGTCCTGAAACTGTCTTCAGACATTCCAGAATGCACTATTGACACTTGGAAGTTTTTAATCGTGGCCCCTCCACCATGGCCTTCAAAACACATGTCTTACATGTCTCATTTAACTCCCAAAATGAACCCAAAAGTAGGAAAAGAAGTATTCCTTGGCCCTGTTTTGTTCAATAAAGAAACAAAGAATTCAAGACATCAAGTAACTTGCCCAAGATCATGTAGTTAAAAGACTGGAGAAATAGACCTCTTTGGAATCTAGGACTTCTGATTTCTAACTCAAAAGGCATGACCATTGTAGATTAAAGTAAACAGTCTTTTGGAATATGTTTATTGCAAAACTGCTTGACAAGAAGCATACCTGTTTGATAATGCTTTGCCAATTAAAAAAATGCAGTGGTACCAAAATTTTTAAAACAAGGTCTAGTATGAATGAGAGCTGTTTCATGAAGAGATAAAGTGATATTGTCAGCAGTTGCCTTAAGAATATAATTTAAGGAACATAGGAAAGTTGCCTCATCCCAAAATGTCTATCTATGGAGGATACCTAAAATATCTGTGTATGGTGAATGTCTGAAATATCACTATTAGAGAACCAATCTTTGGTTAAAAGAATCATTCTTTTTTAAAGTTCATTGAATGTGGAGGAGAAGGTGAGAGTGAACCCTTATGCTTTCTCAATTATTAACCTTTTTTAAAAAAAAAATATTTATTTATTTATTTTGAGTGGGAGAGAGAGTGCAAACAGGGGAAGGGCAGAGAGAGTGGGTGAGAGAGGGATTCCCAAGTAGGCTCCGCACTGTCAGTGCAGAGCTCGATGTGGGACTTAATCCAATGAACTGTGAGATCATGACCTGTCAGCTAGACCCTTCAGTCTAAACAATGTGATCTGTCCTTTCCAGCTAGAGTAAGGTAGATAGAGAGAACATAAGTCCATGCATTAGGAATACATTCAGAACTTAGTTTTGATGAAAGGGAATTGAAGAGAGGGCCCCAGAAGCTGGGTACTCCCTGCAGTGGAGAAGACTAGTAGAGAGCCGTGGGTACTGGGAAAGTGAGGGGCATGGAGGGGAAGCAAAAGAGCTTACAAGGGATTCCTTGGGCAAGATCAGCTACCAGGGCCAAGTGCAGTATGAAAGTGTGAGGCTTCTTTTTAAAAAAAAATATTAAATATTTCAAGATGGTGACAGCAGAGCATTTACCCAAGTGCAAGGTCCTTCTCAACACCGGGAAGAGGCTCATGTGACCCAGCAGGTCACGAGCCCATGAAATTGACCCTGTGGTGGGATATTTTTAGAATGAATGTAGACAGGCCTAAATCCTGTGTCCACTGGAATGGACACCCAAGGTCTCTGCTTAGAGACCTTGGGTGCTCTCTTTTTAGTACTCCTGAATCATGTATCATTCATTCAACAAACATTTACTAAACACCTTCTACGGTACATGCATCAGGTACCTAGGCATAGAAAGATGGATTCCTTAACAGACTTTTCCAGACTGTGTTTCTCAGGGCACAGTTTAATTCCTAATTAAACTATGAGAGCCTGCCAAGTGCCAGATCCTCTTAGAGTGTATGCAGGCAAAACTAAATAAATAAAATAAAATAGGCTCTCAATTAAATGTGAGCTATATACTCTATTTCTTAGAAGCCCTCCCCACATGGATATTCACAGTAAGTATTAAAACATTGAAGAATCTGGAAAGTCCCCCAGCACAGAAACCCACTTAACTTCCTTTAAGCTCTCTTTCATATTTAATTTGACCATACAAAACTTTCCTCAAAGCCTATCTAAATGGGACCAAAAGAAGTTGTAAATAATAAATATGAACTGTTCTTTCAAGAAGTTTGGTGGTGAAGAGAAGACAGGGAATGGCATAGGGATTTGAGCCGTGGGTGGGGACCATTAAAAAAGAGCACCCAGCTGAGTATAATAAGGGCTACAAAAGACAGAGCCAATATATCAAGGGGCTGATATTTTATGCACTGCAGCGTGCAAGCTCCACAGGACTTCCCTTTGCTTTCATACTCCCTTTAACAATGACCTCTACCCACTGATGATCCAAGACTGTGCACTGTGCATCTTTTTTTAATAGTTTACCCCCCACCACTTATGGGAAGTCCAGGGCACGGCCAACAGCCAAGAAGAAAGGCAGTGATTTAGATACTTCAAATGGGCTTTTTCCATGGATGATAAGAGTTTCAGCACTGAGCATGATCAAAAACCTGACTCCAAATGATGGTGATGTTGGTGATGATGACAATGATGATGTTGATAAATTACAATGCCTGATTATTGTTATTCAACGTGCCAAAAGCAGGCAATGTGTTCTGAGATCACAAACCTGCATTTTAGCAAGAAATTCAAATGGTCTGGTTTAGAGATGAGTGTTCTGCTGAATGGATGTTTCCATTGTAACAACGATGACAAAGCCATTTGGTAGATTCCTCATTCTCTGGCAAGACATTATTTTCATTGGCTTTAGGGCAACTTCTATTAATAGATGCAACAGTTCTCACTGCAGATTCACGAGTCTGTGATTCGCTTTTTAATAATACTTTTGAGCATATTTTGAACTAAATTAGGATTTCTTTTTTTTTCCAAGTAGGAGTTCAAATTCAGTGCAAGGCACCCACCAGTATTTTATTTAGAAGTGTATTAATGGATCATTCCTTCATTCCCATAGCTTTCATTTTTAATTAAAAGATGAAGTCGGTATTGGACAATTTGGACCAAGCACTGGCTGAGGAGACGAGGCAGCAGGCAGCCAGCCACTAGAGTATGAGGGGCTGGAGGTCACTGGACCAGAGGTCAAGAAGCTTGGTACTAATCCTGGCTGTGCCTTAATTCCATGTGTGACCCCTTGTCCACTCTAGGCCTGTCTGTCTACATATGTAAAAAGAGAAATGGGCATATCAGTGGCCCCCCAACCTCTTCTGATATGAAGACCCCCTTTTATAAGAGTAAAATATTCCATGGACTTCAACTTGATAGTTGTACTTTGAAATCCTTAATGCTAATAAATTAATTTTCATTCTGTGACTCAAAACAACACCTACATACATTTAAAAATTAGTGATACATATGTGTGTGTGTTTATTTGGTCTAATGATACTGCTAGAGGCACAGATGGGTTTGAGGACCCTTCCAATAAATGCCTTTCCATCTTGGGATTCAGTGATTGGGAAGTGATCATCTAGCTCTCTAAACTCCCTTTCAACTATTGCATTCTTTGAGTCTTTGAACCTTGTTTCTGTAAAGAACAATGGAACAGCATTAACAGACAATCATAACATTTGCCAAACACCTACTAGGAAAGGGATGATTTAAAAGAAACATGGTCAAATATTGTACAAATCTCTCAGTCTTCGGGGGGAATCCAAGACCTAAAAAGAGTGAATGGTATATCCAAAGTCACATAACAAATTTTGACTGTCTTTTTTTTTTTAAACATTCTGAACTGAGCTTCCAGTTTTTCTCTAATTAGATAGGCTAAATTCTGGATTTGTTTGGTTCCCAAAACACTGTTGTTTTCTGGAGTGGGAGACTAAATTGGGTTAAACGCAAATTGAGAGGAAGTTCACATTCTAATTCTGCCTTTGACGATGACCCTGAACTAGATGCTGTATAAACCAGGGAAAATTGTTTATCTCTGATGGTTTCAGTTTAGATCATTATTGATATCTGAATATGATAAATACAATGAACTTTCTATTGACCAGCATGACAAAAAAGGATTTTGTTTAGTCATATTTTCCTGTTAATAGAAGTTACCATACATACATAGGTCAACAATTTTCAAAACTTATGGTGAAAAAAAAGGACCCATAGCATTGGCACTAAATTGAGCCCAATGTAATCATGTTTTATTAGTTAGACATTCCATATCTTGCTTAAATCTTCTAACCTTAAATATCACTAAATTGTTGTGTCTATACCATCTAAAGAACTTTAGTTGCTGTTAAAGCTAAACCAACCAGGTTTTACCATATTTAGCTCCTGCCGCAAGAAATTCATTTAGGCTTGTGTGTGCCGAGGTTTTGCAGTATGACATAGTGAAAGGCCATTTACACAGTAAGTATGAGAAATACACCTGTTCCTTTAAAAAACAGTAACAATCCTTAGTAACAAAATAGCCCAGGAAACTCAGGAGGCTCCCAGGTAGCTCAGTCAATTGTGCACCTGACTCTTGATTTCGGCTCGGGTCATGATACCAGGGTTGTGGGATTGAGCCCTGCATCAGGCTCAGCGCTGAGCCTGCTGAAGATTCTCTCTCTCCCTATGCCCTTCCTATACTCGCTTGCATGGGCATACTCTCTCTGCCCCCCTCTCTCTCTTTCTAAAAAACAAATAAATAATTAATTTAAAAATAATAAAAATTTTTTAAAAACTCAAAAAATGCCTCCCATGCACATAGAAAATGACTCAGGAGCAATATGTGGCCATCAGAAGACATCTAGGCAAGGATGAAAGGAACATGTTCCTTCGCAGGTTGACCTCGAACAACTTCTTCCTCATCATATTTCTCTTAATCTCATTTGGCACCTTTGGACACTGGAAGAACTTGAAAACAGAATTTGGGAAGTGAAGCACATAAAATAATATGCAGTCCCAAGGCTTTTTTCTTTTCTTTTTTTTTCTTTTTTTTTTTTTTTCCTTCCCCAGAAACAGGAAACAATCTGTCTAATCCTCCTTTTAGGGAGTCAGTGGTGAAATCTGCTGTTGTCTTTGTACATCCTTACCTTGGAGGCCTTAAACTGGAATGACATCCAAAAACCTTGCTTGTGGCTTCCCAGACAGGATAGAAAAGTGCTTCCAGTGTGCGTCATATCATTGTTTAAATGTTTTGATTAATCACTTTAGTGTGATGATTTTCTTTCTTTCTTTTTTTTTTTTTAAATTATAACAATCCAAGAGGAGGAATATATAAGCCATCAGTTTCCTAGGCTAATATGTGTCCCCAAAGTATTATTTGTTTCCAAAACTTGTTTAAAATAATTCCAAAGCTAAAATTTCCACCTGTTCATATAATTTTTATCAACCCTACCCTTACATTTCTCCATATCTTTCTGCATCCCCGACTCATTCCAAAGTTCCCATAAATTAGTGGATTTCAAAGATCTCATTTGAAGATCAGCAATTGAACATTTTTGTTTACTTCTTTTAAGGAAACTTAAGGATAAAGCCCCAGGGACTGGTATGGACTTATTTACTTGACATCACAGTTTCTGAGACTGTAACAAGAGGTCCTCTTAAAGAACACATTATGCCAAATGAATCTCCCAAGTGGTTGCCAGGATAACCTTTTCCTCCTTCTTAGCTTAGAGCTAATTGAATATTAACCTGGGTGTTCAGAAGAAAATTGGTTAATTTTCAGGGAAAAAAATGGAATTGAAGATATGCTAAAGCATCGAATTATGACTGAATTATCGTTGGGTCTGTGCTGGCTTTTATGCCCTACACATACTTTGGAACACAGTTACTCCAGAGAAAATGTCTATGTCAAAATACCTGCTCAGAATCAGAACATTTATGTTTAAATTCTCCTTCCTGATACGATATAAAGGACACAGGGGAAAACCTTTGTTCAAGACACCTGAGTTACAGCAGCAGACATTAGCCTGGCTTGACTCACGCCCAAGCTGTCGAAGCTTTACCCATGAGGCACATTAACATCCACACCTTTTGTTCTAAATTTACTGTACCAAACTTTACCAAAAGAATTCCAGATTCAAAAATAATAAAAAGCCAAGGAGCGTAAGTTCCATTGTTAGCCCAGAAGTGAGTCACCGCTGCAGAATTTCTTCTGTCTACTGATTAGACCGGATACGCGCTGGGCGGTGCAGCAGGAAAGGCTGTTGCTGTCTGTATGTGTGAGTTAATAGTCACAAAAGGTCACAATTTTAACATGTGAAAAACCAAATCTCTCTCCTGGGCATCTGGGTTGGTTTTTTTCAACACACCCTCTTAGTAGCAAAGGGAAAAAACGACATTGCTTTTCCTTCCAACCTGAGTCTACCCCCAGCTGACACAGCTACGTGCTTCCCTGCATGGAGACAGAAGACACTGGTTTTTGTGTTTGGTGGGGCTGATGTGATATGAGACGTTTGACATTTCTAGAGGGTGGTATACGTCAGAGGCAGGCAACCAATACCACTTCTATGATAAAAGGAATGACTTTCTTCCACAGCATGGAACGGGACAGCATTAGGGTGAACAAATAATTGACCATCCAGACCAAGGCACTCTTGTCAGTGAAGGGTGGCTCTATTAGCAATTACACAGGACAAGAAGAGTGAACCAGGACTATCCCAAGCAAACCAGACGCATGATCACCCTAGGCACAAGGTCAGCTAAGCACTTACCAGAAGAATAAGAAAAATAATATGTAGCATTTATTTAGTACTCACTAAATAACAATCACTGTGCTAAGCGTTTTATGTATTACCCAGTTTAAACCTTGCAAAACTTGAAAATTTACTAGGTAAATACCGTTTGCCAAGCCAGCGGTTTTCAAACTTTTTTGGTGAACAATAGGAAACAAAATAATGGGAAGACAAAATCTTCCAGAGAACACCAACATTGAAAGCCAATTAAAAAATAAATAAAATAGGGGCGCCTGGGTGGCTCAGTCGGTTAAGCATCCGACTTCAGCTCAGGTCACGATCTCGCGGTCCGAGAGTTCGAGCCCCGAGTCCCGCTCTGGGCTGATGGCTCAGAGCCTGGAGCCTGCTTCCGATTCTGTGTCTCCCTCTTTCTCTGCCCCTCCCCCGTTCATGCTGTGTCTCTCTGTCTCAAAAATAAATAAACGTTAAAAAAATAAATAAATAAATAAATAAAATAAAATAAAATAAAATACACAACTGCCTTGGTCAAAACCAGGATTAGGAACTAGTCCTAAAACCCAAGCCCCTCCTCCACCCTGCCATGGCCCCTCAGGCACCACCGCAGAACCGTGGGCTGTTAAGAATTGTGCAAAGAGGGGCGCCTGGGTGGCGCAGTCGGTTAAGCGTCCGACTTCAGCCAGGTCACGATCTCGCGGTCCGTGAGTTCGAGCCCCGCGTCCGGCTCTGGGCTGATGGCTCGGAGCCTGGAGCCTGTTTCCGATTCTGTGTCTCCCTCTCTCTCTGCCCCTCCCCCGTTCATGCTCTGCCTCTCTCTGTCCCAAAAATAAATAAACATTGAAAAAAAAATTAAAAAAAAAATAAATAAAAAAATGATTATTTATTTATTTAAAAAAAAAAAAAAAAAAAAGAATTGTGCAAAGAGCCTCTGTCTAGAGATTGATAATAGTCTGACTAATTTAATCCTCACAATCTGCTGAGGTTTGTCATTAGTGTCATTTTTAAGCGAAGAAAGCCCAGCTGGGAAGGATCATACAGTGAGGAGATTCAAAAGCAAGGATTCAAACGTGAATCTGTCAGACTCCAAGCCCACTCCTTTACATGCCATCATCTGCCTCTACTGTAGCAGACTTCTAGGCTGGTCAATATTTAGAAACATATTTGGACCTTTCCATCTCGGCTTGCCCAACCAGGGCAATACTGTGTTCCCTGCCAGGTGTATTCTGAGTTTTCCAAGGCCTTCAGAGGTCCCATCCCAGAGCCTTTCAGGCAGTCCTGTTCCACCAGATACCAGCAAAGTGTAACAATAACAACAACGATAGCTAGCAGCTTGGCATCTGTATGTGCTCTGCTGTGCACGGAGCATCTTGAATGGATTGTCCCGTTGCTTTCTCACAACAACGCTATGAGGTAGACACCATTATGTTATTACCTCATCATTTTGCAGATGAGAAAACTGAGTACTGCAAAGATTATGTAGTAAGGTAAAGCAGATAGTAAGTGTTGGAGAAAGGATTTGTCTCGACAACAGTGTATGGTGTCTTCTTCTGTCTTAACACACTTTAGTCCCTACGGGCAATGAACCTGACACCTTGGTATTCCAAACCTTTCAGAGCCACAGTCACTTTCATAACTCACTGGTCCCTTTGCCCCATTTTCTTGGGGCTTTTTTTCCCCCACTCTTTTTTGGTAAACTAATTCCTGCTCTGGCAGTAGGTATTGAACCTCATTTGTTTTTGATCTGGGAACTGGAACTCTGGGAAGTAGCTTCGTACCTAAAGAGGATTCTCCCGGAGACATGATGCTTTAAAACAATGTATTAAGTAATGGTGGGGCATGCTGCCTGATTCACAATGGTCCATCTATTTTGGGCCCCATAGGCCTTCTCCACTGAAGCATCATATTGATCAGCATGGAAGTCTTTTAAAATCCACCTTGGTTGAGTTTAAACTATGATCTCCTGGGGGCCAAAGATTATTTTAGTGCCTGCTCTTCTCTTTTTTAATCCTTTTATTTTAAAGACTTTTATTTATTTATTTATTTTAAGTAATGTCTACACCAAGCGTGGGGCTCAAATTCACAACCAAGAGTCAAGAGTCAGATGCTCTATTGACTGAGCCAGCCAGCCAGCCACCCCTAAATGTTTATTTGTTTATTTTGAGGAGAGGAAGGGCAGAGAGAGAAGGAGAGAGAGGATCCCAAGCAGGCTCCATGCGGTCAATCCAGAGCCCATCAGGGGGCTGGATCCCACAAACTGTGAGATCATGACCTGAGCGGAAATCGGGAGTTGGAAGCTCAACCAACTGAGCCATCCAGGTGCCCCCAGTGCCTGCTCTTTAAAAGGGAGTTGGAGGATGATTTTTAAAGAAATGAAAAGAGCATCCCTGCTTCTTACCTTCAAAGACCAGCATGTGTTTTAAACTTTACATCAGTGGTTGGGGGGTGGGGCGTGGGGAACACCTCAGGGGCTCATTAAGTTGAGTGCCCAACTTCGGCTCAAGTCATGATCTCATGGGTTCGTGAGTTCATACCCCACATCGGGCTTGCTGCTGTCAGTGCAGAGCCCAGTTCAGATCCTCTGTTTCCCTCTCTATGCCCCTCCACTACTCACACTCTCTTTCTCAAAAATAAATAAAAACATTTTTAAAAAATACTTTAAACTGTACATCACTGTATGGATCCAGACTTCAGTAAGTCCATCTAGCCCTGTCTGACCTGAAAGGTACCTAACAGCCAAGTCAGAGCTCTCCTAGAGGATGAACTATTACAGGGCTCTCCTGAGGGTTCTGTATAATCTAGCATTATTCACTTATCGTATAACTGCATTTTGCATGCAGGCACTACATTAGCTTCTTGGGTATTATTTTTACCATGGCTAATCTATAAAAAGACTGTGTAAAATCTGCACGGTAATCCTAAATTTTAAATTCTTACAAAGATCAACAGAGTATTCTATATTCCAATATATGCAATTAGATATTTACCAAATATTTTCAGAGATAATTGTGATGAGTTCCTGAATTTGAGCCAGACTCCAGTGAATGCATCCTGTAATGCCCTTTGCCTTCTTTTAGCCCAGAGTTTATCTGCTTTCATATGACATGAAAATAGCATGGCCTGAGTAATCTACATGACAGGCATTCACTTAAGACTAGGAAGTACTTTTCATTGTTGCAAATATGAGAAGGCTATAACATTATGCCTATCTTTAAAGGACCTACAACTTAGTTAGAAACAATTTTGGAATGGGATAGACAGTATATCACGATATCAAATTACTTATAATAAAGACCCCACCTTGGCCCGGTCTTTTCCTCCTCCATTATGAATGACAGTTAAAAAGAAATAAAGCATGCTTCTTAAATATCTGGAAGACATAATGCTGGGAGTAAGAAATGAAAGGTTAATATATTGAATGATAGAAATCATGATGACAGTAAATAAAAACTTTGTGCTGAAACCAACAAGTTGAAATTAATAGGACTGATTAGAAAATCCTGCACTTAGTTTCAAAAAGTCAATAGCTTAAGTACAGGATGAGAACAGACTGTAACTTTCACACTCAAAATTAAAACAAACAAACAAACAAAAAATCCTGCAGACTTCATAAACCCAAACCTTCCCTCGATATCTTAAAAGTGTTGTTGGGCACCAGGCACCAGATGGGTACCATGAGATCTTATCATCTGATGTACCTGCAAATGCAAGCTCATTGGCCTATGACATGCAGCTCAAAGGAGAAAATATTCCCAGTGACTAGATCCTGTCGGGAGTAGACACAACACTGTAAGAAGGTCATCTTTGATAAAATGGCCTATAGACGAAGGAGACTAGATTGGTGGGTGACCGGGAAACCGAACTTTATAGAAATATTGAGGGACCACAGGATGTTTAGTCTAGAGAAGAAAAGATTACGGGACTTTGATGGTTGTTTTCCAGCATTTAGAAAGCTATTGTGTGACTACGAGAGGGAGTCTTTAGACTTTTTTGGGGGTTATTTCAGTTCAACCAATGGGGTGAAAGTTAGATAGGAGCAGATTCATTTTCTCTCTTCAGAAGCTTTCCTGCAACTTTGGGAAAGGCTGCTTCTTAAGACCTCTCACCTCCCCATGAGCATTCCAGCAGAAACTAGCTGACCATATGCCATGTAGACTGCTCCCTTCTGGAAAGCCTACATTGTGCCGGCATTTGTCATAAATTGAATCACTCTGCTGAAAATGCTTTCCAAATTAGGTGGGAAGTAATAATTTCTCATATACCTTCCTTAAACCTGCATACCCACAAGATTTTGCTAGCCTACACCTAATCAGTTTGTTTCCCCATCTCCCCCATACTTGCTGGCAGAAACAATCTTGACTTAGTTAACAGAATGTCATAGAAAATATACTCTGAGCAAGAAGATATGCTGCTGACCCACTTGGGGGTAACATGGGTATGAAAACTTGGACCATGTCTTTGTTCATTCACCAGTTGGACACGTAAATACCATTGCTCACCAGAACAGACAAGAAAGGGAAGAGCTTACCTCAAAGTGAGGTAAAGGGTGAGACGAAGTTCATAGAGGAGAGCCTAAGAGATGGAGCCACATCTAAGGCCCCACATTGAACCATCAGCAGTTCAAGGGGGAAAACTCATGGTTCTCTGAGCTGTGTGAAGCCAGGTGAAGGGAGGTACCTCTCAGCTTCCTGGAGCTGCCCTACTATTTACTATGGCTGTGTCTCTTAAGCATCACAGCCAAAGCCAACATCTTTTGGACACCTCCTGTGGTTTGAGGTGGGCCCAGATGTTACCATCCAGCTAAGAAGAAGAAGAAAAACCTCATCTTCAGTTTGCCATTTCTGTTGTCAACTTATGACCAAGGAACACATTGGCCAGAAAGTTGCCTTCAATACAACAAAATGTATAGTTTTGGGGGGAAAGACCAATGAAATACTTCTGCCATTAAGTCGTTATCACTGAAATTTACCTCTTTGTTTCTTGCCAAATACATCATTTTGGCATCATGTCAACCTGCTTAGTTTAATTTAGAAGGGTGAAATCTCACTCACTTAATAACATCACTGTGTAGTTTAGAGGAGAGAAGGCTTAATATTTTAATGTTTTGTAAGCTTATATTTATAGAGGTTGACAAGTAAACATAGATACAAGCTCAGTTTCAGTTATTACCATTAACCAGAAATCACATTACACTGAGGTAGTCTATCTTGTTTTTAAAGTTGAAGTGCTTACATGGCCGAGAATTAATTATTTTGAATGGTAACCACCTCTTGGAAGAACTGGCTAAAACGTAATTTTAAAATGGGTTGTGGGGCTCCTGGGTGGCTCAGTCAGTTAAGCAACCAACTTTGGCTCAGGTCATCTCACGGTTCATGAGTTTGAGCCCCACATCCGGTGAGCCGGAGTGCCGCCTGGGGTGAGCTCAGCCCTGCTTCAGACTTCACACTGACAGTGCAGAGCCTGCATGGGATTCTCTCTCTCTCCCTGTCTCTGCCCCTCGCACACTAGTACCCCCTCTTTCTCAATAATAAGTAAATAAATAATGAAATAATGAAATCAGTGGACTGTATGGTTATAGAGACTTTATAGGACATCAAATAGTTACTAACAGTGATTCTGTTATTCAGTGAGCAGGAACAATAGGTAGCATTTACATTACTATCAGTAGCTTTGCCAGGTAAAAGAACTGTTATTATAAAGAGCAAAATGTGATATAATTAATCTATAGAAGTATAATGAGAAGCATCATCAATATTTCTCAGGAAGGTAGCTGCCTTCTACTAATCCAGGAACAAAAGGTACCCTGAGTAACTAGTAATGATAATGTTGATAACAAAGGGAAAAAAAGCAATTCCCTTTTTCCAACTCATTTAAAGGCCCACCCACTATTGTATTCAGATACTCAGCATACCACACCTAAAGATTAAGGTTGTTTCTATATCACATACCCAATGAGACCATTCCAGGATAGTTGTTCTTTCTACTTGTACAAAGAGCAACACCTCACAGTTGAGTTTGTTTGGTGAACCTGCTTCAACTTTAATCCAAGTATATAAACCATTTTAACATGAGATGAATTATAAGCCACCTGAGAAGTGATACTAACACTCTAGATATATGAATTCACTTAACGCTCACAAGAATCCTATGCAATAGGTACTATCATTCCACTTTAACAGAGGAGGAAACTGAAACATAAAAGGTTTTAAGGAACGTGCCCAAGATCACACAGCTAAGAATTGGTATAGGAGAGATTTCAACTCAGCCTGGGTGGTCCGAAAATCTAAGTACTTACCCAGTAGGCAGTACCACCTCCCCGGTAATGTATGTAGCAAAAATTAATTAAGCGTCTAGTGTATACCAGGCACTGCGATAATCTCCTTATACACATTAGCATATTAAGTTCACCAGGTCAACAGTTCTGTGTCTTTGGCATAATACCCTAGCTTGGATATGGTCTCTTAAGACTGTAGGACGTTAGCAATAAGAAGTTACTGTATTCTCTTTCTTGTAGGGGTGGAATGGTCCAAACTAGTGAGCAGTATGAATTTGTACATCATGCTCTGTGCCTGTATGAGAGCAGACTTTCAGCAGAAACCGTCCAGTGATTCTCTGAAGATTTACCAGACCATCAATCTCTAGGGGTAGTTAATCAATTACCCACCTGAGGCTTCTGGAAGGAACTTCCTGCAGTGGAAGGAAAAGAGAAGTCCTGAAGCCAAGCTGTGGCACGGATTGTGGAAGATGGCAACACAATTAAAGATTGCCAGCCTCTTGTGTATATGAATGCATTTGTAAGCATCCCCTAAGTTATTTTGAAGGTCCTATGCTGATGGAGGTATGATAGATTTCTCACACAGCTAAGGAGACTTTTGTTTTGTCTGTATTGACTACCTGCCACACAGAATGTACGGATGAAATACTCGGTGATATATGTCATCAGATGACAACTGGAGAAGCTGCTGAAGAAATTATTATTATGTGTTTAGATGCTTTAATGTTTGCAAAATCTGTCTTGTGAATGGACTGTCAGCTGTTAAACTGTTCCTGTTTTAAGTGCTATTACCTTTCTCAGTTACCAGAATCTTGCCGTAAAGGTCGCAAGTGATTGATAATGGATTTTTCACAAATAAGTCCTTGTTTTTGAAAAAAAAAATCAAAAGCAGTACTATTTTATATGGAAATGTGTCTTGATAATATTACCTATAAATGTGTATTTATCAGTACCTCCTGTCAATCAATTACAGAGCACAATGATTGTCACTGGGTGTATATGTATTTACTCTCTATTATTGGACATAGAGGTGGTTTCTGCTCCAAAACTCCAGCCACTGTATTTCTACATTGTGAGTCATTTTAATTTAAAAGGGAAAAACAAATTTGTAGCAACTATGATGTATCAAGAATTTTAAATATCTGTGTCTCTTTTACTAAGAAGGAATTTTTGAATATTCTGTCTACCTAGAATCTCTCTCCCCTCCCCCCCAAAAAAAGGCAGATCCCTTTGGGAATGAAGTAAACTGTCCCATTTCCAGAAGTTCTCCAAAAGGTTGCTGCCATGGATATTCTTACATTTCTGAAAGGTTTTAATCCTCAAGAGACAAATAAAGTTAAAAAAAATGCACTCAGCAAACACTAGATGTTCTGCCCAAATATAAATTTTCAATGCAGCTATGTTGACTTTGTTTCATACTGCCAATAAACTACTCTTAATACTAAGTATTGAGTAAAGCATCTGCTTTTTTTTTCCTCTTGGGAAGAAGCTCTTATCTTTTGGGGGAAGCCTGGAGTAGGTAATAAGATGGGTTTAATTTTAGTCTCTGCCTCTCCCCAGTGGAGATAACTGTCTCTAAATGTAATATTGTCATCACTTGAGGGATAATGATCTAGAAGTACCATCATTATGTGGTTTTCCTCAATCGGCTCCCAGCATATCATTATACAAACGGTACATGTTTACATCTTTATATCACTTGTCATAGGCCCTCATAAATTACATGACTTGTGTTTATTCAGCAGAATCAATATCACCTGAAGAGATGTAATGTTTTAGGAACATTCAATTAACTAAGATTACAATTCCTTTCTTCCTTCTTGAGGCTAAGACGTAGTCATGTGCCAAAGACATGTAGGAGAAAACTTACAAGTTTTATTCTGCTCCTGGAGGTCAGAATTTTTTCTACATAAAAAAAGGAGAGGTAATCATAATCCCTTCTTTCTAAGGAAACAGACAAAAGGACACTGGTGTAAAACTTCCCCAAACAATTCAATAGGAGGAAGTGCTCGTCACTGACTTTTTCCCCCCACCATGAAGGCACATTTCCTTCCTAGTCTTTGCTTCTCTTATCTGGGAGATTTTTTTCCCCCCAAGCAAAGCATGAACAGTTGTTAAGTGGAAAATGGAGGCTGAATTTTACATGGCGATTCTTACCTGCTTAATCTTTGGGAATTCAGGTGAGTAGTCTTGCCTCCCTTGGGGCATTTCTCCAACAGCCAGCAGAGGAGTCTCTGTCCTTTGAAGTGTCTGAAATAAGGTGGAAATGGAGCCAGGTCTCCATGGCAGTTTAACCAAAGACGTTGAGGAGGGGGAATAAAAAGAGCCAGCTCTGTCCACTCTGCTGAGACTTTTCTCTGAAAGAAAATAAATGGCCTCCTAATAACTCGGAGAGCTCCTGAAATGGCATCTTTATAGGAGACAGTGAAGCACCTTGAGGAGAAACTGATTATTATGTGGCAGTCTGTGGCATTCTCCATGTTTTTTCCTTATCAGGTTATAGTTTTGTTTTCTGTGTATGTTAAAGAAGGAAAATATAAGGAGATATAACTAAAGGGGGTGAAGAAGTGAGGTGTGTTTTATTTGGAAGTTGCTATTTGGAAGGAACGTCTGAATATTTTCATGGGAGAGTAGAGCAAATTAAGTAAAAGCTCAGAAAATGGTTTCTGATCCTGAACATTTCACTTTTTAATACTGATGCTTAATAATTGGATGTTTAATTTTTTTTTTTTTTTTTTGGTCAAGAAATGCTGGGTTTTTTTGTTTTGTTTGTTTTGTTTTTTAGTCTATCAGTTTTGAGGGAAACTTGCAGAGATTGTCACAATATAGAGAAATGCTTCTCTCCAGGACTGTAAGAAATTGTATTTGTGATCAATACGTTCACTGGTCACTATTAGCTAAGAAGGTTTAGAGGGGTGGGAAAATTTGTTTTATTTTTGTTTTGTTTTGAGATGAATACATCTAATTTTTAAACACGTATCCAAACTATGCAATTTGTGTACAAATACTGCAGTGCTAACTTAAGAATTGGAAAAAGGGGTGCTTTTTTAGAATGGGGGATGGTGATGAGATGGAAAGAGTATAATGGTCAAAAGGGGGATGGAGCTTTTTATAACCTCAGTATATTTAATAGTTGGGCTAAAATATCACACCATATTCTTTGGATGGTTTGGTGTCTTTTTCAAGCTTCCTTTTATTATTTCAGTGGGAGTGTGTTTTCTTCCCTAAACCAGGTGAAAGAAAGGGAGTGAAGGATGACATTTTAACCGTTTGACAATGTCAGCCTTGGGATTTTAAATCACGTGTGTTGAATCTGGGACTATTCGCTCGAAATGATAGTAATAGCAAAAGACAAGTAAACCTTGTATTTTCACTGGACTGATTTGCGGGTGGGATGTTTTGTTTTCTGATGGGCCTTATAATTTTCTACATAGTACTTTATGAGTATCTCATCTTCCAGAGGGGTTTCAGATTGTCCATGTCCATAAACAAGAGTGCCTTTCCAAAAATAAGAGAGTGGTGGTGGGTTTGTGCAATGGGACCAGCCAGAACCAGCAGTGGATGTGGACTGAGGATGGAAAACTCCTTCATGTTAAATCTGCTCTGTGCCTGGGCATCTCCAGCTCTTCTCGTGGCCCTTCCCTACCAGCTGTCTCTACCCACTGCTACCAGGCACCCCGATGGACTTGCCATGAGCAGGAAGGGTTCCTTGAGGTGGAAAATACCTCTCTCTTTCTCAAGAAACAAGGCTCCAAGGTAGTGGTCAAGAAGGACAGGAAATACCTCCATAGCTGGATGAAAATTGATGTCAACAAGGAGGGAAAACCAGTGAATGGAAGCCTCTGCTTAAAAAAAGGTGAGCTATTCTTTTCAGAATTGATTCTGAAAGTTCTGCTCAATGTTATGTTTGTTTGTTTCACATTAAAGGGATATCTTTTTACCTCAACACAATGCCTATCTATGGCACATTCATAAGCTAATGGAAATGGATCATGTGGTTCCCACTGATGTGGAAAACTTCATTATCCTTGTTAAATAAGCCCTCCTCATTAAATTAGCCCAACATCTTTCCTTTTACCTCTTACTTTTCCTTCCCTTCTTTCCTTGCTTCTTTTATTAATTAAACAAACATTTATTGAGTTTCTCTTTTGTACCACACTGTAGACACTTTGGTTAGATACCATTATATAGGAATATAAATCTAGGCATAAATGCAGCATACATATGTAATGACTAAAGCCAGTGATCAGGAAATTAATAATTCTGCTGATGTAGATAATTCTCTGATTAGGAGGAACTAGTAACACATTAAAATGGTGTTTGAGAAAGACTGGAAAATACATTGTGCCTTTGCAAATTTTTTGTACTAAAGTTTAGGGGTACAAGAGGTTACATACTTTTGAAATGGTAAGAACCAGTGCATTGTCACAGAGTTTTCTAATTTGTTGACCATTGGTGGATATAATCTAGATAACAGAATCCAGTAAAAACTTGTATATACATGCACAAATTCCTGGTGCAGCACACAGTTCAGTCCTGTGCTGGGGATTTTATTGTGGATACAGCTTAATTTTCTATTTTACTTAATCATTTTATTGCTTATTTACTCCTATAGTAGAGATTTGCTTTAGGAATTCATGAAAGATAAAACTAATAGAATCATTAGATATTAGGTACAAATGGACCTTGTAAATCACTGGAGAAATTGTCTAGAAAAGAAGCCCATCATTGAGGAGACTGCAATTTATCAAGGTTGAGTGAATTATCCCAGATTAATTGGTGGCAAAGGTCTGATTGGAACCCAAATGTCTTAATTCCCTGTCCAGTGTACCTTCCGTTATACAGTGTTTCGCAAATGCTTAACCACAGAATTTTGCCCAGTTGACTACATAAGAATTCGACCCGGGGGAGGAGAAGCAATCTCTGCCATCATTTCTTCTCCCCTACCACCTTCAAGATTCTGTTTCAAGAAATTTGGACTAAAACCTGATTTTTTTTAAGTCCCCCAGATAATTTTGATCCATAACCCCATTTGGGGATCAGCATTCACTGTACTTTTAAATCTTTTTATTAGGTGTTTATTTTTGAGGCTCCTATGAGTTTTTTCATGATGCTGATCCCTTGGACAGCTTTCTGTCACTCCATTTTGTAAATTAAGTAAGAGTTTAATTAGATGCTAACAATGCAATGGGCTTTTCTACAATAGAAGTTGAATATTACAGTCTTGGTCTTTTTTTATTGTTAATTTTTTTAACTTTTTTTTTTTTTTTTTGAGAGAGAGAGTGGAAGAATACATGCACAGGAGCAAGGGAGGGGCAGAGGGAGAGGGAGAGAGAGAATCCCAAGCAGGCTGCACCATCAGCACCGAGCCAAACACAGGGCTCAGATTCACAAACAATGAGATCATGACCTGAGTTCAAACCAAGAGTTGGATGCTTAACCAATTGAGCCGCCCAAGTGCCCTAACAGTCCCAGTCTTCTTAACTTCTCACTATGAGAATAAGACAAAAATATAAAAGTCAGCTAGAAAATTCAAACCTATCAGAGAATATATAGCACAGAACACCAATATGTACAATCCCTTTAATGAGCAAGTTCTTTGGGCAAGGTCTGTCCTAAACAACACAGAAACATTATAAATATTCCCATTGTACCATTAAACATAAGAAGTGAGATTCTTTCCTAGCTTCCAATAAAACCCTAATTAGCAGTATATTCTTTCACTAGAACTTTTAAAAAGTAAATATGGATTCAGTGGAGAATTGTTCAAGATAGAATATAATTAATGGAAAATGATTTCTTTTGACCTTCATGCAAAACTTGTCCAATGATGATGGACTTCACTTCAAAAGTAAGTGGATGAAATAGACCATTTACAGTTAATTTCTGAATGTGCCATATCCAAAACATGCCCAAGAATGTGGGTTGGAAGAAAAAATAGACTTCTAGAAAAAAGCAGAGTAAAAATTTGCACCATTGTGCTACCAAAAAAAAAAATCTTATATTTGAATACACATGTATAATACTTATGTTTGAACACAATTATAAGTTAACATATTTTTTCCTCCATCTCAAACTTACTGTTGATTAAAGATACACATGATATCCGTTGACCCGTAGCATGAACGTTCATTGATCTGCTAGAGAATCCACTGTGAAAAATTAAATTACATTTAGATGTTTGCAATGAATGACTCCAAATGACCTTTTTGAAAGACTTGATAACTAAATATGATAATCTGACAGCACAATTATGCATATTGTTCATTCATAAGATATGAACTTTTTAATTAAGTTCTTCAGTAAAAGATAGTGTATCTGTGAAGGTCAAAAATCTGAACTATTTGTTTCATAAAGGAAACATTCATGATATCATTCATGTACTTAAGTAATAATTCCCTAATATCTACTATATGCCAGAGCTTGTGCTATGGGTACCCTACACCAGAGATTCTCAACCCAAGCATCTCATCAGAATCACAGTGGGAACTTTGAAATAATACTAATGCCCAAGCCTCATCCTCTAGGCCAATGGAATTCGGTATCATATTTTTAAAAAATTTTATTTGTTTATTTATTTTTGAGAGAGAGAGACAGAGCTCAAGTGGGAGAGGGACAGAGACAGAAGGAGACACAGAATCTGAAGCAGGCTCCGGGCTCTAAGCTGTCTGCACAGAGCCCGACATGGGGCTCAAACTCACAAACTGTGAGATCATGACCTGAACTAAAGTCAGTCATTTAACCAACTGAGCCACCCAAGCGCCCCTAGGTATCATGTTCTTTAAATGCTTCTAAGATTATTCTAATGTGCAGCCAAAGTTGAAAATCACTGACTATGTCTTATTCTTTACAGTAATGGGAAGTCAGATTTGTAAATAATTACAATAGCGTGTAAATTTTATAAAGTACCCCTTTCTCCACTGTACATTCTTGCCAGTCATATTAAGCAACTGTGTTTTAAAAATTAAGGATAATTTAAAATTTGCATATTTTTAACCCAATCCTTTGAGTGTTCACTGGATTTTGTCATAATTTAGCTGTGCCCTGTTCTCATGAAGCTATGTTTTTTTCTTCTTCCTCTCCTTTCCTCAGAGTTCCTCTGTTACAAGGTGAATTGAGGAGGCTTCTGAAGTGAATTAAAATTCAATGCACGGGAGCCTGGGTGGCTCAGTCAGTTCAGCGACTGACTCTTGATCTCAGTTTATGTTATAATCTCACAGCTCATGAGATCAAGCTCCATGTCGTGCTCTGTGCTGACAGCAATAAGCCTGCTTAGGACTCTCTCTGTCCCTCCCCCACTCGCACGCACTCTCTCTCTCAAAATAAATAAACATTTTGAAAAATTCAATGCAAAAATTAATGTGTTTTTTGAGAGACGGATCTATACTAGAGTCATATTTCCTCAAATAATCACTGTCCCTTAAAGAGTACATTGCATGCCTTCATTTTGGATAAAAGGAGAGGACCTGGAGACAGACTCTTAAAAAAAAAATGATCCTTTTATAATCAATTTATAAAATTAGACACTAGTAGTTATTATTCGGAGTCATAAGAGCAATAACGAAAACCTTGTCTCCAAAATGCCAATGCATGTGGCTAAAAATTGAAAAAATTCATTCCCTCCATAAATTCTTTTGTCAGTCAGGTGTCAGATATCCAGCTCTTTGGAAACACTTACACCTTTGGCCATGTGTCAATAAAACAAAAAGGTGATTGACAGACTTTCTCAATTTTTCTTCATACGTATTGGTGTTATATTATATAGCTACATCCGTGAGCCACTGAATTAAGAGAATGATTTTTAGAAATCCTTTGTGTATAATTTCTCAGTCTTAGTCTATAAATTAACACAAAGCAGTTATCAATAACACAGTAAGAATAAGGAAAAACCAAATTCTGTTCAATAATATTGCAATTTTATGTAATCACACCTTTAACTTTAAAAAAAAAAAGAATATTACTTTAGGAGTAAAAATGCATTCTGAGGTCCAAATCTCTAATTTACAAACTCTTTAAACATAGTGGTTCTAGACCTTCCAGATGAGAGGTGCCATCACTTGGCTACTTTTTCCAAAGGATGCCAAGTGTCTACTTATAAACAGTTACTTTCACTCAGCTGTGTTTGTATTGAATGCGGAGTAACATTGTATGTAAAATGTCAACTAACCAATCAACATTCTAGTGACATCTACTACAGATTCACTAACTCAAATCTCATATTTACGTAAGGGCAGGAAAATTTTTGCAGACATATTTTCAAATGTCCCTAACATGACCGAGCTAGTGAAATCCTTTAAAGAGATTTCGCTTCTGAAGTAAACCAATTGCTGACAGACTTGATATAACTGCTGGTTAAAGTAATTGTTTAATTGCAGTAACGTGGGTGAGGGAATAAAATGCATTAGCACTGTAATATCCATATATACTCTTGGGAGAAAGGGTCTTAACAGAAGCTGCTTCCTTGAGTGATTGGTGGGAATGCTTGTAAATAGAGAGAGTTGAGGAAAAAAACAAAACAAAACAGCAGTGTCTTTTGTAGGTACAGATCCTACTTTGACCGCATTGCTGCCATTGGGTTTATTTTCTCCTCGCAAGATTATAAAAACATGGGCCTCGCAATTGACCATTTACTTATGGGATCATTGGAAATCGTATGATCATTGGTTCCTGGTATATGATTTACGTGATTATAGAAAAATACCCAGCACCGTATCCAGAGTCCCCCAACCATTTTTAACCTGTGACACGTCAATGAACTTAAGGCACATCCATGCGGTGTATGACTTTCATGGGCCCTTTGTGGGCCCCTTCCTCCATTAAAATAAATAATTAAATACAATAATTTCATAGATTTTCATGAGCCCCCAAATTCTCATTTTTCCCTATTGTGTAAAAAAACAAATTTAAGCAAACATTTTGACTCTGAAAGTTCTTCCTTTTTTTAAAATTTTCTAATTTAATTTTTTTTTAACGTCATGGGCCCATGCCTATTGTGCCGAATGGACAAGTCAGCTGGGGGCACACCAAGTTATTCACCCACTTTCCGTCTTCCATTTTCCTGACCTTGCTTAAGTAGTACCTGCCTCAGCATCCCTCTCCCACAGCCTAGTAGCGATGAATTTAAAAGCCATTCTTTCTCCCCCATCCAGCATAGTTTCCTTGTACCCACCATCTAATATATATCCATGTCCCCAAAGAAAACATAGGACATTAGGATAAACCAGGCACATCTTCCTAACGCAACTCGGAGTATAGTAGTTGAATAATAATTGGCTATTGAAAAGTATTGCTTTCATTAAGTTTTCATTTTTTTTTTTTTACTTTAAATGTTTTACCATGCTCTGCTTTGATGTTTTCCTATGCCATGTCAACTTCCACTTAATTTTTCTTTCTTTATTTCTAATCTTGGCTCTTTCTTAAGTCTGTAAAAAAAAAATTGACCTCTGAAATTCTCTGATTTGTTATGTCACCCATTGTTTACAAATTCACCCTTGTTGGTATCTGTTTCCACAAACTTCTCGCATCCTTGTTCACTTTCTCAAATTTTAGATAGGTCTTCTCTTATGCACCCTTTATTTTATTGATTACACTTTCTGAAATGTTATTCTTTTCAGCATTTCTAAAAATTATTTAGTCTATTATAACTCATATCCCTTTCACTTCACTTTATTCTAGCCCAGTCTTGTGGAATATACTTAGTGTACAATATATATGCATAAATCTTCCTTTTTCTAAGGTATATTCTGTTTCATTTATTATCTCTTTTCCAGACTTTTTGCCCACTTTTAAAAGGCGTATTATATTTGGCATCTTCTTACAGAAAAGAGAGTCCCAATATAGTTGAAATTTTCTATCTCCTAAATAAGTTCTGCCCAAGTTATTATTTTTTCAGCATGGTTGAAAGTTACTCATATCACTTAAAGGAGGGAAACTAACAGATTGTGTATTTTTATCATCATTATACAAAAACCACATTTGTATTATTAATCATATCTGAGCTACTCATAGACTAATTAATAAACTAAAATACATGTTGCTTTTTTAAAAAATATATTCAAAATATCGTCCTGACCTGGTACAGTCATTGAAAATCATCTTACAGTTGCGCTATCTGCAACTTAAGTGCTAAAATCTTTTAAATAGTATCCAGGATGATATGCCTTATCTTGAATTGTGTTCTAAGAGGAATTATGCATATAGTGGAAACAATGTGGTAGCAATGGTACAATAAAGCTTTTAAAAATAGCTTCAACATATTGTTCCATTGTGTAAGAACTTTTCCTTGCATTTGTCAAAACACATCTCGCTCTTTCATGAACTGTAAAATGCATATACCTTTTTAAAGAATGTCAGAAGAATTTATAGATACCAAAACATTCAAGGATATACTATTTTCAATATAATTTCATAGCACCCATTTCAACAGAGTTCAGGAGATGAAAAGACCAGCATATTTTGATTGCCGTATATATTTCTAGAATGGATTTTCTTGCCTCCCATCTACTTTAAACCCTTCCAATACCCACGTAAAGAATGATTAGAATTCAGTTTGGCTCATATTGAGTATATGGATAAAACCTTATAGTTACATATATATTACAATCGCTGAGAAACTTGTTAGACATGTAGGTGCTGGGTCCTACACCAAATCTCCTAGTGAAGGGTCAAGCCTTCAATATTCTAAAAAGCTCCAAAGGGGATTCTGATGCCTACCACAGTTTGCAGACCACTGCTTTAAAACACACGAAATTTGGAAACTAAATGTTAAGACTAAAGCTTCTTTCCTGCTTCTGAAATAGCACAGGTTAAAAACACAGTGACAAAATGAAGGGGTACCGACCTTGGATATTCTTTTTTTTTTTCTCTTTAGAAAAAAAGGTAGTGGTCTAACATGTAAAATGGACTTGTTTGGAGTGTTTTAAAAATACACTTAGAAGGTTAAAGACAATTTCAGAAGACTGAATTTTTTTCCATAAGATGTTCCAAAGCTACATGTGATGGTAATAAGCTATGTTACTTACACAGAAATTGCAAGAGTGTTTTGATCACTTATCTAATTTGGGGAGATTCTTGTTTCATCCATTGAACGAATCATGTAACTTGATGAATAAAAAAAAGTTCTTAGAAAAAGAACTTAACCATCTCCTCCTCAGTGAAGAGGAACAAGCATAGGTTGACATGCTAAGACACACAATTACATACTATGTATTTGGAAGTTTGTTTTTGTCTTAACCCCATAATTACATTTTTTTGAGGGTCTAAAAGCTAAAAATGTCATAGGTGGTAATCAACTCAGAGGACCGGCATTGGTCAAAGCCCAAAAATAACTAAAATACCAATCGCTACGTACAGAAAATTTTATACCCCAACAATAGACAAATGTCTTCTTGAAGGAACATTCAAGCACTTAATTCAATTAAGACTGCAAAATTAGGGCTGCTTTTTGGAGTTTATTATAAAGGAATATTGCTAATAGAACAATTGGGTTTGTCATATAGAAAACATCCCAGGGATAAATAAATCTGGTCTATGTTCAGGGTAGTAACCTGGGCGCAATGGCAATGGCATATGATTCAGAAGGAAAAAACAAACAGAAACTAGCAGGAATGTCCAAAAATCTATTAAAGTCTAGGCCTAGTAGATATACAGGTAGGTTTGTCAGCTGTAATACAGAACATTCAATTACATTTGAATTTCAGATAAATGACAACGTTTTAATGTCAGTACATTCCCAGTATAATATGTAACATATAATATAACCTTTGTAATATTATATATTTGACATATGCTAAATATTCTGAATTATTAGTTATTTATTGGAAACTCCAATTTAACTGGGCATCATATATTTTTATTTGCTAAACCTGGCAACCCCATGTACAGGGTACTTTGCACAACTTTCCACATCTCAAAGAAAGGGTACTTAATACAGTCATGATTATTTTGTTAACCTTTAAGAGAATTGGAGATATTTTTTTATCTTACTAAATTTTAAAAATACTTTTTCCTCTTTTCTGTGCCTTATCCCTCTCTTCTTTATATATGTTATCATACAAAATATGTCCACTGAAATTGGAATGGAAATAAATGAGATTCAAAAGAGGGCTCAGAAAGGTGGACCAGAACAGGGAAAATGCAATCCTTCACCTAGATCTTCACCTAGCACATAGTAGTTGCTTAAGAAATAGTTGGTTGAATGAACCACTAAAGGAGTAGTAAAAAATAAAATCTTCCTTCTGCCAGTTTTTAAACCAGAAACTTTTCAAAATTATAGTTATCTAACTGGGCAAGATTTTATATCCTAGGAAACTGTGACACATAATGAAATTGATAGAAGCATCTAAACATACCCCTCAGTCCATAATTTACAGTCCTTTCCAACGCTTCATATTATATGATTGTTCTCCAGGTCTTGTTAATCGAAGTGTGGTCCAAAGACCATCAACACCAGCATTGGCATGCCCTGAGAACTTGTGAGGAGTGCCGGCTCTGACAACTTTTACTCAACCAGAATTTGTATGTTAGCAAGATCCCCAACAGATGGAGAGCACGTTTTAAAATTATGGCTAGGTGAACCTAATTTGCAAATCAATCATTTCTAAGTATTGGTAATTCAGCCTTGCAAAGTAAAGCTATACATTAATCTCACCAGTTCAAAAGTTTTAAATCAATTACAGAAGATAGGGAGCTCAGAAACTACAACTGTCCCAGGATTTGGTGCTCACACAATTAGGACTGGAAACAGTTGGCTCTGTGGTAAAAGAAAGTCATTGCTTTCCCAGGAATCGTCCATCTGCATGACAAAGCTAGGCAAGTTGTTAGCAGTGATTCTCAGCCTGGCATTCTGTCCAATGACCCCTTTGAGAAGTTGAATGAAAGCTATGAAAGTCTCCCACAAGAAAAAAGTATACACGGACATATATTTAGGACATGGCATAAAGTTTTTCGAGACTCATGGACCCCCTGAAGCCAATTTCATGACTCCCTAAATGCTCAGAGAGTAAATTTAATTCTATCTTCTACACAGAACTGAGGTTTTCTGGTAGCGGTTTCTACAACTCCCCTGACCCTATGATAGATGGACAAAGGATGGGTGGACTGGAAATTAGCATTGTCACACTCCAAGATCTTGAATTTTTCATATAACTGAAGCTCATTCGCATGCCTGTTATGAAAGAGGCCTGCTTTTTCTGAAGTCAAATTGCTTTTATGTGAAGACTCCACAAAACACGAAGGTAATTTTAGCAACTGTCCTTTCTTTACCTCAGCTGGCCTGGGAGCAGAAGTTTCGGTAAGGAGCGCTAGAAACACGGCTCCACCCCAAATCCCCACCACTTTTAATGCAGTTCCGTATAGCCCGGAACATCTTATTAGGAATACCACAGAGGCCTTCACCAGAAGTACAACAGAACACGACAGCCGCCACAGCAGACAGACACAGCACCCCAGTCTGCAGACGACTGGAATGACTGAGACATCTTGGGTCCCCTGGACTACTCGGCCCTTCTCCAGCACCACTGAAGAGGTAAGGGGAGAATGGGTGTGGGGCGTGGTTTGTAACGGTCTCAGAAAGCCCGCTGCTTGACAAGATCTGCTCTGCTAGAATTGCCACTACTCAAATGTGTGATTAGGTACTCTGTGTCCTAGCTGCTAATTACGCATGGTGCATTCTGTGCGATGAAAAACTCTTTGAGATAGGACGAAGGGAAAGACAATCAGGCCACGATGTCAAAACTGCACTCCTGCAGGTTGGCCACATTTCTGAACCAAAGTCAGGCTTCATAGTCTTACGCATAAGCTAAAAACAGGAAATAGAAATTAAAATCAGTATTTTGCAGATTCCCCTGATTGTATGCCACAATCATTTATGCTCATAAGGGAGTGGAAAGAGTCACAAAGCAATGGAAGATTCAGGAATCACTATGACTGATTAGTGAACATGGTCAAATAACTCAAAGTCACGTACCAATTCTACATCAGCAGCCACAAAAGGGCAGATAAGTTTAACGGCTGGGGGAGCAGCAACAGTGCAGTCGTAGAGTCTGCTCACGGAGTATTTCAGTTCATCCCTTCCAGTCTGCTTCCCACTCAGGGCTTTAGGCCACCGTTTTAGGCAATAATAGTGTAACTGCAAAAGTGCAATTTGCAAAGACAAATAAAAAATGCTGCTTCATTTGCAAGTGTTTAGCTGTTTCCTAATAAACAAACCAAAAACAATTGAAAGAAAGTAAAAGCCCAACACTAGGTGTATGACTTAACGCCCCTTTAGTGCTCTGGTTTCTTCCCCGTTGTGCAGAATTTAATATTGCATGTGGCTCCTGAGTAGTAAGCACCTACTTCAGTATTGATCACAAAACAAATATAACCAGTATATTGAATAATTTGTGGAACTTTCTTTTTATCTCCAGCCTTCCTTTACTCTAAATCTTCCCTACAAGCTAGTGCTTCCCTTGCCTCTGAACAGAATTTAGGAAGGCCTCGTGACTTTTCTGGACACTCTTGATTATCACTTTAAAACTCAACACTCACTCTCAACCCATTAGCAAGGATTATCCAATTCAGGAAGTAACCCAAAGTCTAAATTCAACATAAATCTTAGCTTGTCCTCTCCCTTCACCCCATCCCTTTGGGCTTGACGTAGGGAAAGGGAACCTGTCCAAAACCTCCCATGTCCCACCTAGCTTTTTACCCATCTCTCCTAGTTTGATCATTGTGGTTTCAGACCTGTCTGGGCTTGGAAAGTGGGGAAGGAAAACCGGAAATGAGAGCGGGAGAGACGGCACTCAAGGTTGCCATCATGAACTGGTGCTGTGCTCTCTCTAAATCTCTAACTCCTAAGCCCTGCCACCCACTGATGCCAGTGAGATTTGCCACTTACTTTTGAAATTGAATGCCTCTTGGCGGAGCACCTTCTTGTCTCCACTGAATGTGTCTCAGCCAAAACATCAGTTTGTAAGAGTATCCACGTACATCTGAAAATACATGTGTACGTGTAATTTTTTTTACACAACTAATACACCAAAAATTAAGTGTATATTTTAAGAATATATAGGATATCTTATATACACATATACCAGTTCAGAAAAGGAAATAAGCACATACTGTACTGATATATATATATATATATATATATATATATCATATAATACATTAAGTATGTCAACTAAGAAACAGGCTGAATAAAACTGTAATAAAAACATACCTGCCTGCACACTCAAGGATGGTCTTTTAGCAAAAAACATTTTCCCATTTTTTTCCCACATTGGACCATTGTGAAACAAACACAGAAAGAGCTCCTAGAGGCAGCCAGGCTCTACTGTGATGAATCAAGAACATCCAGAGCTTTGCTGCAGGCACCCTCGCCCTTGGGTCAACCCAGCCCTGTGTTATAGAGCTCAACTGATCCAGCCTTATATGTGGATTTGCAGTCTCTGGTCTTGGTAAATGCACTGCAGGAGTGTATTTTGGGTTTTTTTTATTGTTATTGTTTCTTAGTCTTTTTCTTTTTTTTCTTTTAATGTTTATTCATTTTTGAGAGAGAGAGAGAGCACAAGTTAGGGAGGAGCTAAGGGAGAGGGGAGACAGAGGATCTGAAGCAGGCTCCCTGCTGACAGCAGAGACCCGATGTGGGGCTTGAACTCATGAACCTGGGGCTCGAGCTCATGAACCGTGAGATCATGACCTGAACTGAAGTTCAGTTGGATGCTTAACTGACTGAGTCACCCAGGCGCCCCCTTGGTCTTTTTCTAAAGCGAAATCCTCCGCAATGTTTGTGAGCTCCCAGATGGGGCACCAGAATGGCTACGTATCCAGTAGTCATCAAGTCATGACTCATCCCCTAGTTTTTCCTTGAAGCACAGGCAAAATTTTAACTATGTCTTGGGAAGCTGAAGTTCTAAAAGCTATGCTCCTTCCAAAGGCAGTTTCTAAAACTGCAGTTTTCCATGACTTTAATGTTTTAGTCAAGACATCTCTGCTAGATCATCACTTGATTTAGCATGAGCATTTACCTTATAACAGTCAATTACAAATAGCTGTAGTTAGGTATTTTGAAAGGAAAAGTCACGTGGAAGGTAAAATGCTTGTCCTTTGAAAGTAATTTTGAAAGATACTCTATCTCTATACCTAGATATCATTTGACTTGATTGCTTGGAATTCTGTAAAAGGAAAATCTTTGTGTGTCCATTGGGGTTTTTTTTGTTTTGTTTTTTGGGTTTGTTTTTGTTTTTGTTTTTGTTTTTTGTTTTTTCATCAGATAGCAACTGGTCTGTGGTGATTTTGGATTGACAGTACAGTTGGGCTGTGAATTGGGGTGGTATATTATCAGGTGGTGATGGGAAAAATCTGAATGTGAGGATAAGGACCGTATTTATTCAGCTTTGCGTCTCCAGCATCTGAACATAGTGCTCAATATGTTATAGAGTTTTTGTAGAAAGGAAAGGAAAAGAAAGATGTGGAATGGAGTGGAGCAAGATGGAGAGGGGAGGGAAGTGGAACAGCATGAAGTGCAGGGGAGTGGCCTGAAGAGGAATGGTATGAAATGGAGTGAAGTGGAGAAGAGTGGACTGGACTGGAATGAAACGGAATGGAGAGGAGTAGAGTGGAGTAGAGCACAGTGCAGGAAAATAGAATAGGGATAATGGAATGGAATTCTGGGAAAATGAATCAATTGAAATGGTATGGAAGTGGGGGGAATTGTTGACCACATGGGTAACAAATGACCCATCTACTGTCCGTGTCCAGATACAATGGTCATGTTGAATAGCCATGCACATTTTTATTGCGCATTTCATTTTAGTGTTTTTAAGTTTGCATGTGTCTAGAGTTTAGTATGTTTAATACATAATAATACATATATTGTTTCATTCAGGAGCTAATCTTCAGTTTCTTTTTCTCCCTTCTAATTCCCCGCATTTCATCTCTTAATCACCCTTCGATTCCCCACCAAAAAAAAAATTAGAAGAAAGGGGAAGGCCATGCAATTCATTAGCTTTGGAAAATGCTCATCAACTCAAAGAACATTTTTTGAGGACCTAACTAGTGTCAGAACAGAGTGGTTGAGTCTTTGAGATCAAAGCCCTCACTCCGCTTCTTACTAGCCAGTGACCTGGCAAGTTACTTAAACTCTCTAAGCCTCAGTTTCCTCACCTATAAGAAGGAACTCCCAGCTCTGAGGGCTGTTGCAAGGGTTGGGGGAGACAATACATACAAAATGCTTACTATAGCACTTGGTCCTTAGCAAGCATTTAGGAAATAATAGCTCTCATTGCTATTTTCCACTGAGACACAAAGATGAATGACAAAACTGTTGCCCTGAAGGAACTCACCATCTGCTGTGTGGGGTTGAAGGAAATGGAAATATACACAGGCTCTTATGGAATTCAAAAGCAAGGTTCCTAACTGGTGTGAAGGTTTCAGGGAGTGTCTTCCTGTGAAGGGAATATCTAAATTGAGCCTAAAGAAGAATAGGAATAACCTAATAAGAGATAGGAGAGTAGGAAAGAGGGAGACAAAGGAACTGGGTTGGGTGGGATGGAGAGTTAGAAAGTGATTTCAATCTTTACCTAAAATTTGCATTTTCTATTATAATTTATTGTCAAGTTAGCTAACATACAGCGTATACAGTGTGTTCTTGGTTTCGAGAGTATGTCCCATGATTTATCGCTTTCATACAACACCCAGTGTTCATCCCAACAAGTGCCCTCCTCAATGCCCATCATGCATTTTCCTCTTTCCCCCAGTCTCCTCGTCAACCCTCAGTTTGTTCTCTGTATTTAAGTGTCTCTTATGGTTTGCCTCCCTCTCTGTTTGAAACTATTGATGACGATCTGAAATCTGTGTTTTCAAATGGAATCTTCATCCAAAAATAGTCACTAGTTCCTACTTGTTATTTTAATTAGTGACACTATGAAATTATCTGTCATTCCTTTTGTTCCCAGTCACATGTAGCCACTAGGTAGAATTTAGAACACTTGAGCTGAAGTAGAAATCTAGAGAAGAGAGAACAAGACCCAAAATACTAAGATTTTATGCTTGGAAATGCTATGTATGTCATTACTACTAATTAGTGTTTATGCAATGACCACAGGGTTCTAGATCCACAATCAAAGAATGAATTGGGGTTGGAACATGGGGCTGGGAACGGGGGTGGAGATGACCCCCGTTTTAAAGAGAAAGTGGCTTGTATTTGTGTCTTTCCCTTTCATCACCAGTCTCTGAGTTACAAGGAGTGAAACATGAAGAGACACTGTACAAAGTCTGCAAAGAAAAGAATCTAAGAGACAAAAATAATATCTAAGATTAGTATGCCAGGAACTACGCTAAGCAATTTCATATACTCTGGGAGGTGGGTACTTGTATCCATTTTCCATCACTGTATAACAAACCAAATCTTAGTAATTTATAAAAAAAAAATGACAGTTTTCTATTTCTCGTGATTTTGTTGATTAGTTGGGTGATTCTTCTGCCGGTTTCACCTGCGCTCACTCTTGAAGCTGCATTTAGCTTGGAGGGTAAACTGAGCTAGAAGATTGACAAGAGCCTCTCTTTACATGACTAGCAGTCAGGGCTGGCTGCAGGAAGGGGTGACTCGGTTCTTCTCCATCTGGCCTCTCTTCCTCTAGTAAGCTACCCAACTTCTTTACCTGATGCTTCAGGGAAGTTTTGTAAGAAGGCAAAGGGCCTCTTGAGGCCTGGGTTCTGGAATCACACAACATCACTTCTGCCACATTCTATTGATCAGTGCAGTCACAAGCCAGGCCAGCATTGAAGGAAGGGAAAATAGACCTCCTCTTTTGATAGGAAGAGCTGAAAGTCACATTGCAAAGGGCCACACACCTCGGGTGGCAGGAACTTATGGTCATTAAACAGTCTACCATGATATTTATTATTCTTGTTGCTATTGTTATTATTATTATTATTTTGCAGATGCCTAGCTTGGGCTTAAACGCTCAAGGATTGGAGGTCAAATGATTAGAAAAGAGCAGAACAAGATGAGCTCACACACCCATACACATACCTGCATACCTAGTCACTTTATTCTCTTACCTAGAGTTCGTTTTAGTGAAGATAAATGCCAAGGAGAATATAGTTTGAAATAACTACTAGTAACGCTACTGCAAAGTTGTCCTAGTTTCTTTGGGAGGAGAATTTTCCTTACTTTTCTCCTTTCCCCACTTTCCTCAAATCCTTGCCTGTCCATTGTGAGGGGGTCTGTCTTTGGAAGGCTGTAGATTTGGGTCAATCCTTGGCTTCAAAACTAACTCTCTCCCTCTCCCTTGCTCTCTCTCCCTCACCCTAGACATGAATTAAATAAACTGACACCAGTCATGTGCCTAGAGTAGGGCTGAAAAATCCTGTGTAGTTACTGTTAGCTGCTGTTGTTATTCTACCATTGATAGTATTTTGTGGCTGTGTGTGTCTTCACAAGGACAAGGCTGGTGAAACAAGAAGCTAGTCTACCATATGAGCTAGGAAATACCTAAACCGGTTGTTCTCAAAGTATGGACCCCAGACTGAGAACTCATTAGAAATGCAACCACTTGTCTACGGCCATACCACCATGAACGCACCCGATCTCGTCTGATCTCAGAAGTTAAGCAGGGTCGGGCCTGGTTAGTACTTGGATGGGAGAAATGCAACCACTTGGGCCCTACCCTAGACCTACTGATTCAGAAACTCTGGTGGGGAGGGCCCAGCAATCTGTGTTGTTTTTTTTTTTTTAATTTTTTTTTTCAACGTTTATTTATTTTTGGGACAGAGAGAGACAGAGCACGAACGGGGGAGGGGCAGAGAGAGAGGGAGACACAGAATCGGAAACAGGCTCCAGGCTCTGAGCCATCAGCCCAGAGCCTGACGCGGGGCTCGAACTCACGGACCGCGAGATCGTGACCTGGCTGAAGTCGGACGTTTAACCAACTGTGCCACCCAGGCGCCCCAGCAATCTGTGTTTTAACAAGCCCTCCAAGTCACATGGATGCACTTGATGTTTAAGAACCACTGACCTAGGGGACACCTGGGTGGCTCAGTTGGTTGAGTGCCCAATTTCAGCTCAAGCCATTATCTTGCAGTCTGTGAGTTTGAGCCCCACATCTGGCTCACTGCTATCAGCACAGAGCCCACTTTGGATCTTCTGTCCCCTTCTCTCTGCCCTTCCTGACTTGTGCTCTCTCAAAAATAAATAAACATTAAAAACAAAACAAAACAAAACGCTGACCTAGAAAAATCTGGTCCCTGACCAACAATGTCTCCCTCTCAGGCTTCTAGATGCCTTGGTTTCCCAAGATTGATGGCACTTTTGTGCCTTGTGGGGGTGGCGCAGGGTGCTATAAAAGCTAAATAATCAGGGAATGGAAATTAATTTATCTAATTACAGCCTCCTGCTGTTCCTTCACAGAGCATACATCCTGTAAGGAATGGGGCCCGGGGTGGGCACGAGGAGGCTGGGAAGACAGGGAGCTGCTGCAAGACCCGGGTCTTTGTGGTAATTAAAAAAGGATGTTGCCAGGCGCACGGTCCCACCGTGAGTGACAGGACGTGGTAGTACAACACGGGCTGCGTTCCAGCCCCCGGGCACACCCTCAGCCAGGCATCCCCATATACCACCTAGATAAAGATACACTGCGTCTCTGTGCACGGGCACAATTGCAGATGAAGCTGGATGGAGGTGTCAGATGTGTGCCCTGCGTATGTCAGCCGTTTGCTATGGGCAAGGTGAGACTGGCAGGACTGGGGGCAGCAGGAAGTAGGTCTGCACACGGCGGGGGGGGGGGGAGGGAGACCCCGGTTGGGGTTTGGGGCTCAGGGGGAAGAATCAAATGTGAAGAAGTGGCATCCAAAGGGTGGGCCTTGGACTTCACTTTAGCTTCAAAATCTGACCAGCCTCTGTTGAGTAGTGGAGGTGCACTCTTTTTTTTTTTTAACGTTAACAGAGTGCGAGTTGGGGAGGTGCAGAGAGAGAGGGAGATACAGAATCCAAAGCAGGCTCCAGGCTCACAGAGCTGTCAGCACAGAGCCCTGAGTGGGGCCCCAACCCAAGAACCACAAGATCATGACTTAAGCTTAACCCACTGAGCCACCCAGGCGCCCCTGAGCAGTGGACTCTTAAGAGCAGTCCAGTCTGGACCCCTTTTCAGCCATGTGACCTTGGTGGAGACCGTGCGGTACAGTGGTAAAAAGTAGGGGTCCCGTGTCTGAGAAACCTGGGTTAAATCTCTGTGGTGGCGTCTACTGGTTACTCAACTGCAGTCATAATTGCTTCCACTTGAAAACAAGGATGACTAAGGGTGCTCTGCCTTATAACACAGTGTGAGGATTAAAATCTGAGTAGCCAAAGTGCTTAGTACACTGGCTACACGAGATAAGGATTCAATAACTGTAGCAATTAACACCAACTTCTTGTTCCTGCTTCATTATCCCTGCCCTGCCTGCCTCACGGAGTTGTAAGAACCAGATACGCTGACATTATTACGTGAAAACGCTTTGAGGGGGATAAGATGTTGGGCATGCATTAAAAAGTGTTCCCGATTGGTGCTGATTCTGCTAAGTAACCATAAATCTTGTCGGGAGGCACACCTCCTTCTTCCCCTCCCCACCCTGCCCCGGCTCGGGCCTGGGAGAGGGATTGCGTTTCCTCAGTTCATGAATAGCCATTGTGGTGCCGCTCCGGGTTTAACAGTTCTGTGTTTCCTTCCATTTGGCCTTCAAAGAGATCACAGCCCACTGTGAGCCTCCAAATAAGTAACAAGGCAAATGCAGAAAATCCCCACTTCCGTACACCTCCATCAAGTCTGAGGCGACCTCCTTTATTGTGTTACTTACAGCATAGAGGGGACGTGCCCCACTGCCACCACTATTCTGTGGCCAGAACTAAAGATAGGACAATATTCCCCCTTTATTGAGGCAAGTACCCAGAAGGAGGAGTGCAAAGATGTAGCAAAAAACCAAAAACAGAAAACAGAAAACCCTCATCATTCCTCCTGAACAAGGAAGAACTCTTAGATTCTCTAGTGTGCATGGGATAAAATATAAGCAGATTCTGAGGCTGCAAATGGTGCAGAAAGGTCATCCTAGGGAGTAATGTTTTGTGGAAGGGATGTGTTCCTAAAGACCCTAATCTATAATTTGCATCATTCAAGCTTAATTCTGGCAAAGAGCTGTCATTTTCTTAGGTTGCCAGCTAAAGTGGACTGTCATGTGCCAACAGCGTAATATAGTTTGTATTTACTTGAGGCCCTCCAGCTTTTAAATCGCAACGATTTTTCTTTTCCTTCTATTATGATTTGCATTACTTTCTATTTTGTGTACAAAAAACAGGACAATGTTCATATTTTGTCACAGCATAAATGATGTGCACATAAAAATGCAACCATGAAATACAACATGTGCGTTGAAATGGGTTCTTTAACATGCCAGCATTTCTCTGGCACATCGGTTTCCCTGAGCAGGTAAGGGTTGATGCAGTGGGGAAAATGGCAAAGAAAGGGGGAAATGACATCAAAGGAGAAGCAAGGATGTGCTAATTGAGATAGGAAGTCTGTGGCTCTTGCCCTGGCCTTGCAGACCTCAGAATCACCAGGGGAGATTTTAAAAGATACAGATTCTGAAATTCTGCCTCAGCCCTAGTGCATCAGCATTTACTACTAAAGTAGGACCACAGCACCTAAAGTGTAAAAATCTCCCCATTGATTGTAAAGTGCGATTAGGTTTGCAATCCCTTGGAGAATAATTGAATAATCAGCTCGTTAGAACAAACATTGAATGAAAGAGAGGGGGAAAAGTTCGGCTGGAGCCATGTAACCGAATCTAATCACATGGAAATATCTGACAAATGCGAACAGAGAACAACACAATAGAAATAACTGACCTAAGGCCTCATGGGTGGCTCAGTCAGTTAACCGTCCATCTTTGGCTCAGGTCATGACCTCGTATTTTGTGAGTTCAAGCCCCATGTCGGCCTCTCTGCTGTCAGCGCAGAGCCCAGGTCAGATCCTACATCCGCCTCTCTCTGCCCCTCCCCTGCTCTCTCTCTCTCTCTTGCTCTCTCTCTCAAAAATAAAGAAACATTAAAAAGAAGAAAATAACTGGCCCGTATCATTCAAAAAGGTCAGTGTCATAAGGATTATTTGAAAAGGCTGAGGAATTGTTTCAGATTAAAGAAGATTAAGACACTTGACAACAAAATGCAATACAGGATCATAGGCTGGATCCTTACTACAGAAAAAAAGCAACAAACAAACAACAACAACAAAACCCAAATGCTAAAAAGGACGTTATTGAGGCAATGAACAACAATGAAATATGGAGTGTAGATGAAAGCATTGTAACAATATTTGAATTTTCTGAATGTGATAACTATACTGAGATTACACCACCAACTCTGAAATGGTTCAGGTAAGAACAGTATATACGGAGAGAAAGAAGACAATACAGTAAATGTGGCAGAATGTTAAAATAAAAAAACAAACAGAATTCGTGGGTCTGGGTAAAGATATATGGAAGCATTCTGTGGAATTCTTACAATGTATAAGTTTGAAAAAATAAAAAGTAGTTTGCTTAAGGGCTTTTAGAGGGTAGGGACGCCTGGGTGGCTCAGTCGGCTAATCATCTGACTCTTGGTTTCAGTTCAGGTCATGATCTTCCAGGTGGTGAGTTCAAGCCCCACTTTGGGGGTCTGCGCGGACAGCATGGAACCTGCTTAGGATTTTCTGTTTCCCTCTCTCTCTTTGCCCCTCCCTGATCGCTCTCTATGTCTCTTAAATAAAAGAGGCAGGGGGAGGGTTTAGAGGGCAGAATCCAAGGATGCTACTGAGTTAGGGATAGACCAGAGGCTCCGAGGAACTAAAACCTGTCTGTCGTGGTCAAGGACCGGGGGAGAGAAGGTGGGGGCTGAGGAAGAGAAGAGCAAACACAGAAATGATGATGTGAACAACAGAGAAATGATGATGAATTTGCAAGAAAGAACAGTAAAACCAAAAGTCAGAACTGGTGGATGAGTCACTTGATAATTTTGAAGATACGATATCAAAAGCTCTGCAAGAGATGAAGTCCTTTAATTCTCTGTAACTTGCCCCAGTTACATATTGTTTGCACCCGCTTACTCTCCACACCGCTGAAAGGGGAAATGCTATGAATTCCAGGAGCCATCTTTAAAATGAAAATCCTTTCCATTCTTCCCACACTTTGGGGGACCTGGCAGCAGAATATTCCCATTGCTAAATCCAAATGAGATCCCAGCTATGTAACCTTCTATGGTACAGAGGAGGCACCTCTTTTTCGTCAAAGCTCTTCTGTTTTGGATTTCTTTTTTCTTTTTCTTTTTTTAATGTTTATTTTTTGAGAGAGAGACAGAGACAGAGTGCGAGTGGGGGAGGGGCAGAGAGAGACAGGGAGACACAGAATCCAAAGCAGGCTTCAGGCTCTGAGGTGTCAGCAGAGAGCCCCACGCAGGGCTCGAACTCACGAACCTGAGCTCAGATCATGACCTGAGCTGAAGTCGGATGCTCAGCTGACTGAGCCACCCAGGCGCCCCTGTTTTGGATTCCTAATAGATCTGGACCAATAAGTACACCCCATGTGCAATAGCTTTACTAGGTGCTTGCCCTTTATCTGTGTGTCCGGGAACATTTGTGTTTGCTCCCCCTTCTGCAAGGCTGTTGTACGTCCAGCCCAGAACAACACGACTGTGGAGAGAATATCAAAAAGAGTGTCCTTTGCTAAGAGTTTTGACCCTGGTGGTCCTGATTATTTGAGAAGCAGTAGATGTTCCATGAAGTGGTCAGGGTCTGTCCATTTGGAACAGGGGCCTATTGGACACTAGTTTATCCCAAGGCTTAGGTGCTAGGTATTCTTGGATTCTGTGATGCTAAAGGTTCCAGGGTGGCATTGGAGCAGCTGAAGAATGACATTTGGCTTCAGATTTACAATTAGTCCTGCCCTTGTTTAGTGGTAGGGGTATAAATGTTTCCTCTGTCAGTATAAAGTAGCATTAAGTCCCCACGACCTGGGGATGTGGCTTAGCTAATGGAGATACATGACTCTTCCCTTCACAAGGCTTATAATCTAGCCAACAGGTTTTTCATTACATTTTGAAAAACATGATAAGACCCTTTGATCTTCCACTTTGATCACTGTTTGCCCCAACATCCAGGGGACTCTAGCGTGCTTGGCATCTGCTTCATCCAGCAGAGAAAGGAGAGCTGTGGGGAAGAGGCAGGCAGAATGGGGGCCCAGCAAGCCTCCATCTTTTAATTTTTTTAAAGAAAAATCAAAATCCAGTGGGGTTTTTTTTTACACGTAAAATCAATTTTTCTCAACATTATCCACATATTCCCATTTCTAAAAAACAATATTAAGATCACAGACCCAGGAGGCCTTCATACCTTGACTCCTCGCATTTGTGAGCAGACAGGTTTCCGAGGGTGGCAGGGACTGAAAAGCAGGACTGAAGCTGGAGAGGAAGCACTGGAGATTGGAAAGGTGATTCGTTTACAGTCACATCATTTTAAGTCATCCGTCTGTGTATGGTTACAAAGCGGGGGCAAAAGCTATGCAAAGTTCTTTTCCACCAGACTTAAGAAAAAAAATTAAAAAAAAAAAAACCTAGGGGAGGAGAAGAGGGTGGAAACTGTTGTAGAAAAAAAGTATCAGGAAACCTTAGAGATGTGTCTGAGGGAGACAGTGAAGCCTGGTGCACTCCCACCCCTCCCTTCCAGGACTTAAAAAAATGTTGGCATGACCGCCAGCCAGAGCAGTGTTAACTGTTTTTTGTGCTCATCTACTGAAGGGCTTCTCTTGGGTACAAGATGGAAAGGCGTGATAGTGTATTATCATTCGGATGTTCTCAGAAAGACAGTCTCATCCACGGACTTTGTCATGCTCTAGCATCACTGGGTGCTAGGCATCTGTGATGTATTGGTATTTATAATATACTATTATTACTACTAATAATCATAGTATCTAACATTTGTTGAGTCCTTTATTCAAGGACCATGCTATACATACAACATGCACCTTCTCATTTAATCCTTGCAACCTCTCTCCCCCAAATGCCTTTATTATTTCCATTTTCCTGGACACCTATGACCTAGGAAGGTTATGAACTAGGAAGCTAGAAAGATTCCTTGAAATATAAGCCTCCCAAAATGGTACCTCTAAACACAAAAGAGGATAGTCATGGTCCTTTAAAAAAAAAAAAAAAAAAGCAGCAGCAACTGCTTATCACAATTACCTTACCTTAAATTGTAACGCATCTCTTTAAATGTATGACACCTGCTAGTGAAAACTGTTTTCATTTCTGTCATAATTTACTACTGAGTCAGCTCAAAGAAAACTTAGAAAGGATTCACCATCTTAGAATCGTTTTTAGGCCTGATTGCTAGGCCTTCTTCTTTTTAACCATATCTGGGGGTACACACATGAGAGTTGCATAACAAAAGTACTTCCTTGGAGGGATGCCTGGGTGGCTCAGTCTGTTAAGCATCGGACTTTGGCTCAGGTCATGATCTTGAGGTTCTTGAGTTCGAGCCCCACCTCGGGCTCTGTGCTGACAGTTCAGAGCCTGGAGCCTGCTTTGGATTCTGTGTCTCCCTCTCTCTCTGCCCCTCCCTCACTCATGCTCTGTCTCTCCCTCTCAAAAATAAATATAAAAAAAATTATTTCCTTGGAGGAAAAAGAGCAGAATTGACCCATCATCTAATACTTATTAAGTTTGCTGCATGTTGGTTCTTTTTCCTTTTAGCATCCACATTTTATTTTTATTGAGAAGTTATAAATATCGAATTTGTTCTAAATATACATAGTAGAATATATATTTTATATAATATATAAGTATGCATATATTATATAAAATATACTGTTATATATTATATCACCAATTTACTTATTTGACACATTCTAAAATAGTTCAAGACTTTCTAAATCACTTACATAGCTTCTTGTAACCAAAGAGCTCAGAATTTAAATTTATAAGAGAAAGAACAATAAGATATTATTAACTCTCTTTAATACAAATGGTATCTGCTGCAGGATTTAATTAAGATTATTGGGCTCCACCATGGCATTTTGATCCCTCAGCTTGTGATAAGGCCTAGACTTTACATTTCTAGCAAGTTCTCAGAAGATGCCATGCTGCACATGAGAACCATCATACTGAAGAATAGGAATTCCTCCCCTCTCTCCTTTCCTCCTTTAATCTTCCCTCCCACCTCTTTCTGTTCAAAATCAATCTTTTATCCCTTTGCCCTTTTTTTCTCTTCTCTTTTCCTCCCTTCTTTCCAAGATATTTGAGGCATCCAACAAGAACATGTTTAGAAGCACTTGCTTAGAGTACTTATTCACATGACAGTATTTACTGAACAGCTACAAAGATTCCTTCCTTCCTTCCTTCATCCATTCATTCAACAAATATTTGTTGAAACTTTTAACCAAGCAAGAAGAACAAGATAGACAAAGACTCTGCCCAAAGGGAATTCTCCATATGCCTGGGAAAGGCAGGCAGTCACAAGCATTATATTATAACAAGTGTCCTCAATGCGCTGAATTAAACAAATGGATTGATGACAGGAATAATTATAAAAGGACACTTTTTCCTTGGGTGGTCAGAAAAGGTCTGGCCCTATCGTAGGGGTGTGTTTAAAGCTGAGACCTAAAGGTTGAGAGGAAGATAACCAAGCAGAGAATCTAGGAAGGAGTGGTCCAAGAAGATGAAAAAGCAGGCATAAAGCCCGACAAAGTCAGCTCTGTGTCAGGTACACAGTAGGTGCTCAGTCAATATTTACCGAGTCAGTGAGTAAATGCATTATCAGACCAAGGCCGCTGGAGCATAGGAGGCAAGCAGAAGGGATGCCAGGTCATGAATGGAGTTTTAGGTCATAAGTGAGGAGTCTGGATTAACCAGTAACTTTACCAGTCTGCTCCCCACTCCCCTCAGCCCCCAACCTTTCCCACACCCAGCTCAAACCCTGATCTGAAGTAGCAGTTCTCAAGGTGTGGCCCCTGGGCCCCTGAAGTCCACTTGTGTCGTTCAACATTTGTGTTCATAAGCTGACAAGAGCCATGCTTTCATCCATGAATTCATAATTTATAAATATATAAATTATGATTGCTAAGACAATTTGTTTAAAAGGCTACTGTCTGTCCACTCGCGTCTCATCAGAAGCATCCCCTCCCTTCCCACGTAGTCTGGGAAATGTTTCCAAGTGGCAAAGAGAAGACGTTGTCCCCTGAGAAGTTATGGAGTGGCTGGTCCCAAATTCCTGGAGTGCAGTAACCTCTAAAGCATATGCAGGATAAATAGGCTTAAAAGAAGTTGAGGAACTCCAAACAAAGATGAGAACAAAGAAGAAGAATGAGTCAATTTATTTATACTTTGCACAGTAGTTTCAAATAAACTCCTCATAGAAAAAACGACATCTGGCAACTTTCCCCAGTCCCACACCGCCTTGAATCCGTTACAATTCTCTCTGGTTTCTCTTATTAATGCAAGTGTTTTTTAAGAAGAAAAATGTAATCAGTAAAAGCCTGAGTTTAAAGTTTTCCTTGTTGTTTCATACCATATTAGTCCTTATGGGCTATGTAAGAACCACTAATTTTGGGAGGGAACTCTGCTGTAAGCCTTAAGATTCTCCAAGAAAAAGAACTAGGAGTCATATAACTTTGGAAAAGAAATGCCCTGACTACTGGTCCTTTCCTTAGTGCATTGCTATGGTTCTTCATATACACTGATAGTAAAATAGGTAAGTGATGACACATGACTCTAAATACATGTGCCTCTCTTTGGTAGATCAAAAATAAAAGAACCTTACTGGGGCACCTGGATGGCTCAGTTGGTTAGGCGTCCACCTCTTAATTTCGGCAGGTCATGACCTCACGATTCATAAATTTTAGCTCCACATCGCGTTCTGTGCTGACAGTGCGGAGGCTGGTTGGGATTCTCTCTCTCTCCCTCTCTCTGACCCTCCCCTGCTTGTGCTCACATGCTCTCTCTTCTCAAAATAAATACATAAACATAAAAAAAAAAAGAATCCTATTTAAAGAAACCATTTCTTCTTTTCCGAATTCCTATTTCCGAGGGCATTCTTAACGAATCACTTCTAATAACAGAATTTGTAAGCATCTAAACTGTTTTGTGAGGATATTTTGTGATTGCCTTGTTTGATTAGCGCTTTAAATTTTGCCTTTTTTTTTTTTGGTGCATTTGCCGACACCTTAGGATTATAGGTAGAATGTTAGAAAGTATATTGAAAATGAAATACAATTTTAGATTAACTTATACGGTACAGTAGGTTGTGGCATGTAGTGTTTAAAAGAAAACAAAAATTGTTGGCCAAACTTGGAGGAGACAGGATTTATAGTAGATTTCCACAAAGGACAGAGGGTATTTAGTGTATTTGGGTGAGAAGACTTCAACTCTGAGGGGCAATTTATGAGAAAATATTATAAACCTCAATGGAAAGGACAAAGCGAAAGATAGGCAGAAGTTAGAAAAGTGCAACTTACGTGATGGATGAATTTAAAAGAGAGAAAAAAAAATGTGACCAGGATGCTATCTATTACCAGGCAAACCAACACCTAGATGGCACATTCAAGTTTACAAAGATGCTTTAACATCTGTGACCTTATTCATTCTTCATAACAGCTCTGGGAAGTATTTAGAGTGATACAATTCCAGTTTTACAGACAAGGAAACCACATTGTTTTCTGAATACAGCAAGAAAAGAAAAAGGTAATGTTGAAAAAAAGCAATGAAGCGGCAAAAAGACTCACGTAAGGGCTGAGGACAGCCTGTGGGCTGGCAGTATCTAATGGAGAGTGGAGGGGACCATCTCTGACGCTGCAGAAAGGCATGCCAGGCTGTGAAAAGCCATTGAACTTGGGGACAAAATACAGAGGGCCAAAAAAGCTCTCTTGGAAGGCAAGTCATGTGGGCAGAGAAATAGGAAAGGTTCCTTCCATCTTCCCTGAAATGCGCACATGTTTAGGTTTGACCTTTGAGTGTTTGCGAACTTGAAAAGGAAATCTGAGGTCTTGCAGATTTAAAGCCCGTAGAATCTCTGAAGGGGTAGGAATTTCATGTTTTCATTAAAAGATTTTTTAAGAACATATTTTCTAAAAAAATTGGAACGTTCCCTTTTCTGCTTATCCTCAGAGTAGATACAGTTGATATAGAAGTCAATAATACAGCTTTATGTATAATCTGCCTGTCTGAAAAAGAAGGGAATGTGACTTTCTTCCTATTGCTTTAGCTCCAGAGTATTCTGTTTTGAAAATTAAAACGTAAAATCTTATCTTTTTTGGCAGTTGTCAGGGATGGCACCCAAGAAAAGCAACCGAGCATTATAAAAGTTGTTGCAATATTTTGCTTTTATCATATGTGTGCAATTAAATATTTTTGCTCTTTGGTTATTAGGAACTCTTTTAAAAGCCATTTTCAGATACATGATCATTCAGGTAGCCAGGCAGTTGCTAAAAAGCATAAAGTTAGTGCTGAAAACGGAGTAAATTCCAATTTTCGTTATATGTGTGGGAGCTGAGCCATGCATGGTATTTTCCACAAAGGAGAGTTTTATTGCTTTCTTCTATTGCTTGGACAATTATGGATGAAACGGTTTTAACTACTGGATGGTCAGTGATGAAACTGCTTTGCGGTTTGCTTTGTGGGATGAACAACTGGGAGTGATTATATTTGTTCTTGGTCAGCACCATTTGCATCAGATTTAGGGAGGACGCCGACCTCTAGACAGGAGAAAGGGGAAAGTGAATGGCAGAGAAAAAAAACAAAAAGGTCAAGTGGACAATGGACAAGATCCTGGGGGGGGGGGGGGTCTTGTTCTGTCGCTGGTGTGTCAGGGGGGTGTGCACTGGGACAAGTGAGTGTTTTGAGGTGAGAAAGGCAAGAGCACTCTAATAAAAGGCTTCAGGAAGGACTGTAGGCGACCTAGGGAAATCTGCTGTGGTCAAGTTTAATCCTGGGAAAAGAGGCCCTGGAGAAAGCAGATGAGGAAGATAGGAAGGAAGATAGGGAGGGGGGAGGCGCTGGGCGTGGAGGGAGGTAGGGGGCGGAGGGGGGAGCTGGAAAGTGAGAGGGAGCAAGTACGGATCCTGGCTACGACGGCAGGGAGGAGGGCCACTGGGTGGGAAAGAAGTGAAAGTCCGGGAGAGGAGGAGGAGGAGGCAGAGCTCGGTGGGGCCCGACGGGACCCCCGGGCCGCGGAGGCGGCGGCGCGGGGCAGTGGGCTGCGGTGGGCGACAGCGTGGCCCGCGTCGCGGGGGGGGGCCCTCGTGGCAGCCTCGGGCGTTGGCTCCTCGGGGCTCCCTCCCTCGCCGGCGCATTGTTCCTTTGCCGGGAGACAAGGAAATTGCCTTTTGATTGCGGAAGTCCGCGGCCGGGGCCCGGGGCGAGGCAGCGCGGGTCAGCATGGCAGCGTGGGAAGGGCGGCGCGCCGCCTGCCCCCGCCGCCTCTCGCGTCCGCAGCCCGCCCGGGGCGGCAGCAGCAGCAGCGGCAGCAGCGGCGGCCCCTGCGCGTCGCCAGCCGGGAGGGAAGCGCTGTGCGCCCGCGGGGCGCGCTGAGCGCTCGCAACAGGTGGCCCCTCGCGCCGGCCGTCGGGGCTGCCCCGCGCCCCCAGCCCCTCTGCCGAGTCCGGGTGGTCACCGCCGAGCGCGATGCTGAGCCATGGAGCCGGGCTGGCCTTGTGGACCGCGCTGAGCCTGCTGCAGGTGAGTGGCCCGAGAGGGGTCACGGGCGGACGCGCCCCTCCCCGCCGACGACCGAAGTCCCACTCCGCTGTCGGGTCGCCTGGGTTGTGTTTTGCAGAGGGAGACGGCAGGATTTCTTCCTCTCCTTTGGGAAGAAAGATCCTCTTCTGAGCCCCCAGCCGGACTGACAGCTCACACTACTTCAAAGGCGCAAAAGCCACCTTCTTTCTCCAGCTGTTCCCGGGAAAGAGCAGCTAGGGAGAAAGTTGCCACCCACCTTCTCCGCAGGCCTTTTCTCTGGCTGGAGGGCAAAGGGATGGGCCGAGGCTGGGGCTGAGGGCTGAGGAGGCGATTTGGGGACCTTGCAGTGGACAAGTTCCTGGGCAGTCTAGGCTGTGGGCTTCACCTGCCTCTGGTTCCTTTGCAGGCTGGACTGGGGGAGCCAGTGAGATGTAACGTCACCCTGACAGAGTCCAAGGTCTCCAGCCGGTCCGTGTCTCTCCAGTGGAGAACTTTGGGGTCACCCTGTAACTTCAGCCTCATCTATAGCAGTGACATGTCAGGGGTCGCATTGTGCCACCCCACGCGGATAGACAACATCACCTATGGATGTTACCCCAAGGATTTACAAGCGGGAACCATCTATAACTTCAGGATTGTGTCTCTGGATAGAGAAGAGAGAACTGTAGTCTTGCAAACAGGTAAGGGGCGACAGGTGCAGATGGGCAGCCAGGCCACTCTGGGCTGAGCCCTGCCTTTTCAGGATGGTGTTTCATTTGAGTTCCAGGCATACAAAAATTAAAGGTAAAAATACCTGTGAAGATCAATATTGACCAAGATTTCTAGTTTCTTCAGATCTGGCCAGAAGCAGCTTGGTTGACTTTGAGAGATTTTCTTAGTGCCGAAGACAGCGGACTAGCCCTTTGAAGGGGAGCACAGCAGACAGGAGCTGTGGGCTGTGGGGGGAATTTGTTAAATTTGTTAAAATGATGTGGTTTGAGCTCCCATCACATTAAATTGTCAAGCCCTGGAATAATTTTAACTTAATGTTTTTAGAATAAATAATGGAAGTGCAATGATTAGGGATATGCCTTCCCTCAACTTAGTTTTATTTTTGGAACCAGGACATAAAATGTTCAGGAGTAGAATAGAGCCATTCATAGGGGAGAATTGGAAAAATCCCATCAAACGAGGGCATGAAAATTAATTTGTATAACTTGAATAACTAAAACAGCGTAATATCAGAGAAAGTCCTTCAGTTACTCTGGGCTTCAAATCATTTCTTTTCCTTACACTTTTGGCAACCCTCGCAAGGAATAAATGGTAAGAGTATATCTCTCCAGCCTCAGTTTTCTTGTCTGTAAAATAAGAGTGTCAGGCTTGGTCATTCAGGTCCAAGTTCTTACCAAGTGCCAATCACTTGGCACTTACCTCCTTACTCCTCTCAGCTACCGGGTAACTGTGCTCTAAATTCTCTAACAACTTGGCTGTTTGATGACGTCATCAGTCCTCCTTTTAACAATATCTTTACTTGTTGCACTAGTGAAACGTTAAACTTTTATCCAGGTCAATTTCACAGAAAATTTCTGGAAGTCAAATTGTAGAAATGTGTTGTCTTACTCCTAGTTCATGGTCAACCTGAACAAAGGTTACTTCCTGAGCTACAGTTCTTTAAAAATGTGTGAGAGCTTTCAGCTCTCAGGGCAGCTACAGCTGGGTCAGGAAATGTAGCTGGATTCGTGTAATAAGTCAGTCAAATATCGACTCTCTTATTTTTTCCAAGAAAAATGAAGAATGCCCAGTTACATCACTTGGCTTGCTTCAGATGAAACATCTAGATAATTTCTGAGATTTGCAGGAAAGACTGAAATCAACCACATAATGAGAACATTTTACAGACGTTCTCTGGGGTCTGGGGCTGGGGTTTTAGTCATAAAGTTGTTGGTGTCTCAGTTTGTGAGGATGGTTTTGTGAACACTCAGATTGCTAACACTGTGACATTTATGGCATAGAACTTCCAGATGTGTATACTGCATTTGCTAAGATGTCTGTTGAATGGGGCAGAACGATTTTTAAAAATAGGAAAAGGACTCACTGTGGGTGTTACGAGTTAGAATGCGCTCCAAGTTTAATTATGCATGTAGGTGTTCCAAGTCCAGAGACATTTGTGAAATGTAAGACATATTTGCATTTTATTGACTATGTTGAGTTAAAAAAAAAGACTCCATTGGCATTCAGGCTTTCATCATTTTTCTTAAGGAGTTACTTTTTACAGTATCACAAATATACTTTTCACCACAAATTTTATGAGCTCCCTGATACATGTGAAGAATGAAATTTGCAGGTGATGTTTATATAATGATATTTTCCCCCCATACTTATTTGTACAATGGTAGAAGGCTTAGGATTCTCTACCCTTTAAAAATAACTTAACTTACATAAACATTTTTTACTTAAGATATTTTTAAAATCTTCCAGGAAGGATTTTTTTGGTTGCCTGTTATTTGTTTTTTGTCATTGGTGCTTTCTATATTTTAAGGACACATGTGAATTTTTCATTTATTTGAGAGAAAGTATAGTAGTTCTCTAAATTGCCAGGCTATAGAGATGAACTCTACAAATCCTATTTTACTGTTAGTAAAGCAGGACCAACTAGTAGTGTAATGTGAAGTCTGAGATACAACTTCAATCAAAAAAAAGCTACTCAAAATGTATTGGTCTTTCCTTATTCCATTTTGCCTGTCTTCTCAGTCTAGAATAAAATAGAATGAGAACAAGACATGATTTGACTAGAGATACAACAGTTGCTTAGATGATCTCTGTACCATTCCAAGTGTGATTTGTCTGATTGTTTTTCCTGAGGAGTTGTCTAAAATAGCTAATTTATTGTCATGTAGACATGACCGTAAAGATAAAAAAGTTTTAACTAAATGGGAACTATTTCAGCAACAATCAGTTTTCACTCCAGATTTTAAGTCAGAATTGAAGAACATCCGTGGATTCAGCAAACATTTATCAAGCATGGATCCTGCAGGGAATCATGCCAAGTAGTGACTGGTGCACTTATAAGGATGCTGAACAAAACGTGGTCCCAGCCCTTGCAGTCTTGTGCAGAGGCTGGAGAAGGTCATGATGAAGGTAGGAACAGAGCTTCATCACTTCTTTCCCAGATGAAGACCTTGCCTGCCTCGTGGATCCCACACTTTCATAATCATTGAGAAGACATTAGGCAGTTCTCAGGTTTCTTTAGTCATTAAATGGTTGATGCAACAGCCATAATAAGTTGAAAGCCAACTTATTTAGTTGTGAATTCACTGGAAATCAAATAATGAAGACAACAGATATGGAAAAATTCCAACACTTTTGTAACACTGTGTCCTCAGAGTCCAAGCAGAGAGCTACAAACTGGTAGCCCTTAGGGGTGTCTAGGTGTCTAAATAATAAATTTGTTTCATTTGGCTCACGTAATGTTTTTGAAAAATCCAGATTATTTCACCAGCACTATAAATGGCAAAGTTACAAAAATACCAGCTTTATGAAGGTTCCCTTAAAACACTGGAAGATTTGGCAAAGCTAAACCGGTCTGCCTAGAACTCTCTAGAGCTAAGCTGTAGTTTCTCTCCTTTTAGATACCAATCCACTGGAATCCCCCTGGACCAGTTCTTTATTTCTGTACTTAAATGCATACTAAGGGCACTTGAGTTTATTTAAATGAAACTGTAGAGTTTTCATTCAGAACTTTTTGGGGGCTTTTATCTTCCCAGAAATAAGAAGTGGTTTTTCAGTATCTAAAATGGCAACCAGCACATTGTATTCAATAAATATTGATTAAATGGATGGATAGATGGATGAACAAATGGATAGCTGAATGAGTAGATAGATAGATAGATAGATAGATAGATAGATAGATAGATATGAATGAAAGAGATGAATATTTCAGTGGGAGAATGTATATATACTAAAAATATTACCTGGTGGGTTATAGATAGTTATAGAGCCTTAGGGAAGTAGTCCAGTAGTAGAGAACTTTACTTATAGGAAGAATATCTTACTAGCACACACCTTCTTGTTAGTCAGGTTCAGCTACCAAATAATCAGCCTAGAACAAAGAGTGAAAAACAATGGGCTCTTTTAATATGGCTAATTCATTTGTCTTTAGTACACTTCAGGAACTTTAATCACCAAATCACCATATCAGCTACTTATTTTCACTTCACAGTGTTTTACTTTTACCAGGGACCCTATGACAAAATACCAGACCAAATGCCTTAAATGACAGAAATGTATTTTCTCAGAATTCTGGAGGCCAGGAGTCCTAGCCCAAGTTGTCAGCAGCTTTTTTTCTGAGGAATCTCTAACTGGCTTGCAGATGCCCACCTTTTGGTCGTGTCTTCTCATGTTTGTTCCGTGTCCGTGTTCTCTAAGGACACCAGTTATATTGGATTAGGGCCCACCCTAACAACCTCATTTTAACTTCATTACCTTGCTAAAGGCCTTATATTCACACACAGTCACATTCTGAAGTACTGGGGGGTTAGGGCTTCAACACCTGAATTTTGGAGGGACACAATTCAGTCCATACACTTACAGAGCTTTAAACATCAGCCAATACTTCTCAATAATGTCTGTAAGCTACTTGCATCAAAATCTTTTGCAGAGCCTCTTATAAAAGCATATATTATTGGCTTCTACCCCACATGTAACAAATTTAGAAGGAGTGGAGCCTAGGGTGTCTGATTTTGAACAAATATCACAGTGAATCAATGTACAATGAAGTTCAAGAGCTATTGACATAGTTTTTCTTTTATTCACTGGCATTAAGATTCTGGTACCATTCCTCCCTATGCATGGCTAAATCTATAATACCTAAGAATATTTATTATCTTTCCCAGGAAGAAAATAATACTCTAATATTTGTCTTGTGCTTTTATAGTACACAAAAGACTCTTACTAACTTTTTTTAGTAGATAAGAGTATAAAATATTTAGATTAGAGGCAGTTGGGTGGTTCAGTTGGGTAAGTGTCCAACTTTGGCTCAGGTCATGATCTCACAATTCATGAGTTCGAGCCCCGTGTCAGGCTCTGTGCTGACCGCTCAGAGCCTGGAGCCTGCTTCACATTCTGTGTATGTGTGCCTCTCGCTGCCCCTCCCCTGCCCGTGCTCTGCCTCTCTTTCTCAAAAACAAACATGTTTAAAAATGTTTTAAAAGAGTATAAATTATATATTATACTAACCATATATTGTTTAATTTTATTTTTAGGGAGTATTGTGAAGGCGTAGGTTGCATAATGCTTGAGAGCTCAGTTTAAAGGCAGCTTCCTCCATCACTTACTAGTCAAGTTGCCTAGAGTAAGTTACTAACCTCTCCAGGACTTTTTCCTAACTTATAAAATGGGGATGATAATAAAAATAACACCTACTTCATAGGGTCATTTTGAGGTTTTATTTGGTTCGTACATAAATTCTAGAATAGTTTTGTCACATACTAAGTGCATAGTAAGTTTACTATTATTACTTTAAGGTTGGGGGTGAGACGGATATTCATGAGAATTAAAAGTCACACAGCTAGTATATAATAGACCCAGAACTTGAACACTCATTTGCTGACTCCATTCCAATTCTTTCTACTACTCTGCAGAAAGGATATGATTTTTAAGTTGGTATTAGTTCTTTCAAATTACCATATAATATTGTTACTACTTTTCAAGTCAACTTTTAAGGAAGAAAAAATACATGACAAAATACCTTAAATCTATGTATAGTTAGCCTACACAAGGATGGAATCGTGATTAAAAGCATTTTAGTGTGAAGAAATTATAAACAGCTATTGATTTTTTAATTGTGTGGAACTTTTGGTGATGGATTTCAATATTTAGCAATCAGCCATGGGCCGTCTATTTATTTCAGGAATTCTGAGGTCAAGCTGAGCTATGAACATGGAATGAACCAACCTAGTTCTCTGAACTTAATCTTCCTTTGAGTGTTTAGGAAGCTTCCTCCGTTAGTCTGACTTTGTCCCTCCATTAGTCTATTGGTGGGGATGGCATTCTACAGGTTAGCTAGAAAGACATAAAATCTCATTTGTCAGACAGAATAAGAGAAGAACAAAGAAACATTTTTTCACCTTCCATTTCCAGACATCAGTTTGCTGGAATACCCCTGAGGGTTAATGGCTAATATTGACACCTTTCTGACTTTGTAAAAGAAATCAAGCCCGTTCAATGTATATGAACGTACAGAAATGAAGATGAATATATGTCCCTAAACATATAACATGCATAGGTTTACATATAGATTTCCGGGAATTTTTGTTTTTGGTTTTGCTTTCTTCCTTTTTTATGGGAAAACTCAAACATGTAAAAAAGTAAATGGAATAATATAATTAGCTACCATGTACTCATCACCTACCTTCAATAGTTACCGATAGCCAATCTTATTTCATCTATAGCTCCACCCACTCCCCCACCCCGTATCATTTTGATGCAACCCAAGTCATCATTTGATTCCATTTATACATCTTTTAGTATGCATTTCTGAAAGGATTCCTTTTAACATAACCACAATATCATTTAGGTACCTAGCATTAAAAATAATTTCTTACTAGCTACATGTCCAGGTTTGGAGGCACGCATGAAGTGATAGCTCATGAATTTCTACCTAGGAGAGGCTTCTGGGCAGCAATCTGATTGGAAGGAAAGGCCAAGGGACTTCTTTGTATGCAGCATTTATATAGCACTTTAGATAATATTGAGAAAGCCTCATTTGTTAATATCGAAGGGTTGGAGTGGGGCTGCTGAAGGATAGCAATTGGATGGCAGTGTTAACTCTCCATCACTTGTCAGGGCACCCTCACATGTTAGCAGGGGCATGGTTCTCTGGTGCTCACAAGGAGTGCCTTAGTTTAACCTGTTCTCTCACTCTGTAACACCCTTTCCTCTCTCTGATTTCTAAGTCCTACTTTGACCTTCCCAACTTGCTCATATTCATTTCCTTCATAAAGCCAACCTCTGAGACCTTAGCCCTTAGATATCAGTCTCCATTTCCACATTTAGTGTTGTTGCTGTCCTGTGTTACTCTTTATTATTATTATTATTATTATTATTATTACTATTACTTTTAATTGTTCTTTAAAGTTTATTTATTTATTTATTTTGAGAGAGAGAGAGAGAAAGCATGTGCAAGCAGGAGAGGGGCAGAGAGGGAGAGAGAGAATCGCAAGCAGGCCCCGCACTGCCAGCCTAGAGCCCAATGCAGGGCTCAAACTCGTGATCCATGAGATCATTACCTGGGCCGAAATCAAGAGTCAGACACCCAACTGACTGAGCCACCCACGCGCCCCTGGCCTGTGTCGCTCTTAACAGCAAGAAAAGCAGCAACATTAATACCGACTACCACTTACTGAGAGCTCGCCACATGCCGGGGCTGCACTTAACATTTACCTCCATTACCTCTTAACACCTACAACTCTATAAAAGAGGTGTTTTTCTCTTTCACAGATGGGGAAACTGAGCATCAATGAGTTTAAACAACTTTTTTTTTTTTTATTTTTTTTTTCAACGTTTTTTATTTATTTTTGGGACAGAGAGAGACAGAGCATGAATGGGGGAGGGGCAGAGAGAGAGGGAGACACAGAATCGGAAACAGGCTCCAGGCTCCAGGCTCCGAGCCATCAGCCCGGAGCCTGACGTGGGGCTCGAACTCACGGACCGCGAGATCGTGACCTGGCTGAAGTCGGACGCTTAACCGACTGCGCCACCCAGGGGCCCCTAAACAACTTTTTGTTTAAAGTCACAGTTGTAAGTGACGGTGATGGGATTTGGACCCAAGTCTAGTCTGACATCAAAGTCACCCTCCCTAATTATTTACCTTTTGCTTACCTTTTCCACATACGTCTTGAGTGCCTGAGAGACTGTAGACTCTCAGAAGAGCATCTACCACCTAACGTACCTAGGGCCAAATACGATGTCCCTCACAGTACCTTGGCACCCAGCACTGCCGTTGATGACGACGTAAATCACTGCAAACACTGCTCTGATTTCCCTTTCAGGGCTATTAAAACTTGGAAAGTTGTTACTACTTGAACTTCATGTCTAGTGTGTAAAGTTGACAAAGTCAAATGCATGTCACTCTGATGTGCTGTCGCAATACAGTATATCCTCTTAAAATAAGCCAGGAAGCTGACAGTAGTCATACAGCAACAACCACAAGGTAGAAGAGAATTACCTCTCTATAATTGTATGTAATGAGCCACAGATTCTGAGCAATTGCTTTCTCATTTTGTTTTCCTGCTCATTTTCAAAAACCCGCACCAAGGGATGCTCTGTGGCTTTTGGTGCCACCCTTGACTTCCATGAGAAAATTCCCAATTATTTAATAAGAATAGTTGGTGTTCATTCCATTTTCTGTAGAGTTCTACAGTCTCCTGGCCACCCTGCTTTTAACTAAATAGTGTCCCAATTCTGTGAAGATACAGAAATGGACCCTGTAACTACTAAAAAGATAGATCTCTTGGCCTAGAGTTAGTGGGTGGTAAACGATAAGGTGGAGAGGTGGGGAATGGTATCCTATTGGCAGAGACCCTGAGTCCCTATGGAGAAACTTAAACTTCATCTCCTGAGATGATCTTGGTGCTATAAGATGGATGAGGGTAGTGATGGGGAAGATAGATAGAGAGATTATTTGGCAACCATAGAGGAAAGACAGGAAATAAAGAAGGCACCCAGAAAACTCTGGGAGCAGTTCAGACACAAGCACTAAGATCCCAGGTAAAAACAGTAAGGTTAGGGAAACAAAAGGAACAATCAAGAAAAATTTTTCTTCAAAAAAATCAGTATAACTTTTATAGCCACAGAATTAGATTTAGGTGTGGTTAGTGTTATTATTCATTTTATCTTGGCCACAATACTCAAGCCACCAAATGGAAGTTCTGTAAGTTTACCTGTTATTTTCCATAGACATCTGGTTTGATTGCTTTGTTATTTTACTGAATATGCATTCAAGACATTGCCCACCCTAGGACACCTAGAAGGAACTTGCAGCCAGGTGTTAGAATCTCAGCTGTACTACTTGTTACCTATATGATATAAATGAGTCACTTAACATCTCTGACTTCCTATTCCAACTGAGAAAGCACATTGTAAATTACCAGATCTTACATAGATACACTGTGATACTATCGTGACTTCAAGAAAAGCTTTTGGTACTAAACCTGGGATTGCCTGCACTCTTGTTTTAAGGTTGAATTTATTTCCAAAATAAATATTATCATTTCAAATTCTAAACACTCTGGACATTCCTATATCAACAGATAATAATGTTGTAGTGGCCATACAAAATAATTTTTAGGGAGGTATTGTTACTTGCATTTTTTGTATGTGAGTTTCACCTTCTTCCTAAGTCCCATTTTTTTAAAAAGGGAAACAAAGAATTCATTTTGGTTCAGAAATTTAACTAAACTTCATCTTTTCCTCTAAGAACAGAAAAATTGGGTTGACATCAAGCCCACTTAGAAATTATCGGGCTTCCTGTTACTGATAGATTCATTCAAATGTAACAGATGAGTATCACAGAACATTTGGCTGTCCATATTCCAGGTCTGTTTGCAACTAAGAAGGACAAAGATGTCTTAAATTTATAGCTAATGATAAATTGTGATATATTAAGATGAAATTATTGATTTATGGTTTTTGACCGTTCTTGTAGTTTATAAAACTTAACTAGTTACTGTATATATGAGGGTGATACATGGAAAAACCAGAAAGGCTATAAATGTACATATGTGTGCACTGATACCTGTAGCCATCAGCATGAATTACATAAGTCAAGTAGGGTTTTCTAATTACATACAAACTGTCACATGATCAAAATATTGCATACATATAACTAAATTTTCAACTAGCATTAGAAATCTCTTGCATTCATATATATGTATATATGTGACATTCATTTGCATATATATATGAAATTAACACCCCTTTGGAAGTATCTTAATTTGTTTCTAATAAAATATTGAAAAACAATTCTTTTTAATACAGCAGAGTTTTTCTCGGGCTTAGATTGAAAAGCAGTCTGAAAACTATTTAACTTCTGCAGCATCTGGGGCAATAGTGGACAAGTGCCAGCACAAGACTTTATCGCGGTATAAATGGGGTTTTAAGTGTTTGTTTCCAGTGCAGGTTCTCGCAGCCCAGGCACTTCCCAGTCTCATTGTTCCTTTGTTCTAGCGGATGTACAAAGGATTGACTGTTTTGTTTTCTGGCTCAGAAAGATTAGATAAAGCCTGCATTTCTGAACTTCACCCTCTAGGCACGCAACCTTAAAATTCATTTCTATAGCTTATATTTTGCAGATTATATGTGGTTTAGATGATACTGATCACACCATTATTGTCTTTAACCTTCATCTGGCTTGGAGACAGATGACAGTATTGATCTCCTTTGAGCTATCGCTGGAAAGCAGCTGTCCCTCGCATCCTTGTCCTTAAAATGCCTCTTCAGCAAAAATGTGTCATCTCAACTATGACAAGGTTGTTCTTGAGTTTCGTTGGGAACTAGAATCTCCTGGTAGTGAAGTGCCTTATTCTTGCCAGGCAACAGAAAACTTTCTGTGAGCGGAAATTATGTTCATTCTTTTTGTTAAGATGTCCTTAATTACAGACCATTATGTAGGATAGGAAATTTAAATAATATTGCCAGGGGGACGAAAAAAAGCTACAGTTTTTCTCCAAGAACCTATAAACTAGAATCATCTTGGGAATTTTTTTTATTTTATCTTAATGGTGAGAAAGTTAGGTCATGGGAATTAACTGATAAGATTGTATCAAGTTTTTTATATGAAGAAGGCAAGTAAGGCTGTTAGTTTAGTTTTAAAAAATTGTATTCTACTTCTGCCTCCATTTTATCAGTGATTCAGAGGAAACTTTTTTTATGATCAAGTGTAAGTTTATATTGAGTGCCCATTCTGTGTCAGGTAAAACCTGCTTTACACCTCAAAACACCCGAGAATGTAGGTAGTATTATCATCCCCAGACAGATGGGAAAGCAGAGATTTAGATGGATTAAGCGACTTGTAAAAAATCTTCTGACTGATACATGATGGAGCCGAGGATTTGAACTAAGTTCCGTCGGACTCCAAAGCCCACATTCTCTGCCACTGCATTTCCCTGCTTCCATGACAAGATCTCCTGTTTGTAGAAATAGTAACAACAGCTAACAATGAATACTTACTATGTGCCAGACACTGTTCTGAGTGCTCTAGAGAAAACCCTCAATTTAATCTTCATAAACAGGGGCACCTGGGTGGCTCAGTCGGTTAAGCGTCCAACTCTTGGTTTCGGCTCAGGTCATGATCTCCTGGTTTAGTGGTTTTGGGCCCCATGTTGGGCTCTGTGCTGACAGCATGGAACCTGCCTGGGATTCTCTCTCTTCCTCTCTCTGTCACTTCCCCAGTCACACTATCTCTCTCTCAAAATAAATAAATAAACTTAAAAAAAATTTTTTTAAATCTTCGTAACTATCTTGCCAAAAAGATAGTATTATTATCAGCATTGCACGGATGAAACAGCGAGGCTCGGGGAGGTTAAGGAATTGCCTGAAGTACACAGCTACAATGCAGGAGAACCTGATTCAGGTCCAGGCTGCCAGACTACAGAGCCTACACCCTTTGGGTGAACCTCTGCTGTGCTTGGGTGTAAACCACACAACTTGCACTTTGGGCTCTCTGGGTTACTGATGCCTTGGCTTCCTTGTCAACTGACATTTATATTATTATTAGTTCTTGTATTATAAAATGTTAGGTGGCTTGTGTTTTTTTGTTTTGTTTTGTTTTGGTTTTTTTTTTTTTTTTTTTTTTTGCAGTACGATGTAGTCCTATAAATCACAGCATAAAACACACACATGAAAAGACATTAGATTGACCACAGGCTGTATTTAGCTTACGTGTGGTATCTGTAGGTGACCCATAGATAGTCTTCTGAGTTGGCTGGCCATAAATGTCTTGTTGATATAGACTAAGACCACCTTGTTCCTATTTGTATTAATGTTAGTCACAAGCAAACACCTTCTTAAAACATATACTGTTCTAAGAAGATTCTAGGATCTGAAGTTTCAGAGTAAAGTTTCAGAGTTTTCATGAGTAAAATGTAATTTGCCAAGTGTAGGGAAGAACTCAGATCTCTATAGCCATGCCACTAAAACATCTGACCTGGCTTTGAGTTTTAGCCTCCAATATCTTGATCCGACTTTCTAGATCAAGAACCAGGTTGGATTTCTGAAAATTGCTCATATGTAAATGTCTCTCAATGTTGCTATTCCCTGCATTCAGAGTAGGGAGAGCCTTATTTCTCAGATGGTCCCACTGCATCATAGAATGGCAGGTCACCAAACACTATTGACTTAGTTCCTGATGCAGGGACAGGCGGCTCATCCTACTTCAAGTTCCACAGTGAAGATTCAATACACAGGAAATGGGATATGGGACTCCTCAAACTCACCCATGGTTTTGAGAGTTGAAACTAAGTGAACAGCTGGGTGCAGGACTAACCCTCTTCACCTTCTCTGGAGGCTTTAGCAGCTCCAAAATGTCCTAGAATGCAAGTTGAGAAAATGTAAGGAATCCCAGCTGTTGGGAGAATTCATTTTGTTGAGCAAACCTAGGCGAGGCTCATAATCAGGTCTGTATCTTTTGCGGTTTTCTGATGTTTAAAAACAATCCAAAGTTGTGCCACCTGGGAGGCTCAGTCAGTTAAGCTTCCGACCCTTGGTTTTGGCTCAGGTCATGATCTCATGATTCATGAGGTCGAGCCCCACACTGGGATCCATGCTGCCAGTGCAGAGCCTGCTTGGGATTCTCTCTCTCCCTCTCTCTGCCCTCCCCCTGCTTGCACATGCGCTCTCTCTCTTTATCTAAATATATAACCTTTAAAAAAAAAAAAAAACAACTAACGTTATATATACTTAACCCCCAAAATCCACAACCTAAAAAATAAAATGTTCAGGGGCACCTGGGTGGCTCAGTTGGTTAAGTATCCAACTCTTGATTTCAGCTCAGGTCATCATCTCATGGTTTTTGAGTTCGAGTCCTGCATCGGGCTTTGTACTGACATTGTAAACAAACAAACAAACAAAAAAAAGTTCAGTACAAATTTCAAAATTATTTCCTAATGTCTGTATTTTCTATTAAGATTTTTGGTATTTCTCCAGGCATAGCCTGGATGTTTGTCAGTGTGTGGAAAGTGCAAAACTTGCAAGCCAAAGAGCATAGAACCTTTCATGGAATTCTAAGCTCAGAACTTTCTTAACAAAGAAGTTTTATTCAGAAAAAGAAGTGTATCTGACTAGTAGCTAAGTGGGTTTCTTTTTTTAAATGAAATGGTAAGTGTGAAAGTCGAGCAAAATGCCAATTTGTTTCATGGGCAGCAGATTCTCAGAGTCTTTAAGGAAAATGAATCTGTGTTACAGCAAACTAACACGTATTTGCACAAGTCTTTAAGCCATGTCATCTTTGCGGGTGTTTGCCTTGCAGATCCTTTACCTCCTGCTAAGTTTGAAGTCAATAAAGAGAAGACTACTTCAACCAGTCTGCATGTTTGGTGGACTCCTTCTTCTGGAAAAGTCACCCGCTATGAGTTGGAGTTATTTGACAATAGCCACAAGATACAGGAGACCCAAATTCAAGAAAGTACTTCCTGGAATGAACATACATTTTTTAACCTCACTGCTGGTAATAAATACAATATTGCCATCACAGCTGTTTCTGGAGAGAAACGTTCCCTTACAGTTTATACCAATGGATCAACAGGTAAGACCGTTTATAGATAGTCGAGTATTTAATACAGTAAATTGAAGAGATAAAAGTAAGAACGCCCCCAGACCAAAGACGATAGGTAGATAAGTAGACAGACAGACAGACAGACAGACAAATGCTGTGCAGTGCAGTGGGTAGACTAGACTGAAAATAAGGAGATGTGGCTGCGCTGCTAGCTTGCTGGTTGATTCTGAACAAGTCCTGGAACTTCTCTGGGACTGGAATTTTCTCCAAACTTAAGTAGGCATTTCCTAATGGCCTTTCTAACTCAAATCTTAGGAAACAGCATTTTCTGCCTCAGGTTCTCAGTTTGTAATAAAACTTATTTTTTAAGTGTTTTCATCCTTTGTATATTCTTTTCAGAACATCAAGTCACGACGTTTCCTAAATATTCCGATGCCCGGAACGAGTTTTTACTTGCCCCCACACATCCCGATGTCAATGACACACTCCACCTCCTTCCATGAAGTACCATCCTTCTCACCATGCCCTGTCCTCTCGTTTTCTCTCCTGCTTTCTTGCTGTATTTCTGTTTTTGGTCTTCCATGGTTCTTCCCTTTCTTTTCCCTTTGCTGCTATGCCATATCATAGTTCATTGGCAAAAATTACCTTCATACTTGTTAAGTGGGTAAACTATGATGTGACTTTAGGCGCGGACTTTGAAAAGAGCATTAATCCAGGCTCCAGTGAAATTTCAAGAGTGCTGTTTTCATTACTTATTATACAAATTAGATGTACAGAGAAGCATACATAAATGTGTCATTTTGAATTAAATGTGTCTATGTCTTCTCTAAGGAAATTATCAATGACCCTTTGGCAATGCATTTTATGTCCCTAGTGCCATCTCCGGTGAAAGATATCAGTATTTCAGCCAAAACCAATTCTCTCTTGATTTCCTGGTCCCATGGCTCTGGGAATGTGGAAAGATACCAGCTGACGCTCATGGATAAAGAGACCCTAGTTCATGGCAGTGTTGTGGACAGACATGCTACTTCTCATACTTTCCACGGACTGACACCTGGCCACCTCTATAACCTGACCATTGTGACTGAGGCTGCAGGGCTGCAAAACTACAGATGGGCACTGGCCAGGACGAGTAAGTTCCACTAACCAGCTGAACAAGAATAAAGCTCAAATCAAGGAAATGTTTAATAACCAAGGATTATTAAATTATTTGAATAATGGCAATATGGGACAAATTGAGATTCTTATGTTGCAGAAGGCCCTTAAGATGTACCCACTTTTCTACTCAGAGAAAGAGAGATTCCCTTTTATTCTAAATTTTAGATGAGCCCTCGGCAACATTCTCAAGTACAGAGTTAACCGCTGATATAGTCTTAGCTTGTCTTTTTAGATTCTGTTCTCTTTGGTAAGGATTCCTACTTCCTTCTCTTAAATAAGCATCCTCTGCCCTGTGACATCACTCACAATGAGCCAAGATTACCTTTCTCAGTGCTATACAAAGACCTGCTCCTGTGAAACAGCCATTTCTTAAACCCGGTATCCAATAAAACATGCCCTGAGACCCAAGGCTACAGGAGCTATACTAACAGCCTAACATAGCCGGATAAACTAATCTGTGCTAAGTGGTTTTGTTTTTTAAATTTTTTAAATGTTTTATTTATTTTTGAGAGAAATAGAGACAGAGTGAGAGCAGGGAGGGGCAGAGAGAGAGGGAGACACAGAATCCGAGGCAGGCTCCAGGCTCTGAGCTGTCAACACAGAGCCCGACATGGGACTCAAACTCAAACTGTGAGACCATGACCTGAGCCGAAGTCAGACGCTCAACCAACTGAGCCATCGAGGTGCCCCAATCTTTGCTAAGTTTTAATGAATATTTCATGTACACATTCATTCTATTCATTCATTTGTTCAGTATCTATCGAGTGTAAACTATATGCTAGGCATTGTGGATACAATAGTGTCTAACAAGGCCAAAGTCTTTGCCCTTTGGAGCTTACATCCTAATGGATTCTAATGCTTCTGGTGGGTCTAATAAATTCATTCTTTTGATAACTTATTCCCTCTCTTGAGAAACTATCTACTTTTAAGAGAAACTTTTAAGTATGTAGTGACTTAGAAATTATTCTAATGGGGAGAGTTCTTGGGACTACAAGAGATTGGTGAGAAAGGTATCTGGGGGCACCTGTACATTTACATACCCTTTATATCACACCTCAAAAGATGTATAAACATTCCCAACAGGGGCGCCTGGGTGGCGCAGTCGGTTAAGCGTCCGACTTCAGCCAGGTCACGATCTCGCGGTCCCTGAGTTCGGGCCCCGCGTCAGGCTCTGGGCTGGTGGCTCGGAGCCTGGAGCCAGTTTCCGATTCTGTGTCTCCCTCTCTCTCTGCCCCTCCCCCGTTCATGCTCTGTCTCTCTCTGTCCCAAGAATGGATAAACGTTGAAAAAAAATAAATAAAAAAAAAAAACTGTTCAGACTACCTTTGCAATTTAAAAAAAAAAAACAAAACAAAAAAAAAAAAAACATTCCCAACAAATATGTACCATATATCTTGGGCCAGCCTTGGCTGGCTCTGTTGGTGGAGCATGTAACTCTTGATCTCAGGGTTGTGAGGGTGAGCCCCACATTGGGTATGAGATTGCTTAAAAATAAAATCTCTAGGTGTGCCCAGGTGGCTCAGTCGGTTAATTATCTGACTCTTGATTTTGGCTCAGGTCATGATCTCGTGGTTCATGAGTTCAAACCGCACATCGGGCTCTGCGCCAACCATGCATGGCCTGCTTGGGATTCTCTGTCTCCCTCTCTCTGCCCCTCCCCTGCTTGCTCTCTATCTCTTTCTCTCAAAATAAATAAACGTTAAAAAATTTTTTTAAATAAAATCTTTTTTTAAAAGTACCATATATCTTAAGAGTTATTAATGTATATCAAGAGAAAATTATACTTATCACTGGCTTATGCAAAATCAGTGTGATGAGCCCATTTTTAAAATGAAACATTTTTGTTTTGTTGTTAGTGAAGCCCAAAATTACGACATAGCCAAGAGGTAGAAAAAGTATTCACCAAAGTGTTTCTCTTTTGTAATCATTTTCCTTTGATGAAATAATGACACAACTCTTGAGCTTTAACTTTATCATGATTTTATATGAAAGATAGCATATTTTTAGCACACAAAATTTTGTGATGGCCGATGAGTTGACCAATCTATTTATTATGTACTTGCTATTATTAAATACATAAATATGGGAAGAAATTAGGCAGATGACAGACTTCTCTGAGCATTCCAAGACGTCATTTGCCAGTGAAGATCCCTAGGCTCAGTGAGATACACAGAGCTGTCCAGGGTTGCCCAGCTGACTAATGGCCACGTCTGAGCCAGAATCCAGGCTCCTCACTCCAATCTTGGTGCTCTTTCCAATAGCCAGACAGCCTTTCTTTGATTTTGCAGTATTATTTTTGCTAGTGAAATTGTTGTTTTCTTCTGAGCAGGGAGTGCAGCTTGCAGGGATTAAAGTACAGGTCAAAATCTGGCCATAAGACTGGTCCAATATCCTGAGTTAAAGTGTCTTTTCCTTTCTTCTTATTTAGCCCCCATGGAAGTCTCAAATCTGAAGGTGACAAATGATGGCACTTTGACCTCTCTAAAAGTCAAATGGCAAAGACCTTCTGGAAATGTGGATTCCTACAACATTACCCTGTTTCACAAAGGGACTATCAAAGAATCCAGAACACTAGGAGCCTGGGTTACTGAAACTCAATTCAAAGACTTAACCCCTGGAAGACTTTACCAAGTTACTATCAGCTGTGTCTCCGGTGAATTGTCTGCTCAGAAGATGGCAGTGGGCAGAACAGGTGAGTGTAGGGCTCTGAATATTCCTTGGTTGTCCAAATCATTGTCTGATCCATCTTAGATCCATTCATCAGGGCAAAATAAGTTCACGATTTGGGAAATATGGTCTACGTGACTGAGGGTGCCTACGGGCCAGAGCCCCATATATGGAGGAAAGCAGAGGGTTAACTGCATTCCTCTGAGTTATTTAAGCAAATGTGTTTGGAATGGTTCCTGAATGCTGTGTCTAACTGGCTCTGCCCTGTGCCATTTCATGTCACAGCACTTAAGTAGCGTAGATGCATTAGCATTGATACTAATGAATAAGATGTTTCTGATCAACTCTTATAGTGAGGGCCAGTTAGCACTTAATCATGTTTTCCATAAATTATTTTATTAACTTATGCAACCAAACATTTTTCCAGTGCCTCCTATGTGTAAATTTCTGTGCGGTGAGTTTGGGAAGTTGTTAAAATGTCAGGGTTCAGCAAACTACACCCTTTGGCCAAATATGGCCTGTGACCTATACTTGTATAGGTAGGTCTTGGCTTAGCCCCAAGCTAAGAGTGGTTTTTACATATTTAAAAGTTTTTTTTTTAAGGAAAAAGAAAGACAAATATGAGACAGAGACCATACGCGGCCTGCAAATCCTGAAATATTTACTTTGCCGACCCTTGCTTTTAAGGAAGTTTCATTCTGATCAGACAAATATAGAATACACACACACAAAAATAAAAGAGTACATTTTAATAATAGTAATTGCATTGATATTTCCATGTATCAGTCACTAACTAAACACTTTACACCGTTATTTCATCAAGTTCTCCCTACAAAACCATGAGAGAGGTTCTGTTACTATCATTTTACAGATAATTCAGACAGATGAATTGGTGGGGTCCAGACAGTAAATGGTGGGGTTAGAATTTAAACAGGAGTGTTTAAGTCAAGAGTCCGTTCTCTGTGCTGTTAGAGATTCCAACTAAGAGCCTTATGGTCAGAAAAACAAGAGAACAAAATTCTTGTTCAGAAGAGCAGTAAAGACTTCTCAGAGGAAATGGTTTTTAACTGGGACCTAAAAAATGTGAAGAGGGAAAAGAGGAAAGGGCATTCGAGGTTGAAGGAATAACATAAGCAAAGGCAGGAAGGCAGAAGAGCCCAGGATACTAACAGGTCTCCAGAACATGCAATTGGAGGCCAGCATTTGGGAGAGTGGGGAAGCAGGGAGGGTGGCTCCAGGGAGTGGTCAGAGGTTATGGGGTCTGATCTTGGAAAGCTATGAATGCCACACCCAGGACTTGGTGTTTTATTCTGTAATTAATGGAGAGACCTTACATGTTTTTAAGCAAAGGAATAATTAGACCAGAGCTATATTGCAAGAAGATTAATCTTGTTTTTGGAAAAGAATGTTTCATGACCACAACATGCAGTGTCTCTACCAAAAGACACCAACCACATCCATCGATGTCAACATCATTAGAAGCAACATCAATATTGTCCCTAGGGCTGGCGTGCAATCAAGAAAACACAGCGCTCCTATATCTAGGTTATTAACAGTGTGACAGAAAATTGCATTACTGGTATATTACTAAGATGATTTTAGCGTTCATTTCTTGAGTGTCAAATGCCTCCAAAATTAGGAAAGAATACTCGCTTGCAATCCACAAACATTAGAAGGGGATAGAAATATTTTGAATTGCAGCAATCAGGTCTCTTATCTACTTTTTCCCATGAAAAGTGAATGAGTATCCTTACTTTTGGTTTTTAGAATCTCCTTTTTGACATCATTTCACCGTTTAGTTCCAGAGCAAGTTGGGAACCTGGAAGCAAACAGCAATGGTTCGATAAGGTCCCTACTAGTGAGCTGGTCGCCCCCTGCTGGAGACTGGGAGCAGTATCGTATCCTGCTCTTCAATGATTCTGTGGTGCTGCTCAACATCACGGTGGGAAAGGAGGAAACACACTATGTCATAGATGACTTGGGGCTCATACCAGGAAGACAGTATGAGGTAGAAGTCACTGTTGAGAGTGGAAATCTGAAGAATTCTAAGCGTTGCTATGGCAGGACAGGTAAGGAAATACCAACGTGGTAATGACTGTTGGAACCTTAACTTGGTCCCTCTCCCAAGTAACACAGATAGTGGTCAATATCATCCCTCCTCCGCCTCCCCGTGTTCCCTAAATTTGAGATATTATAGACTTATTATAGACTGAATTAGGTTTGGTAATGTTTAATTTTGTCAAATTAGAACATTAAAAATCGCTTCCAGTAGGAAGTCCATTATTCTATAAAAAGAAAGCCATTTTAAACACCAAAAGAATGGAAGAAAACAATCTGAGAATCCTTCCCACAAAAGAGGACAGCTGACAATTTTTCTACTTGACCTAATTTGCCTTGACCTAATGTTGACTAATTTCATGTATCAAGGAAAGGTTATTAACGTGAAGAGGGATATATTTGGATTTTAGGGTAGAGGAGAATGAAAATCCCGAGACATGGGTTTTGGTATTCTGGCTGTCACCACTATACTGTAACACCTTGGGCAAGTCACAACCCCTCTGAGTGTGTTTCCTCAACTTTCAAATAAGAGAATTGCCCTTCCAAGCTTAACATTTCTATGATATGGAATGTCCATACTTGATATGAAATTTGAATATCTTCTCTCTTAGTCTTGCCTGATGATAAGTAAATAACTGCATTGATTCAATGTTCTTCTTGGAAGAATGTCAAAGAAAAGGACCAAGACACCTCCTTAGCTTGCCAATGGGGTCTTCCAGTAATATCTTCATTTTCTAGATATTAATATCCCTTAAATAATGATCAAAGACCTATATAAGCTTAAACCAAGCTACTTTTAGCATTTCACAGAACAAGTGTCTATGTCCTCTCCGATATTGTACCTCGTTCACCTAAAATAACTTGGAATACTGTGAAACAATAAGGCCTCTCAGCATACTGTCATAATTATCAGGAAAATTTTCTTAAATTGTACCTCTGGGTGAATAAGGTAAGTCGAAGTAGGCTTTGCTGTAACAACCCAATTCGTTTCAGTGTATTAAAGAAGGAAGATACAGATTTAGGGACTCAATTAGAATGGGATTATAGAAAATTTCTTTGATGTAAAAATCAATATGTTTCTTCCATAATTTTGTTTCCCTGTTGTTTTGTGGGACCAGTACTTGATTCTTAACGATGTATCCTAGAAATTGTAATAATAAAACTTTTTAAAGAAATAGAAACAATTTCAATTCTTTGGATAATGGGAGCCCTTAATCAGGTACTATTATTACTCTTGCTTTCATGGGTACGTCAATGGCCCCTTCTCAGAAATGAAGGGAAGAAGCACTTTGTCTTTCCAACCTAACGGAGTAAAAAATACTCCTAACTTCACCTAAATACTCAAACATGGACCTTTCTCTGTGGGTTTGTGGATGACAAGATTGAATTAAATATTTTTGTATCATAGGGTTCATGTGAAGAAATAAATACTCAAGGTAATATGTGGTCAAAAATAAATGATCCAGAAAAGTACCTTCCAATAGTATTCTTTTGAATCCTCCTTTCTGGATACGTTATATAAACAAAGTTTGGAGTGCCTCCTGGCTCAGTGGGAAAAGCATGCAATTCTTGATCTCAGGGTTGTGAGTTTGACCCCACATTGGGGTAGAGATTACTTAAAAATAAAATCTTAAACAACAACAACAAGAACAAGGATTAGCTTTTTTTTTTTTCTTCTTTCCCTGAGAGCTCATACACATTCAGAAAAGAAATGCTGAACTGGAACACTCCTATAGTTGGAAGGCAACAGCTCTCTAGGAAATACTCTAGTGTTTCTTTTCTTCCTCCTCCTCTCTTCCTTTCTTCTTCTTCTTCTTCTTCTTCTTCTTCTTCTTCTTCTTCTTTTAATGTTTATTTTTGAGAGACAGAGAGTGAGCATTAGTGAGGGAGGGGCTGAGGGAGAGGGAGACAGAGAATCCAAATAAGGCTCCCAGTGCAAAGCCTGATGCAGGGCTCAAACCCACAAACTGTGAGATCGTGACCTGAGCTAAAGTCCAACGCTCAACTGACTGAGCCACCAGGCACCCCTCCTTCTAGTGTTTCAGAATCAAAACATTGACACAGTCTCCATTGCCTTTTCCTCAGTGCCCCTGGCTGTCCTCCAGCTTCGTGTCAAACACGCCAACGAAACCTCACTGGGTGTCATGTGGCAGACGCCCATAGCAGAATGGGAGAAATACATCATTTCACTAGCTGACAGAGACCTCTTACTCATCCACAAGTCACTCCCCAAAGATGCCAAAGAATTCACTTTTACTGACCTGGTGCCTGGACGAAAATACATAGCTACAGTCACCAGTATTAGTGGAGACTTAAAAAATTCATCTTCGACTAAAGGAAGAACAGGTAATATTCTCTATAAAAGTTTTACTGTGTGCTAAATTGTTTAACATTCAGTTTACAAGTGTTCATTAAGTGCCTATTATGTACTGGCCATTGTTTTATGAATTTTTTCTATTGTTTTTTTTTATTATATTAATTTCAATTCTTAGTGTTCGTTTGTTTGTTTTACTTTGGGTTTATTTTGTTTGTTTATTTCTTTAAATTTTTCTTAATGTTTATTTATTTTTGACAGACAATGAGAGTCAGAGCATGAGCGGGGGAGGGATAGAGAGAGAGGGAGACACAGAATCCGAAGCAGGCTCCAGGCTCTGAGCTGTCAGCACAGAGCCCAACGCGGGGCTCGAACTCACAGACCGCGAGATCATGACCTGAGCCGAAGTCGGACACTCAACCGACTAAGCCACCCAGGCGCCCCGGGTTTATTTTGAAATTGAAACAGAGCAGAGAACAACTCTTCCAAGGAGTTTTGCTGCAAAGGAGAGGCAGAGAAATAGGGCAGCATCAGAAAGAGGAAGTATGTTTGAAAGAAGGATTTTTTTTCAAGAATAGAAGAGATACCATGTTTTATGTAGACAGAAATGTTCTAGATGAGAAAGGAGTGGTGATGATATAAGGAAGGAGTTAGTGCAGTTATTATTTGAATAAGCAAGAGATACTGAGATTTAGAACACAAGTAAAGGAATTGGTGTTAGAAAGGAACATGAAGGGGTTCCTGGGTGGTTGAGTCAGTTAAGCATCTGACTTCGGCTCAGGTCATGATCTCGCTGTTTGTGGGTTCGAGCCCCATGTCGGGCTCTGTGTTGACAGCTCGGAGCCTGGAGCCTGCTTCTAAACAATTACCACTTACCTTCTCATCTTTCCTTCCTGTATGTCACAAGTTCTGTCTGGGCTTACTTTCCTTCATTTTGGAAAACGTTCTTCACATGTCCTTAGTTAGAGTTTTAGGGACTAACTCTCCAAACTTTTGTTTTTCTGCATATGTCTTAACATAGCTCTCAATCTTGAAAGATATTTTCCCTAGGTTGCAATTGTGTGTTGAAAGCTAGTTTCTCTCAGCACATTGAAGATATTATTGTAGTCTTTCTGGCATTTATCCTTGCTGTAGAAAAGTCAGGTGTCAGTCTAATTTTTTTTTTCTCTCTCTCTGGGTAATCTATTTACTATGACTGCTTTTAAGATTTACTCTTTGCCTTTGGTGTTCTGTTGTTTACAGTAATAACCTAGATACAGACTACTATTTGTGTATCTTGCTTGAGATCATTACAATTTGTGTACTTGTAGGTTAGTATCTTTCCTCATGCCTGGAAATTCTCAGCCATTAACTCTCCGATACTGCCTCTGTTCTCCCTCTGGTATTCTAGAATATATATATACATATGCATGTATATGTATATATATATATTTTTTCATGTTTTCCATATACTTGCCCTCTTGGCTATAATCTGGATAATTTCCTCAGCCCTTTGTTTTTAGTTCATGAATTTTTTCTTTAGCTCTGTCTCATCTTTTTCAACTTTATCCACTGAATTTTAAATTTTAATCGGTATGTTCTTCACTTTGAAACATTCTCCTTAGTTCTCTTTCCATATCTTTTTTGTGCTCGTTTGCTCTTTTGTCATATTTCCATTATCCACGTTTGTTGTTATAAGTAAATAAACCATTTTTATTTTACTTTCTTCTATGTCTGATAATTATAATAGGTGAAATCTTAAGGGGTTCAATCCTGTTGTCTTTTGGGTTTGCTGCCTTTTGCTCATGGTGCTTTACTTCCTTAAGTGTTTGTGAGTCCTTAAACTCATACACCTTGGAAACCTTGTGAGAATTCTTTGAGGCCTTGTTTGAAGATGGGTTTTAGAAAGAATTTTCTTTTCATTTGATCCTTTGAGGTGCACGGGTGGCTATCAACCCAGACCTATCTTAATTTGAATTTTCAACTTGAGGTTTTTCAAGCACCTGGTATTAATGAATCTGGGTTGCAAACTCACTGAAACCATCTTGAGGTTATGAATGCTCAGCAGAAATGGTTTTCTTCTCCATCCAGTACCAAGGAGGCTGGGAGCAGAGAGGGAATATTTATTTCACTTACACTTAGAATGTAACCTTTCAGGAACCAGTGTTATGCAGGGTCACCTATGAGGTTCCCCAGTTTGGAAAAGTCCTACACTTTACCTCCTATCCTATAGATCGTGCAAATCCGAAAATCAAAGCTTCAATTTATGTTTGAAAAATGCCACCAAAGTGAAAGTATGCTTCGGTGAACCAATTACCTTTCTATCACTTTTAGGTCTCTGAGAGTTCCTTACATTCTTGACAATGCACTCATACATTTATATATTTATATTTTATCCCACACACATAGTTGTATTTACTGGGGGGGATTTTCACAGTACGTAGCCCACTATATTGCCAGAATTGGAAGTCCAAGGCATTTTGTGAGTCTTAAGATCATTTCCATCATTCTCAACATTCACATTACTGGACCCTATGGTAAGTGTATTGTTTAACTTTGGAAGAAACTACCAAACTGTTTTCCAAAACAGTTGTAAAATTTTACATCCCCACCAGCAATATGTGAGCTTTCCAGTTCCTCCATGATCTCAATAGCACTTGGTTTTGCAAGTTTTGTGTTTTTTTGGTTTTTGGGGTTTTTTTAGCCATTCCAATAAGTGTGTAGAGGTATATCATGCAGTTTTAACTTGCCTTTCTCTAATGCCTAATGGTTTTGAGCATCTTTCCATATGCCTATTTACCATTCATGTATCTTCTTTGGGGAAGAACATGTTTTCAAATATTTGTCCATTTTTTGATGGGGTTGTTTGTTTTTTATCACTTAATTTTGAGAATTCTTTATATATTCAGAAATTAGTCCTTTTGTCATAAATGTGTATTGAAGTGGTTTCTCTCAGTCTGTGGCTTGTCTTTTCATTAATGTATTAGTGTATTTTACAGAATGTAAGTTTTTAATTTTGATATCCAATTTATCAGTTTTTTTTTTTTATTTCATGGACCACACTTTTGGTGTCATGTTAAAAAATCCTTGCCTTGTACAGGGTCACAAAGATTTTCACCTAGAGTTTTTATAGTTTTACATTTTTAATTGAAGTGCATAATCCATTCTGAGTTCATTTTTATATGTGTGTGAGATCTGGGCCAAAGTTTTTGTCTCTGCATGTGGACATCTAATAATTCCAGTCCTATTTGTTGAAAAGACCCTTCTTCCTCCACTGAATTGCCCTCACATCTCTGTAAAAAATTCAATTGACTATATATGTGTTGGTCTATTTCTGGACTCTCAATTCTGTTGCATCGATCTATGTTTCTGACTTTTTGCCAGTATCACACTGCCTTCATTACTGAAGCTTTCTAGTAAGTCTTGAAATCAGACGATGTTACTCCTCCAACTTGTTCTTCTTTTTCAAAATTATTTGGCATATTAGTTCCTTTGCTTTCCATATGAAATTTAGAATGAGAATTGAATCTTCCGACCCAACTACAATAATCTTTTTTAATGAATATATTTGTATCTTAATCCAAGAGTTAACAAATTCTAAGAAGGGTTGTGCCACGATTCCAATCCTTTTGATTACCAAAATTCAGGGAAGAGGCACAAAGAAAATCAAATACGTTGATCAAGAGTCAGCTTTAAGATCTGTGTAAGAGATTTTTTAATGGGTAGGTTAGAAATCACAATAGTTGTTAATAGGAGAAGGGCACAGTCTCACAGGTTAGATAGATCAGGCTTTGGATTCCAGGATGACTATTCATCAGCACTGTGATAATAGGCTAAGTTACTTATATTTAATTGTCTTTGGTTTCCTCATCAGTAAAGAGAATCAAATGAAATCAAATGTAGAGTTTCGAATGAGTATCAAATAATATGATTTCTAAAAACTATAGAGTCCATAACTGGCACAAAGCAGGAACTAATAGTTCCCACTACTAGTTATGGTTATCATTGTTAATTACCATTATTATAAGATAATGTAATTTATACTATTGTAGCATTTTCACATATAGTAATAATTGTCCTCTTGAGAATGCTCCAGTAAAGAATTAACCAGTTTTAAACTACAACCTAATCATCAGGTTGAAGGGATTTCCCACTACCACCCCATAACAACCATCAGCTCAGGTAGCCAATGTAGCACTCAGTTCTCATGAGGTAAGGACAGATGAAATCACATAAAGTAAGCAATATTCAAAAATAAAATTCTTTCATTACTGAACATGTAAAATCGGAACTACTTAATAGGTATGCTTCATCTCATCCTTGGATCTGAGGTAATTTTGATTTTCCATATAAACAGCTTCTGTATGGGAGTAGTTTGCCATATGCCACAGGAAATAGAGCTGAGAGTCTATAGCAAAAAAAAATGTAGATATATTTTTAGCATCTTCAAGACTGTCTCCATTTTTGACTCACTTTGTTACACTTCCTTAGGGTGATTAAATGTCATCTGTTTTGCTTTTCTTTTTTTTCTTCTTCTCTACTGTGGTTTAGTGCCTGCCCAAGTGACTGGCTTGTATGTGGCCAACCAAGGGACAACCAGCAGTCTGTTTACTAACTGGACCCAGGCACTGGGAGACATAGAGTTCTACCAAGTCTTACTGATCCATGAAAACGTGGTCATCAAAAACGAAAGTGTCTCCAGTGAGACCAGCAGATACAGCTTCCACTCCCTCAAATCAGGCAGTCTCTACTCTGTGGTTGTAACAACAGTAAGCGGAGGAATCTCATCCCGACAAGTGGTGGTGGAGGGAAGGACAGGTAAGAGGACCCCATGGCAACTCAAGAGTATATTCTAGGATTTTTTTTAACATCCTGAAAACAGATCCATTTTTGACTCTCCCAAAAGCCAAGTTTCAATACCAACCATCCGGAAGGTGGTTACTCTTCTAGGAGTAACTCTTACAACTCCTTAGTAACTCTTAGAACTCTTAGGAGTTACTCTTAGTAACTCATGTTACTCTTCTAGGAATGGAAATTGCAGGGTGGGTGAGGGTAAATGAGAATGAATTCTGAATTTTCTAAAATCTCCCATAAATGTGTCATAAAAACCTTTGCGGCAACATAATAGTCATTTCATGCCGAGGCTTATCCCCACATTCAGTTGATGATTTCCTTAATGTTCATGGCCCAGTTAAGATGAAGACAAGTAATGAGACTTCTTTTAAAAAAGTAAATTCCACTCCCTTTCATATTCTTTCAAGACATAGAAAGGAAATGATCTCTAATGTCTGTGGTTCAAAGTTGAGTTAATAAAATTCCCAAATCACATATATTTTCATAAGCAGCATTAAACAAGTGCTTAATACTATATTAATACTATTAATACTAAACAATGTTCCCTGACCTTGAAGAGATCACAGTCAAATAGGGCAAAGAGCTATGTGGTCATGTGCGTCAGACAGGGTTGGCACCAAAGAAGGAGATACAATTTTCTGCACAATACCAAGAAAGAATATAAATAGACAATATACAACTTATGTTCCCGTTTCTTAGAAAGAAAAAAAATTAAATGCATTCAGTAGAAGCTTTGATAGTTACTAATGAACTCAGAATCATGTCAGTGGCTTTACCTACTTAATTTTATATGATCATAAGTTGGATTTCAGGCTGCTTCTTCTAGATCTCTGATGCCTACATCTGAGTATCAGCTGTAGGCATCGTCGATAGGTCCCTTTTCTAAAAATCATGAATCTCATCTACTTAATGACCCCAAAGAACATTAATTTCATTAACTCTCCCAGAAAAGCAACTAAGTCATTGAAAAGGTATTTCCTCATTTTGGAAGAAATTCACCGATACGTACCGTTTTTCTCATTTTCTCCTTCTGTGGTAGCTGACGTTGTTACTACCCATGTCCTTCTTCCTGATACCTTCTTTCTCCTCTTTCAGTACTTCTTGGCGCCAACCATTGGTGTAGCATAATTGGGGGTAGGGGACTGAAAAACTTAGCTTGGGAATCAGGAGGCCTAGAGTCTGGTTGTAGCTCTGCAATTAACTTATGTCTCAAAACCTCCATTTTCTAATCCATCCCTAGTAATATACGCCAATTTACCCCTACTGGAGGAGGGAAGGAGAATTAAGAAAGCTGAGGTAAGGGTTGAGGAGAGGCTGCACCCATTTCCCAGTGAGTTGCAGTCATGTTAGTCAGATCAGACTGACTTATTTCCTGCTTACACAACTGTGCAATGTGGGGGTTCCTGATTAGATAGCTCTATTGGTTGGTTCTTTCCCAAGCAGCAGTTCAGGGATCCAGGCTCCTACCATCTGTGGCTCTTCCTTCCTCTAGGTCCTCAGAACTCTGTCCATTTCTCCAGAGAATAGAGGTTCCAGGCAGGGGAAGATGATCGGACCTGGAAGTAGATACGTCACTTCCCCCCACATTCCACTGGTGGGAACACAACTATATGGCTACATGTCATGCGGGGAAGGCCGGGACATATCTTCTAGTTCTGTGTCCAAGAGGAAAGAGAAGCACAACTAGTCAGATTCTGCCACATAAGTTAATTCCCATTTTAAAATACCTTAAGGGCTTTCTGACTTACTGTGATATACTAAAACAGTTTGGCGCCTTATACCACTTGGAATAAGTGGGGCCTATAAGTTGTTTTTATGCCTAAATTTCAATTGTAGCAGAGATATCAGTATTTGACCCACTGTATTTGACAGAAGTATGCAAAACCAAGTCAAAAAAATTCTGTGAAGAATGATCACAATGTTTTGAGGAAAGGGCAAAATGTGAATAAATATAAGCATGAATTATTTTATTCAAACACATTAAGAGTGCAGACATTATCATGGGAAAGGGGGAATATGGGATACCACTATAGAAACACAATAACTGGAGATTTTGAAATTTTCCTAGATTAGTAAATTTTGTATACAGTAGATTATAAAAAATTCAGTGGCTAAAGCCTGGATAGTCATTACCATCTATTCAAATTGCTGAAAGATCTGTCAGTGCTGAAATAATTGAAAGGTTTTGAAAGGTTTTCTCTTTCACTTATATTTCCACAGAGTTGAAACACATAAATAAACCTTCAGCCTAGACAAGGTGGCAAAATATTTAAAATTCAGGGGTGCCTGAGTGGCTTAGTTAAGTGGCAGACCGTTGATTTCAGCTCAAGTCACGATCTCACAGTTCGTGAGATCAAGCCCCACATTGGGCTCCGTGCTGACAGTGCATGCAGCCTGCTTCTGATTCTTTCTCTCCCTCTCTTTCTGTCCCTCTCCTGCTCACACTTGCTGTCTCTCAAAATAACTAAATAAACTTAAAAAAATTCTTAAAAACAATATTTAAAATGCAAGATATCGGATATGCTTAACAAATCTAATTCTAACCTGAGAAAATTCTTTTTCTAAAGGAAAAACAAATTTCATATCTGTTTTTCATAAACATGAATTTATATTTTTGACAAGACATCTGATAATTATATCTTTTCTAATAAAATGCCAGTACTTGCAAATATTTCTAGCAGTTTTAAAAAACAAGCATAATTCTTTTGAGAGCAACCAGGGGATGTACAGATTGTTACATTAAGGTTAAGAAAGAGGGGAAGGAAGGAGGGATGAAGGAAGGGAGGGAGGGAGGGAGGGAGGGAGGAAGACATCAGTATATAAATGTGGCTAAAAAGTACAACTTTATGTACAGGAAATGTTCATATACATGGAACAGCATTAGCAAAGTTGTTTGATACAGTGCTATTTATAATTTTTGGTGATGGACAAGTGCTTGCACGTGTAAAGACAATTTTGGGGCTTAAGTCACAAAGTCAGAGCACATTAGATTAGAAGGATTCTCAGAGGTCATTTAGCTGGACCCTGTCCATTGTCCATGATGTACTGCTAGTGACAATTATACGAAAATGTTTAGCTAAAGTAGTGAACCAATGATGAAAACAGTAGTGCAGTTTGTATACACTACAGGATTTTATTCTGATATTCACTACTGGCAATACTATTTACTGTACACTTATTTCTGATACATGTACAATTACCACTCAATATCACAATGATTAATTTGCATAATGTGTCTAGCCAAGAAGCTCCTTGAAGGCATCCACATCTTTCCCATTTTTGTGTATGTGGCAAATAGTAGGTCCTCAATAAATGTTTGCAGCACTAACCCCAATTAGAATAAGCAAATGATGATGGCTGTTATCACCACAATAGCTTTTCTGCCCACAGGTGGGTCAACCTCCTGATTTGTTGCTTTCAGGATGCGCGTTTAGGTTTATTTCTTGCCACTAGAGGGCAGGAAATGCTTTATAAAGGGAAGATGCAACCCCTTTGGTCGTGTTAGTTATTAGACTCCCCAGGAATAAATAATTTCATCACAAGAAAATCAAAACTATCCCAAAGTCTAAGCTCTTTAGAAAAGTTATGGCCACCTTCACCTTTCCCTTCAAACATCTTTGCTTATTGATGGGTTTGGTTTGAGCTGATTGGATTCAGCAGTTTGGATTTTTAATGTTTTTTCCTTTTCCTACAGAGGGAACCTCCTGACATATTCACCTAAAAATGCCTCCGCTTAAAATACCTTACAAACAACACCATAAAAATACAGTAGCGGCATCCATATATTTATAAGGCACCCAAAAGACCTCCTTGCATTTTTATTTGGGCTAGCCTTGCTGATATAAACACTCAGCTTCCAGAAGCTAAAGTGAAATGCCCACACATCTTTGACCTCTTAGGTAATCAGTTGAGATCTCCTGAGTCCACACTGTATTTTGCTGGCCGTCGTAGATGACTCCAGACTTTTGACTGTGCTTGCTTTTTAAATTTTCTCCCCCACTTTTTAAACCCCAGTCCCATCCAGTGTGAGTGGAGTGACGGTGAACAATTCTGGTCGGAACGACTACCTGAGCATCTCCTGGCTGCCGGCTCCCGGAGATGTAGATAACTATGTGGTGACCCTCTCTCATGGCAGCAGGGTAATTCAGTCCCTCATCATTGCCAAGTCTGTCAGCGAATGTTCCTTCAGCTCCCTTACTCCAGGCCGCCTCTACAATGTGACCATAACTACAAGGAGTGGCAAGTATGAAAACCATTCCTTCAGCCAGGAGCGAACAGGTAAGGCTATACATACGGAGATCCAGGTTCTGTGAGAACTGCCTGGCTATGTGTGGCTCAGGGCAACAGATCTGCAACCGTTTTGTAATGATCGGATTAAAGCCTTTTTGAGATCACAGAATTGTGACAGTCTTCAAATTCTGACCCTGGAAATTCCTTATGTGAGCAGATGTTTCCTTTAAAGTAAGATGAACCCTATGTTTGTGGCTAGGATTCATATTATATGCAAACATAGTAACAAGTGTTTTCTGGGAGTACTTTTCGGTTGCTAGACACTGGCTATGTTAACTAACTTAATTCTTGCAAATTCCTGATTGAGGTCGTTGTTAGTATTCCCACTTTACAGATCAGGAAATCAAGCTTCAGAAAGGTTAAATAACCTACTTGCTCCACTGTTTAACTTGTGAAACAGCCAGTGCCTTTCTGTATTTAACCCCAGTTCTGAATGGCTCCAGAGCCTACAAAGTTATCTGTCCTGAAATCCTTTCTGAAATGCCTATTTGGTCAAAGTCTACTGTTCACTCTTTTTCACACAAGGTGAAGATGTGAACTTTCATAGTCCTGGGACCAGGAGCACAATCTTAGCAAAAGCAATGAATGCCAGGTCTTCGATGTGATGGAAAGAACTAAATTTAGACAGCTACCATTTTCCCAACGTACTTATGCTTTTGGGGGGCTTACATCTGAGATTTCTGCTTAAGGTTGAGATTAATATTTTGTCAGATCTTTCCTGCTAAGCTATGGGTTGATATTTGTATTTAAAAATGCCAGGGTTTTGGAACACCGGGATGGCTCAGTTGGTTAAGTGCCCAACTTCAGCTCAGGTCATGACGTCCTGGTTTGTGAATTCAAGCCCAGTGTCAGGCTCTTTGCTGACAGCTCAGTAGAGCCCACTTTGGATTCTGTGTCTCCTTCTTTCTCTGCCCCTCCCCTGCTGGCCCCCCACCTCAAAAATAAAAACAAACATTAAAAGTTTTTAAAAACTTGTTTAGTTTAAAAATGTCAGGGGTTTTTGGCAAGAGAGTCAAGAATATTCAATGTAGAAAAGACAGTCTCTTTAATAAACATACAGAGATAATTGGATATGCACGTGTAAAAGAATGAAACTGGACCCATATCTTACACCACTGACAAAAATTAACTCAAAATGTATGAAAGACTTAAATGCAAAATCTTAAAATATAAAACTCCTAGAAGAAAACATAAGAAGAAAGCTTTTTGACATGGGTCTTGGTGGTGATTTTTTGCATATGACATAAAAAGCACAAGCAACAAAATAAAAAATGAACAAGTGGGACTACGTCAAACTAAAAGATTCTGCACAGCAAAAGAAGCCATCAACAAAGTGAAAAAACAACCTATGGAATGGGAGAAAATATTTGCAAACCATATCTGATACGGGGTTAATATCAAATTCATCATTAATATTCAAAATAGAAATAACTTATACAACTCAATAGCAAAAAAGTAATTCTATTTAAAAATGGGCAAAGGACCTGAACAGTCATTTCTCCAAGAAAGATATACAAAGGCCAACATATACATGAAAAGATGGTTAACATCACTAGTCACCAGGGAGATGCAAATTAAAGCCACAATGCAATATTACCTCTGGCCATCATCAAAAGAAAATAGATAAATGCAGTCATGGACATGGAGAAAAGGGATCCCTTGTGCACTGTTGGGAGTATAAATTGATAACAGCTACAATGGAAAATAGTATGGAAGATCCTCAAAATTTAAGAACGACCACATGATCCAACCATTCCTCTTGGGGGAATATATCCAAAGAAAACAAAAGCACTAGCTCAAAAAGGTATCTGCACCCTTGTGTTCATAGCAGCATTATATACAGTAGCCAAAACATGGAAACAATCTAAGTGTCCATCAATGGATGAATGGATAAAGAAGTTGTGGTATAGCTATATAATGGAATAGTGTTCAGCCATAAAAATGAAGAAATCTTACCATTTGCAGCAACATGGATGGACCTTGAAAGCATTGTGCTAAGTGAAATAAGTCAGAAAGAGAAAGACAAATACTCTATGACCTAACTTATATGTAGAATCTAAAACTAAAGCAAAAACAAACTCAGAGAAAAAGGGATCAGACTTATGCTGAACAGGGGCAGACGGTGGGGGAAGGGAGAATTAGAGGAAGATGGCCCAAAGGTACAAACTTCCAGTCATAAAGTAAATAAGTACCAGTGATGTAAAGTACCCCATGAATGACTGTGACTACTGTATGATCTATAGGAAAATTGTTAAGAGATTAAATCATAAGAGTTTTCATCATAAGGAGAAAATTTTTCTCCTTTTTTCTTTTCTTCTTTCTTTTCTTTTTATTGTATCTGTAGGAGAGATTGGATGTTAGCTGAACCAACTGTGGTAATCGTTTCATAGTATTTATAAATGAAACCATCATGTTATATGCCTTAAATTTATACAGTGATATATATCAGTTATTTCTCAATAAAACTGGAAAAAAATAATAACAAAAAAGAAATTAGAAGAATATACTGTAAAAAAAAAATGAATTTGTCAGGTTTCCAAAACCAAAGTGTATTCACATTCACCGAAACCGAAAATTTCAAAATCATTTTTGATACATTAGCTTTTGCTAGGATCTGCTATCGACCTCTCACAAAAGTTTTCACTGGTATATCTTTATTTTGCTTTTCTTGCCAACAGCATGAACATAGAGCATTACTACTTAAAGTTACAATGGTTCTCCTCCCTTGCTCCTCTGTCCACTTAACTCCATCATGCTGTGCCATGTGTCCCTCTCAGTTCTTATTAGTTCTTTCTAGGAGAAATTTAGCATTCATTGCAGTGTTTTGCATCTCTCCGTCTGTGATTGCCTTTATGTCTGGAACCGTATCTTTTTTTGCGTGTTTTTTTTCAAAACCTGGCTTATATAAGAACTTATAATTTTATTGCTGTTGATGAACGCAAGAATTAGCCAATCATCTTCTGGACTCAAAGACCTTACAAAAATCTAAAACTATGAAAAAAAATTCATTTTTTGCACGAGGATCAGGACAATTGATTTCATCCTGTTACCTAGCAAAGGGTCTGGAGCCTCATAGACACTCAATAAATGTTCAATAAATTAACAATCAGAAATCACTTAGCTCTAGCTAGTTTTTAGTGCCCCGTGGGTAGAGGTTAGGAATGTCATAACCCCTGAAACTGTCTATGAAATCGTTGCAGATAGGAAAAGTATGTGTATTTCTTTGAGGAGAGAGTGTGTGATTTTCGAAGTTTCTGTGACCTCAAAAAGGTTAAGAACCACTGATTTACATTGCTACAGGATGCTAACATTGAAAGTGTCCGTAGATTGATCTAATCCCATCTCATTTGGTGATAAAGTCCAGGAGGGAAAGTCACATTGCTAACCAGTAATCAAGTTCAACCTAGCTCCAAGCGCTATTTCCATTACATAGTGCTATCCCTGAAAGCCCTGGTTGGGGATATAAAGAGCTATGCCCTACCGTCAAATGATTTAAAGCCTAATTATAGTGATAAAATCACAATAATGACTGAGATGTGAAAAGTAGATTTCCATTTATGAAGCAGCCTTATGTCAGTGTCTTATGTTGATCAGCTTGGAGCCTAAAAATCACCAGAGTTAAAGGATGTATCATCCAACTACTAACCCCTTGCTTCCCCTCTCTGTCAACTCATGAACGTTTCCTATCCATCTGATCTTCATACTGCAAGCCTTTTGCTAAGATTGTTTTTAAATGCAAAAGAAAAAAAAAGTGACCCTTTATTCAAAGCACCTGCTTGACTCTTTAAAACAGCATGAACTTGGATTTGATACAATGAGTCAATCAAGGCAAGCCATTGCCCCCAACAAATCAGTTTAACATAGAGTCACTCTGAGTTGCTGTCTTGTTGATTTTGGCTGATTGTGTCAAAGCCCTTTTCCTTTTCTAATGCTTTTGTTCTACATTTTGGGTAAAAATATCAATATTTCTAATTCTGCATCACATCATCTCATCATGCAGCAAGGCAAGTCTCACAGATTACCTCCAATTCCACCTGGAAAGCCCCTTATTGACTTAGCATGGTGTGTAACCTGGTTTTTCTTCCTGTAATAGTTGCTTTGTCTTCAATAAATTGCCTGGGTAATTGACTTTTCTTACTTAGCCCATGTGCATAAAAACTTCCAAATTTCTTTTCCTTTATTCTATGATGAATAAATTCTAGGTACACTGTAATCGGTTTGGGTAAATATCTTGAAGAAAGCATACCTGTCCTGGCTCCATATCTGCAGTGAGATATATTCTTTTTTTTTAATTTATTTTTTTGCAGAGAGATATATTCTAATACAAAAACTAACCACTACACATATGCCAACAAAATATAATAAAATGCAACGGTAGGTGTGAGAAACATCATGGAAAATGTGGCTTAGAAGCCAAAATATTGAAATTTCTGGGTCATTTCGTGCTTCAAAGGAAAGTGGAAGAGAAGGTTTAGACACAGGCTTTGTCCAATTGATTGATCAATTGATAGACTGGTTGAGAGAAAACCACAAGTACACATTGTTTGTTTCTTTGTATATTTATTGGGGGTAACCTCAGGTGCACAAAATTGGATTAATCTTAATTCTTGGTTCAGGAAACCATGTTTTGTCACTTTTATTTATTTTTTAGGCTTCTAATTTAATTCAGGTATTTAATTAGTCATTTTTAATAATGTAATACACACAAGAAACCACTACCTATAATAAAAGCTAGAACCTTGGGGGCGCCTGGGTGGCGCAGTCGGTTAAGCGTCCGACTTCAGCCAGGTCACGATCTCGCGGTCCGGGAGTTCGAGCCCCGCGTCGGGCTCTGGGCTGATGGCTCAGAGCCTGGAGCCTGTTTACGATTCTGTGTCTCCCTCTCTCTCTCTGCCCCTCCCCCATTCATGCTCTGTCTCTCTCTGTCCCAAAAAAAATGTTGAAAAAAAAATTAAAAAAAAAAAAAGCTAGAACCTTGACAATAACCTATATCAAGTCATATGGTTCCCACCTCACTGATTCATCCAAAGGTAGCCCATCATCTTAACTCCCATTTTCATCTGTCTTCTTGCCTTTCATTTTGCACAGTTTTATTTATGTAGTCCTAAAATTATGGGTTAAAACACTTTGGATCTCACATTATTATTTTTTTTAATGTTTTATTTATTTTTGAGACAGAGAGAGACAGAGCATAAGCAGGGGAGGGGCAGAGAGAGAGGGAGACACAGAATCCAAAGCAGGCTCCAGGCTCTGAGCTGTCAGCACAGAGCCTGACACGGGGCTCAAACTCACAAACTGCGAGATCATGACTTGAGCCGAAGTCGGACACAACCGACTGAGCCACCAAGGCGCCCCTAACATTATTTTTAAAAAGGTTATTTTAGGGCTACCTTGGTGGCGCAGTCAGTTAAGCATCCGACTCTTGATCTCAGCTCATGTCTTGATTTCACAGCTTGTGGGATTGAACCCCGAATGGGACTCTGCGCTGACAGGGCAGAGCCTGCTTAGGATTCTCTCTCTCCTTCTCTCTCTGCCCCTCCTTTGCTCATGCTCTCTCTCTCTCTCAAAATCAAAAAAAAATAAAATAAAAGGTTATTTTATGCAGTATGTAATCTCTTGGGACTTATATTATATTGATAACATTCACTTATATTTTGTGTTTTGATGTTAAAGGCACAAAAATCCATATTTTTACATTTTGAGTTAGAAAGTAATTAGTTATGACTGTTATATAATTTCAGTGTGTATATATACCAGTTCATTCATCCACTCTCCTGTGGTTGAGGATCCTCTCTCATCCTTAGTCCTATTGGGTTTTTAAATTTTGCCATAAAATTATAGGGTATTTTGCCATGGTCTTGATTTGATCACCAGCGATGTTAGACATCTCTTCATGTATTAATTATGTGTTTCCTCTTCTTCCATTTTTCTTTTGGATTATTTGTATTCTTCTTTGTAACTTTTTATTACATCTTGAGTCAACAGGTATTTTGGAATTATTAATATCACCATCAATTCATATTAATCATCAGTTATCATTTTTAATGTTCAGTCTTGTACCTGACATTTTGTGTAGGCCAGACACATTGTGTAGTGTAACAGTCTTTCCCCTCTGGAAACGTGTGATCTGAAGGTCTAAAACTTTTGTTTTCAATGCCCACAATAAAAATCTACTCACTTACCTTTACTGTTTCAGGTTGTCATCTGTGATCAATTACTCACTTAGAATCACTATATCTTTAGTACTTCTCTGTTCTCTTTTTCAGTGCCTGACAAGGTCCAGGGAGTCAGTGTTAGCAACTCAGCCAGGAGTGACTATTTAAAGGTATCCTGGCTACATGCTACTGGAGATTTTGATCACTATGAAGTCACCATTAAAAACAAAAACAACTTCATTCAAACCAAAAGCATTCCCAAGGCTGAAAACGAGTGTGTATTTGTTAAGTTAGTCCCTGGACGGTTGTACAGTGTTACTGTTAGTACAAGAAGTGGACAATATGAAGCCAGTGAACAAGGGAATGGAAGAACAAGTAAGTGGAAAGATCGCAAAATCTGGTAGCTGGTTGGGACTTGAAGGTCATCGAGTCAATAAAATATATGAGCCTTGCATTTTCTCTGCTTACTGATCTGTAAATTACATTCCCAGTAAGTCTTAACTTGGAGCTAACAGCATTCGGCCAAGCGATGGCCTATGATTACAGAATATTTATTGGTAGATAAAAGCAAGCATAGTCGGGAAGCAAGAAGGCCAAATGTCCCATTTCTCTTCCTTGTCCTCTTGCGTTGTGGCATTTAAAGTTCTAGACATCTTTTTTTATCTTATGATTGAGGTCATAATTCATTTTATAATTATATTCTACCAACATTTACATATAAGATTTATGTCAGGAAAAAAATTATAATTTTAATAGTTGCTTCCAGTTTTTTTATTTAATTTAATTATGCATGAAGTAATTCAAGTGGTTTATTTGGGGAAGAGATGTTTGCCAGTTCCTTGAATGTGATTCATAAATTATTGTGTAGGTAAACTTTAATCAGTCACATTCCTGAAGTGTCTTCTCTATTCCTCTCTAGTCCCAGAGCCCGTTAGGGATCTAACATTGCGGAATAGGAGCACTGAGGACCTTCTGGTGACTTGGTCACGAGCTGACGGGGATGTTGACCAATATGAGATCCAACTGCTGTTCAATGATATGAAAGTATTTCCACCTTTTCACCTTGTAAATACTGCAACTGAGTATCGATTCACCTCCCTGACCCCAGGGCGCCAGTATAAAATCCTTGTCTTGACCATCAGTGGAGATGTACAGCAGTCAGCCTTCATTGAGGGCTTCACAGGTAATTTCAAATGTGGCTCTTGAACCTGAGTAGTTGTGGTGGTGTATTTCGCATGTTGGGTAGCCAGGCATTTGGGATGAGGATTTTAGGGTAAGAAGGAGATGGCAAGAAGTGAGGTTATCTTGATGGTGACAACGATGTTGTCCAATCTGGATTAACTAAAGTACAACACAGGGTAAAACGAAAAAAGGCTTTCAGAGAAACAGCAAATAGCATTGGATTTATGTGAATAGCTGGTGCTTGTAAAGCATATAAATTAAAAAAAAAAAAAAAAAAACTCTGTTGGTTGGGTATCCTTTCTTTGGAACTTTGTTAGGAGTGTTGTTATGATAGTTGACATTTATTGACAGTTTACCTTGAGCCAGACCCACAGTAAAGAACTTAACATGTACATTTTTGTTCAATCCTCACAACTCTGTGGGCTGGTTACAATTACTAACATTGCCATTTTTCTGATGAAGAAACTGAGACTTACAGAGGGTTAAGTAACTTGCCTATAGTCCCACAGCTAGTAAATGAGAAAACCAAGACCTGAACCAAGGCAATGTTACTAACCCCTCGCTCTACTACTGGCATTCTTCATTTCTACTCACTGGTTTCCATGTCCCCCTAAACTTCCCCTATCGGCTTCAATTCAGGCAGAAAAATCCGAGCAAGTTCTTTTAGTAAGTGCCAAAATATAAGAAGCATGAAAATTTTGGCTGAAAATTTCCACAGTTCATTCTCTAAGTGATGACTTTTAAATTTATTTTCCTTTTTAGTTCCAAGCACTGTCAAAAATATTCACATTTCTTCCAATGGGGCGACAGACAGCCTGACAGTCAACTGGACTCCTGGTGGGGGCGATGTTGATTCTTACACCGTGTCAGCGTTCAGACAGAATCAAAAGGTTGAGTCTCAGACTATCTCCAAGCACGTCTCTGAGCACACATTCCATAGACTGGTGGCAGGGGAACAGTACCAGATTGTGATTGCCTCGGTCAGTGGGTCCCTAAGGAACCAGATAGACGCCGTTGGGCGGACAGGTGAGTGCCCGCTTGGAAAAAAGCCAAATTTTATCCATAATGGGACAACAGATGGACTTACTTAGCTATTCACAAATCAAAACTAACCAAATTCAAAGCTACAATTGAATGTGGTTTCAAGAGTCTTTCTCATACTTTCTTTTTTTTTTGCATTTTTCTTTCTTAATAGAGATCTTCAAAACAAATGAAAGGTAATTAGGAACCAAATCATTTGCATACATTTGCTTATGTGCTAAAGGATATAAAAACTTTAATTTTAACAAGTAGAACTATTTACATTAACTACCTATAAATATTTACCCTTTTCTGTAAAGTTTACCCCTTTCTCAAAATTATTTTTTTAAATGAACACCTATGCCATTTACTTCATTTGTTACAAGAACAAGTAGCAAATGAAGGAATAATGTGCCTATTTATATTAATATTACTGTTAATATATTACTTATAAAACAAAAATAAGCTATAAGCACCTGCTATATGCCAGGCATTTAAAATTATCTCGAGTCACACTCGAAGATAGGGATCATTATTTTCATCTTACAGATGAAAATAGGGCTCAGAAAGTTTATAAAACATTATCAAGTATATAAGTAATAAGACCAAGAGCTATAATTCAAATCTAAGCCTGTCTGGCTCCAAACCTTATACCCTTTATACTGGGATACAATACATCTTCCATTCTCATAACCACTTGTTTAGCTGTGGGACCTGGGCTTCTGTATTGTGCCCTACTATGTCTCTATTCCATATATGTATATCTCTAACCATATGTTAAGCACTATGCTAGAAAATGGGAATTCTGTAGCAAGATAGAGCCCCAACCTCAAGAAGCTTACGATCTAGTGAAGGAGACAGAGAAATAAAAAGGCAATTACAGCACAAGTTCTAAAATAAAAATCATAATGAGGTGTGTTAGGAGCAAACATGAAGAGTCAGAGAAGGCTTCCAGGAAAAGGTAACATCTAAATAGACACTAAGAGTCATACTGGTGACGCATATATTGACTTGGTTCCAGCCGAAAAAAACAAAGGCCTGAAGGTGAGAGAAAGTATGGCACATTTAAGGACCTACACACTGTGTGGTATGCTAGACTAAAGATGAACCATGTGGCCAAGTAAGTAGATGGGCCAAATTTTGAAGGGCCTTGTGTGCCTTGTTAAGATGTTTAGAATTATGGAGAGCCATTGAAGGGCCATCCACATGGGGGTGCTGTGAGAATATGTCACACATAGTGTGGGAGGCGAGGAAGCAAGGGGACTGATCACTAATGTGAGGGATGATGCTGTCCTAGGGGAGTAGTAGTGGATAGAGAAGGGAGAGAAGTGGATAGATGAAAGAGATATAAGATTTAGGACTTAGAAATTACAAGACCCATGTTTGATTATATATGTAGAAGGATCAGAGTGACAACCCACATTTCCGGCTTGGACCAAGAGAAACAAAGGACAAGAAAGAGGTTATGAGGAGGGAGCTGAGGCGTCCAATTTGGGCCTCATGAGAATTGGATGGAACATGCAGGGAGAGATGTCATTTGCAAAAATAGAAGAGAGATCTGAACTGCAAGTTTAAATTTGGGAGTCGTCACCATATGGGTAACAATTCAAACCATGGGAGTGGATGAGATCTCTTAAGATTATGTAGAACGAGAAAAAAAAAATATGAGCCTAGGACAGAAAATATTATTCAAAATAATACTATTTTGCCTTTCACATCAGGAGCCATAGTAAAAAAAAAAAAAATCATTATATGCTACTGCTTAGGTGAAGGCTCAGAGCTTTGACTTGAGTTAATCTTGGGAATGAAAGTCTAAACATAATTCAGCCGTCCAAACTATATTCACTGAATGTAAATGTGTTCAGCATCTTCCACTTTCTAGATACATAAATATGAATCACTGCATATTTATCAGTGTCACTTTCACTAATTTTTCTACTTGTTTGACTTCAAGATCCTGTCTTAATTCAGCGAAAAGAATGGAGACCCAAAGCAGGTGTACAGATAATTCAGGCCAAGAAGTGCTCTCTCCTGAGGGCACACACAGGGAGTGTAGGTGCAACACAAGTGAACTGGTAGCATCGTCTTCTACCCACAGTTGAGTTAGGACAGTTTTTCTCCATTGGTTTCTCAGCCGGTTTACCCTAAGTGAGGGAACCTGACGGCCATTGCTTCTCTTCTTTCTTTGCAGTTCCAGCATCTGTCCAGGGAATAGTTGCAAACAACGCATACAGCAGTCATTCCTTAACCGTAAGTTGGCAAAAGGCTGTTGGTGTGGCAGAAAGATACGAGATCCTGCTTCTAAATGAAAATGGGATCCTTCTGAGTAACACGTCAGAGCCAGCCTCCACCACGCAGCACAAATTTGAAGACCTAACACCGGGAACAAAGTACAAGATTCGGATCTTAACTGTCAGCGGAGGTCTCTTCAGCAAAGAAGCCCAAACTGAAGGCCGAACAGGTAATCCGCATGGCTTTTTCATACCAGATCTTTCCCTGTGTGCTATTCCTTCAGAACCGAAGGGTCGGAGAGATGAAGCAACACGGGGAGATGATGTCTGTTTCTTGACACAGTGGAACATTCACCATGATTTACCACTTCCCTGTCAGCCAGGCTCTCTGCACAGGTTTCAGCCTACCCCACGCCAGTTCAGATATAGTGTTAAAACCTACTGCCGCTGCAATAAGTTACCGCCAACTTGGCGGCTTAAAGCAACACAGATTTTTTATCTTGTAGCTCTGGGGGTCACAAACTGAAAGTGGGTCTAATGGGGCTAAAATTAAGGCATCAGGTATCAGCAGGGCTGTGTTTCTCCTGGAGACTTTAGGGGAGAAGCTCTCCTTGGCCTCTTCAGCTTCTAGAGGCCACTCAGATTCCCTGGCTCATGTCCTCCTTCCAACAATGGCATTGTTCCAACCTCAGTGTATGTCACCATATCTCTTTCTTTACTCTTCTGCGTCCCTCCTCCATATTTTAAGGACTCTTGTGAGTCACCACCTGGACAATCCAAGATAAGCTCCCTGCCTCAAGATGTTTAACTTAATCACAGGTATACAGTCCCCTTTGCCGCATAAGATAACATGTTCACAGGTTCTGGGGATTTGGACATGGACATCTTGGGGGGGTCATTATTCAGACAACAACACTGGTCTAATTGATTACTTATGAAGGAGCTAGATATGAAGGGGGGGGGGGGGTGATGCTGACAGAGATGAAAAGATGAATTAAGCATGCTTTGTCCCGGAAGAGCTGGCTGACTGGTGGGATAGACAGACACATAGACAAAGGATGACAATACTTTGTGATATTTGTGATGACAATACTTGTGATAAGGATTATATAGAAGAAAGGAATGTCCAATACCAAGAGGAGCATGGAGGACAGGTAGAATTGGGAGGTCCTCGTAAAACTGACGTTTCAGTACTGTCATGAAGGATGAAACAATTCTGCGTGTGGAGAGAAGGTAAAAGGACACCATGTACAGACAGACTGTCCTGTGCCAAGACAGGGAGGTGTGAGAAGGAGCAGTGAGAAGCAATGGATGGATGAAGTGGGTGGCATGATAGAGAGGTGAGGCTGGAAAGGCAGATTGGGGCCAGATTAGAGAGCGCCTGGCCCGTCTTCCTCAGGGGGTTATTTTTCATCTTATAAGCAGTGAGGAGACGATACAGGTTTTTCAGCCAGACAGTGAGTGCTTTGTAATAAAAATTTGTACCTTAAAGAAGATAAATCAGATGGCAATCGGGGATAGATAGGTTGAGTGGAGAAGAGACTCATTCATTGATTCATTTGTCATTGAGCACCAACTATGTGCTAGGCACCTTTCTAAATGCTGGCTACCCAGAAGTGAGTAAAACGAAGCCTGGTGGTCATGAAGCTTACATTCTAGTAGAAAAGAAGGCAGTAAACAAAATAAATAAGTAAAAAATATAGTAGATTAGATGGTGGTGAATCCCAAAAAGTAAAAGAGAAAAGTGGGATTAGCAAGTGTTAGAGGCTTGCAATTTAAAAATTTTTTAATGTCTATTTATTTTTGAGAGAGAGAGAGTGTGTGTGCGAGCAGGGGAGAGGCAGAGAGAGAGGGAGGGAGACACAGAATCCAAAGCAGGCTCCAGGCTGTGAGCTGTCAGCACAGAGCCTGACGTAGGGCTCGAACCCACAAACCGTGAGATCATGACCTGAGCCGAAGTCCGACGCTTAACCAACTGAGCCACCCAGGTGCCCTGAGGCTTACAATTTTATTTTTTTTTTTTTAATTTTTTTTTTCAACGTTTATTTATTTTTGGGACAGAGAGAGACAGAGCATGAACGGGGGAGGGGCAGAGAGAGAGGGAGACACAGAATCGTAAACAGGCTCCAGACTCTGAGCCATCAGCCCAGAGCCTGACGCGGGGCTCGAACTCCCGGACCGCGAGATCGTGACCTGGCTGAAGTCGGACGCTTAACCGACTGCGCCACCCAGGCGCCCCCCGAGGCTTACAATTTTAGATAGCACAGTCCTCACAGGTTTTGTTGAGAAGGTGATATTTGAATAAAAGTCTGAAAGAAATGAGAAAAAGGGTTATGCAGGCGTTTGGGGGAAGACTATCCCTAAGCAGAGCAAAGAGCTAAGGCAAAGATACTGAAGCAGGAGTGTGTCTGGCCTGTTGGACCAGTAAAGAGGCCAGAATAGTTGGAGCGGAGTGAGTGAGAACAAAGTGGGGTGATGTAGTCTGAAATGTAACTGGGGTCATAAGATGACTGCAGTTATAGAAATGATAAGGGTCAAAAGCTGAACTAACACAGGGGCCCTGGTGAAGAAAAGTAGATACAGTCAAGAAATACTTCTTCATTAGATAAGATGGCCATTTGGTGTCTGAGTAGAGTACAGGAGGAGGAACAGAAAATTCCAGAATTTCTACCTGGGGTATCTGGAAGAAGAGGATGCCATTAATTGAGATAAGAGGAACGGGGGAGCAGTGTCAAGGAGATACTGAGTTTGAGATGTCCGAATGGCTTGCAGTGAGAGATGATCATCGGTAATAGAAAATATGGCCCAAGCTCAGAAAAGTGAGCTGGAGATAAATATTTGGACAAAAATTCTAATTAAATACATGCCTTAGTCTGTTCAGACAGCTGTAACAAAAATACCACAAATTGGGTGGCTTAAACCACAAACATGTATTTCTCACAATTCTCAAGGCTGGAAGTCCAAGATCAAGGCACCCGCAGATTTGATGTGTGGTAGGGTCCCATTTTCTGGTTCATAGATGGCATTTTCTTGTTGTGTCCTCACAGGGTAGAAGGACGAGAGAGCCCTCTGGGGTCTCTTTTATAAGGGCACTGATCCCATTCATGAGGACTCCACTCTCATGACCTAATCACCTCCCAATAACCGCAGCCCTGGTACCATCACTTTGGCGGTTAGGTTCCAACATAAGAATTTGAGGTGGAGGGGACGTAAACATTTAGTCATAGCAATCCATGAAGTGAATGAGGTTGGTTGTTTAGCCAGTGTTATGGAGTAGGAAGGGGACAGAGGATGGAATGATGGGAAACATCAACTTTCAGGGATCTGGCACAGGGAGAGGGAGAAAATAAAAGAGGAAGTGTTTAGACTGGAGGGAGAAGAACCCAGAAGAGACTGAGGCAGGTGTCCTGTTTCCACTGGCATCCGTGGAATTAGGCAGCACCTGGGCGAACAGTTTGGAAGCAGGTCATTTCTGGTGGCTCTTGATCATTTTGCCAACAGGTACCACTGAAGACCTAAAGGGTCGTAAAATCCCAATGTAAATAATTTTTAAGACTGCTTTTTTAAGTTTATTTTTTTATTTTGAGAGAGAGAGAGAGAGAGCCTGCCAGTGCAGAGCCCCGTGCGGGACTCGATCCCATGAACCGTGAGGTCATGACCTAAGCCGGATGCTTAATAACTGAGCCATCCAGGTGCCCCATTACTATTTGTTTAATGGTTTTGGCTTTTCCTCTTGCGTCTCTTTCCCATATCCCCGACTCAAATCTCCTCCTTCTGTCTGCTTTTCTCTTTCTTTCCCACTTCTCTTCCCTCCCCGCTGCCCTTACTTCCATATGCCATTCCTTAGCTTTCAAATGGCATTCAGAGATAGTTTTTTATTTCTTATCTAGCTCTTATTATGAGAAAAACATTTAGCCTTGGGGCACCCGGATGGCTCAGTTGGGCATCCTACTCTTAGTTTCAACTCAGGTATCTCTCCCTCTCTTTCTGCCCCTCTCTCCTATTCATGCTCTCTCTCTCTCTCAAATAAAATTTAAAAAGAAAGAAAGAAAAACATTTAGTCACACAGGTCAGATTAACATTTATTTTATATCCAAAAAACATATTTGTAGATAATTCCCCAGTTGCTGGTTTTTCTTTGTTCTCTTGTGCTTTTGTTTTGTTGTTGTTGTTGTTGTTGTTGTTGTTGTTTGAATTGACAGTTTCAACATCAGTAATGCACAAAATTCAGTCTTCTTAGTTTTGGGGTCCCCATGAAGTCAATATTTTCTGAAGGCCGAGACCATGTGTTTGAAGCTGCTGTGGAATGTGTCCACCTGGGCGTCAGGCCTGGGCTGTGTCAAGGGGGTACTAAAACTCGGTCTCACCCTCTCGCTCAACTTTTCCAGTCCCAGCAGCTGTCACCAATCTGAGGATCATAGAGAACTCCACCAGACACCTGACCTTAAGCTGGACCACCTCGGAAGGGGAACTCAATGGGTACAACATCTTTCTGTATAACCCAGATGGAACGCTTCAGGAGAGAGCTCAAGTCAACCCACGAATCCAGAGTATCTCTTTCCAGAACCTGCTGCAAGGCCGAATGTACAAAATGGTGATAGTAACTCACAGCGGGGAGCTGTCTAATGAGTCTTTCATATTCGGTAGAACAGGTAAGGCCCGGACCCAAGCAGGAATGTATTGTGGGGAAATCGTCTCAGTATTTACTGGCTTTTCCTTGTTTTGTCCTTAGTTCCCTCTTCCAGCCATGGTCTAGCTTTATATGAACTTTGTGACCTTCAGGCTTTTTTATCCGAAATCAGGCATTTGATTACATATCAGAATTGCCTTTGCACTGGCTTCTGCTCTGTTGCCACCCCTGGTTGACCTCATAGGGTTTGGTGGAAAAATGATTCTGGCTTCTCTGTTTGCCACCAAACTGCCACAGGAGGGTTGTAACCCACTGTGGTTTGATTCAAGCTGTGCCCTTCAGCTTTCTACAGGACACGTGTGGAGTGGAGGGCAGGTCCGGAGAAGGGCCAACTACAAAAAGGACCGAGCAATGTCCACTGTGAGACAGAAACACGGCACTGGATGAAATGCACACAAAGCATTGCAGGAAAAGGAGAGAGACATCTCTCTGGGCTGCAAATAAGAAACTGAATCCACTCGTTTTCCATAATTTGAGGCCATTATTTTATTTTCCCGTTCAGTTTTTTTTTTTTTTTTCCTCATCTGACAATAGTTTTTGAGTGCTTTGTATGCCGGGCACGGGGCTCACTGCTGGAATCTAACTGTGAACAGCACAGATGAGGCCCCTGACGATAGAGCTCTCATTGGCAGAGAGGGAGCAGGGCCAGACAGCAGATTTTTAAGGGACATGACTTGGGAATGCCTTGAAGTCTGTGAAGGAAATAAACAGTATGTTGTGACAGAGTGACCTGGCAGGACAAGAAACGACTTTAGACAGAGAAAGCATTTCAGGTCAGCCTTGTAGGTGAGGGAAGTGTATCCCAGGCACCCAACAGAAGTTCTCAGCGTGTTTTTGGAAGGGAATGAAATGAACAACAGATATGGATACACCTAGACCCTGAATACAATTGCCTCGATGTTAACGTTTCTAGGACAATCTGCCCTCTGCGCATCTTCCCTTATGTGCTCATTAATGTCTAAAGTTCCTCCATCAAGAGACAGCAGTCTTCACTCCCAGAGAATAACGAAGCTTAAATACCCACGGGACAGGTGCCAGTGTGACTAAGTTACATAGTGGTAGACGTGACTGTTAACACCCTTTTCCCAAGTGAGGATCTACCAATATAGATTTGGGTAGGAAAACGAATGAGGGAACTGAGAACCTACAAGAGAGCGGAGAGGAAGCAGAGAGACCCAGGGGAGGATGTTATGGGATAAGGGGCCTGGGTGTGATGGGCCAGCCTGGAAAGGGCTGGCACCTTTCGTGAATATATTCAAGGCCGTTCATAAGGTAAGTTATGAACTGTTTGACGAGTTTTTTTTTTAAATTTTTTTTTTCCAACGTTTATTTATTTTTGGGACAGAGAGAGACAGAGCATGAACGGGGGAGGGGCAGAGAGAGAGGGAGACACAGAATCGGAAACAGGCTCCAGGCTCTGAGCCATCAGCCCAGAGCCCGACGCGGGGCTCGAACTCACGGAGCGCGAGATCGTGACCTGGCTGAAGTCGGACGCTTAACCGACTGCGCCACCCAGGCGCCCCCGTGTTTGACGAGTTTTAATTAATCATTTCTGAAGATTTCATTTCAGACGTTTATCAGGCTATGTGTGGTGAGCATATGGAAGCCACCACCTGTGCTGGTTTGTTTTTATTTTCATTTGTACCACATCTCTAGACCACATGCCCCTCTACGTAAGTGCCCTGAAATGCAGGCAAGATCTGACTCTGCAATGGGTACCACTCACCCATATGCCCAATATAGCTCGTATCCTCACCTGTAGGCCAAGTGCTTTTGCTTGTAACTCCTCTGTCCTTAGTAAAGGTTTTCGCTGTGTTTAAGTCCCAGCTTCTGTGAGTAACCTCCGGGGATCTAATCGGAACATGACAGACAGTCTCTGGTTCAGCTGGAGTCCAGCCTCTGGGGACTTCGATTTTTATGAGCTGATTCTGTACAACCCCAATGGCACGAAGAAGGAAAACTGGAAAGACAAGAACCTGACAGAGTGGCGTTTCCATGGCCTCATTCCTGGAAGGAAGTACACGCTGTGTGTGGTAACTCACAGCGGGGACCTCAGGAACAAGCTCATGGGGGAGAGCAGAACAGGTAAGGAACTCTGTTGCCAAAGGCCAACTATTGGTTGGAAGTAGCTTCTAAAGACACATTTGAGTTATGGTTTTAGTAAGAAGAAAGAAAATCAATAACGGAGTGCCTTGTGCTAGCTCTTGGGAAGGCACTATGCTACAATGGATAAAGGAAGCAGACCTTAACCACTGTTCCTACAAGATCTAGGAAAAGGATCTAGGTCCTTAGCTTAGCTCTGCCACTTACCTATGTGAAGCTGGGAAGGTCATTGAACATCTCGAAGTCTCAGTCTTCTTATCTGTAAAATGGGGATAATCACATACGTCATCATTGCATTGCTATCGGCAATTCTTCCTAAATCTTTTATCTCCTGGGCATACACAGATAACATTAATCTGTACACCACCCTGGGATCAATGAACAGAGCTATCTGCAACTGGGCATAATTGTGGATTGTAGCCCTCACACCTCAGAATCTAATGGAACCAATACCTTGGCACACTTGTAACCCATTCAGGGCACATCCATGCTCCACAGCACCTTGGTAAGGAATCTCTCCATAGGAAAATTAAAGGAAATGCACGTAAAACACTTGAGGACTGCAACTGACACATAGTAAACACTATAGCTAGAAGCTTCCATTATTATATTTTCATATTATTGCTTCCTACAAAGCACCTTAAGGTACATCTGATGTCACCCAGCTCTCATCTACGCTATGGCATATACATGTTTATGTGATTTTTTTCATGTTCTCCTACATGCAGCCCCAAGTCCTCCCAGTCTTATCTCATTTGCTGATGTTACAAACACATCCTTGGCCATCACCTGGAAGGGGCCACCAGACTGGACAGACTACGATGACTTTGAGCTACAGTGGTTCCCCAGAGATGCCATCACGGTCTTCAACCCCTACAGCAATAGAAAATCGGAAGGACGCATTGTGTATGGTCTTCGTCCAGGGAGATCCTATCAGTTTAGTGTCAAGACCATCAGCGGTGATTCCTGGAAAACCTATAGCAAACCAGTATCTGGATCCGTGAGGACAAGTATGACATGTTTTACTACTCTTGGTTCTCAGATGGAGTGAGGGGGAAGTATGTGTTGTGACTTCTTACTCCAGCGAGGCTTGGTTTAAATCCACATTTTTACTTGGGGTTGGTTAGATTTGAATTCAGGCATAAGTCTGTATAGATATCTTCATTCCTTCAACATTAACAACAATGGGCAATAAAGAGGTTGTCTCTGCCCTCATGGAGCTTGAGTGGGAAGTGTGACGAAGTAAGTATTTGGCTCTGTAGAAACCCATGGTAGGGGCATCTGAGCCAACACAAGAGAGCTTCCTGGAAGAAGAAACTTCCAAATCAAAGCCTAAACAACTCACCAGGTGGATATGGGGAACGAAGTGGAGAATATTCTAGATAGACAGAATAAAATATTCCAAGACCAGGCAAGAGAGAGGAACAGAAGAGTTTAGTTGGCCAGAGCATAAAAGGTGAGGATTAAGAGAATCAGGTCATAAAATGTCTTGTGAACCACAGCAGTGATTTCAACTTTCTCCTCAATCAGTTGGAGCCACCAAGGGATTTGCAGCCAAGATCTCATAATCAAATTTGCACTATAAGAAGTCACTCTGGGTACAGTATAGAGAATGGATTGAAAGGGGCAAACTAGAAACAGAGGGGTCAGCTAGGACATATTGCTATAAATCCTAAAGATAAAAATACTTTGGCAATGAAATATATATCAGTTTCTTCCAAAGGCACTTTGTAATAGATACAGCAAATCTCAAAGAACAAACGTTTTCAGTATAGAAACCTCAATCCACATATTTATTTTTCAATAATACCTATATATGTCATTTCTACAACCAGATCAGATAGTGGCTATTTATAAAATAAATAGTTGAAAATTATAAACTTAAGCAAGTAGTTGTTTCATCTATTCAACAAACATTAATCTTATAATAATTATAACTTGTACTCCATAGTGTATCCAAAGAGCAGTTTGGGATTAAATAGTTGGATGTCAAGAGAAATTTGTGAAAAAGAACTTAAGAGTTTTAATTTACAGCGAGCTCAGGATGGGTTTTCAGTGGCTTACCGTGGGCTGTATAACCAAAACGGGTGCTCAGGTAAGAACTCAGTAGAGGCTGGACTGATTAAATGGCTTCTGGAATACTGTATTCTGTCCTGGGTGCTGGGATTTAAGAGAGGCATTTACGAAATGGAGCATGCCTACAAGGAGAGCCGCTGGCGAGAAGAGGGACTCAGTGCTGTGTTTTATGGGGAAGGGCTGATAGAACTTTAAGGATTGCATTAGTTAGGACTGGGTTTGGTTGTAACAGAAAACCCATCATAATAGAGGGTTAAGCAACAGAGAAGTTGATCATTCTCACGTGGAATCATTCCACTACTCCGTTTCTCACACATCTGCTCCAGCCACGATGAACCATCTGCAAGCCCTGATCTTCCACCCTGATCTTCCCCCCCGGGTGCCTGGGTTCATGCATTTCTCTGCCTGAAACACCCCAATTCTCAGCGAGGTGTCTGTCCTCTCTGCCAGAAAGCCTTTGCCAACTCCTGCCTACCACCGACTCCGAGAAGTTGTCTGGTGCTCCACCCACCGCCTTCTTTCTCCATTTCTTCTGGTACATTCTCCTTGCCATGTCGTATTATGGCTATTTTGTACTGCTCTACCTTCCTAGAGGTTAGGGCTAATGCCTTATTCACTTCTGAACTGTTCACAGTCTCTAGAAGAGCACCTTGCCCATAGCAGGTACTAATTTCTTAGTGAATAGGGATGTGACCTGAGGCCTTAGAAGGCATGTGGGATTTAGGGGCAGAAAGGAGGAGGGAGAAGGAACTGAGGAAAGAGGTTGAAGCAAATTTCTATATTATTCTTTGAGCAAATTATTAGCATTATGGATCAGGCAGGATATTTTTAAAGACTTTCTCTAAGGCTGAACAGAGAAGATGTCTTGATTTCCAGCTGTGATTAGTCTGAAGGAGTTCAAAAGATTAAGAAGCAGTTAATGTTTGAAAAGATACAATTACTGAGGCACCTGGGTGGCTCAGTCAGTTAAACTTCCATCTTCGGCTCAGGTCATCCTCTCTCGGTTCTTGAGTTCAAGCCCCACATCGGGCTGTCTGCTGTCAGCACAGAGCCCGTTTTGTATCTTCTGTCCCCCTCTGTCTGAGCTCCTCTCTCACTCTCTCTCTCTCAGAAATAAATAGAAACATTTTTAAAAGACACAATTATTGCTTGCCTCAAAGGCCAATTCCTGTATCCTGAAAAATCTTCAGACTGATTTTTTTTCTAAATCATTCTTATCTAAACTGTTATGACTTAGCTGGTATTTTAGACCTTGATGTGTAATAGAAATTCATTCAGTGGCACAAAGATACTGAGTATTTCAAAGTCATGATTGTTAAGGACAGAGTCCTATAACGAAGGAGGAGGTGTCAGGAGAAGGTGGGTTGAATACCAAATCAGAGCAACAGGTGCTTCTCTGTGAGGGATTGATTACTAGGTGTACACAGAGTTCCTAGTCGCTCATCTGTGATCTGTTCTGCAAGCAGGGCTTAGAGCTTTCTGCTGTGCAGGCACACAGGGCCTGCGTCTGGAGGGACCCTATGCTTGGTCTCATTTTCTGTTGTCACCATCTTGAAATCTTAATAATATTTTGAACATGGGGCATTGCATTTGCACTTGGCACTGGACCTTGAAAGTTACGTAGCCAGTCCTACCTACAGGGTGTATGAACCAACATACAATTTTAATTTGGGGAGGAAGGGCAGGTGGACAAAAGGATTACATTTACAACAGGGACTATAAAAATCCAACAATGAAATGGAAGAGGTTTTTTTTTTTTTCTATTTGGTGTCCTAAAGGTCAAACATAAGCGTCTTTAGCCTTATTTTTTCAATCCCTCCCCTCATCATGCAGTGCTCTTGTGAGTCTTTTTGATGCTTTGATGCCACTGATTAGTGCTGTCTGAAAATTGTTACTGTATTTTCTGCTGGGATCAATAAAACAATGGGCAGGCTTTTTCAAATGAATTTTGTCAAGACTTTTGACTCCTGGAATGAAATAGGGTGGTCTAGACCTAGATTTTCAAGAATTTCCTCAGAAATTCCTGGGGACAAGGGGCAATGTAAGGGAAGTCTTAGGGAGGTCATCCCAGCAGAGCACCCCTGACCACCAAGGCATGCTTAAAGCACAGGACCAGTGACCCTCTGATTTAACATATCGGGGAACTGAGACCTTTTTTTTTTAAATATATTTTTTAATGTTTATTTATTTTTGAGAGAGACAGAGACAGAGACAGAGCACAAGCGGGGGAGGGGCAGAGAGAGGGAGACACAGAATCCGAAGCAGGCTCCAGACTCTGAGCTGTCAGCGCAGAGCCCGATGTGGGGCTCAGACTCACGAACCTGAGATCATGACTTGAGCCAAAGTCGGACGCTTAACCAACTGAGCCACCCAGGCACACCGGCCTTTTCTTTTTTCTTTTTTTAAATTTTTTTATTTTTTATTAAAAAAAATTGTTTTTAACGTTTATTTTTGAGACAGGGAGAGACAGAGCATGAACGGGGGAGGGTCAGCGAGAGAGAGGGAGACACAGAATCTGAAACAGGCTCCAGGCTCTGAGCTGTCAGCACAGAGCCCGACGAGGGGCTTGAACTCATGGACCGCGAGATCATGACCTGAGCCGAAGCCGGATGCCTAACCGACTGAGCCACCCAGGCGCCCCCGGCCTTTTCTTTTTTAAATGGTTCAGCTGCTAATATTAAAATTCAAAAACTACTTATCCAAATCGTACAGTGTAGCTTCCTAGGATGTTATTAGAGATGTAGGCATGCAGCTGGTTGGGAAAGCCTATAGAGTTTGGTTATTAACGTGCGTGGTCAGGTCACATAAGTGCCTTTCTGTCCGACTGTATCTCTTACTCCTTGTAGTGTCATTCACAACAACTAATGAGATCAGCTGCCATTCACTGGGTGCCTACTGGGTCCGGCACTCTGTTGGGCAGAAGAAAATGAACGGCCATAAGCATAGCAGGTGGAGGAGCGTGGTGTACATGGGGAGCCAGAAGCAGTTTCGGTGCCTGGAGCATGTGTGTGAGCAGGAAAGGCAAAAGTGGAAGAGGGGGACAGAGCCAGGGCCTAGGGGGTTAACAAGTAAGCAATGCCGTTTCTTTTTTTTTTTTTTTTAATTTTTTTTTTTTTTTGTTTTTGTTTTTTCAACGTTTATTTATTTTTGGGACAGAGAGAGACAGAGCATGAACAGGGGAGGGGCAGAGAGAGAGAGGGAGACACAGAATCGGAAACAGGCTCCAGGCTCTGAGCCATCAGCCCAGAGCCCGACGCGGGGCTCAAACTCCCGGACCGCGAGATCGTGACCTGGCTGAAGTCGGAAGCTTAACCGACTGCGCCACCCAGGCGCCCCAGCAATGCCGTTTCTTAATTTTCTCGTAACAGCTAGTATTTACTGAGCGATTACTATGCCAACCACCATTTTCTAGGTGGCTGTGCCTGGTTCTACTCCCTGAACCATCACGGTGATCACAGGATCGAGGTACTCTTCGTCTCCCCACTTTACAAATGGGGCACAGACACCTTACGTAACTTGCCTAAGAAGTCACAGCTGATAAATAGAATTTGAATTCTGGCAGGCCGAGCTGCATTTTTAATCTTTTGGCTATTCAGCCCCACCTTCGATCTGACTCCGCCCCTTAATTTTAACTCTGCCCCCGCTAACCTTAGTTGTGTATTTGTGTTTCTGATCACTTTGGCACCTGGTGATTTTCTAAAGGGACAGCGTTTTAATTTTTAATGTTTCTCAGAGCGTGAAATTCCTTGGGAGATCTATAATAATTTTTTTTCTTGAAAAACAATCCAAGTAAATTTTGAGAATTATTTATTTAGACCTCAGAGCAAGTAGGGCCCAGAGGAGCTGGAAGAAAAAAAATACGTCTCACAGAGTTGTAAGAAGCGTCTCCTCCTTTCTCTCCTTTAGAGCCAGATAAGATACAAAACCTGCATTGCAGGCCTCAGAACTCCACGGCCATCGCCTGTTCTTGGATCCCTCCTGATTCTGACTTTGATGGGTATAGCATTGAATGTCGGAAAATGGACACTCAAGAAGTTGAATTTTCCAGAAAGCTGGAGAAAGAAAAATCTCTGCTCAACATCATGATGCTGGTGCCCCATAAGAGGTACCTGGTGTCCATCAAGGTGCAGTCGGCTGGCATGACCAGCGAGGTGGTTGAAGACAGCACTATCACAATGATAGACCGTAAGTGTTTCTGGACGCGTGCGCTGAGTGAACACCTTGCTGTACCGCACCCATCACTGCCACTCACTTGCATGCAGGTCGCTTCCACATGAGCAGGCCTTGTTGTCGCTTGGAAAAGAGAACCTAGAAGCCTCCAGGGAATGGAAACATTTCTCTGTGTCTGGCAGCAAACAAGTTAAATGATCTTAAGGTACTTGAAAGAGTTAGCCTTTAAATACGTCACTTTGCCCGATAGAGTTAGAGCTATAATGGAGCTTTTAAGCAGTTTGGTGCTATGACTTCAGGAAATCCTGCTGAGGTGCCGCCTCTTTCATTAGGTTTAACGTGCCACTGGCACATCACTTCCTCTGCCTGCTTTCCTCTAGGAGAGGAGGAGGTTTTCTGGATCACAACCTTTCCACACAGACATACACACGCGCGCGCGCACACACTGAGGTCGGTGCGTGGAGACCTTCGTGTCACTGATTGTTGTTATATGGAAGAGCAGAGTTGTGACTCCCCTGGGTTCCTTCTCCATCCTTTTTCAGGGCCCCCTCCTCCACCTCCACATATCCGTGTGAATAAAAAGGATGTGCTAATTAGCAAATCTTCCATCAACTTCACTTTCAACTGCAGCTGGTTCAGCGACACCAATGGAGCTGTGAAATACTTCACAGTGGTAGTGAGAGAGGCTGATGGTAAGTGATCACGGATTATCTGCTAGCAGTAGGACACGGGGACTGCTTTCTCAAAGGTCACCATGGAGGCTCTTTCTGTGACACGTTTGGAAGAGTGGAAAACTTAAATCTTTATATAATTCTGTCCCCTCTCTGCTGGATGCTGGGAGATGTAACAAAAACTTTCAACAATAAAGCCTATTATTCACTGGGTTTAATTATTAAAAGGGTGACTGATAATCATAGCAACCACAGCAGTAAGTACAAATAACTATCATTTATGGAGCCTTTCCTATGTGCCAGGCACTGCTGGAAGTGCATTGCACGGACTGACCTACACAGCCTTCTTCACACTCATTCAATGCTGTTCACTACTTGTTTTGTTCGGCCATTAAGCGGCAATATGCTTCAATGCCCTCCCCGCCCCAATCGCAAATACCTCAAGGAACCGCACCCTTCCAAACCACTCACCAATTCACAAAGAAATATTCAAGAGCCGAAAAGAGGGAACAGATGATCATGAAAAGCATCCTTCCTTTCTCTACTGAATTGCCAGCAGTATATTCCATTTTCTAGTCTATGAAGGCATTCAAAGTCTACCTAATTTCTACAGGCTAATAGTTACGACAACGTTCCATGGGGCCTCAAGTACGATTTTTAGAGTTTATCATGTCAGCATTTGTCAAACCACCTACAGGAGTGTCGTATTTGCCACGGAGGGCTGGTGCACTATTTCTCCAAAACAGACGTTTGTGTCTGGAGTGGCGTGGTATCTTTTACACGTCTTCTGTTTTTTCAGAATTGTTTAAAGGGTTGCACATGAGTTTCTTAAGCATCTCTATTTCAACACATTTGTGGACGATGAGAAACTTTAAAGCTGACAAGTGCTGGAGCAGCTCCTAGGCTAAATAGTGCTTTAGTTCACCGGGTGTCTAACAGTCTATGTGCTTTGACATGTAATTTAATTGTACTAAAGTTGGTTGTGCGTAACTAATTAAATAATTTCAACGGCCAGTGGTGCATCCCAGATTTCCTTACATCTCATAGTTGGAGATAAATCAGCAAACTGTGGAGAGATTTTAGATTTAATGAAGATGTAGTGAAGGTGATGTTTTACTACATGAATGTAAGGCAGTGACCAAAAAGAGGCCATACCCCAGAAGGCAGCCTTGTGTTCTCCGGCCATGTGAGTTTTGATTATTGATGTCCATGGAGCTGGGCTGTGCGTCCCTGGTGATCTAAAATAACAGTCCATCTCATGTAAATGTCATTCATAGCATATATGTTCATCTTAAAGGCAACATTCCTTTTCTTTTTTCTTTTTTAATTTTTTTTTTTAACATTTATTAATTTTTGAGAGGCAGAGAGGGACAGAGCATGAGCAGGGCAGGGGCGCAGAGAGAAAGGGAGACACAGAATTGAAGCCCGCTCCAGGCTCCAAGATGTCAGCACAGAGCCCAACACGGGCCTCGAACTCATGAACCAGGAGACCATGACCTGAGCCGAAGTCGGACACTTAGCTGATTGAGCCACCCAGGCACCCCGACATTCCTTTCAGTTACTGCCAACAAGATAATATTTCCAAGACCCACTCATTTTGAGCAAATTTTACTAAACAAGAGTCCGGGATGTGGTGAACCCCCACAATACCGCTCCTTGCGACACATCGTAAATGGTATCCTATCTCTATAATATTTGTCTTCCTAATTATGCTTTCCTCCAGCCAACACAAAAACGAGTTTGCAGTGCCAAAACACACAGCAGGCTGGGTGGACAGAGAAGAGTTCTGGGAAGCGTTCCGCACGAGGGGCCAAATTCGAGCCAGGATTAAACTGTACTCAAGATAACAGAGAGCTGTACACGGAGCAATTATCGGACAGGGTGTGGCCCGTGGAGTGTGCCTTTGGGTGACTGCTCTGGACTTGAACTTGATTTCTCTTATCTCTTCCCTATTTCCTAGGTCATAGGGATTTCCTTATTAGCTCAGCTACAATGGTCATTGGCAAGGTAGAGAGCTTGTCTAGTGGGCTGACTCACAGTGGAGAGTGTCCAGCTTTCTGGAGTTCTGGAACACATTATTATCAGATGCAGTGAGTTCACCTCTCAAATACACACATTCTATTTCCTAGAAAAATGATAGGGTGTGTGCATAAATATACGTACGCGTGTGTATAAAATTTTGTATCCACACACTTTAATTTTCATTCTAGGGGAAGTGAATTAAAATTAACTTCGTTAGGAGAATTTCGCAGCCTCCTTCAAGATCAAAGAGTCTGCACTTTGGAGATGACTGGTGATGGTGGGTGAGAGGAGGCAGACGTAGAAACCTAGTTAGGAATCACTGAAGTCACGAGAAAGCCAGTGCTTCACTGTGGGTTCTCTCCCTCCAGGCAGTGATGAGCTGAAGCCAGAACAACAGCACCCTCTGCCCTCCTACCTAGAATACAGGCACAATGCCTCCATCCGAATGTATCAGACCGATTACTTTGCCAGCAAATGTGCCGAAAGTCCCGACAGCAACTCCAAGAGTTTTAACATTAAGCTTGGAGCAGAGATGGAGAGCCTGGGTGGAAAATGCGATCCCAATCAGCAAAAATTTTGTGACGGACCACTGAAGCCGCGCACTGCCTACAGGTTAGATGTATTGTTTTGCAAGAAGGGACATGCTGCACTACTGGGTCCTTAGCAGTCTGGGCATCTGATGCACTTGAGCTCCCGTAGATTAATAACCAGCACTACAACAGTGTTCTACATGTTACTGGGTCATTTATAAAAGTTGAATTCCTGCCCCCGTTCACAGGTAATGTGTAAAGAAGGCCGGCCTTCGGCACTCTGCAAAAGCTCTAATTCATTATATGAAGAATTGAAGGTTCTTAATAGATTGTTTTTTCTCCTAACTTCTTTAGTACAAATAAAACAACTTATTTACTATTTTAATGGCTGCGAAGATGTCCAAACAGAAAAATTGAGTGTAGGGAGACCCAAGAAATATGAAGTTTCATCTTCTACTTCTAGTGAGGGCTGTAATTACACATATTTATTTACCTTCTAAGGCATAAAAAGATAAAGGTGCTCTTTGGTCCAGATAGAATTCTTGAAGTCGAAGGCCCCTTAATGAATGGGAGTACCCTTTCCTCCTGCTAGGATGACAGATGAAAAGGAGCAGCTGTTTGCTTTGGCCCTAGGAAGCACTATGGCAGCCAACAGGCCCTTCCAGTCATAGGAATTGGCAGTGCCCTTGGTCTACACTGCGCTCCCCGAAAGCAAGTGTGAGCAGAAGTACACAGAATCCCAAGCCAGAGTCCTCAAGAAAAAGGGAACCTTGGCTGCCATCTTGGATAGAAGCTACAAGCATCCAAGATCAGTACTTCTGCAGAGACTGTGCTGTCTCTCTTCGGTGTTGGCAAAGCTGACATCCAGCCAGTATGGCAGCCAGTCAGGTTCTCTATGGCAGGTTGGTCAGTGTCCAGGTCTGACTGACTCTTACATATTTTGAGTATCATCCCTGAGTCCCAGCAGAGACTTTCCTACATTCTCCCAAAGGAGACAATGACACGGCATCACACCTGAGAACTTTCTCAGCCCCTCCCTAGAATCAACACAGGCAGGCCAACAGTTTTCCTAAACCAGAAAACTCACCTTGGCAGGAACTCTGTGTAACTCCCTCTGCCCAGGACTCACCATAAAAATGTGATTTCCACCCTAGCCCAGGTTGGCATCTTCAGAGTAAACTCATACGATCTTACTAGTGAGGTGGGCTCATATGGTCTTCTATTCCAGAAGAGACCATATGAGCCTACCTGAAGAAGGTGAGATCTCAGACAGAACAAAGGAGAAATGTGAGGGAGATCAGAGCCCTGGAATCCTTTAGTTCCTGTAAGAATCAAGAGATGCCTCAGCTCCTCGGTCACATGGACTCAAGGAGATTTGAACAAAAGTCTCCCAGTGGCTCTATTCGATTTGTGAGTTGGAAAGTGGAGGCTGTTTTTTGTTTGTTTGCTTTCTGAAAGAGAAGGAGAGAAGATGACTGAGTCATTACTACAGTTAAGAGAGGGACAATGAGAAGCTGTAGATGGCTCATGTCTGTCCCAGAGCCTACCACTCTCCACCACACTCCTTCCCATTCGTAACGGCTGCTGAGGGCCTGGGAGAGCCTGTACTGAGTTCACGCGCTGCCACTTAGCTGTGTAACCTTGGAAATGGCATTTCAATTCCCAAATCCTCATTTCTCTCATCTGCATAACAACACAGGGCTGTCCTGAGGAGGAATGTAGATGATCCATCAAACCTGGTCATGTCCCTTCTCGATTAAGGTCTTCCAGTGGTCCCCAGTCACTTCTAGGAGTAAATGAAGATTCCAAAGAGGGCTCATAAAGCCCTCACCTTCTCTCTCCTGCTTTGCCTCCTACCATCTGTCACAAGTACACCCTGACTTTTGTTAACCCTTACTTGGAGTTCCTTTGACAGTGACATGCGTCTCTTACACCTCTGAGCCCTCACACATTCTTTTCACTCTATTTGGGATGCCCTCCCCTCCCTTGACTGGCTGGTGCATCCCTTCATACACTTCAGAAACCAGCTCAGCCCTCAAATTACCCCAATCAACCTGTCAACCCACACTGGGCAGTTGGCCCTAGCTCCATTTCCATAGCACCCAGACCCTTCATCACTCTAATCCTCACTTACCAGGACTTTTCAGCCCTTTGTTTGGTTACTTACCCTTTTCACTAGACTACGAGAGCTTGTAGTCTAATAGAGACAAAATAATATGACAAATACCTGGCCCCAAAGAGGCACTCATTAAATGTTTGTGAACAAATAAGGGAATGACCCAAGTTGCTCTATCAATACTTACACATTTCTTATTATAGCTTGATCAACTCATGCCATACTTACATGTTTTCTAGAACACAGCTTCCCTATATTTCCCCACATTTGGTTCAGTCCTGTGAAAAGCATGCCAGGCAGATAATGCTTGATAAGAGGAGGCACAGCCTTTCAAAGTATGTGGGGGAACCACACACTACGTGGTATCCTGTGTGATGGCTGCTGACCCCTAGCTTAATACAGTCAGAATTCTACCTGTCTCAAGATGATGGTCACCATAGTGACCCTCAAAGCTATCAGGCATCTTTTTTCCAGAGATGAGAGAGAATGGGGGTCGGTGGGGGGGGGTGGTGGTGAGGGGAAGAGGATTGAAATGAAATGGAAAATGCTAGGTTTAGCTGCTTTGCAAGTTTATTATGTCAACGAATGTAATGTTTCCCATTTGCTACTGGGTTCCTATTACTGGGTGTATAATTAACTCCATTCCATATGGGAAGAGAAAGGGCAGATCATGATGGGTGGGAGGCATTTTGGAAGTTAATAAAGTGCTGATCTGGCTTTGTTTCTATTCTAGAGTATTTTTTTAATGTTTGTTTATTCATTTTGAGAGCACCACCACAAGAGAGAGAGAGGGAGACAGAATCTGAAGCAAGCTCCAGGCTCTGAGCCATCAGCACAGAGCCCGACACGGGGCTCGAACTCACCAACTGTGAGATCATGACTTGAGCCTAAGTTGGACACTTAACTGACTCAGCCATCAAGGCTCCCCAGGCTTTGTTTCTATTCTAAATGGAATAGCAATGTGGCCACGATCAGGTAGTCAGCTTCTCTTGACCTCATTTTCCCCAAATGAAGGAAATTGAAACACATGATCTCTAACTTTGTGCTATAGATTTCTGATTGTGGACACATATAAAGTTGAAGTAATTACTATCATATATCTGTTAATTAAAATAATAATATATATGTATACACTGAATATATATATATACACATATGTGTATATATGTGTATATATACATACATATATATGCAGAAGAGGTCTGTAAAATATAAGCAGAAATGTTGAAGGACATAAAAGAGTAAATAAATGCTGTAAAGGTTCAAAAGGCTTCTTGAAGGAGGTAACATTTTAGGTTAGCATTAACAAGTAGAGAAGGATATGAAAATATGGAGATAGGGACAGAAGGAGATTCAACGTGGAGGGAAGAGTGGGAGTCAAAGTGCAGAGAAAGAAATACACAGATTGTTTAGAGAAGAGCAAATAGTTCAGTTTCAAATTGGGGAAAGAGCATGGAAAGGGGTAGCAGGGAAGACAAGACCAGGAAGGTAGGATCCAGATGGGTGCTAAATGCTAATGTGGTGGTGCTGTCATTTTTGGAAAGAGTTTAAGAGCAGAGCTCCTACTGACCCATTGAATTGAAGGCAATCCTGTACTAGGTCATTGTCTCCTGTCTGGGTTCCTAGAGGTTCTTATTCATCTACATCCACATTGTATTTTGCATTTTGCAGCTAACATTTCAGAATAGAACATGTCAAGGTTGTCACACTCAATGCTTTTAATTTACAAAGAAGGAAACCAAGGCATAAAAAACTTTAGGGGCCATTCATCTAATCAGCAACAGAGTGATAGCTAGACCTCAGAACCTCTGCTTCCTAGCCTGGGCCCTTTTTACCATCCCTCCAACAGAAGTCATTGCTGTCAAACTGAAATGAAGCCAAGAGAAAATAAGAGAAAGAAATCTGGACTAGGATTCAGAAAACACAGGGTCTGGTTTTCTTTCACTGCTGTTCTTTGTGATCTGGAGCAAGACACAGAATCTCTCCAAACTTCAGGTTCCAAATCTCTGACGTATTATAATAATAAGCTTCCTTGTTATATTGGAGAAGTTGGAAATGATCAGGTAGAACCATGTCTGTGAAAATTCTTCTTCACTTATAAATCACTATACAAATAGAAGAATCTCTTTTCACCGGAGAGACTCATTTCGTTTTCCAAAAGTACAATGCATTAGCAACACACACCAACTCCTCACCTTCCCACTTAACACAAGCTGACTGCTTGTTACCCGTGAGGGACATCTCACAATGCTTCCATCAACAGTCTGTTATTCCTGGAAGTACAACTTTCGGCTGGAAAGCAGCTTTTAGAGGTGGAAATTATATATGTGGTTGATCAATATCATCTTGTTCGTTTTATAAGATTGCATTTGGACTTGGGCATGAGTTAGAAGGAAGGGCAGAGGGCAGAACAATTTGCCCAGAACCTTTGGGTGAAACAAATCTAGATTTATTTTTAAGGAAAAAAGAGACTTCCATTCACTTTCTTAAGATTTAAATCAACACTAGGAAAGTTATCCATATAAATCAAGCCTCACAGTCTCAGCCAATCTACAGTTTGAAAGCGAAAGACCTCAATAGCTGGCCTGAGGCAGTCTTTTTAACTTAGTGCAGGGATGCTCTCCTATAACTTCTCTGAGAGCGGGTTCTCCTCCAGCCTCTGCTTAAATGCTCTCAATGACTGAGAGCTCACTACCTGTGCAGCAGCTCATACTGTAGGTGTTACAAAGTGACTTTATATTCCCAAACTACACCTCCCTGTGACTTCAGCCTATTGGGCTTCATTCTGCCTTCCTAGAGGAAAAATAACGACGTCTGTTTCCTCTTCTAGGTAAGATTCCCTTAAATCTGAAATCAAACAACATGTCCCACAAAGTCTTTTTGCTCATTGTCCTGTTTAATCACTTCAAATGATCTCAAACCCTTTCTAAGTAAGGTACGTCCCCAGAAACTGAGTGTGGCCATCCAGACTGGCCTGGCTCACCCAGAGAATATGAGACCAAGGTTTTTTGGTGGGGACAAGAGACTTCATCCAGGCTGAGGTTACAACTTCATCTTTTAGTAGCTGCTTATTGAATTCAGGGCCAGCTAATCTCAGGCACTGTCCCACATGGACCTGTGGACAGCCACCTCGGCAGCTCTCCTGTCCAGGCGGCTGGAATAACTCCAAATGTCAGCTGGAGACTTCCAGATCAACCTCGCTGTCACTGTAAATCCAACACAGCCCGAGCAAAGCTCTTCTTCTTTCCCCAGTTGAGATGCCCGTTCCTATCAGCGATGCCATTATTCTCTCAAATGACTGAGCTCCAATCTTAGGCCCATCCTGAATTCCTCCCTTCTCCTCTTTAGGCTGGGCCCCATCTGGTCTTTCTTCTCAGTGCCTTCCCCACTGTGCTTCCCTCTGCTGCAACACAGGCATGGCTGCCTCCCTGACTCTCCTCTGATTTCTGTGCACATGTCCTCTTATCCAAGAGCCCTTCACTGACGTGCTGAATAGAGCAGGTCCATATACCCATCCCCATGGCTGTCTTTCTCCCTTACTCTCTTCTTTTCTTTTTCATGGTACACATCACCATCCAGCATATTGAATTTGTATATATGTTATCTGATTTCTAACACTAGAGTATGTAGCCTCTGGATGGTACGGTCTTTGTTGTGTCCCTGGCAGTATCCCCAGATCCTAGAACAGGAACTGGCACATAGTAGAGGCTCAGTAAACATTTGACGAATAAACGAATAAATGCATGAATGAACCCAGGTCTATCTGATTCCATATTTCATATCCTACCTTGGACACATATTGACCAGGGGCCCACCTTGTTTCTCCTTGAGTACATTTTCTAGTCAGCTTTACTGTGGACAGACACTAATTTGTACTCAAATAAATCGGTTTCCCTTTCAGAATCAGCATTCGGGCTTTTACACAGCTGTTTGATGAGGACCTGAAGGAGTTCACGAAGCCCCTCTACTCAGACACATTTTTCTCTTTGCCTATCACCACCGAGTCAGGTAAGGCTAACCTCTTCATCTACCCACATCGTCTACCAACTGCTGTGTCACTTATAAGAGCCCCTAAGTCTGGTGACTTGGCTAACAGGGGAACATGTGCTTTCACTTGGAATTTAATCTCTATGTGATCATGCATGATGTGGATTAGAGAAATTGCTCGTACTTCTAAAGGGGAATGGACTGAATGCGCATTAATCTTGAAAAGAAAGTAGAAGTATCAGATTTCTTTAATTAAAAATGAAGTTTTTAAAAATATGAGTGAAAAACATTCAAATTAAGAACTTGCACAGGCCAAAATATAAGTACAAAAGGCTTTTGCTCATAGGTGAGAATGTATGTATGCAGAAACATAGAAATGCATAGAAAAAAAAAGACTAGAAGGAAAACCACCGAAGTATTAACAATGAGGGGTGCCTGGCTGGCTCAGTCAGTAGAACATGAGACTTAATCTTGGGGTCGTGAGTTCAAGCCCCACGTTGGGCATAGCGTTTACGTAAAAAAGAAAAAAAAAGTATATTGAGGCTCCTGGGTGGTTCAGTTGGTTAAGCGTCTGACTTAGGCTCAGGTCATGATCTCGCAGTTTATGGGTTTGAGCCCCTTGTCGGGCTCTGTGCTGACAAGCTCAAAGCCTACACTCTGCTTTGGATTCTGTGTCTCCTTCTCTCTGCCCCTCTCCCTCCCCTTCTCCCCTCCTCTCAAAATTAACATTAAAAAAATTGTTCTTAAAGTATTAACAATGAATATCTCAAAGTAGTGGGATTATAAGATGATTTTTTTTCCCTCTTTGCTTATGTTACTTTTACACCATAAAAAAATGTTAACTTAAAAAAGACTACATAAATTTATGAAAGAAACTTCCCTAGTGTTCTAGAGGGAAAGCTGAATAATAATAGCAGCTAATATTTACTATCACCTTGGTACATGAAATAGTTTATCCAATCTTTACTATAGCCTTTTGTGGTAGATACTGTTATCATCTCTATTTCAAAGGTGAAGACCTGTGACACCAAGAGGTTTAAGTAACTTGCCCAGGATAGTAGAAGTGGAATTCTGGCATTTTCTGCTGGAGTCCTTAACCTCTGCCCTGCATTGCCTCAGAATATGCCCATCATGCTGCAAACAGCCTCATTTTTCAGCACCTTGTTCCCTGATACCGTCTTCTGTCCCAGCGTTTCCCTGTAGCCAGTGTTCCACAATGCTTGGTCTCAGGAAGTTCTTCTTCATAGCTAAAACAGTCTCTCATGCTGCATGACAAAAGATGACTCAGCCTCACAAACACTCCCGTCTATTTATGCCAAATATAGGGATAATCTCCCACTTTTCAAACCAAAAAGGGATCAGAACACAGTTAAGAGGACTTAGATGTGTTTGCTTGTAATTGAAAGTTAAGTAGGGGCATTGTAAACACAATTCTTTCCTATTTGAAAACAACAAAAATTGTATGTAGTCCAGCAAAGGAAGATAGTCAACATATATCCAAAAAAAGAATATTAACCACATTAAAAGATTGTGTTGATTTAATACATCTCGAATAGCAACATTGAACAAACAAAATCCAAGGGCTTCAAGTGCAAGTTCAAAAACAGGCTGCTCCATAGACCTAAATATAAGAGCTGAAACAATGCAACTTTTGAAAGAAAACAGAAGAATCTGTGACCTAGGATTAAGAAATGATTTCCTAGGTCTGATAGTGATAGCACAAGCAACAGAAGGAAAAAAAAAAAAAAAAGATAAATAGGACTTGGTCAAAATTGAAAACTTTTGTGCTTCAAACAGGACCGTGAAGCAAGTGAAAAAACAGCCCACAGAATGGGAGAAATTATTTGCAAATTAATATCTGATAAGGGTCGCATGTCCAACATATGTGAAGAACTGTTACCTTACAAGTCAAACAATAGGGGTGCTTGGTGGTTCAGTCGGTTAAGCATCCAACTCTTGATTTCATCTCAGGTCATGATCTCACAGTTCATGAGATCAAGCCCTGTGTCAGGCTCTGCACTGACAGTGTGAAGCCTGCTTGGGACTCTCTCTCTCTCTCTCTCTCTCTCTCTCTCTCTCTCTCTCCCCCTCCCTTTCCCCCTCCCCCTCCCCCCCCACTCGCTCCCCCCACCAAATAAATAAACATTTTTTTAAAAAGTCACATAGCAAAAGATATGAATAGATGTTTCTCCAGAGAAGATACACAAATGGCCAATAAGAACATGACCAGATGCTCAGCATCATTAGTCATTAGGGGAAATGCCAATCGAAACCACAGTAAGACATCACTTCACACCCCCTGGAATGGCTGTGATCAAAAGACACTGACAAGTGTTAGCGAGGATATGGAGAAATTGGAACCCTCCTACATTGCTCGTGAGAATATAAAATGGTTTGGCTGCTCTGGAAAACATTTCTGCAGTTCCTCAAAATGTTAAACCTAGAGTTACCATCTACCCAAACCAAGAGTTACCATCTACCCAAACCAGCAACTCCACTCCTAATTATGTACCCAAGAGAAATGAAAACATACGCACACACAAAAACTTGTACATGGATGTTCGTAGCAGCATTATTTATAATAACCCCCAAATAGTGGTAACCCAAGTGTCCATCAGTGGATGAATGGCTAAACAATATGTTATGTATTCCATGCAATATTATCCACCTATGAAAAGGAACAAAATACTGACCCCATGCTACAACATGGATGAACTTTGAAAACATTATGCTGAGTAAAAGAAACCAATGACAAAAGACCACCTATTTATGTTTCAATTTATACGAAATGTCCAGAATAGGCAAATCCACGATGACAAGTAGAGTTTTGGTTGCCAGGAGCTGGGGAAGGATGGAGAGTGACTGCTAAGAGGTATGGGGTTTCTTTTGAGGGGTGACAAAAATGTTAGAAAATTGAATGTGGTGATGGATGTTTGTCAGACTCCATGACTGTACCAAAAAGCATTGAATTACACAATTTAAATTGGTGAATTGCGGGGCGCCTGGGTGGCTCAGTCGGTTGAGAGTCTGACTTTGGGTCAGGTCGTGATCTCGCGGTTGATGAGTTCGAGCCCCACGTCGGGCTCTGTGCTGACAGTTCAGAGCCTGGAGCCTGCTTCAGAGTCTGTGATTCCCTCTCTCTCTGCCCCTCCCCCAATCATGCTCTGTCTCTCTGTCTCAAAGATAAAATAAACATTAAAAAAAATTTTTTAAAGAAATTGGTGAATTGCATAGTATGTGAATTGTATTTCAATAAAGCTGTTTTAAAAATAGTCTACTCTTACCTATTCATAAACTCCCAGAGGTAGTATTATACCAGATAATAAAAATAAGATTTCATTAAAATAGCTCTCAGTAATTCACTGGATTTGCAAAAGTCCCCAGTGCTACTCATTACTTGTTTCATATGAATGAAATAGGATTTTTAAACTTTTATTTTTTAAATTTATTTTATTTTAAAGTTTATTTTTGAGAGAGAAGAGTGCACAGGAAGGGCAGAGAGAGAGAGAGAGGGAGGGAGAGAATCCCAAGCAGGCTCCTCATGCCAGCGCAGAGCCTGACGCAGGACTCGAACCCACGAACTTTGAGATGGTGACCTGAGCTGAAGTCAAGAGTTGGACGCTTCACTGACCGAGCCACCCAGCCGCCCCTGAAATAACATTTTTATCTTGGTGGCAAACTGCTGGCCTTTCCATAACAAGCACAAATGAGTCCAAAATTCCTTTATAAGCTGAACACCATGAACTTCAAACATGTAAGGACTGACCTGCCATTCCAGTGTAGGAGCCAGTGTTTCACCTTCCCAGCTGCACACTCCTCCGTGATCTAGTAAATACTCCAGTGTGGCCATCATTTGAATTCTTCCGTAATAATGTCCCTAGGGAGACAGGATTTCAGTAGCTGGCTTCCTGGTTCTTTAGCACTAATTTTCCTACCTGGGTTTGTTATTTCCTTCTGGATTATTGTAGAGCCTTTATTTGGAGTTATTGAAGGTGTGAGTGCCGGTCTGTTCTTAATTGGCATGCTGGTGGCCATTGTTGCCTTATTCATCTGCAGACAGAAAGCTAGGTGAGTACAAAGATTCCTATGGTGATTGGGCTCCCAACTTTAAAGGTGCCTTTGAAAATGCCCGTTAGCCTGAGAAGTAAGAAGGGAAAAGAATTTCCTTTCTCCAGGCTAAATCATCTTTGTTTCTGGAGAAAAACAAGTCAAACCCTCCAACAATGACTCGTTTTATTCAGCCCCTCCACGACCATTGATGAATTTTGCCCCAGCCAAATGACTGAGGGGCCATCTGTAGCTTCTTCATTTGAATGTGAAATAACTCCTTTTGCTCCTGAAGATAGAGATGTCTGTGAATTGCCCACCCAAGTGCTTTTCTGAAATATGCTGAGAAGTATGGTTGACATCACCACGTCGTGGTCATATTTGCCATGCTAATTTAAGAAGGGACCAAAAAGAACCAAATAGCAGGTGGCCCCAAAGCCACACCCCCTCCTCTTAGGGAATTTGTTTTATTTGGCACATTGTCTTCCCTCTTGCAGTCATGTCTTGCATCTAAGGTTTACTGGGTTTTTTTTTTTTAAGGAAAGTTTTATTGAGAGTGTGGGAAGTGATTATGACCTGTAGCCAAAAACCAGAAGACAAATCTTCAGCTATTGCAGAGATCCGTTTCTGAGTGGGAAAAATCTATTTCTTCTTTATGTTCTTCCTCCCCTCAACGAGACGTTGGCTGAGTGTAAATCTACATGAATACTGAAAAATCCATATTTGCACAGACATGCACAGCCTCACCATAAATGGAAAATTTTGTTTGAATCAAGTTTCATAATCAGAATATAAACCCTCTCCCTTATGTTTCAGCCTTGGTCGAGAAAGGCCCTCTGCCCGCCTGAGCATTCGCCGGGATCGACCATTATCTGTCCACTTGAACCTGGGCCAGAAAGGGTGAGCGCCACATTTTCCTTCACATAATGTATTGAAAGATGAGTTGATTGTTTCATGTGAGATTTGCTAACGAGGTCTTTCTTCTTTTGGCGTCCCTCACAGTAACCGGAAAACGTCTTGGTAAGAGAGAGAACTCATTAATTACTATATTATCTGCTTTTGAAATACAACCCAGATTGGGTATGGCAGTTTCCCTTTACGTCAGTAATTTTCTTTTTCTTTTTTCTATTTTTAACTATAGCCCAATAATAATAAATCAGTTCGAAGGGCACTTCATGAAGCTGCAAGCTGATTCCAACTACCTTCTATCCAAGGAATACGAGGTACAACTTGGGCTCCGTGATGCTTTAGCAATCCCAGTCCTTAGAATTTCCCTTCCAGCCTCCCCCCTTTCCCTTTCCCTTCCCTCCTCCCCTCCACGTGGAGTCTCCCGTGGAGTCACAGGCTGATAGGGCTCGGGAGCTGACCCGTAAGATCTCAGCTGACCGCTCTTTTATGCCCGAATCCATTCCCTGCTGATGCACCACTGGGTCCCAGAGGCCAGTCTGATCTCCAGAACAGCACAGCAAGCAAAGTGCTACTTGGACAAGACGTTAAGAAAGAATTAACAAATCTCAGATGTAAACCTAATTCTGTCTATTATTTAACCTGGCATTTTGCTGGACTGGGAGACAATGTGGTTTGGTGAAAAGTGCCCAGGCTGCGGATTCGGTTCCCAGCTTTGCCACGTGTGTGGCCTGGGGCAGGTTAGTTATCCAGTCTGAGCCTCATCTGTAGAGTGGAGGTGAGAACAGCTCCTCTGCTGTGGGGATCAGAGCCATTCCGTAAACAGCAACAACTGGGACATGTTGTTAGATCATTATGTATCTCGAGGACTGTATGATTTGCCTTCTCTTATTTCATATTCTCCACCTGCAAACTTCTTTTTGACCTAATAGGACTTGAAAGACGTGGGTCGAAACCAATCATGTGACATTGCACTCTTGCCGGAGAACAGAGGGAAAAATCGATACAACAATATATTGCCCTGTGAGTTTTGTGTTGAAATGTGTCAAGCTGTCTTCCTCTAGCCATTTCTTCTCTTTTCTAGGAATAAAATGGGGCTAAAGAAATATGGTATAGCTGAATATGGAAGATCTGAGGCTCTGAATGCCTTTAAAAAGGAATGACTTGTATGTTATTGCACTTCCCTTCAGTGGGTAACAACCAGCTTGCAACCCGCTATGACACCTCTCATGCTGTTGACATGTCACCACGTGGTCCTACTGCACCTCCTTGGAAGCCTGGGAGCAGTAATGGGGTTAACAGCAAAGGCCAGTGTGGGTTTCCTTCAAGTCCTAAGTTAGGAGTTATTATATATTTTTTATTATCCTGACCCTAGCAGGTGAGGCAGTAGAAAATAGTTGTTCTGGATTGTATTTATTCCAGCTGTGAAAGGGAGCCAGCCACTCCATCGGGGAAAGGTATAGTGTTATGAAGGAAAGAGCAGAGGGGGCCTCAAAGAGCATTTGGCTTGTTTGTGTGTTTATGGGCCGCCTGAGCAACTTGGCAAATCAGTCACCCTGTCTGACTCTCATCTGCAAATGGAGATGAGAATACCTCCCTCTGGGTGTTTTGGGGGTCAGAGCTAATGCATATCAAATACCAAGCCTTCCATCAAACAGTAGAAAAAATCATCCTAAGATCCAGTGACTCTCAATCAACTTCCTTCCAGATGATGCCTCTCGAGTGAAGCTGTCCAATGTAGATGATGACCCGTGCTCAGACTACATCAATGCCAGCTACATCCCTGTAAGTGAACCATTAAGCCATAGTGCCTGGGATGAAGCTTTGATGGGTGGCTACATTGCAGACACCTTTCCTCCCACATGTTCCCACACTGTTCCCAGGTCTGGAAGCACATAGGTCTGATTGCCATAAAACACAGGGGGTGCAATTCCATCACTGCTAGGGCCCATTTTTCACAATGGCTATAGTCACACAAGATGATAATGAGCTCAGGAGGCATTGTCAAGGTTAGTCTTCTCTCTGCAGCTCTCAGCAAAGATTAGAGCTCCCTAAGGAAGCTCCATGGCTCAGGCTAGGGGAGCTAGGGGAGCTGACTCAATGTTATTTGGATTTTTGAAAACCAGACAGAACTCAAAAGTTGTGTCAAACTATTGGGCTCAAATTCTGACTAGCATCTTGCCAACTTCCCACAGCACACTACAGTGGAAAAGACTTTAAGGTCAGATAGTTTCACATTTGAATTTCATCTCTGCCCCTTGCTGACTCTGTGACCTCGGGCAAGTTATGTCACCTCTTGGGGCCTCATTTTCTTTCCCAAAAAATGAGGAAAATAATATTTACCTCAAATAATTATTCATTCACTCAATAAACACTATGCAGTTAAGTAGCAACTATAAGTCAGATGCTGAGCTATGTACAGGGATAAGGTCAGGTGGAATCCTGGCCATCAGAGAAGAGTCGGGACATCAGGAAATGACAAGGCGATGCCATGGGAAACAGGCTAGAGAAGTCTTCTCCACCATCAACATACATCCACAGCATGTAGGGTCTTGTTAAAATGCAGACTCTGATTCGGCAGGGCTGGGTAGGACCTGGGATTCTGCATTTCTCACAAGCTCCCCAGGTCATCACCGGGCTGCTGGTCTCTGGGGAGCAAGAAGCTAGGGGTGGCCAGGGGAGCTTCTGGGAGGAGACCACCAGCCCCCAGAGCTGAAGATAAAGGAAGGCTCAGCAGAGCAGGCACCATGCTGAAACATGGAGGCTAAATAAGGACTAGCCAGCCGAGAGGCAGTGTTTGGGTGGGCGGGCGTGGGGGCGGCAGAGGTGACACAGTGCAGGGGCCCCGAGGAGAGGCAAGGAGAGAAGGAACTTCAGCTAGGAGCTGCAAGTAATTCTGTCTTCCTGGAGTGCAGAATAAGTGGATGAAAATATCCTAGCTCATAGAGTTGTGGTGAAGATTAAGTAAGATCTGTGGAAGTCCTGCCCCACAGTATATGGTAGATGCTCGATAAACAATGGTTTCCCTTCCCCTAACTTTCCCTTGTACGATGTCTCCAACCAGCGCTCGTATCAACTATCCAAAATGTCTAAAGCTCCCCTACATTGAATAGGGGAAGAGCCTGATCCAAGTCAGTCCCTCAGACAGTCCCTTCCTACACACACACACACACACACACACACACACACACACACTGTCTAGATTATTGCCTGAGTCCTCCATTGCCTCTTAGAATAGACCCAGCCTAATAAATGGGAAGCAGGCTCCTAACAATAGTTCAGTGTTCCGGCCTTTGTCCTTCCTGTTCCCAAGCCTTGACACTTGTGTTAGTATCTTTTTCTCAAGTCAGGGATCTGGCAAAGACCTATATATCATGTAGCCTGCAGAGATAACCCTCTGTTTACAGTCCTGAGGAGGCCCATTGTTCCTGACTCTCCATGTTGTAAATTCATCACAGGGCAACAACTTCAGAAGAGAATACATTGCTACTCAGGGACCTCTTCCTGGCACCAAGGATGACTTCTGGAAAATGGCGTGGGAACAGAATGTTCACAACATCGTCATGGTGACCCAGTGTGTGGAGAAGGGCAGGGTGAGTAAACAGTCTCCCTGACTTCCGAACTTCGCTTACCGCCCCCAGGATGGAATTCTACCCCACCTCCGAGAGTTAAACTCCATAAAAGCGAAGGAGGGATCATGTGAGAACATTGTTAGTGAATTCAGCCACTCAGTTACAAGAGGCTTACCTGGGTGATACCCACTTCTGATGCTGGGTCTGAAGTTTCAGGCAAAGGTGTTTCCATTTGAAGACTGGGATCATCAGAAGTGCCCATGACACAGAAATATTAGGTGGCTCCTTGTCTGTTCCACCCTTCAGTGTATACCTTGCCAGAATCACTGGCTCTGCCCCTACTTTTAGGAAAGAAGAAGTAAACTTTAGGCTGCAGACACAAAGTAAAATAGTTATCTAGGGCGCCTGGGTGGATCAGTCCATTAAGTGTCCAACTCCTGGTTTTGGCTCGGGTCATGATCTCACAGTTTGTGGGTTGGAGCCGTGTATTAGGTTCTGAGCTGACAGTGTGGAGCCTGCTTGAAAATCTCTCTCTCTCTCTCTCTCTCTCTCTCTCTCTCTCCCTCTCCCTTTGCCCCTACCCCCCCCCCATCAAAAATAAATAAGCTTTAAAAATAAAATAAAATAGTTATCTGGAAAAATTAAGCAAATCTTGTAATGCATTTATAAGCCTCTATTTTATGTGGTTATTTTGAGGATGAAAAAAGAGATTGCATATAAAATACCCAGTATCTGTGATCAATAAATATGGGTTCATAATTCTCCCTCCTTTCTTCCTACATGTAAATTGAAGCTTAGCTAAATGTTCCGAATTTTCAAATATCACTTGGCACATGGCATTTGGTCTGGGTGAGGACAGTGATATCAAAATAGAAACAAAACAGGGCTAAGAAGACATTGGCTTCCTCTGCCCACCTAGAACTTTCTTGAGAAAGAACTATTGTAATATGTGGGTTATGGGCCAGTGGAATTGAAATGCAAAGGAAATCAACAGAAAGCTCAAGCCTTGGAACAGTGTGCCTGAAAGGTACGTGAACCCAAAGTCGGGGCTTCGCTCCTTGGATAGTCTCCAAGGAGAGCTCCCTCCAAGTCTCTCCTTCCTTCGCAACTGCAGCCTGGTTTGAGCACTGGCCCTGAGCACACTGATGTAGAGCAGATGGTCAGACGCTCTAGCAGCTGACCCTAGATTCCAGCTCAAGAAGATGTTTTGAGGAGGAAACATCCAGGCTCATAGAGGAGTCACGTTTCCAGACTCACATATCTCTGTCTTCCTCTAGGTAAAGTGTGACCATTACTGGCCAGCAGACCAGGATTCCCTCTACTATGGGGACCTCATCCTGCAGATGCTCTCAGAGTCTGTGCTGCCTGAGTGGACCATCCGGGAATTTAGGATATGCAGCGTATGTTTGTCTGTTTGACTTAACCTAACAGCCCCTATTGGAAAGACACAGGACACCCATGAATCCCCTTTTTGCCGCTTCCTCCCCCATAGTTTCAGCTCATGGGAGTTGCTGAGTGGCATCAGATGTCAGACTTGTATGTTTGCCTTGGGTCCTTCCTCTTTTTTTTTTTTTTTTTTGGTGGTGGTGGGGGGTGTCCTTCCTCTTATCATCCTCTCTGCCTTCCAGGAGGAACAGCTCGATGCACACAGACTCATCCGCCACTTTCACTACACAGTGTGGCCAGACCATGGGGTCCCAGAAACCACCCAGTCCCTGATCCAGTTCGTGAGAACCGTCAGGGATTACATCAGCAGAAGCCCTGGTGCCGGGCCCACCGTGGTGCACTGCAGGTACCGACGGGGAGTGGAGCGTCCGTCTGGGCCAACCGGCCTGCGCAGGCTGAGAGCACATTATTGTGCTCTCTCCTGTCTTCTTTCTCCCTTTCTTCACCTTCCACCTGTCTCTCACCCTCACTCTCCATCCCTTTCTCTCTCCCTCTTGCTCTTTTTGCTGCTGTACAAAATGCAAAGTCCCTATGTGACTTCCAGGCCCGCCATAAGTGGGTCCGTCTCACTTCCCAACCCAAATTCCTGGAAACCTCCCTCCCACGCTCTCCACAAACCTGCCTATTCTCGCCTCTTGCCATCCTTACTCTTTGGAATGGCCAAATCTCTCTGCTCCGCTTGTATAAACCCTGAGCACCCTTCCAGATCCCTGCTCCAGACCTCCCTGCAGGTCAAGTAGCACTTACCATCTGGAGCACCCAATTTTGCTCTTAAATCTCTGTTCTGTCTTGACTTCTCTTTGCTTGGGACTGCATACCCATATAACCAGCCTAACAAGCAATGCCTCACTCTTCGTCTCTGGGGAGCCTGATGCTTAGCTAATTAATGTTTGCAGCAACACTTTGATAGCCCTGACCGAATGGCACTAAGAAATAAAGAGCAGGGAATTGCTACAGTAAGAGAAATGTCAGATGCCCTCGTTTCCTCGAAGTTAGCCCAGCACCCTAGGAGCCTGGCTTTTATATGTCATTGGAACCCTGATGCTTTTAATGGGAATGTGAAGCACTCAGGAGCTTCCTGCTTTCTGAAGAATGGCTGGCATTTCTGCCGGGACCACTTGAGAACTGTTATTCTTTATCTTACAAATCTGTGCATCAGAAACCTCCAATTACACAGTCACTTTGGGAAGCAATTCAGCAATCCCTACTGAAGCTAGGGATTCTAGCTTCCCAATGACCCATCAGTTCTGCTTCTAGATATCAACCCTAGAGACGTCCCCATGCATGTGCACAAGGAGGCTCACTGCAACACAATGTTTAAAGGAGAATAACTAAAAATGATCTCATTGCCTGTCAGTAGGGAATAGATTAGCAGGGGTTAGATTGGCAGTGGTTTATGAACTCTGTGGAGTAGTTAAAAGAAAGTGGATCTTGGGGTGCCTAGGTGGCTCAGTCAGTCAAGAGTCCGACTCTTGATTTCAGCTCAGATCATGATCTCACAGTTTGTGAGTTAGAGCCCTGAGTCCGGTTCTCTGCTGTCAGTGCAGAGCCTGCTTCAGATCCTCTGTCTCCCTCTCGCTCTGCTCCTCCCCCGCTGGTTCTCTCTCTCTCTCTCTCTCAAAAATAATAAATAAGTAAAAACTTAAATAAATAAGAATCAAATTAAAAAAAAAAAGAAAGTGGATCTGCACGTAACAACGTGGATAAATCTCAGAACACAATACTGAGTCAAAAGAAAGTTGGCAGAAGGATACATAAAACATGTTACCATTTTGGTCAATTTTTGGAACATAAAAAATGAGTATATGGTTCATGGTTTTACATGTATGCAGGAAAAGTATAAAACATCCATGGAAACGCACACTAAGTGTAGAGAAGCACTTATCCCTGGTGGGGCGGGGGAGGTAGAGGAAGGAAGGAAAAAGAGATGAAAAGCTGGAACTTTTCTCAGAGGGAAAGAAGGATTCCCATATTCTCTCATAACCTGGAAGGGAAAAGAAAGATGGGCCTAGAGTCTCTGGGGATGCAGTCCTGAAAGGCTAATTTAAGAAAAAAGTCTCAGTCTTCCTTCACTGTCTCTCCTAGTGCCGGCGTGGGTAGGACTGGAACCTTTATCGCATTGGACAGAATCCTCCAGCAATTAGACTCCAAAGACTCTGTGGACATTTATGGAGCGGTGCACGACCTAAGACTTCACAGGGTTCACATGGTCCAGACCGAGGTAAGAGTTACAGGCTGAAGGACACAGATCACCTTCCCTGCCTCTCTCCCCCAAAATGTCCAAGGCTTTAATCTGACAAGGGCAAATGACTGTGACTCATTAGGAAGAGAAAGAGAACTGAATATAGGTGTTCTGTCAGACTCGTCATTGTAAACATATTTCAGTGACCTTGAGGCTGATGTGTGTCCTTTTCTCTACTGCACCGGTTGCCCATCTTCTGTAGGTGGGTGGGAAGCACTGTTTTAAATCAATGCATTGTACGTGGGTGTACATGGGGGAAAGGCCAGGCCAGTCTTGAAGGTTATTTCCAGATAGGCTGGCTAGTGAGTACCAGAACTTCCATTAAGAAAAAAGAAACAGACTACAGTCTCTTCTCTCCTCCAGCCCACCCCAGCCCACCTCTAAAGACCCCAAAGGACTGCATGCACATTGATTACAAAGGATAAATGCTTCCATTTGTGCTGTCCTTTGACATTTGTAGGGCATTTTTGAACATGTTATCTCATTAAATTTTCACAAAAAAACAGACAAGAGAAGTATCATTTCCCATTTCCAGGCTAGAATGAGATTCAGAGGCTAAAGGGCTTTGCACAGCTATGAAGTGGCCAAGCTGGGACTCAAACCCATTCAAGAGAGTCCCAGGCCCTTAGCCCCACAGCCTCAGGGTCAGATCTGTGCTCACACACAGACCAAGCTTGTTATCCCCCCTGCATCATTGCCTTATAAGACTCAAGTTCTCTTACCCTTGTGTTTCCCAAGCAACTCTGCAAAATCCTCTCTTTCTCTCTCTCCCTCTCTCCCCCTCTCTCTCTCCATATATATATATATATATATATATATATATATATATATACACATATATACACACACACACATATATATATATTCCCATTGTTGGAAAGATACAAAGCCCTACATGCCCCTCTTGCAGTTATAGTACACAGGAAAACTGTGGAGGCAGCCGTGCTCCACAAAACAGGAACATCCTGCAGCAAAGGCTCCCCTTGAGTTTTGTTGAACCCACTATTCCCAACCACCTGATGGCTGGATTCTTTTCTTGTGCAGCACATATTAATATCCTGCAGATCTCTCATGCTGTAACACATTTGGAAAAATACTAGCATCCTTGCTTCCCATAGGCAGTGGCCACACCTGGGACCCTCTGTCACCACCACTGTCCTGGGATGGGAGTACTTTCATTGTAACAATTATTACACTATATTTTTAATATTTTATTGTGGAATTTTTAAAATTCATATATCTAGGGAAAATAGCACAGTGAATTTCCATGCACGTGAACTCCAGCTTCTACAATTATCAGCATTCTATGCTCTTTTTTTCATCTTCATCCCGCATACACTATCCCCCACCCCATAACCTTATTTTTAAAGGAAATCCTACTTATCACATGATTTCATCCTTAAATAAAGTATATGCAGATACTTTACAGATAAGGACTCTTTTTAAAATTGTGACCAGAATACAATTATCACACCTAACAATTTTAACCATAATCCCTTAATATCATCTAACATCCAGTTAGTGTTCAAATATCCCTAATTATCTCAAAAATTACTTTCCACACTTAGTTTGCATAAGAATCCAAACAGAGTCCACATACTGCCTTTGGTCGAAGTCTCTTTTAAATTTCTTTTAAATCTATAATTACCCTCCCTTGTTTTCCAAGCCATTTATTTGTTAAAGACACCAGCTTAATTTGTTCACAGATTTTTCCCACATTCTGGATTTGACTGCTTTTTCATGCTGGTAATATATTCCTCTCTTCCCTGTAATTTTAGTCAGCAGGTCATTGGATCTAGAGGTTCCATTAAATTCAGGTTTCTTTTTACCACCCCAATGCTTTACAGGTGGTGCCAAGTACTGCCTGTTGCATCGCATCAGGACACCCTTCCCGTCTGGAGACTCTTTTGATGAAATTGACAATGACCATCCATTATAACATTTCCCATGAGCCTTTCACTTAAACAGTTTTAGCAACTGTTGGCAATCTGAACACAGTTGTCTAGCTCTGTTATTTCATTAAGGCTTGCAGAATTATACCACACCGTATCATAACTGCCATTCTTCATCTTTCTCCATAAGACTACCAGTCCCAAAGACTGTAGGAATTCGTTTTCCTTCTCTCAAAATACAATTTTTTTCTTTTTTTGCCTGCTAAATGAATGAACTGATATCCTACAAATATGTTGCTAAAAAGTCAGGATCAGTGTTTCATTATTTATTGTCATTTCTACAAACTCAACCCATATTTAATTTATAATCTGGGGATTAAGACTGCTTACTACATTGTAAGTAGTCTTGAGGTGTGTGTGTGTGTGTGTGTGTGTGTGTGTGTGAGAGAGAGAGAGAGAGAGAGAGAGAGAGAGAGGGAGAGAGAGTGTGTGTGTGTGTGTGTGTGTGTGTGTGTGTGTGTTCAGGCTCCTTAATTATTGCCAGAGGCTTCTTGGGTCATGTGTCACTTGCATACTCCTGCCCCAAATTCTGGAGATGCACTGTGGCAAAGAGCAACCACTCCTATTGTAAATATCACTGGCAGACTTCCGGGGCAGAGTAAGCCCATGTGCCATAACTCTTCCTCCTTCTTGGACATAACTCCTTCTTTCTCCTCTTCCCTCCTCCTTCTCCCCCTAACTTCTGAGGATTCTATAGCTCTTGTTCCTTAGCTTGCCCTTTCAGTGGTTGGATTCCCCACAGATCTGTCCTCAAGGTGTTGTTCTTCCTTCTCTGGATCTTCATTCTTTGTATGTCCCATGGCTTGAAGAACCATGTACGAGCTTGTCTTTTCAAGTCTCATTCTCCTTTTCCAGCAACGCCCTAAGTACCTGCCTACCATACAGTTCCACCTGGAAGCTTTACAGTCATCTCAAATTTAAAAACTCAAAACTGAACCATTATTTGTCTTTAAACAAGCAAAGAAAACGCTCCTCCCCCTCTTGCTCATTTCAGTTTCGGGTGACGGTGTTGCTATCCATCTTGCCTTCCACCTGTTTGCCCAAGCTAGGATTCTGACTTCTTTTCCACAGTTCTCACATTCAAGCAGTCACAGAGTCCTGTCAGTAGCACCTAACATCTTTCTCTTCCTTCTAGTCTCCCACCCAGCTGCCACTGTCCTTGCTCAGCCATTTATCAGCTCTCCTGGTAATCTCCTAGTGTTATCTCCTACCACCAGCCTCTGCCCTAACAGCTCTTTGTCACCACTGCCACCAACACAGTACTTTTGCTAGCTATGTCAGCTCCTGCATAAAAATCTTGGCAAGCTCTCCATTGCTTTCAAATGAAGTGCATTTGTCCTTGTCTACAGGCCTCTTCATAACTGGGCTCTACTTACTTCTCCTGTTTCATACCACGGCATAACCCATTGTTTTAGGGTCTGCCAAAATTCAGGAAGGCTTCCCTTCCTGAGTCAGAATCAACTCTGATTCTTTTGATTATAATGAAATAAACATTATAGTAAGAGAAATTTTCTCTCTCTCTTCTTTTCTTCCCACTGTCAGATGAAATCCCAAACAATATTCAGATAATATCTGTCTTGTTTTAACTCCTTGCCCACAGTGGGCTTTTTCTAGTCTCAGAAGCCCTGGCCTCGGCACTGGTATGGCTCACTCAGTACCAGGAGTGAGTGCAGAGGGGTGTGAACCACAGCTGAGCCAAGGGAAGCAAAGAAGGAAAGGCTTTCAGACCCCTTTTATTACTTTTCTGGGTTCTTGGGGATAGGCAACTTTAATTTTATTTCACCTTATTTGGGATACAAAGGGATTGCAGGTCTTCACAGATTTTAATAAATAGATCAAAGGGCAAGGATTTCTAAACAAAGAGGAATCAAACAGGAGATTTTCAGATGTGTCCCTTCTTCTTTAGCCTGGGGAAATTTGCAAGCTGACTCCCAGAGAGACACTCAGATGAAGCAATAACTTGTTAAAGAACGATAGGTGATAGGCACAGTCTGTTAAACTCATCTGCTTCCCCTAAGGAGGAAATAGTGGGATGTTGTAGGAATAAGCATCTCAGTGCCCATTTGGGGGATTGTCCTTGGGGTTTCCCATGACCCATGCACCCTACATTTTACCTACCCTAGACTGCTCACAGCTTCCAGAATACATGTGTGCACTGTCATATTATTTATGACACTTGGAAGGTCCTACTTATTTGCTCAAATTTTTACCTTTCCCTTAGGTTGATACTTCTCTCCCCCAAAAGTGAACCTGAGGGTTTCTTCTTATGTGTGAAGTGTTACACACAATTCTATCTCACATTTATAACCTTATAGGTATTTGTTCACATATCTGCCCTTCTGCTAAACTGCAAACTCAGGGACTGTGAAAGGCTATTATTCTATAAATACTATCTAGTACTACAACTATTGGTGAAATTGAATGGAATCGAGGCTTCATAAGTTAGCTAGGCAGAGCCAAAAATTATCTTTTAAGATCCAAGGTTCATATATTAAACTGTATTTTTCCATTAAGAATAAAGTGGGAAGCACATTAACAGTCTGAAGGTTTTAGTGGTAATCATTTTCAAAAGGACGTTCCATTGGGAAAAGAATTTATATTTAAGGCAAGGCAAATTAATGAATATTAACTGGTTTCAAAGCCCATAGTGGGTCATTGTTGAAGAATTTATTAGTAAGGCATACCATAGATGTAATAGAATTCATTCACAGCTGAATTTTAAGGTCCCAAAGTAATTTAATATCCCAGTACAATTGAAAGTATGAATCATGGTTTGGTTGGGAAGAAACAGGAAATGTCAATCTATAATTTGGTAGATTGTCTTAATGATGGCAAAAAGAAACTGCCTATACTAACAATGATTTTCAGGACAGCTCCCTCCTCAAATTTTCAAGATCAACGTGGCATAAAATACTCATAACAAATAAATAGGGTTTCTGAGCATTCTAGCGTCCTCTCCCTCTGAGGAGTTGCTATGTCATTAAGGGAGCCCAAGGCCAAGCACGGAGGTTACACGGACATTTCCTTGCTAGACAGCTCTGTAGATAGTGAGGAAGGAAGCCCAATGCACATGTTTAGCTGCCTGTGTCTAAGCCTGTGTGTTCAGTGGAGGTTTTGTATGTCTTTAGGGTCACCAAAACACTGACTCTTCTATCTTTGTTTCTATTTCAAAAGTAGTTACCAGAGAGTTGACAGAGGTGAGTCTGTTCTCACCGTGTAAACCTTTGAAGTTCTCTGTCATCAGCCAACATCTTCAAGATTCTTCCTTGCGCCAGCTGAGATGCTGAGAGAACCGAGATAGATAAGACCCTGACCTTGCCGTCAAAGCACTGATGGTCCAGTGGGGTCTATTGTATACACCTACCTTCTTTTTCTCACTGTCCTCCCTAAAGAAAGAGAACAAAAGAGTATACAGTGAAGTGATTTTCTCATTGAATAATGCAATGAAATTAGGGGTGCCCGGGTGGCTCAGTCAGTTGAGTGCCCGACTTCAGCTCAGGTCATGATCTCATGGCTCATGAGTTCAAGCCCCACATCAGGCTCACTGCTGTCAGCCGGTCAGCACAGAGACAGCTTCAGGTCCTCTGTCCCCCTCTCTCTGCCCCTCCCTTACTTGTGCTCTCCCAAAATAAATAAAGATTTGAAAAAAAATAATACAGTGAAATTAGAAGTCACTTAAGAAAACTGCTATAGTGAAAAGAACATGAATATGAGCCCTAGGATCAAATTCTAAAGTCCCATTTCTTGGCCGTGTAAGAAGTTACTTAACTTCTCTGAGTCTCCTTTCTTATGGATGCTTATATCTACTTCATGAGGTTGTCAAAATAATCAAATGAAGTAATTTATATAAAATGCAGAGCACAGTGTTTAGCATTCAGTCAACTATTTAATGTTTGTAGAGGACCAACTATGTGCCAGACATAATCCCAGGCACTCATAGAATATACTCTATAAATATGCATGCACATAAAAAGAGAATGAATAAACACCACCGTCTCTCCTCATTACCATTATTCTCTTTTTAGTGCTAATAGAAAGCAGTCACTCTTCTATGCACTAGAGACTGTTAGTGAAATGATCAAGAAATTTTTGCTAACCATATAGAATCCCATCACTCTCGATGCTTTATGAGAGTCTCTTGTCTTTCTTTTGCTTCAGAACTTGCCTTCCTCTGACACATTTTCTACTTTTTCATAGTGTCAGTACTTATACCTACATCAGTGCATAAGAGATGTCCTCAGAGCAAGGAAGCTACGGAGTGAACAAGAAAACCCCTTGTTTCCAATCTACGAAAATGTGAATCCCGAGTATCACAGAGGTAGGACCTTACTTCATTAACTTACAAGTTCACCTATCAAGATATGATGCCTCTGGACACCATTAATAACCAAAAGCTCTTCCAAAGTGCACCAGCCCTTTCTCCTGCCACCCAAAGACCCTTAGCGAGTAGCAACAGGGAGGAGAGGCAGAGTGGGGAGGAGACTCCCACCACTGAGCACCAACTGCATGGGGTATCTCTTCCTATCTGGCCTTGGATGCCCTCTCTTAAGGATTCTGCTTAACATTTCTTTTCTAAGCAGTAAGGCTCTTTGCTGGGGAAGATGCTTTGAAATCACAACTGAGGGTTCAGATCAAAAGTCCCTTTGAAGAAGAATTTGGCCATATGTGTCAAAGTCCTTAATATGTTCTCGTCTTGTCACCTAGTACTGAAAAAGTCTTATGCATGACAATTTTTGTAGCTAAAAGTTTAAGTGAAAAAAAAAACCCAAATGGTTTACAATGGAGAACTAAGTACACCATGGTGCACTTAATAGAATACAATGCAGTCATTAAAAATGATATCTTGGAGATTATTATAATAACATGGATCTTATTATAAATATGTTGAGTTAAAAAAGAAAAGCAGAATGCAAAACAAACAAAAACAACACATGGGAAGTGGGGGAGAAAAGACTGGTAAGAAATATACCACAATAGTCGACAAATTTCTCACAGCAATAAAATACAATTTTTCTTCTGTTTCATGTACATTTTCTAGAATAAGCATGTAACGATTTTTTAAACAAAAATTTTAGTGAAAGAATATATAAACTTTATAAGGCACTGCTTAGGTCAGACACTAATTACTTGATATCATTTAGACCTAATGTATCACAGAGGCTAATTTGAAGTTACACTGTATTAGTTATCTATTACTGCCTAACAAATTACCCTAAAATTTCGCAGTTTATTTATTTTTTTTTTCAACGTTTATTTATTTTTGGGACAGAGAGAGACAGAGCATGAACGGGCGAGGGGCAGAGAGAGAGGGAGACACAGAATCGGAAACAGGCTCCAGGCTCCGAGCCATCAGCCCAGAGCCTGACGCAGGGCTCGAACTCACGGACCGCGAGATCGTGACCTGGCTGAAGTCGGATGCTTAACCGACTGCGCCACCCAGGCGCCCCAAAATTTAGCAGTTTAATTCAACATTTATTATCTAACCGTTTCTGTAGATCAGGAATTTGGGAGGAGCTTAGCTGGGTGGTTTTGGCCCAGGGTCATTCATGACGCTGTAGTCAAGCTGGTGGCCAGGGGCTGCAGTCATCTGAAGACTCAACTGGGGCTGGAGGATCCATTTCAAGATGGTGCACTCACACGGCTATTGGTATAGGTCTCAGTTCCTTGCCACATGGACCCATGTCCGTCTATAAATCAGATCATTCTTTAAGCATTATTTCAGTTATTTCATCTCCATTTCTAACTGATCCTCAATTTTCGTAAGTTCTCTGCACCCCTTGTACCTACCCACCTAGCCACTATGTTAAATAGTTAATAATCTGTGAAGCACAAAAACATGAGAGAGCTGCTATTTAAAGGAGTCCTTTGTCAATCAGATAATACTCTTGTATTATAAATAATCACCCCCTAATTTATCTGTATAGTAAATTAAGGTTTTTGCATGTCACATTCTTTAAGAAGCTCTGGGATGGAGGGAGCTCTGGGGGATCTTGGAACTTCCTTTGTCTTATTATGACTTGCTTGAGAGTCTTTTTCAAGAGTTATCTTGGGTGCTCCCGAAAGAGCTAGCTGTGGTATAGTTAGCTTCAGGTGTCTGAAAGTAGAATTCAGGTCCTAGCTCTGGAACTAACTGGTATTGCCAAGCTGTGTAACCCTGAGTTAGTTACTTTACTAGATGTAAAGTTAGTTACTTTACATCTGTAAACTCAGAGAGGATGGACTAGAATTACTGGTTTCTTCCAGTTCTAGTAATCTATGGTTCTGAATGGGATGAGCTGACCCCTCCAGGGATGGCCTCACTTTAAACCATATTGAACGTTAGTCATTTCTGTCAGCCTCATTCATTTGTAATCTTCATAAATGGAACAAACAACTATGATACACCCTGCTACATCTCTAATTACAATGTCCTTCCTTTCAGACACGGGCTATTCAAGGCATTGAGAATGTATCTGAAGATCTCTTGGATAAAAACTATGCACTGTGTGATTTTTTAAAAAATTTGCTTCATGCCCTACAGAGGTTCCAGCTATTTCTGTTGTCGCTATGTGTAATTTATTAATCTGGAGAATTTTAAAGAATTTATGTAATTTAAAGGTAACAGATATTATTGTACATAGTTGTGTTTTGTAGTTTCTTCTGTAAATATGTATTTTTTTCATAATGTTTAATATTAAGCTTTATATAATACTATGTTTCCACAGTAAAGTGTTCATGGATTGTTCTCCATAAACTAATTCAACCTGTATAACAGGACTCCTGGTAAAACATGTCTGGAGGGGGTTGCAGAGGCAATCCCATGGGCCATGGTTTTGACCTGTTTTGATATTTACTGGTCAGGATAAAGGACAGGGCTGGAGAAAGCGTGTAAGACACCTGGCTTTGCTGCATTGCTGTTCTAGGAATGTAGAGATCCAAAGATAATCCAAATGCTATTTGGACAAATGTAACAGTAAAAAAAAAAAAAAAAAAAAAAAAGAACTGGGGGGAAGCACGAAAGCTGAAGCAGGTGGTTATTGCTAAACTAGTTCATCTCTCCCCTTCCTTCTGCCAGAGATTCAAGCCAAAGTGGTCAGTTCAGGGGCCGTGTAACTTGCAGAGAAGTCCGGGCTGCAGGATTGAGGGTTCTGATAGAGAACAATCCAAACAGAAGGGATGAATTCCTTACATCAAGGATGCCTCCTGTACCCCTGACTGGAAACAAAATCAACATGCAAGGTGCCATCTGTAGTGATTGGAGATGATTTCACTGCATTCAGTGTGTGAACATACATACCCATACTGTAATGAGTGTGTTGGTTGATGTACACACAGTCATCCTTGTCTCATTTCTAGTGGGCTGCACTCCTGGAAAAGCCAAAATTATGCCAGTCATATTTGGTTTTCCCACTAAAAGAAGATTGTTGTGGCAGATTACATTTCTGACCAAAGGACCTGATATTAACATCTTTATAGAAATGTCCACAAACATCATATGCAGTTCATTACAAAAACAAAAATCTGGGGCACCTGGGTGGATCAATTGGTTAATCATCTGACTCTTGATTTCGGCGCATGTCATGATCTCATGGTTCGTGAGTTCAAGCCCCGCGTTGGGTTCTGCACTGACAGCACGGAGCCTACTTGGGATTCTGTCTCTCCACCTCTCTCTCTCTGCCCCCGCCCCTCTCTTTCTCAACATAAATAAATAAACTTAAAAACAAAACAAAACAACTCAGTGGTGCTTAACATAAAAACTTCCAAAAGACTTTTTTAGTAAGTCACTGAGGTGAAAATATCAGTAGTCACCGGAAGGTGCATTTAATATGAAAGCCGTTACATACTCTACCAAATTTATTTTCAGTATTTGTGCCTATTTTGACTATAACAAATATCAGTGAATTAGATAGTAGGCATTGCCCTCCTCACTGTCCAGTTCTGAGGGTCTTGCCAGGGAAAATTTGAAAGGTATCTGTACTGAATCCTTATGGCTACTTGAGAAATGAGCCAGGATGTTTCCCTTTTTCTCACGTACAGATTTCTCTGTAATAAACCTAAGAATTTGAGATGAAAATTGTTGACCTCACAGCTTCAACTGCAGAAAAAATACATTTCTTTTCAAAGTATGTATTTTTGCTACATACCATAAAGTCCCATAAATAATATAGTGGGTATAAGTGAAAATCATTAAATATATCCAAAATAGTTGTTTGTAGTTATGTAAATTTCTACACACACCAGAAAAATTTCCAGGGCTACCTGAAGCTTATAAAAACGGAAAAACTTTATAAGAATAGATGCAAAGAGTAATAAAATGATTCCAAGTTTTCAGTCTCATTGTGCTCAATGCCCTTGTGAAATAACAGTGTTGGGTTGTCTCAGGGAACTAGGTGGATCTTCTAGAAATGAAAAGAAACAATATATAGGTAAGGGTGGCAGATGTACCACCAGGAAGAAAATAGAGGTCAGAGATTTATGAGAGGTAGGGTCAACTAGGAATAACTTTCCCTGCATTAAAAAGAAAAAGCAAGAGAAAAACAGATTTTTATACTAATGTTGCCTGGCACAAAGTACATTAACACATGGAAGGAGAAATTCATTTTTGGCCTTTCATTCATTCAGAAAAGTTTTAGTAAGTGCCTATAACCTACGAGTCACTGTCCTAGAAACAACACATTTGTACTCAATAAAGAAAATGCATCACAATAGTAAAGTTAGGGTTGCTGTTACTATTTCCAATGAAGCTTGAAAGAGGGCTCTGGGGAGCTGGTAAAATAAGCAGTCCAAGGCAGTGGCAGCCTCCCACAGATCACACTGGAAAAGGCTAGTGCAGTCTCCATAGCAGACCACTGGATCTAGAAGAGAAAGCAATGAATTACACAAACCAGGAATTAAAACTATAAACAACGGACACATCTGTAACAGTAAATAATGTCCACATACCCTGGCGTGTCTGGGGTGGAATCACAGTTAGGGAAATGGACATGACAAGGGGAAACTGTATGTTCTTTTAGTCTAATCCAGGAAATATTTATTCCTACCCTCCACCTGTCTAATTTTAAATCTCCTTGGCAACAAATATTTCACTATCTTCCCTCCTGCCGCCACCAAAGACTAAATACATTATCTACTTGATCTGTTTATTAAATTTAGGACAGGGTGGGAAAAAAAGGTTTCCTTGACATTCAGCTCAATTGGATGTATTTTAATTTAATCCCATCATGGGTTTTGTCTTGGTAAACACGCCATTTCCTGTTGTGGTGGGCATTCTGTTCGCACCTGTGTGCTACACTTGAATCACCCAATCTTCAAAGGGCTTTTGAGCTATCAAATCTTGAGAGAGTCCCGTCTTGCATCGTAATAATTATTTACTCAAGTTCTTTATAATTAACTCCTTTAATCTCTACTCATTAAATCGATTTCATATTATCATTCTGTTGCTCTCTGGAAAGCAGCCAATTTTTCAGCTCTTGAATCAGACTTTTCAAAGGCTCATCTCCCTGCCTGGGCCTGCACGTATTTGTCCTAAGTAATTCACCATCCCTGAACACTTCTGAGTCCCTCTTTCTCACGACTTGTTCCCTTCTCCTTTTTTGAATATGTTTGCTTTCCCAGTTGAATGTGATTTTACTTTCTGTTCATCTTATCTCCTTAAAACCACTGGTATTTCATAGTCTTTTCAGGCTCCACGTTATAGAAGAGATGACCATGGTTTCACTTTTAAATACTAAAATGGTCGTGGCACACAGACACGTTGGGGACAGTTTTATTTGGAAGGGTCTTTAATTAATTTTGTTATTACCTCTTGGAGGAAAGCCCAAAATGACACGTGAAAATAATATGAAACCACCAAGCAGATGTCCAGCAATACAAAAATAGACCTCACATGTTATTCTTCACACTGATTCTCTTGTCTTAGTGTCTCGGGATCAGTTTCTTAAACACTCTCATTTTTTGCAAGAAAACTACTGGGCATCTACTAAATTCCCAATTAGCTTTCTGAGTTTTGAGGTTGGAATCCTGAGGTCAACACTGGCTGGATCTGTATGACTGCAAACAACAGGACCTGGTCCCCAACTCTGGGATGTTCTAGAGTTTTAGTTCACCCATGTGAGCCAGACCGAACCTGACCTGGCATTGAAAAACAATAGAAAATAGGCTGCTTGTTTGAGGAAGTAGTTCAAGGACTTTGCAGGTTCCATTTCACTGAGGAAATGAAAGTAATTGATCAGCCAAAACAGAGTGGCAAGAAGGAATGGCTGTTCCTCCCCTACGTGGCTGTGAGCAACCCTCAACCCCACCTCATTCCTGAAGAGCCACAGTGGAAAGGCCATTATCAGCCTACATGCCGTGTTAAGTTTCTGAGTAGTTTTAACCAGAGGTTTCAAGTCATATCAAGTATTCAAAGGAAGTTTCATATCAGAGGAAAATCTGTAAACCATGACTACAAAAAAGCAAGTGAAATGATGCAAAGAAGGGGAAATATCTGAAAAAAGGGAATCTAACCAGACATCATCGGGAAGAGAAAATGGCACCCTTTCTGTGTGTCCAGACTGTTTTTTCAAAGTGTCATGTTTCTATGAGGATGTATTACCCTTTGGGGGCTCTCTTTGACTTCATTAGCCACATGATTTAGCTGATTAAGCAACTGAATTGATTCATTTAGTTTTGTGAATTGACCAGGTGTTTGACTAAACTGAGCTTGGAATTCAGACACACTACCTAAGATTCTTATAGTGGATGATGCCTTTGAAAGTGGCCATTTTCGTTAAAATGCCGGGTAACATTTGATACAGCCATGATAATAGCAAAAATCTGTTCAGTTCTAAAAATGCTTCTAGCAATGGAAATATTTCTGACTAAAAGAATACTCTTGACTTGTAGGGAGGTTCCCTAGGAATAAATGTATGCAATGAAAATAAAGCATTTTATTTTTTTAAAGGTTATGTATACAGATACATTCATGAAATAAGGAAATTGTTAGTGGATGCTCTTAATAGAGGTTTATGTAATGAAAACAAAGGAATCTATTAACAGTTTCACCAAAGATTATTTTTATAGTCTCTATGCCAATGATCTTATATAAGTTACCAAAATAAGTTTTTAAAACTGAATAATGTCACACAGGTGTAATGTCCCCCTTCTAGAATCATCACAAGAAACGTTAGTTATGGCTGTTTTCTGCCTTAAGTAATTTCTTTTAGGAAATACCATCTTCACCTTAACAGCAAGCTTTCTGTTACATTTGAGATGTATTTTAATAGCTGAGTGAGCAGATAAGCATCCCAACAGGAACGTATGCGATTGTGGCTTTAAGAGTTTGTAGTAACAGTTGGACAGAGTTTCATCTGCAAGCCAGTGGGAAAGTCTGCAGAGGCCTTGGTGAAATCTCCTACTGTCCACCACACTGACAACCGGGTGCACCAATGTGCTTCCCTGAAGAGTCCCTGATCGCTGATCTTCCATGTGGGACTCATTAGGCTTATATAAATTCTACAAAGACAAAAATCAGGTCTTTAATTTCTTCTCTATTCCTACCTTGTAGAAATTATGTCTTGAGTGGAAACTGCTCCTGGCCCCACACTTTGGGGGTTAGTGTCTAATAACACTATTGTCCATGGAGGTTCATCTGGCTGTTCCTTGATTGACGTGCACCTTACAGAAACAATGTAAATAAATTCAGCAACTGAAAATATTATGTCCTATCAAAGAGCACTTTTATGTTTTTAATATGATGTACTCTTTCTCTGCAAATATGGTTATTTAAAATGGCAGTAGATTTGATTGTATTTTTTCATATTATTGCACCTCCCCACAATAGGGTGTTTCTAACCAACTCTATTTGAACAAAGAGCTTCATTAGTCTTCCTATTTAAATTATGTATTTGCTTGATATATTTTCACATTTGTGACTGGTCAAAAACATCCACCTAGTACCTTACACACCTTCTCACTAGTACCAGAATAAAACTGCTGTTTGTTGAAGCAAAGAGTCCTGTCTTCTCTTCACCTATTTCTTATTTGTCAATTTCTGTCATCCTTCTGCTCAAGAGAAAGGTCATGTGTGACTGCTTTTAAGTGAGAAAAATCTTCCAGGCCATTATCATAAGAGCATGGTTGTCCTCTCCTTTATGCCTGTGAGTGCTGAGTTGGTTACCTAGGTTATCACGTACAAGAGACTCTCTAGTTGACTGTCTCCAACTAAATTCTTGTTTTCAGTTCTGTAGTTCATTAGTAACCAAAATGTCATCTCTGACCAGCAGTGTTGGCATATTCTCAGAGGCCCTGCCCCAGCTGGATCACCGTGAGCCCTTCAGAAACACTTCACACATTAGCAGGCAGTGTGACATTTGGTAAAGGGCTGCTGTGCCTATTTCCAGAATTATTATTTTGCCCTTTGCCTTTTCCTATTTCAGTTGAAAGATCAGTGTCCTTCACAACTCCAGTATTTCATTTTTCTACAACTCACAGAAATCCTTATTTTTTTTAAATGTGCAAGAATACATTTACATATAAAACCATTAATTCAAAGCAACAGTTTCTGGATTCAAATAATCAAATTAAGAAAATAACTTGACTTAGGAGGCTGGATTTTTTTCCCCCTAAAGTAGCTGTTTGTTTGATGGAATTTGCTCTTAAAGAATTTGAACTAAGCCCTGAGTAATTTTGTTGTTATGTCTTCCACAATCATAAAATGTTAGAGCTAGAAAATCCCTTAGGGATGGACAAGGAAGGAAACCAGGAGCCAAATTTAAAAGTGATACAGCAAAGGGCGCCTGGGTGGCTCAGTCGGTTAAGCGTCTGACTTTGGCTCAGGTCATGGTCTCATGGTTCATGGGTTTGAGCCCCCGTTGGGCTCTCTGCTGTCAGCACAGAGCCTGCTTGGTATCCTCGGTCCCCCCACCCCCACCACACACCCCTGTCTTTCTCTGCCCCTCCCTAGCTTGCTCTCTCTCTCTCTCTCAAAAATAAATATTTTTTAAAAAACATTAAAAGTGATACAGCAAAACAGGACAGTACTAGAATTGAAGCTTGTCTTCCTCCAACACTCAGGGGAGGACCTGTTTACATGTTAATATACACAAACAGGAAATCTCAGTTTCCAGCCACCTTCGTCACTGAGATAGAAACTTCAATGGAACTGTCAACATTTTGGCTGATTATTCCTCTTATTTTTATGTCTTGTATGTCTGAAGACATCCATTTGTTAAAACACATCTCAGGCTGTATTTTAGAGTCATGCCTTAGCAAAGCCATCACAATCTTAAGTTGAGATATTGAATAGAAAAAGAGAAGACATGATTTTCCAACATAATACTATTATAAAACATTATTGAAACTAATTCAAACCACCTAAAACCAGAAGAGGTACAACAGCTAGATTTTGAAAGAATTGGCAAGGTTTCGACGTTGCCAATAAAAGAAGCTTTCATAATAGAAGGATAAAAATTAACCAGTAAAATTCAAGTTTGAGTAATAAAGAAAACCATGCAGGGATGGTTCTGTATAGGAGGTAACATTCACCTTTTTACCAAAGGAGGTAATCAATCCCAAAGGCTGTGATTACTATCTCCCCAACCCAGTATCCCCAAAAGGAAACTTGTACTATTCAGAATTTGTTGATCTGAGTAAAGCTTGCCCCCTTTTTTTCAGAGGTTTGCTACAATGATGCAAGAACCTTTGTGTAAATTATCCTAATATTAAACTACTTTTCTCTTTGCTCTCAGAGTTCTTGACGCCAGGAAGAAATGTGGCATTTTAGTCTTTAAGAAAGAGCTAGCAATATAATATGTTTCTTGTCTCTGCTATCCTGCTGCAAGCCGTCGGTGGCCAAGAAGATTCTGTGTCTTAGGGCTTGCCAAAGAGCTAAGGTAAGAAATAACAATAACAGAAACCAAAACCAAAAAGCTGACAATACAACTACAAAAACAAAAGGCATTAAAAGTAGAGAAAAGTTCAGAAGCCAGGGAACATTCCCAAATCTAACCTCACCAAACAATATCATTTGTAAGACATATAAATTAAATTTTTAAGCCATATTTTATTCCTAAAGAACTTTCCAATGATCCCTGGCTCAGTCTTCACCCAAGCAGATGTTCCTTCCCCCCTCACATCAGATGTTTGGAGAAGGAAACAACTGTCTACCTTCAAAGAATAACACATTAGCAATAAATAAAGGCAAAAGAGGACAGAAGAGAAATAAAATGAATGATCTGCTTTGGTGGAAAACTGTGGGCATAAGTCAACAAGGAAGTAAAATCAAAGGTGAGAGAATCTAGAAGAGATGTTGGGAGTCTTAGACCTGTTGTCACAGCAGAGGATTTTCTCATTTAACCTAAGAGGAAGACATTCCGAGTACTATTTAAAGTGCAACACAACAAAACTAAAAGGCAACTGACAGAATAGGAAAAGATATTTGCAAATGATATATTGGATAAAGAGTTACTATACAAAATCTATAAAGAATTTATCAAACTCAACACCTAAAAATAATAACAAATAATCCAGTGAAGAAATGGGCAGAAGACAGGAATAGACACTTTTCCAAAGAAGGCATCCAGATGGCCAACAGACACATGAAAAGATGCTCAGCATCACTCATCATCAGGCAAATACAAATCAAAACCACAATGAGATACCACCTCACACCTGTCAGAATGGCTAACATTAACAATTCAGGCAACAACAGATGTTAGTGAGGATACAGAGAAAGGGGAACACTTTTGCACTGCTGGTGGGAATGCAAACTGGTGCAGCCACTCTGTAGAATAGTAGGGAGGTTCGTCAAAAAATTAAAAATAGAGCTACCCTATGACCCAGCAATTGCACAACGAGGTATTTATCCAAAGGATACAGGAGTGCTGATTCGAAGGGGCATATGCACCCCAATGTTTATAGCAGCACTATTAACAATAGCCAAAGTATGGAAAGAGCCCAAATGTCCGTCGATGGATGAAAGGATAAAGATGTGGTATACTACTCGTCAATCAAAAAGAATGAAATCTTGGGGCACCTAAGTGGCTCAATCAGGTAAGTGTCCAACTTCGGCTCAGGTCATGATCTCACAGCTTGTGGGTTCGAGCCCGGCGTCGGGCTCTGTGCTGACAGCATGGAGCCTGGAACCTGCTTCAGATTCTGTGTCTCCGTCTCCCTCTCTGCCCCTCCCCTGCTCACACTCTCTCTCTCTCTCTCAAAAATAAACATTTAAAAAAAGAAAAAAGATAAAAGAATGAAATCTTGCCATTTGCAACACCATGGATGGAACTAGAATGTATTAAGTGAAAGAAGTCAGTGAGAGAAAGATAAATATCCTATCATTTCACTCATATGTGGAACTTAAGAAACAAAACAGATAAACATAGGGGAAGGGAAGGAAAAATAGGATAAAAACAGAGAGGGAGGCAAACCATAAGAGATTCTTAAGTACAGAGATGAAACCGAGGATTGCCAGAGAGGAGATAAGTAGGGTATGGGCTAAATGGGCGATGGGCATTAAGGATAGCACTTGTTGGGATGAGCACTGGGTGTTGTAAGTAAGTGATCAATCACTAAATTCTACTCCTGAAACCATTATTATACTTTATGTTAACTAACTTGGATTTATTTTTTTTATTATTTTTTTATTTTTTATTTTAACGTTTATTCATTTTTGAGACAGAGAGAGACAGAGCATGAACGGGGGAGGGTCAGAGAGAGGGAGACACAGAATCCGAAACAGGCTCCAGGCTCTAAGCTGTCAGCACAGAGCCCGATGAGGGGCTCGAACCCGCGGACAGCAAGATCGTGACCTGAGCCGAAGTCGGCCGCTCAACCGACGGAGCCACCCAGGCGCCCCAACTAACTTGGATTTAAATAAAATTTTAAAAATAAAAAATAAATTAAAAAAATTTTAAGATAAAGCGTAACAGAAGGGGACTACATGTTTAATCTCTAGGATAGTCACTCGAGGTTGTGACATTAAGGCTATTATCTTACTGAGAACCTTCACCTGTCATATACTATAGATTAGTCAATGTTCCCACCTCAGAGATAAGGAAGTAGAGGCATTGAGAAGACCAAGACATTGCTCAAAATTAAGCAGAAGCACAGGAACAATAGCTAATGCATATTATCAGTAACTCTATGCTAAATGCCATACACATATATAATTTATATCTAATTTAACTCTTTGCACACCCTAGCTACTACACTTATATTGGAGCCAAGGAATCTGGAGTTTAAAGAGACAAGGTAATTTGTCCAAGGCCACGCAGTGCCAAAGCTGTGTCCAGTTTGAATCCTTCTGGCTTCAAAATGTGATCTCTTAATCTCTATGCCAGTTTATCTCCAAGTTTGCTACCCAGACCAGCTGCAACACATCACCTGAGACCTTGTTAGAAATGCAAACTCTCAGACTCCTATCCCCCAGGCTTATTGAATCTGAAACTCTCGGGGTGGGGCCAACGTGTGTTTGAACAAGTCCCTGGGTTATGCAGAAGCGCACTGTTCTGCATGAAGTTGGGGCAGCCTCGCTGTTTTGCAGTTTCTCATCAATCAGATCTAGCTCTTTGAGAAGAAACTCTATCAGACCCTGTGTGACAAAGAGGAATAGTAATGAGTAATATTTTTTGAGCCTTAACACATAATAAGCACCTAACAAATGTTAGCAACTCTAATTATTATGTGCCAAGTAGTATTCCGAACTCCCTTACCTGCATTATCTCAATCACCTCTAAACTAAATAAGGGAGGGACTACAACTTTTTCCGTTCCACACATGAATAAACTGAGGCACGAAGAAAGTATCTTGCCCTAGGTCACAGAGCTAGCAAATGTCAGAGCCTTATTTCAACCATGGACAGAGTAAATTCTGAAGCCTGTACTCTCAACCATTTTCTCCTGTATCAGGGGTTGAAGAAAAGGTTGACTAAGCTCCATGGCTTATATTAAATTCAGTGTGGGGCCTCCAACATTCAATTCAGTTTTGCAGACTCACATATATGCTACAAATCACTTCCCTCCACCTTACCCTATTGACTCTTGCTAAAAGGCCCATTAATCCATTAGCCTGATATTGATGTCTCTCCCAGCATTTTAGACTAAATGTGATAGCACAGTCACCTATTTGAAATTCAAACGTGTCTATTCCCTCTATGGCCTCAGAACATGCTGCTAAACAATTCTTCAGGTTACAGGACATTCCTAGCTCAAAGCACCAATAATTGTCCCATGCGGAACCGGCATGTGAACTCAGAATGAGAGCCATAAAGAAAGAGAAGTAACCACAAAGAGGAATCCATAAATAAGGCAGAAGACACAGGGGCCAAAAGACAGCTCTCAACTCACAGGGATGCTAACAACTAGAGGCTGTAAAGGCCAGGCCACAGTGACTGCTGAGCTGTCTGGGGAGAGCAGAGAAAACAGGAACACTGCTCACAGCCAGCAAGACAAAGAAAGCAAGCATTACCTAGGTCCTGAAGAGTGAGACAGAATGAAGGACAGGAAGGTCCTCAAATGTGCTGCTGCTACCATGTTCCCCAAACCCAGCCACGGGCAAGAAAGGTGTGATAAAATGCTCATTCGTCACTTCCATTTGGGCAAAGGCCACACGGATACACTGGTCAGGGGTCCAGCAGGAAACAGGTGGCATACTTAGAAGGGAATGAGCAGAGCTCAACAAAGGGATCATTGACCAAGAAGTAGGCAGTCTTCCTGGCTCCTTTGGGATTTCCCTGGACCAGTCTCCCCCAGCAGCTTCCCGGGGCCTCAGCACCCAAGGCTGTGCACACACTTTGCTGGGCAGCATGACACCGAGGACTGGAGGTAGAGTAATTGCGTCTAGATTCATGTAAAAGCTATGTGACTTTATTAAGTCTGAAGGACCCGTTGTCTTTTCCACCCGCACTCCTGGACAGGAAGTCATCAGTCCCTCTAAGTGTTCTTATTTCTACTAACTTAGAGAGCCAGCCCTTCTCTACATCACTGTCCTGCTGGAGTTCAGGTCTCATCTCAGCCAAGCCCAGAAGTTCTCCGTGTGGTCTCTGTGCTTCTGTCTGGCACTCCAGTCCTCCCTCCACATTGCCTCCAGAGTGACTTACCTAAAATCCATGACCATGGACCATCTGAAATTGACCAGTGACTCCCCACCATCCACGACATGCAGCCCAGGCTCCTCAGGGACTATAGAAGGCCTTCCTTGACTTGGCCTGTGCCTTCCTCCCTGGCTTTAGTAGTAGCCACTCCTCTCCTTGCAACTTTATGCTTTGCAGACTCAAATTCCTTGTGGTTTCTAGAGTGCATACTGCTGTTCTGTGCATTTTTGCTCTTGTATATTCCGCTCTCCCCGCTAAAATGGTTACCACCAATTCTCTGACACCCAGGGTATATCACAGAGGAGGCAGGAAGGTCATTAACCTAGGCCTCACCCTCACAAAAGGTTGCAGATATAGCCCTTTAATTTTTTTATATTAAATATAATTTATTGTCAAACTGGCTTCCATACAATACCCAGTGTTCATCCCAATAGGTGCCCTCCTCAGTGCCCATCACCTACTTTCCCCTCTTCCCCACCCCCCATCAACCCTCAGTTTGTTCTCAGTATTTAAGAGTCTCTTATGGTTTGCCTCCCTCCCTCTCTGTAACTTTTTCCCCCTCCCCCTCCTCCATGGTTCTCTGTTAAGTTTCTCAGGATCCATATATGAGTGAAAACATATGGCATCCGTCTTTGTCTGACTTACTTCACTTATCATAATACTCTCCAGTTCCATCCACGTTGCTGCAAGCGGCCAGATTTCATTCTTTCTCATTGCCAAGAAGTATTCCATTGTATATATAAACCACATCTTCTTTATGCATTCGTCAGTTGATGGACATCTAGGTGCTTTCCATAATTTGGTTATTGTTGAAAGTGCTGCTATAAATATTGGGATACAAGTGCCCCTATGCATCAGTACTCTTGTATCCCTTGGGTAAATTCCTAGCAGCATATAGCCCTTTAATTTAACTACCAAAGTTAAAAGTAGAGTCTCAGAGATGCAGACAGGAATGAGATGTGAAGACATGTTTCATATAACTTTAAATTCAGGCCCATTATTCGATCAGTCTACCTATAACACATTATAAAGAAATTTTTTTAATAAATATTTTTATTATTTTGTGAATTAAACAATTTTTATAATTTTCTTTAGACATTTTTTAAAATTTAAAGTTCATTTTTTGGGGCATCTGGGTGGCTCAGTCAGTCAAGCATCCAACTTCAGCTCAGGTCATGGGTTTGAGCCCCACATTGAGCTCCACATTGACAGTGTAGAGCCTGCTTGGGATTCTCTTTCTGTCTCGGTCTGCCCCTCCCTAACTCATGCTTTCTCTCTCTCTCTCTCAAAACTAAATACATAAACTTAAAAAAAAAATCTTTTTACTATTCCAGAAACCTCAAAAAATGGTCACAATCCTCTCTTGACCTCTGAGACTGTTGCTGACCCATTCTCTAACTTGTCTGTTTTTTTTTTAATTATTTTTTAATGTTTATTTATTTTTGAGAGAGAGAGAGAGAGAGCAAGCAGGAGAGGGGCAGAGAGAGAGGGAAACATGGAATGTGAAACAGGCTCCAGGCTCTGAGCTGTCAGCACAGAGCCCCACACAGGATACGAACTCACAAACTGTGAGATCATGACTTGAGCTGAAGTTGGACCTTAACCAACTGAGCCACCCAGATACCCCTAACTTATCCCTTTAAACTCCCCCTCTTTCCCATATTGCTTCTGTATCTCTAGAGACATTTTTCACTGTCCGTTGCACATTATGTGGAAATTATTTGTTCTGTTTTCCCTATTAGACTATGAGTTGCTTCAGATCAGATGCTCCTAGGCACCAAGCAAACAAATTTGAGACAGATTCCAGATATTATGATAATAATAATACAGTAATATGTAATACTAATATACACACTTCAACAAAGTGCCCAGCATCATTCATTGGATTCTAACCATTTTGATAGACTCAATTCTCCCAGAAACCCTAGGAGATGAGAAAATGAGACCTAAGAGTCACAGCCAAGAAATGGCAGAGCCATGATTCAAACCCAGACTATCCAGCTTCAGAGCAAGTGCACTCAATCACTCCGCCAATGGTTTTCAAACTTCGGTGTGCATCAGATATGGGGCTTCAACCCAAGAACTGTGAGATCATGACCTGAGCCAAAATCAAGAGTTGGTCACTCAACTGACTGAGACACCCAGGCATCCCTACTTCAACCACTTTTGACTTGCTGGAATGTGACTACATCATGGTCTATAATGAAAATCTGTGATAAATTTTCCCCAAATGTTCTAGATCCCCACACAGCAAGCTCCCCTAAGGTTGCACTGTAGACACACTGCTTTGTGGAACTGAATTCTCATAAATCTCTGAAAAGTGATGCCATTTTCTGGAGCTGATTATGCAAGAAGCCTATCCTCTCTGGGTTAAGAGAAAATTTTATTATATTATATTTTATTTTATTTTATTTTATTAAAAATATCTTTAAGTTTATTTATTTATTTTGAGAGAGAGAGAGAGAGGCAGGGATTGGCAGAGAGAGAGGGAAAGAGAGAGAATCCCAAGCAGGCTCTGCACTGTTAGCACAGAGCCAGATGCAGGGCTAGAACTCACGAACCATGGGATCATGACCTGAGCCGAAACCAAGAGGCAGATGCTTAACCAGGTGCCCCTTAAGAGGGCATTTTAGAGCTTATGTTTTCCTAGCAGTTTTGGGATGCTTGAGTCTCCTCTGCAACATCCTTGTCCTCACTAGGTTATTGATGATTATCAGGAAACTCGATTCCACATTTAGGCAGCTCTGGTAGAAAGCATTTCCTTTTACTCAATTAAATATGCTCCGCCCACACCGTCTATCCATTAGTTCATTCAAAATACCTCCCATCCTTTGGATTGTGTTATGTGTTGAATTGTACCCCCGCCCCCAATTCATATGTTGAAATCCTAGCCTCCAGCACCTCAGAATTTGACCTTATTTAGGAATTGGGTTGTCGCGGATATAATTAGTTAACACGAGGTCACACTGGAGTACCATGGCCCCTAATCCAATATGACTAGTGTCCTTATAAAAAGGGGTAATTTGGACAGACACACTAATTGGGAGAATGCCACATGAACATAAAGGCAGAGAACAGGGTGATCCTTCTACAAGCCAAGGAGCATTAAAGATCACTAGCAAACCTCCAAAACCTAGGGGAGAGGCATGGAATAGGTTCTTCCTCACAGTCTTCAAAAGGAACCAATCCTGCCAGTGCCTTGATCTCAGACTTCTAGGCTTCATGACTGTGCAGCACTTAATTCTGTTGTGTGAGCCACCCAGTTTGTGGTACTATGTTATGGCAGCCCAGCAAACGAATACAGATTGTTATTAAAGATAATAATAATTATGGGTGCTAATATTTATTAAGTCTTTATTCTGTCCAAGAACTCTTCCGCAGTGCAATGGTATAAGGTAGGTACTTTTTTAAATCCTCAAATGGTATAAAGAATAATGGGCCCTGAAAAATGTCTACATCCTAACCCCTGGAGTCTGTGAATAGAAATATAATAGACTGAATGGCAAAGGGGAATCAAGGTTGCAGATTTAATTAAGGCTGCTAATCAGCAGGCTCTGAGATACAGAGATTATCCTGGATTATTTGAGTGGACCCAAATATGATCCTAAGAGTTCTTATAAATTGAAGAGGAAAATGAAAAGAAAACCAGAGAGACAGCAGTGTAGGAAGGACTTGGCCCAACATTTCTGCTTTTGAACCTGGAATGCAGGTGGCCTGTAGAGGGTAGAAAAGGAGAGGAAATGGATTCTTTCCTAGAGCCTCCAGAAAGAATGTAGCCCTATTGATATCTTGATTTTAGCCCAGTGAGACTCATTTTGAAGTCTGACCTCCAGACTGTAAGATAATAAATTTAAATTGGTTTAAGCCACTATATTCATGATAGTTTGTTACAAGAACAGTGGGAAATGAATAAAATTTATTTTAATGTTTATTTTTGAGAGGGAGAGAGAGAGACCACGAGAGGGGAAGGGGCAAAGAGAGAGGTGGACAGAGGATCCAAAGCAGGCTCTGTGCTAAAAGCAGCGAGACAGATATGGGGCTCAGACTCACAAACCGTGAGATCATGACCTGAGCCGAAGTCAGACACTTAACTGACTGAGCATCTAGACACCTCCAGTGGGAAACAAATATACCCCCATTTTTCCAGATAAGGGATCCAAGGTCTAGAGAGTTTATATAATTTGTCCAAGGTCATACAAGTAGTACACGATGAAGCCAAAATTGGAACTCAAGTCTCTATAATATAGAGCCTCTATTCCTACTAACCATAATAATTTGTAAAACAAGTTCTAGTCCCTCTTCTACATGACAGTGATTCACATATTTGTAAGTAGATATCATGTCCTATAGTTTTGCCTGGTAAAAGCAGTTTCATTAGCGAATCCTCAGGTGACAGTTTCAAGTCCTCTAACTATCTTGGAAAATATGGCAACCATCTTGGAAAATATGGCAGCCAAGTTGAACACAGTGCTACTAATGCTCCCACACCACCTTTGTTCATTTCAATCCACCTTTGCCAAAATGGGATTTATAAAGCACAAAATTTAAGCAATACTTTTCGAGTTTTTAAAAACATGAAGTGATAGTTTTTCTTATATCGACAAATTGGCCGTGAACCTAATGTTCCTTCAAAATGAGTCATTTGAATTGGAACATTAATTTATGAGCAGCCGGGTCCACGTTAGTCTGAGAAAAGTGCCACTGCTCTGGCCTTGCACAGATCATCTCTAAAAAGTCCCTACACTTGGCTATAGTACTAATAGCTCAGGCTTCTTTCTTGCCTTCCCACCCCAGCTCTCAGATCCTGGAGGTGATCATGCCCCTTTGGAAAAGTGTGCAGTGTGACAGGTACCTGGCCAGCCTTGCCCTGCCTGGAGAGAGAAACCATTGCCCTAAACTGAGATTTAATGGGATCACATGCTTTGTTTTGGAGACAGGGTCTTCAAAGTAAGCTGGGCAGGAGGTTACATCTTCAGGTGTGAAATAACCACACGACCCACAAGAACTACAGATCCATCATAATTAGGGAAGCAGAACTGAAAGTATACACTCAGCTCTCACAGCGTTTTGGTCCTGGCCAATGAGAGCCAAATGTTAACTCTTCTGGACCGGTTGTCAAACACAGCCATTATTGCAAAGTAAATTATATAAACTTACAACTTCATCGATTATATTTTGAAAAAGGCATTCAATACCCAGCACTCATCACTTCCTAATTATTTCCCCACATTTGACTATTATCTCTGCCCTTGAAGTTATTTTTGTCTACTATATCTGTGTGACCTGAATACGGTACAATGGCCTGCCACTGCACATCTCTTCCCAACTCCGAGTTTAGCAATGTCACGTTGACAGCTCGCCATCAACCAGGTGGGTAGATTGAATCAGCAAACTCTATGAACGAGGGCATCCCTCTCACCCCCGGCTGGGTGTGAAACATTTACCTGTGCACCACTTCCCATCAGTAAGCCTCCCCACCTCGTGTCCCCAAACACACACAAACGCTACACCCCGCTCCCCGAATCCAGGAGTGAAGTCGTCAACCTCATCATTTCATCCAATAATTATAAAGGGCAAAGTAAACATCTCTGCAGGGTTTTTTTTTTTTTTTTTTCTTTTAAACATTTTTTTTCTGGCTTGGAAGATTTTATTCACACATTTATACTTCATCCGTTTCCCCTTTAAATTTCAGAGTAGATTTGAATTTTATAATAACAGAGAGTTGGCATTTAGGATATGCTGTCTCAGAAAGGAGAATTTTAAGAACTAATGCAAATACTGCAGTGTTTTTAGTGTCTTCTGGTCTCCGATGTACAGGACATTATGGAAAACTTCCCTGGGCACCCCTCTTCCTAGGTGACCTTTTATGTTCATGGTCCGGAAGCTCTGTAAGGAAAGATATACCAAGGTTTCCTCTAGACTCCTAATTTTGTTAACCGTATAACTTCATCAAGATTCCCCTCGTTAGCCATGACCCCATCCAGCATGCTTTTGAGAAATTGTTGGGTTTCTTCATTTATTTGGGGAAAGTGCGAGAAAAGGAAATGGGCTCAATTATCAGGGGCAAGATAGTTTTCACGTTTCATTGTTAAAATTGAATGTCACTGAGCAGAAACCCAGCACTCAGTCCCCCCCAAGAGAGTCGCCTTAAGGGATAAGGAGGGCAAACAAATTGAATTCCTCCCTCAGCTTGCTGGTGGGACTGAAGTGGAATGGAGTCAAAATAACGGAAGGAAGGAAGGAGGAAGAACATGTGGTCCCCGCCAATCACGCCAGATGAGAAACCTGTGTTGACCCATGAATCAGAACTCTGAATTCAGAGACAATTAACCTGGAGTTTGCAGTGTGCTCAGAGGTCCCAGTAAGGAAGGACTGGGGAATTAGGGGATTATGAAGTAGCTAATGTTCATTGAACACCCATGTTGTGCCAGGAACTCAATTTGGCATTAAGCATTTTGTATATATTATCTTTCCATACATTTTCTTACCAATGACCTTAACTAAATGCCCCAGAAGAGTAAATACTCCTAGTGCCTTTACACACTTCCAGTGAAGAGATTTAAACAATATGGTTAATAATGGAAAACAAGCTTTAAAGAAACCAAATACTGCTTAATGGTTCCAACAAGATGAATTTTTCTACTCCACAGAAAAAGCTGTGAAGCAAACAGAGCTGAATTTATTAAACTTACACCAGCAAGGGAGACTCCCTGACAAAGCCTTGGTCGTACTAAAAAAGAGAAAGAAAGGCAAGTGTATTTATAGGAACTCAGGTGGTTTAAGGCAGTTCTTTTAAGGTTTTTTAAGGATTTATTGGTACCGAGGCAAGTTCGTATGGTAATAGTTGAGGATTGATGAGGCAATGAGATGAGGGCCGTGAGATAAGTCTTGATGTAACTATTGTCCTTAATGGGTGAACTTTTTTTTTTTTTTTCTGATTTTGGAGGGAATCCTTCATATTTTTAAATAGGTTTGGCCTTCTAGGACATTATGGAAACAGGTTCTTGGAAGGAGTTGCCTTTCTGTCATAATGACCAGGTAGGGCATTTCCTTTAACCTTCACATAATCCCCCTTTCCCCTTTTTTTTTTATGGAACCCACATCCTTAAGAACCATCAGAACACTTAAAGAGTTCCTTAATCATTAGACCATTTTCCTTTACTTTTCTTTCATGCAGAGATCTACCTCTTTAGTTACTTCCAAAACATTCCCTACTTCTTGCCATAGATATTAACTCCCTTGTATCTGGTCAGTTGACAAGTTCTGGTCCTGGTGAATACAATGCATACAGCCTTTAGGTTACTTTGCCTCCAGTAAAGGGTCATTGTTCTAAGAGTGAATTTGTAACCAAACTAATAGGAGTTCTCTCCTTGGTAAGTCACAGATAGAAACTACATCAGGTAGAGTTGTCGCACAAAGTAAACTTTATCTGTAGCAAATAAGGAGATCATGAGGAATAATTCCCAAAGCTGTGACCCCCCCAAGCAAGGATGAATGGATTCCTTTTATTTAGGGTTAGGATGAATATTTAGATAGGGAAGGCAAAAAAAATGTGTGTGTGTGTGGGGGGGGGTAGATTTGTCATCGTATGTAGAGGTGGGCACAAGATCGCGCATGAGCCTGAAGGAAACGTGCCTGTACATGTATTGTATGTTATGTAAATGAGGCTTGTGCTCCTCCTTGGCAGAAATTTTAGTATTCTAATGAGGTAAAAGTAACTATCAGCACTCCATGGTCCATCTGAGCAGGCGAGAGTCAGGTGTTGAGTTCAAACTGGTCTGGGTGGCCTGGGCCACTGGAGTTATTGCTTGAGGGGTAGTTTACATTTCCATCACAGAATATTATGCCCATTGGGTCTTTTGCCTGAGTTAAGAAATGAACTGGAAAGAAGAGCTTAGGCAAAAATATACTCAGTGAGTACAAGTAAGTGGGCAGCAGAGGTCAGGTCTTAGGGTCTAGATGGTGACAAACTGAGGTCTTTTTTGACATTTCCAGCCTGATAATTTATTGTTTTTGTCTTATGATATGACCTGGTAACAAACAAGGTTAACTCTAGATTTTCTAGAGGAGTTTCTAACATATTTGTTCAGGGCATGGACTGTTCTCAGACAGAGGTTAGGCAGTCATGAGTTACCCGTCTGGTAAAAGAGGAAAGGAAAAAAAAAAAAAGGGGGAAAGCAGTATTATTACCAGGGAAGGAAATGTGCGAAGGAGAAAGTAATAGAATTTCATGACAGGTAAGCCTACCTGCTAAGAAATATAGTGTCTTTTTAGTAAGCAACAAAGATTGTACACCATGAGGGTCCACAAGACTGAGGGAGACCCTAGTTAGCAGTTAGCAGTTAGTTTTCACTAACGTATTTGCTGGTACTGTTACCCTGAGACTAGTGTGATGGGAGAAGATAGGATTCAGTAGGCAGAGAGGAAAAGATTAGGACCTGAGGTCTGAGGGTGGGGAAAAACACCTATTTTGGAAAAATGCTGGGAGTGTCTGACCACAGTAGACCTAAGGTTCCTCTTAAGAGTGTGACAGACCCCACCTACTCCCCTCAGGAATTTGACAGAAGACTTAAGTATGGCCATAGACCACCCCTCATACAATAGGAACTAGACAAGCAGGAATGGACAACCCGGCACCTAGAGCTATCAAGCCAATAAGGGTAGAACCTGAGAAGGAACAAGGGGGAAGGCAAGACGGGGGTAACCAGAACCTTACAAAACAAGGACCCTTGCCTATAGTCCTCAGGCATTCACTTTCACATGCCCTCTTTCTGTAAAGAGACCTTTCCTCCTACTCTTCCTTTCTAATCTTATATTCTAATAAACTTTTGCCTGCTGCTCATTTTGTGTCCACTTCTTCATTCTTCAAAGCAGTGAGACAATGAATCCCAGGAAATGTGGTAAAAAATCCTGCCACACTAGGAAGGTGGGCTCTTGCCACTGGGTCAAGAGAAAAGCCGTAGCAAGCTTTTCTCTGATAAATACGGAAAGAGGACTTCAACTACCTCCATTTTGACCTCAGCCTGTACTTTCTAATTGATTAGGTTCTTTCCAGCTTATCTCTTAACTCAGGCAAAAGATCTGCCCAGACGGCAAAACATCTCAAGAGGGGAACTGAAACTATCCCTCAAGCAATAGGGGATGCCCTGACACCGGCAAGACCGTGCGTGATTGAACCCAAGATGATGATTGACTTGACCTTTCTGGCCCCCCTGCATGTACCTACAGATTTGTCTCATATTTTCCTTATAGAAGCCTGCAAGTATTGTCAGCACTTTGGAGACAGTCTCTGAAGATGCTAGTCCTCTGTCTTCCTGGTGTTGGCTTCACAGAAATAAATCCCTTTCTGGTTTCCCCACTGCTCCTCCCTCTGCCTTTGGATTTTATCAGTGGCAGGAGTGGCCCAATCTGGTCTGTTTGGGACCCCAGAGCCAGGTGCTCTCACACCCTTGGACCCAGTTACAATACCATACAAGTGAGTTAAAAAAACAAAGCTTTGTCCAGATTGTTTATTCATTAATATGTAGACAGGTTGAAGACACTTAAATTGACCTAGGGTAAGAAGATGTTAAAAAGCTAGTTTTAAAACACAAAATGTCAGGGCGCCTGGGTGGCTTAGTCAGTTAAGTGTCTGACTCGGGTTCAGCTCAGGTCATGATCTCACATCTCGTGAGATCTGAGGTGGAGCCCAGTGTTAACAGTGCTGAGCACGCTTGGGATTTTCTCTCTGCCTGCCCCTCACCCGTTCGCTCCCTCTCAAAAAAATAATAAATGAACTTTAAAAAAAATCACAAAATGTCAGCTCAAGTGTAGGTTCCCAAGGAAGAGTTTTGACTACTAATAACTTGGTTAAATCACAGAGGTGTGCTAATTCTAAAACAGCTTGAAACTAATTGCCCACAGTAGCTCTAAGACCCAGGCACCCTCTCAACAGACTGAGTTAAGTATGAATGACTGGCCTGGGAAAGTTTTGAATGACTTTGAGTCTGTATAAAGTGAGATTTACCTCCTTGGCAATAATCTTGTTCTAGGTGATATAATTTGTTTTGACAAAATTATAACATTCTTTCTAACATAAAATCTTTTCTGAGTTCAAACTGTTAAGATGGTAAAACAAGAATTGCAGGGAAACTTAAGGCCCACAATTCCTTGTGAGAAAAAAGCAGGAGGGGGGTATCTGGCTGGCTCAGTCGGTGGAGCATGTGACTCTTGATCTCCGGGTTGTGAGTTCAAGTCCTGCATTGGGTGTAGAGATTACTTAAAAATAAAATCTTTAAAAAAAAAAGAAAAGAAAAAAAGGAGAAGGGCACCTCGTTAAATTACTGAAGGGTAACTGACATGGCATATTGTTGACTCGCAGGAAAGCTTGAGCAAGTTTACCTACCCCAATCTCACTTAAGGAACTACTAAAGAAAGGATAGCACAGATGGAAGAGTCTAGACTATATAACCCCATAAAATAGTATTTGGGCTTACTACCACAGGGAAGTAAGGAATGGCTATTTTATTTATGATCCTGAAGTCCCGAACAAATCTAATCTTTACCCATTGAGTTTCTTGACAAGGAGGACACATTGTACAAGGACCAGTACAATTTATGGTGAGTCTTTTGGTAGGTTTCAACTCTTGGTTTCAGTCCTTTGCTTATTGTTTTTTTTTAGAAGCTATTATGCAAGTGTGGATAACATTTGAATATTGAATCTTGATAGATTCAGCCCTCAAAATTCTATCAGTTTAGGTAGAATTTTTAATGCATAAGGAGTCCAGAACTTCACGAAGACCTTCAATTTGGATTTGATTTAGACAGAAGGATACCAGTAAGTTAGTTTCCAAATTAGCTTTGACTTGAGTCTGAATAGGGAAGGGCTTGTGGATCTCAAGGAAGAGGTCTTCAGAGGAACACTTAATTCTGCAGATCCTTTTGCATAATGGAGTCTTACTTAATTAGCAGGTTAGTGTCACAAAGGATAACGGAATGTTCCTTGATTGAAGTCCAAGGGTAAAAGTTATGGGCTGGGACATAGAGTGCCCAGGATCATTCGGGCTACCCACTACTGGAGAAGTTTGTTGACCCTGAGGGAGTGGTGATATAATAATGCCAGGGTTTAAGGTTGGTATTGTAGCACCCACTACGAAAGAAAGAAAGAAGGAAAGAAAGAAAGAAAGAAAGAAAGAAAGAAAGAAAGAAAGAAAAAGAAAACATTTGCAAAGTTGTCATTTAACATTTAAAGAAATTTCAATGGAGAATTCAAGAGTAAATTGCTGATTACTTGGCTCTCCCTCATAGCACCTTTATTGTTCACTCACTGTATTCTTTTTTCCTTCAGTTTGTTCACTGGCACAATTGTTTCCCAATACTTTTTCTCCTAACAACACCTACAGGCATCTCTATCCAGAGTTTCTCTCCCATGATGTGTCTAGGAGTTTAATCTGTAAAGACATTAGTTTATTCCAATTCCTAGGTCTCTAGGGCTCTTTCAAACATTTCCCTGAGGTATTAAAGATCTGGCAATGGGACTATTCCCAATTTCAGTCTTTGTTTGCAAGTTAACTCCCCCGTGTCTGACTTAAGGTTATTCACAAAAAGTGAGGAAGGAGCAAGAGTCACATATGCTTCACTGTCTACTCTTGAAAGTGATCTAAAGTTACTGTAAAGTCTATTCCTCAAGCCTTCAAAGACTCTTTTGGAAGCCTCTTCATGTCAGTCAAAAAAGACAGACAATTGGACTTTGCTCACTTTCTATTTTAAAATGGTTATCAAATGAATAATGTGTTCTTATCAAAACTTCCCTACTATAGGGGCATCTGGGTGGCTCAGTCTGTTAAGACACCAACTCTTGATTTCGGCTTGGGTCATGGTTTCACGGTTCGAAAGATCGAGCTCTGCGCTGACAGTGCAGAGCCTTCTTGGGATTCTCTCTCTTCCTCTCTCTCTCTCTCTGCCCTCCCCCTGCCCCCACACTCTCCTTCTCTCTCTCTCAAAATAAATAAACATTTAAAAAAAATTTTCCTTACTGTAATTCTACTGGACTCTTGCTTCTTATGTTTATTCCATATAACTCCTCTAACTCATGCACTTATCTTCCTAATTGGCAATATTTCACTAAGAATAATTTAGAATTACAGCTAAGCCACTTCCTGATACCTGATGTTCAGAAACAGTATGAAAGAATAAACGTTTGCAGTTAATAAGTGTTAGTTGGAGGTCATTATTATTATCATTATGGACAAAATAAATCAATATGTTTCTCATCTCAAAAGGTGAGGAGGTAAGGAAGAGTCAGAGATTAATAGCCATACAATACATGATAAAATATTACAATACATGCTAAAGTCTTAGAATAATAGAGGTATGTACAAACTGGTATGGGATCACAGAGAGGGAAGTGATTAATTTTGTAGGTAAGATGCACGGAAGAGGTTGGGCCTTGAAGGTAAGGTAATACTTCCCAAGACAGGAAAGGATATAAGAAACAATATGTACAAAGAACATAATGGATCCTGGGAGCAGTCATTCATTCATTCATTCATTCATTCATTCATTCATCCATCTAATAAATATTTATTGAGCACCTTATTGTGTTGGGCACCATGCAGTGATGAAAAAAAAAATCCTATCATTATTCTACCTTCTTGTGGAGCTTATCATCTAATGGGAGAGATAACAGACAAGTAAACAAATAAATATATAAACAAAAACAATAGGTACTACAAAGGAAGAAAGCAAGAGGAAGAGGATGACCAGAGAAGCCTACTTACATAGGGTGGTTAGGGAAGGCATCTAGGAAGGGCCAATATTTAAGCTCAGACCTAATGGATGAGAAGAAACAGATATGCAAATATGGTGAGAAGAGGGGTTCAGGCCACAGCACAGGACCCCATATGTACAGACCCTGAGAGGACCACAGTGCATCTGGACTGTAGGCTATGTGATGCCAATGCTGAGCTATTAGGAAAAGGATTTTATATGGTTTGATATATTTCAGTTCATTTTTCAAAAGGATAAATTATCTGAGCCAGGTAAATGATTCTCCACCCATGTTGTCTGATCATATTTTGTCCCATTATTCATTCTGTCATTGTATTGTCTGCCCATCACTGAGCTTGTGACAAAGACCTAAGAATGCATCAGACCTATTGCAATGTCCAATCAGACCCCGGGACACGTGAGGGCAGGAGGTAATAGATGAGGACGTCTCGCCAGATGAGACCATTTAGAGAAAAGCAAGGTGAATTATCTCCCATCATAACAAAATTCGAAAATACGTGGCTTTGGCATTGTTGCCAGGCAGCTGGCAGCGAGGAAACCGACTGCAGGGTGGAAAACTGGAGATTCTTGTTATGCTCTGACCAATCATTAAGTACAAAATCATCACCAGCACCAACTCAGAAGGCAGGCCGGTAGCAAAGGGGAGAGCGATTAGGAAAAAGCGGTGATGATGCGGATTGGCTGCTCTTTGCTGTTTTTTAGTAAAATACCATGGAAAATAGTTGAGTGAGACAAGAACTAGTCTATAAATAGGGTAACACAGCTCTGTTACAGGACTTGTGCCTTTGCCCTGCAGCCCACTGCTTCTTTACCCCAAACAGCGGGAAATTATGCAGAATCTTTCTCCAGAGTCTCCATTAAGTAATGCTGGCCAGACAACGGGAGTAGCTCAGCAGAAAAAATCAGATAAATGTTGTTGCATTCCCACTTAAACTTGTTCCAGAAAGCTTCCAGGTGCCTGCCATTAAGTTGAGGACTGGAGGTACAAGCAGAGACTGAGTAAAATGCTGCTGGTTTAACAACTATAACAAGAGGAGACTTTTGGCAGTGGTCACTTTGACACGAACTAACTGGAAGCAAATAGAAACCTTTTGGATGAAATTTTATCACCTATGTTGTGGGCACCCCTCAGATGCACTCCCTAACCCCAAATTTGGTTTGGATGTCAATACTATTAACCACTCACACATCAAGAGGGTACAAAGTTTGTTATTCACATCATGAGACTTTATGGGGAGAGCAGGACAGTTCCCACACAGGTCCAAAAATGAGTAGACTGGTCTGGCTTTTTTTTGTTCTTAGCGTATAATCCTGCTTGCAGGCCAGCCTTGTGTGGTTTGAATTTCCCACTTGGAAGGAGGCACCCAGGCTTTCTAACCAGTTTGCCCAGATGTCAAGCATAGGGGGAAAGGGGAATAGGGAGGAGGCATGAAAGCTGTCAGCAGTCAAATATAAAAAATGGAGTCAGCCTCTTTATCACAGCCAAATAAACTATAATCTTGGCCTACAAAAGCCTGTTTGTTCAATCCCTAAAGAAATCTAGGTCTACAAATGTGCACTAGGAACATGCAAAAGCTGTGATAAACCCCAAAAGTTTCTGATGTGTCTATGGGTTTAATGAGCAAGAATTTCCTAGAGATCAAACCAGGGGTCACATAGAACAATGGACAAGTTTCTCCAAGACAGCAGATTGAAGGTTTAACCAAGAATCTTATTTCCTGGGGGGCAGAGGATCTTTGTAATTGTTCAGAATTTCATCATGGCATAGGGCATTGACAGCTATCCATCATTCCCATCCTTTAGTGGTCTTTCTCTCCCCTTTCCTTTTAGAACTAGAACCCTTCCCCTGGAGTTTTAGTAGAACATAGGTCCATCTAGCTGAAGAAAACATGTTCCAGCCTTCCTTGAAGCTAGGCATAGCTAGGTAGGTAGTAAGTATTTACAAATAACTGTGAGCAAAAGTGATGGGTAAAATTTCCTTAAAAAGAAAGAGCTAGCTCCTAACTTCCTTGCTTTTCCAGGTTGCAAAGCAGGTGTGATTCTTTGAGTCAATTTTGACCATGGAATGAACACTGTTCTTGGTAATGAAAGAACAACAAGGTAGAGGAATCCTGGGTCCCTCCATTACCATATGAATCAGAACTGCCCTGGACTTCTCTGCTACCTCTGAACTGCTGTGTGAGGAAGAAATAACTTCTCATGTGGGCCATGGTATTTTGGGTTCTCTGTTATAGCAGCTTTGACCATTTTCTCACTTCTATTAAGAAGCTAAGCTTCTCTACCTTTTGATAATCGTAAAAACGCACCCCCCTTTCTCTGGATTTTAGTTTTTTTTTTTTTTTTTTTTTTTTTTGTTTTTTTTTTTTTTCAACGTTTATTTATTTTTGGGACAGAGAGAGACAGAGCATGAACGGGGGAGGGGCAGAGAGAGAGGGAGACACAGAATCGGAAACAGGCTCCAGGCTCTGAGCCATCAGCCCAGAGCCTGACGCGGGGCTCGAACTCCCGGACCGCGAGATCGTGACCTGGCTGAAGTCGGACGCTTAACCGACTGCGCCACCCAGGCGCCCCTGGATTTTAGTTTTAACAACAAGTGTAAGGAGCCTCAAATTTAACTGGCTATAAAGCAAGTAAGACCTTAAAACTACATGTGACTTCATGAATTCAGTGTGCTCCTCCTCTTTTCAAAAAATCGACCTACAGGGGCGCCTGGGTGGCTCAATCAGTTGAGCATCTGACTTCAACTCAGGTCATGATCTCACAGTTCGTGAGTTCAAGCCCCACATCAGGCTCTCTGCTGTCAGTACAGAGCCTGCTTCAGCTCCTCTGTCTCCCTCTCCCTCTACCCCTCACTCACTTGCTCTCTCTCAAAAATAAATAAACATTAAAAAAATATTTTAAAAAATCAACCTATAGAATACAGTCATGTATACTCTTTGGGTCTAAATGGAGGCATTAACACAAACGTATGAGTATCAAACTGATAAATGAAAACTCAGATCAATAAATATCAATTTTCCTTTTTCCCTACACATCACATATGTCCATGCGCTATTTTTATCTATTCTCTGTAATTGATTAATCATAGATTATTGCATTAAGATTAAATGGATAAAGCAGACTTCCTCTCCCACTATGTAACACAAAGATGGTGATTTTCTCGGCTTTCCACTCGAGTAACTGTGTTTCAGATCAGTTCACGCTGTTGCTAAGACAACAGGGATGCTGTAACAGAAAACTGGCTCTGAAGTCTCAAAGGATGGAGCTGCCTCAAAGGATATCATCGATGGTGTGTTCAAGGCCTTTTTCACAATGAAACTTGTAACACTGGATTCGAAAAAGGTGGTCACACTCATCCAACACCCTTCCATAGAAGACTATGGCTCTGTCAATGACTTGTATTCTAAGATTAAGGAAAGAGCAGTCTGTGAACTAAAACTCAGAGGCCTATCATTTCACTAACATGTATCTTTCTTAGAACCCTAAGCGAGTACTGTCCTTAAATTCCAGTTTGCCTTTATTCTCATAGAAGCATGTTTGAAGAATAATGGAAGAGAGCAAGAAGGAACCATATCATCCGATTGTTCCTTCACTAAAAATGTACATCTCATCGACACAAAGGTTTGATTCTGTCTGGTAACTACCTGGGTAAGTAGGATATTCACCGATACCTGTGACTGGTATTTGGAATCTGCATTTGTCAACAGATGCAAAGAAGCACAGTCTCCTCAATGCCCTCGTGATAAAGGCCCAGGAAGCTCAGCGGCAGCAGTGATGAACCCTGGGTTGCATCTCCAGGTTTGTCCAAGCAAACACCTGCAGCGGCATTCATGTAGTACTGAAAACATCAAGGCAAAGACAAAGAAAATAAAAACAAAATACTTGAGCTGATTCTGAATATTTTTTTTTTCTGAGCTAAAAGAGAAAAGGAACGAAAACAGCAGTTAACTAAGCTGACACGTGTCCTTCACATCATGTCCATTCTATTGCACAGAGATGAAATCCGTCGAATGTAACATGGACACGTGAATGAAGGAGCTCAGTGCTCTTAGAGCTAGGACACACCTTGTTCAGAACCGTCTCCCTCTCTTAAGAGATAATCTGGTGAAAAATAGTGGAGAGGCAAAGGGAAGTGTTGGAGGATATGTTTTCCCAATCTTTGAGGGTCCCTTGATGAAGAGTCACAGAAATGACTGAAGACTGAGGGAACAGCGCAGTTTTCCTTTTTCAAGCAGGAGTCAAAAGGTATTCTTCAATAATGGAAACTGGGGATCATACTGTGGAGGTCAAGACTTGTGCAGGGGTCCTTATCTCTAAGTGCAAGTTTCATCTCGCGGAATCAAATGAAACCAAGACCCTTTTTTAAAACCGTGGTGTTCTAAACGTAAAAAAAAAAAGAAATAGAAAAGAACACAGACCACTCTCTTTTAATGTTTTTAAGTAGCAGAAATCATAATGGTTTGTATACTACACTGTACAATTATATACTGTTACTTTCCAAAGAAAATTAACTTCTTATAGGATTTTCTGAAATGGTTACTCCATACGGTTAAGAGCTTGACCCTTCAGCCATCGCTACGACACATGGCATACAATCTATGAGGTTCCAAGTCTTCCAGTTGTGCCGGTCTCTGCTGCCATTGAGGGAGGAGCCTCTCAGAGACCTCTCGTAGCCCCTTCCATCTCCTGCACCAGGAAACAGCCTCCGCAGGTAGATGTGTGCCGATGAGCGCAGTTTCTGTGCTTTGCTTGCCACAAGCCTACTCCCCTTTAAGAGAACTTGCGCTTCTTCATGGCTTCTGCTTTGACTGCCAGGCTCTTGGCACAGATGGTCAGGACCACAATGAGAACGCCCACCACAAATGTCACCAGGGGCCAGAGAAAGCAATGCAGGAGGACAATCTCATCATGCGTGCGATGAAGGAGCACATCATCTGGTCTGCAAGACAGTGGAGATGGGAAAGAAAGAGTGGTCAACTGCCTTGGCATGGCATAAATCTACACCCTGGAGCTCAGCTTGCTTTCTAGCCCAAAGGGAATAATCATTGAAAGTGAAGACCATGCTCTGGCTATAAATACTATATTTTGAGGTTCAAATCCATTACCAAAAGTTCTGAGGTCTTGAATCAAGTAATTGGTACAAATTTGCATATTATCTATAATATAATTTACACGTTGCGAAATGTCAAAGTGTAGCCATCTTTTACATTACTATTTTCCTGCATTTTAAGTTGTCTAACATATTCCATTTTCTCACTCACCCTTTAATGAATGCTGGTCAAAGTGGCATGAATCAGTCTAAAAAATTACTTGTGGGTTGACATTCTCAAACCCAAAGTAGACCTCAGCACTTAGGTGGGACCCAAATGATCTTAATTCATAAAAATAATAAAGTCGCTGTTTGAATTTAGTCAGAAAGATCTGTGGTGTAGTCTTCAGGTCAACTCAGCTCCATTATGTGAAGGTTTTTTATTAATGAACAGATGAGTGAAATGGTTAGATTTAGTGCATTTTTCCATGCTTCTGGGTGGGATCAGTCATCAGTTTAAACTACTGACTACTTTCTTGATAAATTTTGCAAAGTCTTAGCAATATATTTCTATCTTACCAACACAGGACCCCGCTTTCAATTCCAGCACTGGTCTCATTCTCAAGAAGTAAAAATGAGATGTGTTCCACAAGCCATGATTTCTCATCTCTGGCCATTAGAGAGCGAGCTTGGGACTTTAGCTTTCATACAAGAGGTTTACATTTTGTGAGATATTTCCATTTCATCCCCAGGAAGGTTTGTTCTATTTAAAAAAATTTTTTTTAAATGTTTATTTATTTTTGAGAGAGAGAGAGAGAGAGAGAGAGAGAGAGAGAGAGAGAGAGAGGGAGAGAGTGCACACACAGGTGGGGGAGGGGCAGAGAGAGATGGGGTGACATAGGATCTGAAGCGGGCTCCATGTCAACAGCAGCGAGCCTGATGCAGGGCTCAAACTCATGAATTGTAAGATCATGACCTCAGTTAAAGTCAGATGCTCAACAGACAGAGCCACCCGGGCGCCCCAGGTTTGTTCTATTATCCTAGAGTAGCAGTGCTTCCTCCAGACAAGGAAGAAAATGATGCAGAACAATTAATTCAATTGCCCTCAAGAACATCAGAAGCTTTAGAGTACAAGGGCAGTGCATTTAACAAAGAAATGCCTTCTTGAGGAGCTCTCACTGATCACAGCTTTCATAATTCAAGATCAATTTTTCCAGAAGATTGACAAAGAATGTTGGGTATTTCTCTTCTACCTATAATGCAACCATCATGCAGCATTAACAGTTTTGCAGCTTAGCTTTGAAATTACATAATCCTTGCCCCTTTTTTGTGCATAATATCATTTAAGATTTTGCACATTGAGATTTTTATTGACATTTTATTTCATATTATTTCAGTTAAAATTTGTACTAGATAAATGCAGAGTCATTGTAACAATTAAGCAAAAAGCATTCCAGCTTGCAGAAGTTACTCTTTTTTCTGAATTCCTGTAGCAACACATTGTCTTCAAGACTTGTGCTATCATTAACTTATGATACATGTTAATGTACATATCCTTTTCTCCTGGAAGGCCCTTGACTTTGTCATTGTCTGTTACTCTACACATAGATGTTGCTAAATAACCACTTGCTACTGATGACCGGGAAACTGTCTCTGTTTCAACATGTTATCCATGCAAAATTTCAAGAACCTTAAGCCTTGAGTGTAGACAGTAGAGGCCTAGGTCCAAATACAGTCAGGGCACAATATAATTAAGTCCTATGTTACAGTCTTTAAAACCCCAACCCCCAGCACTGCCACCATTATTTTCCCAGCCACAAGAACTCACAGCTGTCAGCTACCCCCACCAGAGTGTGCAAAGGAAGTAAAAGCTCTCTCGGTTTCAGATCTCACATTGAGGTCTTTAATCCGTCTTGGGTTTATTTTTGTGTATGGTGTGAGAAAGTGGTCCAGTTTCATTCTTTTGCATGTAGCTGTCCAGGTTTCCCAGAACCATTAATTGAAGATACTGTCTTTTTCTCATTGTATATTCTTGCCTCCTTTGTCATAGATTGACCATATAAGCATGGGTTTACTTCTAGGTTCTCAATTCTCTTTCGTTGATCTATGTGTCTATTTTTGTGCCAGTACCATACTGTTTTGATTGCTACAGCTTTGTAGTATAGTGCATCTTGAAATCTGGAATTGTGATACCTCCAGCTTTATTCTTTTTCTCAAGATTGCCTTGGCCATATCACAATAAAAAGCTTTTGCAAAGCAAAGGAAACCATCAACAAAACAAAAAAAGCAAATTACTAAATAGGAGAAGATATTTGCAAATGACATATTCAATAAGGGATTAATATCCAAAATATAAAGAGAACTTATACAACTCAACACCAAAAAAATTAAATTAGTTAATTACATAATCTGACTAAAAATGGGCAGAAGACCCAAACATTTTTCCAAAAAAGAAATAACACGGCCAACAGACACCTGAAAAGATGCTCAACATCACTCCTCATCAGGGAAATGCAAACCAGAACCTCAATGAAATATCACTTTACACCTGTAAAAATGGCTAAAATCAAAAAGACAAGAAATAACAATGATTGGCAAGGATGTGGAGAAAAAGGAACCCTTGTGAACTGCCGGTAGGAATGTATATTGGTGCAGCCATTGTGGAAAATAGTATGGAGGTTCCTCAAATAATTAAAAGTAGAGATATTATATGATCCAATATGGGTATTTACCCAATGGGGGGAAAAACACTAATTGAAAAAGATATATGCACTCTTATGTTTACTGCAACTTTATTTACAGTAGCCACGATATGGAAGCAGCCTAAGTGTCCACTGATAGACAAATGGATAAGGAAGATGTGGTGGAAATATATAAATTATTATACAGCCATAAAAAAAGAATGAGACCTTACCACTTGCAACAACATGGATGGACCTAGAGGGTTTTATGCTAAGTGAAATAAGTAGGACAGAGAAAGACCAATACCACATGATTTCACTTATATGTGGAATCTAAAAAACAAAACAAAAGCATAAACAACCATAAAGTAGAGTCAGACTTATAAATATAGAAAGCAAACTGATGGTTGCCAGGGAGAAGGTGTTTGGGGCAGGGGGGGGTGGGCAGAATGGGTAGAGGGAAGTAGGAGGTATAGGCTTGCAGTTATGGAATGAAGAAGTCATGGGAATGAAAGGCAGAGCCTAGGCAATATAGTCAATGGTACTGTAATAGTGTTGTACGGTGGCAAATGGTAGCTATATGTTTGGTGAGCATAGCAGAACATATAGACTTTGAATCACTGTGTTGTACACCTGAAGTTAATGTAACATTGTATGTCAATTATACTTAAAAAATAAAATAAGATAAACTGCAGTATTACTGATTTTTTTTTTTTTTTTAAATCTGTCTTGGGATGGCCTTCCTCCCTCACTTCCTTCCCACCTTCTTTTCCCCTTCGCTCTCTTCCCCTTCTTTCTTGGACAGTTCTATTCCTCCAGAATCTATTGGTGCAAAGATGAACTACATTCTTCACCAAAGGGTGAGAGTGCATAAAAATGTAAATGCACTTAATACACAGAACTGTATGCTTACAAACGGTGAAAATGGCAAAAAAGGGGGGGGGGGTAAGGACTTGTATTTTTAACACTATTTTAAGTAATTTGCATGTAATTTCCATAAGTGTTTTGCGGTTAATTTTTCAGTAAAATGCTTCATTGAGTATCGTCTTTTGTGTTCCTTCTCGAATCACTATTAATGATACTAAATCCTTTACCACAATACTGTACAATTGAACCAGGAAAATAGCCACAGATGAAGGTGGTTGGAACCACTATACATATTTCCTGGAACATTTAATAAAAAAAGAATGTGAGTAAAAAGGAAAGGAGGAGTGAAAATAAGAACTGAAAATGCTGGACCCGGATATTTGTTTTATTTAGAAACTTCTTGGCATTCCAACTGCTATAAGAGCCCTTGGGGCAAAATTTTATTTTAATATTTCAAGTGACAAAACATCATTCACTGGAGATAGCTATGTTGAATCCGTAGCAGCTTCAAAGCAGTCTTTGAGGCAGAAATATTATATAAAAATGTTCATATTTCTTTAAAAATAATTAATGTCTGTTTCCATTTCATACAGTTCTAAGATGCCCCATAGTATCCTTCAACGGGAAGGAAGGGTAGCAGAATATGCCACTTTGGCATAAGGTTATTTTGAGCTGGAGCTAATTGAAAAGAGACAGAGATAAGAAAAGCTCTCTGCCCTCCTCTTATTTGCCTAAAAGCAAGACATACATTTATAAAGGTGCCTTTCTTCCTCTCTCTTCCAGGAAGGACAGAAGTTAATCATTGGAGACAATTCTAGACCTTTATCAGCCCAAAAATGGCACCAGAGTAAATTATATAACAAATTTTCCTAACTAGCTCTTACTTTCCATCAGTTTCCCCATATATTTACCTTTCTACATTTTGCTGCCCTAGAAATTCAAAGTCCTTTTCCTTTGTCATATCACTTCTCTAAATATGTATTGCCTTTTTCTTTAAAAAAAATTTTTTTTAATGTTTATTTATTTTTGAGAGAGAGAGAGAGAGAGAGAGAGCGCGCACAAGCAGGGGAGAGGCAGAGAGAGAGGGAGACACAGAATCCAAAGCAGGCTCCAGGCTCCAAGCTGTCAGCATACAGCCCAATGTGGGGCCTGAACCCACAGACTGTGAGATCATGACCTGAGCTGAAGTCAGACGCTTAGCTGACTGAGCCACCCAGGCGCCCCTGTATTGCCTTTTACTTAAAGATGCTATATAAGCCCAAGTTCAAACCACCTCTTTGAGCTATGCACCACTGAGTGCTTCCACATGTACACATGATGCACATGTTAATAAACTTCTGTTTTTCTCTTCTTAATCTGTCTTTTGTCAGTCTAATTTACAGAGCCCTAGCCTATGAATCTAAGAAGGGTAGAGGGAAAAGTTTTTCCTCCCCTATAGGAAAAAATGATTTCTCAGCACAGTAATGCTTAAGTTCATCATTCAGTTAATAGGATTTACTGAAATTATCTTTAAATTGATCCTGTGATGTAATTAAAGTCTGGTTCATTTAACTGGGACTTTAGTGTCTTAATCTAAAGCACTCCACTACCTCAGTTCCCTCCAATTTTAGGAGGCAGCTTTGGGTTTAGAATTCAGTTTTCCATAAATCTATAATGGTAGGACTGAAGGGGAACTTTTTTTAAAAAAATTACCATTTTCAATATTTGGCAAACTGGATAAATGGCCTGATGAGATCTGAATACGATGTAGTATAATCAGGATAGTGATGAGGATGTAGGCAATATGAAAAAAAAAAAAAAAGGGATGATTACTCTGAATTTGAGGACTTCAAAAAAGTAAACAAGGTATTTTGTTTCAGGTGTGTAAAAATACTAATAGCAAGCACTTTTAGATCGTAAGAGGGGGTGGGTACAAGTGTCATAAAACAAGAGAAGTGCTACCGAGTACCCTTAGAAATACCTTCCTAAAGGTTGGACTTACCCTGAATAGAGCCTTGAAAGTATATTGTGAGTACATTCTTAAATAGTTAGCATTTGTTAAGTATTTACTACCCTTCAGGTGCTCGGATAGAGTGTTTAATCTCACTTGATCCTTAAAATAACCCTGTGATGGCCAAATTTTTCATTGTCATTTTAAAATAAGAGAAACTAAGGCAAAGAAAGATTAGTTTACTCAAGATTACACAACTTAAAATAATGACACAGTGATTCGGAAACCCTATCTGTATGACTTTCAAACCTGTACTATTTATTTACCCCTCAGCCGGCTTTTCTCGAATTCAAGCCACCTCTGGTATTTGCTGAAATGCAACTTCCTGAATCTCAACTCCTGGCTGACTACATCAGAATAGGGGTTGTAGGACCCAGATACCTGCATTTTTGAGAAGCTCCTGGGTGATTCTAATACATAATCAAGTTTAGGAAGCGCTGTGTAAAGCTCTAATAGTTTAAAAGAAAAAAAAATTGGTGTGAAACATAGAGCTACTTATCTGGCTGTTTCTGAAACTGTCTTAACTGATTCTTATGTCCGGGTTATTGTCATGGCCGTCACATGCTCTTGTGCAGAGTGTTTGGTGCATGAAGATGTCCTGGAATAAGACTGGAGGAGAGAAGGGGTGAGGTGAGGGGTAATGGAGGTAACATGGGAGGCAGAAATCCAGCCCTGATACTAGATTTGCTCGGAGGGAGCTTTTGTCCTAATTGGCAAAAAGGTACCCTATCAGCTAGCAGTAGACCTAGTTGTACCAGATAAAAAAGACAAAAATTTGGTATACGTCATCCTAAATATAAAAAATATATTCTCTTTGACTTTGCCTCACCAAATGAGATTTCTTCTAATTCTCAATACCTGTTCTGTTCACTGACAGTGAGAGAAAATGGTGACCTCTTTTTTTTTTTTTTTTTTTTTTAGGCTGGAAAATTAAACTTTAACTTATCTCAACCAGTTCATGTAAAAATCTGAACTGCATAATAAGTTACTAGTGTCCCGTGATGGCAACTGTACCAGTGAAGAGAAAAGATGATGATCCATGAGATCCTACAGGAAGTAGAAATCTTTTTAGATTTATTACTTAAGAACTTTCCTTTTCATGTTCATGTAGACTGCTAGAAAGTTCAAGTTTTGGCCTGCCTTAGCAAGATCATACAACTTTTTTTTGCCAGTCAGACCCCTCATGCTTTGTCTTATTTTCTGCACATGTTGCTAATTTATTTTATCTTGCTAAATTCTGTCAATCTTTAGAGCACTCATTAAACCCTTCTTAGAGTAGGTATATATCAATGATCTACATTTGCATATCAGGTACTCAATAAACCTTAAAAACTTTTTTAGTTGTCAGCTTTATCCATATTTCCATGAGAAACAATACACTACATCATTACAGGAACTTGCACTTATGTATGTATTTTGTTGCAATCTTAAAGTCAATAAATGCTTCATTATATCACAACCATAACATAATTCTTTAGGCATAATGTCAGTCCAACATGCCAGGCCTCTGGCATAGAAGCACAGCCAAATGACATGAAAAATGTAATGATTTCATCCTCCAAATCTTCTGAATAGGTCCTCTCTATTCTTGCTCTAAGCCTTGCTTATTATTTATAACATGACCTACTTTTTGAAAGAATCTTAAAGAGGTAACAATAAAAACAAGACCTAAGTACAATAAAACCCTTAAACTGACAGTAAAGAGCAAATACAATGTAATTAGGATGAGAGAAAGAAAAAAAAAAAAAAAAAAGGAAGTCCAGGCTAAGACAAGCTCCTGCTTTAAGCATAAGTGGAACTTAACCTCTGAGCATCCCAGTACCCAAGGGAAAAAGAACAGAGATGAATTACACAGCTGCCATTAGATTGAAAAAAAAAAAAAAAAAAAAAGGAAGCATGACAATTCATCAGAACAAACGCTTTGCTAGGGCTACACTTAATAAATGAGATGGTGTGTATTTTTACATAAAGTAATCTGTGTAACACATTTGAAAGGCTAAGACCAGCTTTACAAAGCTAGCTAATGAAATTATGTGAGGAATTTTTGCAATACTAATTCCAAGGTCTCAGATCTACTGAATCAGATTGAGGTTTTAAACAGCTTTCCAGGTGATGCCAATGATTACTCACATCTGGAAATAAGTGACTTAATGCTTTTTAAATATCAAATGTATCAGCTTGGTTTTTGACAATAACTTAAGAGCAAATCGTTCAAGACTGGAATCACTGACAAGCATTCTATGTGGCTGGTTGAAGGGAGCGTCTTCTGTCAGGTTAGAGTCCTGACATGGAAGTGACAAAATGATACTTTATAACAAAAACCGAAAACCTGACATGCATTCATTCCCAGATTATTTTGTCTATTGGAGCTAGGTTTCAGACAGCCTTTGAAAGTTTTCTCTAAAGTCTCAAATGTATCAACAGATATTTTTTTTCAATATATGATGTTTATTGTCAAATTGGTTTCCATACAACACCCAGTGCTCATCCCAAAAGGTGTCCTCCTCAATACCCATCACCCACCCTCCCCTCCCTCCCACCCCCCATCAACCCTCAGTTTGTTCTCAGTTTTTAAGAGTCTCTTATGCTTTGGCTCTCTCCCACTCTAACCTCTTTTTTTTTTTTTTTCCTTCCCCTCCCCCATGGGTTTCTGTTAAGTTTCTCAGGATCCACATAAGACTGAAAACATATGGTATCTTTCTCTGTATGGCTTATTTCACCTAGCATAACACTCTCCAGTTCCATCCATGTTGCTACAAAGGGCCATATTTCATTCTTTCTCATTGCCACGTAGTACTCCATTGTGTATATAAACCACAATTTCTTTATCCATTCATCAGTTGATGGACATTTAGGCTCTTTCCATCATTTGGCTATTGTTGAGAGTGCTGCTATAAACATTGGGGTACAAGTGCCCCTATGCATCAACACTCCTGTATCCCTTGGGTAAATTCCTAGCAGTGCTATTGCTGGGTCATAGGGTAGGTCTATTTTTAATTTTTTGAGGAACCTCCACACTGTTTTCCAGAGTGGCTGCACCAATTTGCATTCCCACCAACAGTGCAAGAGGGTTCCCGTTTCTCCACATCCTCTCCAGCATCTATAGTCTCCTGATTTGTTCATTTTGGCCACTCTGACTGGTGTGAGGTGATATCTGAGTGTGGTTTTGATTTGTATTTCAAATCAAAATGATGATGAGGAGTGACGTTGAGCATCTTTTCATGTGCCTGTATCAACAGATATTTAATTGAGATGCCACAAGAGGAGACTATGTCATAGAAGGTTTTCAGGCAGGAACTGCTGACCACTGATTTCTAAGCTGGAAAACCTTGATGTGGGTATGAATAAATGTTTTCAATTTTAGCAATACTCTATGCTATGAGCTTTCTAGGAGACTGAATTAAAATGCATCCCATGAAAATACTGACTTGACCTATTGATTGTTGATTTTTAAAAGACCTCAAAAGATATTTTTTCTACCAAAAGACATTGAAGATTAAATGATAAAAACATTGAATTTGGTTTTGGCATAAAGCTGTCCTTATTGAGAGTAATTAGCCAATATGTTTAGTTGCTGTTTGAAGCAATTATAAAACCTTGGCAACAGAAAAGTATGCTTGTCTTCTTAAATGACCACAGGAAGGCACTTGAACAGCTAATCTGAAAGCTGTATCAAGTTATGGTATAAATTACAGTGGGAATACGGAGACCGGAACACGGAGATCCTTTGCAGTATTCTTTACGATGATTTGTTCTATCATGAGTGCATTTTTGCCAACTTGATTTCAGCAATGATATTGTGATAAGGGCTTTTAAAAGTTTGAGAAGTATTATATCAACATCACAGCTTTGGTCTGCAGATGGTTCTTATCAATGGATGAAAGGCTGTTTATAGATGTAAAAATGTTATAAATATTTACATTTTCTTAACTATCTTCTCCAATTAGGTGAACTTACAGCTGTAATATTTAATTGTATAATATTTAATTGTATAATATTTAATTTAATAAGTCAAGCCTGACTATTCTTCATGGAGGAAATTAAATCAAGCCCCAGAACTGCAGTTTCTAGAAAGAAAAATTTACATTTGCCTTTGGCCAGATATACAGCAAACTGGCAGGTGTGTTATTTTGGAGCAATGAAGGGTTGAATTAATTTTAAATAGGAAAGATTGTGCCTTAAGTCCACCCTGGTGGTAAGTCCTAAGTAGCCTTGCAAGTGTAGGGGAGTATTTCAGAACATGATCTTTAGTTAAACCTGGGTTTAAATATGGGCTTTACAACTTGCTAACATGATTTTAGGAAAAATACTGAAGGAAGGAAGGAAGGAAGGAAGGAAGGAAGGAAGGAAGGAAGGAAAGAAAGAAAGAAAGAGAAAGGGAAAGAAATACTTAATCCCTCCCTGTCTTAATTTTGTCATCTATAAAGTGGGAATAATAATATCTACCTTCCAGGATAGTCCTGAAGAGTAAATGAGACAATGTCTGCCAAGTGTTTAAGCAGATGACTGCCTAATAGTGAGTATTTAATATTCAGTAAGGGGTGGTAATAATAATGATTATCATTACAAATTTGGGGCTCACAACTCAGAAGATGATTTTAAAATGTTGCCAGTAATGTATCATTTGCAAATATCTTCTACAGTCTACGACTGTCTGGTTGAAGTCACAGGAAATTCCTTTAATCAAATTATAATTTCTTTTGGTATAGATGTCTTCATTCTCCCTGGGCCTCCTATACCTTTGTAGTCTGCTTTCTGGTCCTATAACAGGCGGCTTAAAGGAAGAAACAGAATAGGTCTAACCAGCAAATGATTCCTTTCAATTCTAATACGTGCATCAGGAAAAAAATTCAACAACACTAATCTCTTGATTAGAACCACAAATAGAAGTTACCCCTAAATTTTTCTTTCAAGCCATCATTTAACATCATTAAATTACCCAATTGGAGATTGGGTTTAGCAACTGTTTTCCGATGGTTAAGATGGCTGTCCTTACAAGTACAAGGTCTTAGGTCTTATAAAGCAGAGGCCCGGCGAAACCATTGAAGCCCTGAGCTCCCAGAGGAACACACTTCTTTTAAAGTTTTATTCACACTGTGTGGTAATTACTTTTTATATCTGTCTGTTTTCCCAACCTAATTCGAAGAACCCTGAGGTAAGGAGCCTATTAGGGATATTGCCTGCCTGAGAAGACGTCTCCTGAGTGCTCAGAAAGAAAGAGGGGTTACTGGCAAGGCCTGCAAACCAAGAAGATGCTTATGACTTGTTGTCTTAAAAAAAAAAAAAAAAAAAAAAAAAGCAAACCAATGATCCATCTTATTCTGAGGCAGAGCAGGTTGGTATAAGAAGGTTTTAATTAGACAACATTTGTTGTTCTTCTATCAGGAAAAAAAAAATGGAAAGAGAATTTTTAAATTATCTAGATATTCTCGGAGATGAGGCAAGAAATGGCATTAAATTTATATTAAATCCCCTTCCTCTCCCACCTGCCCCCGCAAGCTGCTTAGGAAGAGTCACCTGCATCAGTGACTGGGAATGCTGGATGGAGAGCATGACTTTCAGTTGGCTGATTTCATCAGAGAAGTGAAGGATTTTGTAAACCAGATGACGGTTTTGGTCCAGCAATTCCTGTGAGCTTTTCTTAAGAAATGTATTACTGTTCTTCATGGCAGCTTGGTCTGTGGCGTCTCTGAGTTACCAGGTAAATTATTTATTTCACATAGGGCCACAGGTATTCTTTGGCCAAACTGCTTAAATTTAGAGTTTAAGCAGATATACTGGAGAAAAGAAGAAACCTACATTCTTCTATTTGAGACAAAGATAATTCTTATAATAGTTCTCACCTTGTGTATGTACTTTGTAGTTTCAATTTTATTTATTTAAAAAAAATTTTTTTTAAATTTATTTTTGAAAGAGAGAGATACAGAGCATGAGCAGGGAGAGGCAGAGAGAGAGGGAGACACAGAATCCAAAGCAGGCTCCAGGCTCCGAGCTGTCAGCACAGAGCACAACACGGGGCTCCAACTCACAAACCATGAGATTACAACCTGAGCCAAAGTCTGACGCTTCACCGACTGAACCACCCAGGTGTCCCTGTGGTTTCAATTTTAAAGTGAAAATCCAATACCATTTTAAATCAGTGTGAAAAAGATGGATTATTCAATACATTGTGTTGGGACAATACTGGTCATTTGAAGAAAAAAACACATTTGCTCCCCATCTTCTTTCCAAAAAACCAGAGAAAGAAAAAAAAAAAAAGAAAATCCAGACATATCAAAAACTTAGTTGTACAAAACAAACCATGAATGCTCTAGAAGAACACCTGAGTTATAGAAAATAACTTTGGAATGAGAAAAAAAATGGGTTTTGATTGTTTTGTTTTTTTTTTTGTATTAGTACGTTCCAAGTATTCTATTGTACTTACTTATACTAAGAAATTATTCACTGTTAATCAGAAATTAAAATTTCACTGGTGTCTTATATTTTAATTTGCTAAATTTGGCAAATTTCTGATTACCCTACTTTCTAAGTAAGACATAAAATGCAAAAGCCATTAAGAAAAGACAGATGATCCAACAAGAGAAACGTAAACATTTCTGTAAGCCAAAAACACTCCAGGGGCGCCTGGGTGGCTCAGTCGGTTGAGTGTCTGACACTTGATTTCAGCTCAGATCACAATCTCACAGTTCATGGGTTCGAGCCCCGTGTCAGGCTCTGTGCTGACAGCGTGGAGCCTGCTTGGGATTCTCTCTCTCCCTCTCTCTGGCCCTAAACATTAAAAAAATTAAAGAGAGATGGAAGGGAGGGCGCAGAACCAAGGGTGAATAAACAACAGTGACACGAAGCTACAGGCACACAGTCAGGAAGACAAAATCGGAACAAGAGGAAGCCAGGGAGAAATGCTGCAGACAATGAAAAAGGTAATTAGAGCTGGGTTTAAAGGAAGAATCAGAACAAAAACAGGCTCCCTTCTTAGGACAAATGACACAGTGTTCACAGAGAGAACCCACAACTAATCAGCTCTCATTTTTCTTCTCTTCTCCATGGACGACAAATACTTTTCTATTCTATTTCATCTTTAAAATATTATTAGTCAAAATAAAACATTTTATTTTAATAACAAATTTTGTTATTATTAAAATACATTATGACCCAAACCAGGACAGCTGAAACCCAGGACAGCCGGGAGATGGTAAGAGATGACACGTCTAAGGGACTTCTTCTACTGGCTACAGGGGAACCACAGGCAAGAGTGTTTCTACTTCCAAAACAGGACTGATTTCCCACCTTTCCTTTTCTCATTAAAGTGGAAAGAATAGGGCTCTATGAAATTTTCATCACATCATCACTGCTTCCTCAACACAATGAGGTCTCCAGACAGAGACGCACAGGTCTAATGGGGGAGCTGCGGGTCCCCAGAGATAACACTAGATTTGGATTTTCCTAACACAGCGGGTAGGAGTTCTGAGTCTCCACTGACTTAGGGCCCATCACTCATCTCTCTCTACACCTCAGCTGCCTCATTTGTAAAATGGGAAATAAAACCCTTCTCAGGAGAGAAAATGAGGGTATTTCCGTGGAAAGCATTTTTCTATAAAACCATGTACAACATAGACAGCCTCTGTGAGATGTAAGACACATCTGAATTGGTCTTGGCCGCTGGTTCCTGAACTCAGCTCCTAAAACCCTACAAAATTCCTAAGTGATAAGAGAATTAGGAACATCTTTTGTTCTAATGAGGAGACTCTAGGAGGGCACCTGAAGGGCTGCTGGATTGTGGCTGGGCTGGTCTCCACAAAGACCAAGCCACGGTTAGAAGCTTGTAACTTTCAGCCCCACTGCCCTCCCTCTATCTCCCATCTCTCTAGAGAGGTGTTGGAAACAGAGTTCATAATTGATCATGGCTTCATGATAAAGCCTCCATAAGTATCCCAACAGTACAGGGTTCAGTGAGCTCGTCTGGTGAACACATGCACACCAGAAGGGTGACGCACACCATCTCCACAAAGACATAAGCTCCTACACTGGGAGCCCTCCCAGCCCTCACTCTATCTCTTTATCTGGCTATTCATAGGTATCCTTTGTCATGTCTTTCAACAAACTAGTAAATGTGCGTGTTTCCCGAATTCTGTGAGCCACTCTAGAAAATTAATCCAAACTGAGGAGGAAGTCATGGGAACCTCTAATCTGTAGCCACGTTGGACAAAAGTTGTGGGTAACCTAGGGACCCGATACTTACAACTGGAGTTTGAAGTCGGGGGGCAGTCTTGTGGGACTGAACCCTTTACCTGTGGGATCTGATTACTATCTTCCCATAGATAGGGTCAGAACTGATTTACATTGTAGAACACCCGGCTGGTTATTATGGAGAATCACTTGGTATGGGGGAAAAAAAATCCTACACATCTGGTGATGAGAAGTGTTAGAAGTGAAGTGTTCTCTGCTAGGAATTGGCCCAAGGGATACAGGAGTGCTGATGCAGAGGGGCACTTGTACCCCAATGTTTATAGCAGCACTCTCAACAATAGCCAAATGATGGAAAGAGCCTAAATGTCCATCAACTGATGAATGGATAAAGAAATTGTGGTTTATATACACAATGGAGTACTACATGGCAATGAGAAAGAATGAAATATGGCCCTTTGTAGCAACGTGATGGAACTGGTGCTAAGTGAAATAAGTCATACAGAGAAAGACAGATACCATATGTTTTCAGTCTTATGTGGATCCTGAGAAACTTAACAGAAGTTTATGGGGGAGGGGAAGAAAAAAAAAAAAAGAGGTTAGAGAGGGAGACAGCCAAAGCATAAGAGACTCTTAAAAACTGAGAACAAACTGAGGGTTGATGGGGGGTGGGAGGGAGGGGAGGGTGGGTGATGGGTACTGAGGAGGGCACCTTTTGGGATGAGCACTGGGTGTTGTATGGAAACCAATTTGACAATAAATTTCATGGTAAAAAAAAAAGAAGTGAAGTGTTCTGTATGAGGAGTAAAGACACACAGTGGGGAGAGAAATGAGTTTTTTCATTATAGCCTTAAATAAAGCCCATATCCAAGTTTCCTAACCTGGGAGAGATGAATTTGTCTACCCACAGAATGTAACAACACGGAACCAGAGATTTTGAAAATTTGTGGCATTTTCAAAGCTTAAGAGTTGAAGGAAAGCTCACATTCATTGTAAAAGTCATGGGGCGCCTGGGTGGCGCAGTCGGTTAAGCGTCCGACTTCAGCCAGGTCACGATCTCGCGGTCCGGGAGTTCGAGCCCCGCGTCGGGCTCTGGGCTGATGGCTCAGAGCCTGGAGCCTGTTTCCGATTCTGTGTCTCCCTCTCTCTCTGCCCCTCCCCCGTTCATGCTCTGTCTCTCTCTGTCCCAAAAATAAATAAACGTTGAAAAAAAAAAATTAAAAAAAAAAAAAAGTAAAAGTCAGCTACGCTGAGACCTCTCTATAAATTACTACCTGTTAGACCTCTCTATAAATTACTGCCTGTATATTTTCACTCCTGCTGTAACAAATTTAGTGGCTTAAACCAATGCAAATTTCTTCTCTTACTTTTCTGGAGGTCAGAAGTCTGAAATCTGAAGGTATTGGCAGGACTGTTCTTTCTGGATGCTCTAGAAGAGAATCTATTTCCTTGCCTTTTCCAGTTTCTAGAAGTTTCCTATATTCCTTGGTTCATGGCCCCTTCTTGGAATCACTCTTGCTACCATCATCACATCCACTACCCCTCCTCTCTTCCTCTTATAAAGACCTTGAGATTACATTTAGGGTGTAACTTTCCATAACAAGACTCTTTACTTAATCACATCTGCAGTCTTTTTTTACCATATATAGTGTTATAAGGTAATAAGGTATGTTGACACAAATCCATGGGGATTAGGATGTGGACATCTTCGGGAGCTAGTATTTAGACAACCACACTACCATAACCTGCTATCTTATATTATAAATAGTTTTTTACTAACACAAGTCTTCTACCCCTGGCGCTAATTGGTCATTCACAATTAAATCATCAACAGAAACATCCCCCCAAAAAAGCACTAGATGATAAACTCCTTTCTATTATCCCCACCTGAGTTATAAAAAAAAATACTAAGAGGTCCAAACTCCCAGTTATGCAATAAATAAGTCACAAGGATGAGAAAGCACAGCACAAGAAATACAGTCAATAATGTCGTAATAACTTTGTATGGCAACGAATGGTAAGGACAATTACTGTGCTGAGCATTTCATAACGTATAGAATTGTGGGAACACTATGTTGTGCCCTGAAAGTAATATAATATTGTGTGTCAACTCTACTTCAATTAAAGATACAAATCAAGGCTAAAGAGTGTTTACCTTTTTGATCTTTTCCCAACATCTGTCCTTTTATTATGATAAAGGCATTCACTATAAAACACACCTGCCCAGAGATATTAACACTTTTCTTTTTTTCATCTGCAACATGTTCCTTCCGTTGTGCCTTTGCCTGCTTAGAGCTCCACTACTTCCTTTACCACCTGCTGCCCCTGATCGAATCAGTCATGGAACTTTGAAACTTTTAATACAATACATCGCTGGAATCCTCCCTAAGGAATGGACACCCTGTTTACTACAGGATTTACTTTTTGTCTTAGTAGTACATCTTTGCAATTCCCTTTTATTTTTTTTTTTAAATTTTTTTTTTCAACGTTTATTTATTTTTTTTGGGACAGAGAGAGACAGAGCATGAACGGGCGAGGGGCAGAGAGAGAGGGAGACACAGAATCGGAAACAGGCTCCAGGCTCTGAGCCATCAGCCCAGAGCCCGACGCGGGGCTCGAACTCACAGACCGCGAGATCGTGACCTGGCTGAAGTCGGACGCTTAACCGACTGCGCCACCCAGGTGCCCCTGCAATTCCCTTTTAAATTTTATTCCTTACCAAGTGTTCAAAGATTCTTGATTCTTTTTTACTCAGATCTTTCACGAAACAATATGTCACTAATGGTTCTCCGTATTAACTTTAACCACAATCATATGCTACGTCGTAAGTTTGACCTTCCCAAACTTTCTCTCCATTAGCTATCCTTCAGATCTTTTTTTTTTTAATTCTGAATTTAAAAAGTGAGATAGAATTTCCACATGTGGAAAGAGAAGTAATAAGTATATAGTTTAGCCAGATCTTCATGTCATTTTAATACTGTTGATTCCTGATCTTTTTATTTCTATTCTATAAAAACAGTTTTATAATTTCTTTAATCCATTTTACTATTTAAAAACTCACATTATCCCGTACAATTATTTTTTCTCATATTTGAAGATTGAAAATGTATTATTAAATCAGATTTTAGCAAGAAGTGGGGAAGCTTAAGGGTGGGCCATTATGTTCCCAAAGGAAGTCTTTCAGAGCCCATTTTCCATCTCAGCAATACCTATGCCTGGAGAAACATCCTCAGAAAATGGAAAATGTTTGATTCATGACGTTAATGCTCAAAATGCCCTTCTGTTTTTCAATTCCTTATTTAGAGGAACTAATTCTTAAACATCAAGGAAACACACTGTAATCTAGCATGTCTGAGAATATGGTGATACAGAAGGGACTTCCTCAACAAGCTAGGGCTGAAAGAGACTGGAAACAACAGCACTAATTAAATCATGACATCCCAACATTCTCCTCACTGTTCAAGACAAAACAACAGGGCCTCTTATTCACTTTGTGAAGCCAAAACCAAAGTAGAAGAGAGAAGCTCTAATTATAGAAAAGCCTGCACACAATGAAAGGCTAGTCACCGAGCAAAGTAATTATGTGTTTTTTTCTCAAAATCTTCAAACAGGGTAGAGGCTCCCCTTTGAAATTACATAAGATGATACCCAAGGGCTCAAAAAGTTGAGCCAGTGTCTTCTATATCCATTCAATAACCATGATCCTAGGATCCTGATGTTCAAAGCTACTCCACTGTTTCAGGAGAAGGAAGTCATGGGTTGCACCCAACATAGTAACTGCACACATATAAAAAGACTTGTCTGAAAGATCACTTTAACAGCCACATTTTCTATCATCTCTCTAAGCTAAATCATGTTCTCAGCCCTTGCTCCAGGCAAAGAGGACACTGCAAACTAGCAGAGGATATAATCACAGATCACACACTTGCAACGTGGGCGTGAGAAACCGTTTCCAGGGAGAAATGACAAACATACTGATGCACCCAAAATATGCATATGAGCAGGGATTCCATTGGGTGTTTGTAAAGTTGGCAAGAGCTTCAGAATTTGGTTCTCAAGGAAATAAGGCGGGTAAGGAATCCCCCCAAATGTCAACGTGTCTTCTTACCATCTGAACAATACTGGGCACATTGTGTGCAGTTGAAATGTGGCATTTAAAAAAGGAGGTTGAGAAACATGTTCCCCATGATTCTGACGTAAAATCAAGATGGCAGGCCCTCCTTAACTAGTAAAATATCAGTAGGGTCGGAACAATAAGGGCCCCCTCACCCACTCATGACTCAAATGCAAATACCCCCACAAAGAATCGTGGTCTCAGTGGGTCTGCCCAACTCCACAAAGCCTGGATTTTTTACCCAGTGGTTCCCCACACCTAGAAGAGCAGCACACTGTACTAAGCTCAAAGTGAAAACTCCATAAATGTTAGTGTAACAAGAAGGGAATGGGGCGCCTGGGTGGCTTGGTTGGTTGAGAGTCTGACTTTGGCTCAGGTCATGATCTTACAGTTTTTGGGTTTGAGCCCCGCATCAGGCTCTCCACTCACAGTGCAGAACCTGCTTGGGATTCTCCCTCTCCCTCTCTCTCTGCTCCTCCCCCTCTCTCTTTCAAAATAAATAAAGAAACTTTAAAAGAAAATAAGAAGGGAATGAAAATCCAAAGCCATAGAGTTTTAGTTAAGCAAATCTGGGGGAGGAGGAGGGGGGGAAAGGAAGATCTTAGACTTCATAGGAATTCTTTCAAAGTCTACATATACTTGTTTGAAATTGTAAACACCATAGAGTTATTTGCATCAACAGTCATATGTATCTGCTTGTATTCTTACAGATCGTGACAACTATTTTCAGAACATTTCTAAGAGAAAGTGACCATGTTCACTATTCTTTGTCATTTTAAACTTTCTTTTCTTCCTGCTTAGTTATTTAAATATCTATCGCTAGCCTGTCCAATCAGCTCCTGTGCACCTAACTACTGTCACTGGTGGTTCCTCCTTCAATTCACCTGCCCCACCCCCACTTAGATGCTTTTCCCTGCTGCTCCCACACATAGCGCTGTCCCATATTGAGCACACTAGCAAAGGCAGCCAGTGCCTAGTGAAGTCAATACCAAACAGCCCAGGCAGGTGAAGAGACCTTCTGTATTCCCCAAACCTCTGAAAAAGATCTTGTATCCCATCCCACAACATAGTCCTAGGATATCATCATTAATGTCTGATTTGGTGAAGACCAATTCCTTATAATTAGATCTTCAATGAAGAAAATTAGTCAGTTACCACAATCTATTTTCTTTCATACACCTCTCCTAGCAGCATGGCTCCATTATTTTGGCAGCTCCGAAGAGAAGATCTGAAAAATGTATCCTGGGTGGCAGAAAAGTGAATTGCGTTTCTTCTTTATTTATATAAAGCTCAAAGGAAAGCTCAAGGGAAAAGCTCAAAGGAAACAGGGCTACCTCCTAGTACAATATCATCATTCTATAAGTTTCCCAATTGTTAAGAACCCACTTTATTAAAATGTATTATGCACCAAATTATTGGTTTTTAATTAGAAAATTAGCATATATATACTTTGTTGCTGCATGTAGGAAGATAGAAATATGTTAGCAATGAATCATCCATCCTAACTCCTAAAATGTATAGTAAAGAGTACATGAAAAATAGCTCTATATTCTTTTTTGTTATAATCTGTTAAGCGGTTATTTCTCTTGGTAAAAGTATATTGAACATATACTGAAATACGTCTACACAGTAAAAGTAGTCAAATTAATTGCGAAGTTCTTTTCCTAATTGATAAATCACTATTTAGAAAACAGAAGTTGTATGGAGAAATATGTGTGACACAATGATGACTTACAGTACAATTGAATTTTTAAAATTTGAGTAATTAAAAAGACCCTGTCAGTCAATGTCAAAGTTTCGCTTGGATGTGCCAGTAACTTGACTTTACTGTGGTAACATGCAATATTCAAAACTCAAGAAAATACATGTAAATAGCCATCAGATTGTTGGACTAAACATGATAAAGAGTTTGAAAATCACTAAAAATTATAGGCATGGGTATTCCTATGGAAATTTGTTTTCTTTTCCTCTCCCATGAGACTAATATTAATGTCCCAGAGAGGGGCCAATCCTTTAGGCCTTCAAGGTCCTGAAGCATGGAGCAAAGCTGCTAATAACCCAAGACAGACAGATAGCTCGTTGTTATGAGCTACACACATTTTCATGTTGTTACCACAGCATAATTTAGCCTAAGCTGACCAAAACACCAAGATAAAGGCCAGAGACCCTACAATTTCATTAAGTAAACAGCCATGATGGTCGAAATGAGTCCTCTCTTGGTGTGCCTGGGTGGCTCAGTCGGTTGAGCGTTTGACTCTTGATTTTGGCTCAGGTCATGATCTTACGAGGTTCTTGAGTTCAAGCCCTGGGTCAGCCTCTGCACTGATAGCACAGAGCCTGCTTGGGATTCTCTCTCTTCCTCTTTCTCTGCTCCTCCCCTGATGTACTCTATCCCTCTCAAAATAAAATAAAATAAAATAAAATAAACATTAAAAAAAAAAGTCCTCTCTTAATCTAAAGCACAAGAGCAGTTTAAAGATGCACATTTGAGCATCTTACAAGATCTTCCTGGTTCTCATTCTCTTCCAGTTAGCCATTCCACAACACTTGCAGAACACCTACAACGTGGCAGGCACCAGGGCTATGCTTATGCGGTGGCTCTCGCTGGCTGGCTATAGGCTGGACGGCAGGAACACTGTCTGCTAATGTCTGTAGTCCCATTACCCAGCACAACGTCAGGCACGCATGCTAGGTGCTCGTTTGTCGTTTGCTTATCGTTGAAACGCACTTCAAAATGTAATGAACATTTGTACATAAGGCACAGGTAATAAAAGGGGAGTACTTAAGCGTGCCTGGGAAATAAAAAGACCTATCTTTTGAGAAGACATGAAAGAACAGGAGTTTAGAATCTAAGTTTCTTGGGAGAAGACAGTGTATACAAAGGCCCAAATCCTTTGGCATTGGGTATTATTTTGCCACCAACGGTACATTCAAAGAATCTTATAGTAGTTTCATTGATCAGAATTGATCGAGTCCTTTATATTTTCCTATCCCATATGGACTGGAATGCTGGGCTGATATCGGCAGCAGTACAGCAGAGTGTTTAAGAATATGGACTCTGGAAGTACAGTGCATAGGTCTGAATCTTGCTTCTGCCTCTTGCCAGCCATGTGACTTGGGCAAGTTGATTAACAACTCTGTGCTTCATTCCCTCATGTTTAAAGTGAGGATTATGGCAGTAATGTCTTTTAGGGGTGTTGTATGGACTCAACGAGATTCAGTGTATAAAGCATTTAAACAGTTTCTGGAACAGAGTAAACACTCTATGAAGGTGTTGGTCACTACTGAGTAAAGCCAGGGGAAGACTAGCAGCTAAACAGTCAGGTGTCTGTCTGTGACCCAGTCCTTTCCGGTATTTTTACCAGTAACTTGGATAAGGGACTCGAAGTCATTTTGATTTACAATTACGATAACACTTTATGATGAAAGAAATAATAAATATGGTATGTGCCAGAATCAAGATTCAAAATAACCACAAGAGAGTGAGTGGAACAATCAGAAAAAGCAACAATATATATTTAAATAGGGATAGATTTTAAATTCTTGCATTTAAATCCACAACACCATTCTCACAAGTTTAGAAATGGCAGGGGTAGGGGGAACCTGTTTTAAGAACAGCATGTATAGGGGCGCCTAGGTGGCTCAGTCAGTTGAGCGTCCGACTTCAACTCAGGTCATGATCTCATCGTTCGTGAGTTCAAGCCCCGTGATTGGCTCTGTGCTGACAGCTCAGAGCCTGGAGTCTGCTTCGGATTCTGTCTCTCCCTCTCTTTCTGCCCCTCCTCCGCTCATGCTCTATCTCTCAAAAATAAATAAACATTCAACATTAAAAAAAAAAAAGAATAGCATATATAAAACAGATGTGGGAGGAGTAAGTTTGATTAATTATAAGCTCTGCATGAATCAACAATGTGTTGTGGCTGCCAAAACAATGCTATGTCAGGCCCCATTAACTGACTTTAGTCTCTAGATTTAACAATCGTAGCAAAAATGTTCTAGCCTCCCCTGTATAGGCCAGCTTCAAACACAGTAAGAAGAGCATCGTAAACAATGACAACAGTGATGGCAGTGTAGACCGGAGAGTATCTACTGTCTGAGGGTCAGGGTCTCGGTTCAGATCTTAGCCTGCTCCTCCCTGGCCATGTGACCTTAAAGACTGTTTCTTCTGCTGTAAAACTCAGATAATATGCTCTATGTTCCAACTGAGACCGTAGCACTACCCAAGATGAAATTTTTTTCATCTTGGTAATGTGGTAAAATATATATGATATAAAATTTGCCGTTTTAAATATATAATTTAGTAGCATTAATTACATTCATGATGTTGTGCAACTGTCACCATTAATGATTTCCAAAACTTTTTCATCCTTCCAAAAGGAAATTCTATAGCCATTAGTCAGTAACTCCCATTTCCCCCTTCCCCCAGTCCCTGACAACCTCTAATCTGTTTTCTGTCGCTATGAAGGTGCCTATGCTAGATATTTCCCAAATGAGTTGTTGACAATTAAAATTGTTTGCAGGGCTTCTTGGGTGGCTCAGTTGGTAAAGCATCCAACTCTTGATTTTGGCTCACGGTTTGTGAGTTCAAGCCCCACATTGAATGCTGACAGTGGACCCTGCTTGGGATTCTCTCGCCCTCTCCCCCCACTCTCACTCTCTCTCTCTCTCTCTCTCTCATGAAAAATAAATATATAAATTTAAAAAAAATAAAAATGTTTGGAATTAGAATGGGCTTCTTTAGGGAGAGGTGATGTCCATGGTCACCATGTTCAAGTAGAAAATGGAAAATCCTTTCAAAAAAATGTTGTGGCAGGGATTCACTTTGAGTTGGAGTGAATGACTAGATTGTCACCCAGGTTTGGATACCCTCTACCTGTGCTAGAAGCTAGTTCTGGCCCCATCTTATCTTAGACGAAACTGAGGCACAAGCTTTGTCAGTAAGTAGCCCAAGGTCACACACACGGTCACGAAGAGAGCTATGGTTAGAACTGAAGTCTCCTGACGCACAGCCCTGCCCTGCATTCCACCCTCTGACGGCACTGCGCTCTGTGACCTACTTGTCCTACGGTTCTTGTAGTTTTCCTCCTAGATTCCCCCGGAGCTTTGTTTGATGGCTGCATCCACAGTCTTAAATGAAGAGTGATTTAATAACATCAAATTCTTCGCTTTATTGCCACATGATAAAAGCTGTTAGAAGATTAATCTGCAAGTATAAAAACACTTTGAATGACCATCAGAAAACAGACCCTCAGGTTTATAAGTCATGGACAGCCTCTGGGATGTCAGACTTTGAAAAAATTCTGCGATGAATTCTATGCGTATCCCGTGGCATACTTGGAGAAGCCACAGCAATCACTGCTTTTTTTTTTAAAAAAGTACAAATTTTGAGACTAGAGAGAGTTTTCAATTCTGATGTAATCCCCCTTAATATGTAACTAGACACAAATGTATATGGAAAAGATTCAATTTGGGTAAGATTCCAGATTCACTGTTTTGTTCTTTAAGACTCAAGCTATATCACTGGATTCAATGTCTAAAGAGAAAGCCAATATGTTCTTTTAAAATTTTACTACAGAACCAGTCTCTTCTTTAATGGTACATTATAAGAAATACTTTTCAGAGTAAATAGTAACCCAAAGTAAAAAGCTCTATTAAAAATTGCATTTTTACCAAATATCAAGTCTAGTATTTAGTAATTCATCCACAACTCAATAAAATTTCCCTATGGAATTTGTTCAAATTATCAGTTCCTATCTTTATATACACATTTTCCCCCCATCTGTATCCCAAGAGATCTGCCAGTAAAGACGAGGCTTTTTCTTTTAGTAATTTGTCCTATAAAAAACCAAAGGAAAACTTAGAAGCCAATGAAACAAATTCATCATATAAATATATTAAAAGAAATCTGGTTTTAGGGCCTCAGAAGTCAAAAACAAATGCAAAGACATTGCAAGACTCACTTACAATTGACCAATTGTTTTTTACCATATTGGTTATAAATATACATAGAGGCATGTATACATGCATGTAAGTGGTGTCTGTCTCACGTAACAAGAAATCCAGAGGTCAGCAGGCCAGGGAAGGGGCAGCTGCTCAATGATGGTGCTGGAAGGCTGACTCTTTCTATCTTTTTGCTCTACTCTCCTCAACACATGGACGTCCTTCCTCATGCTTATCACCTCAAAGCTGCCCAATGGTTTCTGCACTCCTGGCATCAAGCCACGTCTCTCCACTTTTCTGCCAGAACAAAGGGAGTGGAAAAAGGAGGCAGTAGTCCTTATATCAGGAAAGAAGAAGCTTTCCCAGAAACCCCCAGTTGATGTTGCCTCCAACAGTCACCCAGGACAGAAAGCCAGAGTCATCCAATTCCCTCCTCTTCTTAACCTGCAGCCCTACCATGCATCATGCGCATCTGTAAGTTGGTGGATTCCACTTCCTTAAAGTCTCGTGTCCATTCCCTCCCTTCTTTCCTCCATTAATTTCACCTTTGCCCAAGCTCTTTTCACCCCTTGTCCAGGCTGGTACAAAACCATCTTCCACACAGCCACCAAATTGGTCTTTCTGAAACACAAATGCGATTGTCCACATTCTTCCACCACACATCAAGTCTCAAACCCTTAGCATATATGATTCAACCTCTTCAGGTTCATCTATACTTTTCCCCTAAATGTACTTTCCAAGCATATGAAGCTCCTTATATATTCTTCCAGTTGCCCGTGATACTGTAAATCTTAATGCTTTTGAACATGCTATCATTTTCCCTGAAATTGCTTTCTCTGGTCTTCATTCATCTCGAAAAGTTTTACTCATTCTTTAAAATTCAACCCAAACTTTTCATAAGATAGATGATAGAGATAGAGATAGAGATAGAGATAGAGATAGATATCTCCCCATTATTATAGAACTTACTACACTGTATTCCAATGACTTATTTACATAAATGTCTTTCCTACTAGTCAGTGAGTTCCTATAAAGTATTATTATCTTATCTTCGACCACCTCTGCCTGGTACATAGCAGGTGATTAATAAATGCCTGTTGAATAAATGAAAGAGTAAATGACTGAAGTGGTGGTAATTTGATGGATGAAATCTAGGACACTGAAAAGGGTAAAATCATGATATAAGAATGATGAACTATTTTGTAGCAAGAAGATCTTTGTTGCCCCTAAAATGATATTGTTTATTTCTACGGGAGAGAAAGTAAATACTCACGTAAGTGAGTTTTCCAAATAACTGAAGTTTAACCTTTTAAGTTGAATAAAAACTAACAACAGTGCTAAAATATTATTGGTAAAAATATTTCCAAAAATGCATTACACATTTCCTTACCTTTTAAGGAGAGTACACTGAACCAAATTTAACCTTTTTCAATGACTCAGTGTCATAATTATGAAACTCAATTATTGTGGAGGTAGGAAGACGGTCTCCTCCCCCATTAAATGGCTCCAGACAGTTAACCACTTAGTCCTTTGCTAATTTTCTTTCTCTTTCACCATTTGGATTCTATCTAGCATCTTAAACTGTTGTAATTGTACAAGCCCTCAAAATCAGAGAATCACAAAACCATAAAATTCAAGAGCTTAAGGGAATCTTAGAGATCATTTAATCTATCAGTCTATCAAATTTTATAGATAAGAACACGAAGCCCTAAGTAAGTGAGCAGTCCTAGTCTAATTGGTTGCTTTTAATCTTCTATATTAATGGCTTTCAAACTGTGTTCTAAAGAGCACTCTCTTCAATTTCAGGTCAGGCCATAATGTCCATCTTCCTCTAAAATGCTAAGGGTAAACTTAATTTAAACATATATACTATAGGACGAACATACTTTCAATGATCTCTTAAAAATTAGGATCTATCTGTCCAGTATCAGAAGCTCGAGATATTTATTTTATTTAACAATAAAATCTCTTCTTGTGAGTTGTTTTGTGTGTGTGTTCTATATTGCTTTACTCACTAATAAAATCCTTATTGTTTATTCATTCCATGCCTCACAGCTGAATGCAGTGAATAACCAGACAACTCACTGAATAGTTGCTTCTACCCTGGTAGTTAGAAATTTGCAGGGCAAGGAAAAAGAAACACATACATTTACTAAGTACTCACTGTTGTGCAGACATGACCTTGACCCCCCAAAATCCTTCAGATGGATAATGTTGTCCTCACTTCATAGATAAGGAAACCAAGATCAAAAAGTTGTACAATTTACCCAAGGTCACACAGGTAATAACTGGTAGAGGAGAAATGTAAACCCAGATGCCTGATGCCACATCATGGCTGTCCTTAAGGGATTAGTAATCTATAGAGGGAGAAAGGCACATATTCAACTAAGTCCATAACAGTGCGATAAAAGCCACCATAGTGGTGTGGAAGCACAGAAGAGGAAGTAATTAATTAGACTCGAAAAGGTAAGAGAAGGTTACACAGTGACATTTGAGGAAAATCTTATTTATAGCAGTGAAAATAATAATAGCAAATGCTCTTACAGGAAAGGCCCATGGCCTTTCATTACTAACCTCACAGTAACTTTATTATTTCCTCCTTCTACAAAGGGAAGTGAGGCACAGATAGGTTAAAGTAACATAGTCAAGACCACACACACTAGGAAGTGGCTAAGTCCAGGGTTCCTTCCACATAGCTGCGCTCTGCTGAATCCTAGAAATGGAAAAAATGATGAAGGTGTCCCCAGGTGAGGGAAGAGGGAAGGGACTGGGGCAGAGGCATTAGCGTGCATGGGAAACAAAAAGTTCTCTGAGGTAAATGGAGCAGCTGAATAGAAGTGGAAACATTTAAATCAGATCACATCACCACTTCCCTCCAAACCCATCACTGGCTACTCACTGCATTTAAGAGAAACCTAAACTCTGTCTACTCTCTCTCCAGTGTCAACACTCACCACGCTCCCTCTCACTCACAGCCTCCCTGCCATGATGGCTTTCAGTTCCTAAAACTCACCAACCTCTTTCTTGCCTCAGAACCTTTACAAATGGTGGTGTCTCATTCTGAAATAGTGTTCCCCCCACTTTTACCTAGCTAACTCTTGAACATCCGCTGGTCTCCAACTAGCTATGGGTTAATCATACAGGCCTCGGAAACTCCCCACCTTGTGACAATATCTCACAGTAGCACCTTCACTTTTCCTTTGGAGCATCTACCCTACTTTGTCATTATCTGTCTGATGCTGTGGCCACAGACTCTAAGCTCCATGAAGGTATGGCTCGTGGCTGGCTTTTCTTCCCCTTGCTGTTCTGTTTTTGTTTCCCCACAACTGGCATATAATTAAATAGCAGAAGTTGAAGCTGTAATGGGGAGGGCACAATCTTTATCCTATGACAATAAGAAGGCACACAAATATAATCGAGAATTATGACAAGAGCCAACAGAGGTTTAAATAAAGCAAAACAAAACTTTGTGAAGTGTGGGTGAGGATGTGAGAAAGGCCAAGAGCTGAAAGGATAGTTGAGGATCACTTCAGCAATCCGGATGAGAAAGAGTGAGGGCCTGAACCAAGAGAATGAATTCAAGACTTTGAGGTGGTGTGGCTGGACGGGTTTGATGTGTGTGTGTGTGTGTGTGTGTGTGTGTGTGTGTGTGTGTGCCTCCTCTGTGCACTCTGTAAATACTATCTGCTTAGGAGGGTAAAGTAAAATATCAAAAAGTAAACTGGCAAGAAAAAGAAACCATTCTGCTCCCCCTAAAAGGAAAAGTTCAAAAAATAAAGACCGATCACTCCTCCTGGCCCTTTGACCCAGAGGAAATTGAGGAAAGAGTAACGGTTTTCCAAGGACAGGCTCTCTTCAACATGAAGCCAATCAAGCAAAGATGAAGTAAGAGAATTCTATGGCAAGACTGGGACTGCAGAGAAGTTTCCAGTCAATGGAATGAGGATTTCAAAGCATACTCGGTAAGAGGGTGTGAGTTGGGTTCCCCTGAGAAAGGATAAACCAGGGAAAGACTGAGAGTCCAAAAAAAAGGTATAAGCAGGGTAAATGTGACCTTATCTATGTAAAAATGGTGTAAAAAGAAAATCCACACATTGGAATGAGATCATGAGCCCCAAGACTGAGGGAAGCAATGGGCTGAAAGATTATATGGGAAGACCATGAATGGAAGCAGCCAGTGCCATCCCCCAAGCGCCTCTATGGCCTCCTTCCTGGGGGGAAGAAGAGAGGTGAGCCTGGGCCTGGCCTCCCATTACAGGCAGGGTTCCTGGTGGCTGCTCTGGCCACTGCAGATTCTACTCCTGAGTGGAACTCTCCTAAGACAAACAGTGAAAGCTGAGACTCCAATCATCTTTGTCTTCGATTTTTAAAATACTGTACCATCCTTTTCTTAAAAATGGAAACTTCTTGGTAACTATTCTCCCTAATTTCCTGCATTTGAGCGAAATCTAAAGGTTACTTTAAATATAAAGTTCATCTTATCGACAGCATCTGGGAGTCTCTACAGTAAATCTATTTTTATTTCATGTTGAGCAGTAGTAAAAAGTGTACTGAGAGTAGACGGCACCGGGGAGCTGCCATTTTCACACCTCCAACCATCGCTCGTTTCCTCTTGCATATGTCGTGGTGCAAGAGCCAAACTCCCAACTTCTGATTTCCCAGAGTCGTTTAAAATCATGTCTCGGGTGCTTCTGGGTTGTGATAGACTGCCCCCACTTCTATCTACACCCTGACAGCTTGGGAATGGGACAGGGAGGCGAGGATAGGGAATGGGTACCATTCCAGAGGAGGTATGAAGGGCTAAGCTAACATTTCCTGTTGCTCAAGTTAACAGTTAGCATAGGATGTAAGGCTGGGTCCCTCGGGTAGTTCTCAACATTCCGGAAGATAGTCCTTCCTGGTGGGGACTTGAAGATATTCAGAATTCATGCCCACAGGAGGCAACTGTGTTTGGGGGAGGCAGCCTTTAGAGATACCTGAGAGGAGGGGCACCTGGGTGGCTCAGTCGGTTAAGAACCCAACTCTTGGTTTCGGCTCAGGTCATGATCTCCCTGCTTCATGGGTTCAAGCCACATCGGGCTCCATGCTGATAGTGCAGAGCCTGCTTGGGATTCTCTCTCTCTCCCTCTCTCTCTACCCCTCCCCTGCTCTCTCTCTCTCTCTCTCAAAATAAATAAACTTTAAAAAAAATTTTAGAAATGCCTGAGAAGGGAAGTTTGTTAAGACAACCACCAGCTGCTCAAGACAGCCATGGGAGGGGCCACCCCTGCCCACCTCCAACTTCAGGCACAAGCTCCTGACCTCTGAGACTACTTCCTCACCCAGGGCAGGAAGCTTAAAGGATCACTTGATTCATTCAGTAGTGGGTTCAGAATCAAACCATCTTGACCGCTGGTGCCTATTCTCTGTTACAGGGCCTCAACCTCACAGAAAAAAATACCACTACTCCCTTAATCTTTTCTATTTCATCCTGTCTCATTTTCTTCAGGGTGCATTCCACTTTCGCCTCATTACTATGTTCAACAGGACAGCGTCTCTTTCTCAGTTTTAGTCTATAGCGGTCTCATTTCTCTGAATCCATTCCTGCTTCCCTTGAATCACTTCTTCACCAAACTCTTTGTACAGACATGGCAAACTTCTGGAAAGAGGACTGTGCACTTATTAATGCCTTTACATTCTTCCCTCAGGCCAATATAAAATGATGTCTAACCTGGTGCTCTGAAACGACACCTAAACTATTTTCACAAAGATCGCCAACAGACTTAAAAAAAAATTTTTTTTTAATGTTTATTTATTTTTGAGACAGAGTGTGAGCAGGGGAGGGGCAGAGAGAGAGAGAGGGAGACACAGAATCTGAAACAGGCTCCAGGCTCTGAGCTGTCAGCACAGAGCCCGATGCGGGGCTCGAACCCACGAACCTCGAGATCATGACCTGAGCCAAACTCGAAGCTTAACTGACTGAACCAGCCAGGTGCTCCCCCAACAGGCTTGTGATTGCCAAAAACAGTGAGTTCTCAGTGGTCCTTTTTTTTGGAAATGTTTATTTTTGAGAGAGGGAGAGAGGAAGAGAGAGAGAGAGAGAGAGAGAGAGAGAGACTGCACGTCAAAGAGAGAGAGAGAGAAAGGGAGACAAGAATCTGCAGCAGGCTCCAAGCTGTCAGCACAGAGCCTGACATGAGGCTCAAACTCACGAACTGTGAGATCATGACCTGGGCCAAAGTCAACTGCCTAACCGACTGAGCCACCCAGGTGCTCCACTCAGTAGTCCTTTTTGATTACCTCTTCCAAGACAGTGTGCTCTTTTGACTCTCCTCTCACCATCTGGCCATTGCCTCCACCTTCCTTCTCCCTACAGCTTCAGTGTAGATGATCTCAAGACTGTCAACCTTCCTCTTCTCTATGTGCCCCTATTATGTGCATTCTCTCACTTGGCTTCCACTAATAGCTTTTGTGCCAGTGACTCCCAAACCTAACACTGGCTCTGACCTCCTACTCCTGAACTAAAAGTCTGCATTTCTAACTCTTTCAAGCACCTTCTGGATATATGAGTCCCTCAAATTCAGCACAAAGCTGGACTGTCCTTTCTCACACCCAGGCAAATGTGACACCTTCCTGTTCCTCAGCACTTACATTAAGTTCTATTGCTTGTAACTATCACACATCTTCCTGATGTACCCTTCTGTGAGCTGTTTCCATGTCCACTGCCCTTATCTGGGCCCTCCAGAATCTTCATGAGGACCAGCAGAAAGATAATAGGAGGAGCTTTGGAAATCAGACGAACTGGATTCCAGTTTTTTGGGTTTTTTTTTCACTTAATAGCTGTGTACATCGGACAAGTTATTTAACTTCTTTAAGTCTTAGTTCCCTCATATGTTAAATGGAGCTAGTACTTAGAACTATTATAAGAAATTTGGTGAGGTAAATGCAATGCTATTCACAGTGGCTGGCACGCAGTAGCCACTCATAAAGGTTATTTTTTTTCATTCACTATTCTCTTTACTTCCCCAACCCCCTGCCTGTCTCTGAGCTAGAGTACTCTGCCTTTAACTCTCCATCATTCTCTTCCGATACACACTCAACACTCAAACCGGTTTCTTTCTTTTTCTTTCTTTCTTTCTTTCTTTCTTTCTTTCTTTCTCTCTTTCTTTCTCTCTTTCTTTCTTTCTTTCTTTCTTTCTTTCAACTTTCTAAATCAGATTACTTTCTAAATCAGGTTACTTTCTAAATCAGATATCCACTCAAGTCAATCTCTGATTAAAAAAAGAAAAAAAAAGTCACAAATTGTCATTGCCCATATAACAGACGACCTCCTTAGTATGGGATTTATGACCCTTTAGAAATCTAACTTCAAGCTACCTGTCCACCTTACAAATTCACCACTCCTTATTTTTTTAAGTTTTTATTTCTTTTGAGGGAGGGTGAGCAGGGGAGGAGCAGAGAGAAAGAGGAAGAGAGAGGATCCCAAGCACGCTCAGTGCAGAGCCTGACACGGGACTTACACCCCATTTGTTAGAACTGCTCACCACTACTTATTATATAACCTACACGCCTTATGTATCTATATTGTCAAGCCTTGGTTTCTTTAGTGTAGCCATCCCATCTTCAAGGTCGTCCCCGCTTTCATTTCTAGCTGATGAAATCAAATTTCTATTTGCATAAGAACCAGTTTCTCCCCCCAAAATTCCTTCTTATTAATCTGGCACATTGCATTCATTCATTCATTAATTCACCAAACTTTTATTAACTGAGAGCCAGGCATTGCACTAAGTCCCGGGGATATGAAGCCAAAGAGGATGTGCTACACCATTAACCAGTATACAGTCTCGTGGGGGAGATGGGTATATAGACGATTCCAGTAGAGAGTGATAAGTGAAAGGATAATGCAGTGGCTCTCAATCTAGTGGTATATTAGAATCCCTAAAGTCAATTTTTTTAAAATGCTAATGCCTAGGTTCAACCACCAGATATTCTAATTTCATTGGTTTGTGGTGCCTTTTTTTTTTCTAAGCTCCTCTGACATAGTCGTGTGAAATGAGGGTTGCAAACCCCAGGATAGAGCTGTGTAAACAGAACATGGAAAACACACCTTGTAACTGGCACTTTTGGCTGCTCCACAACATATGGTCCCTTCTTCTTCATTCCTGTCTGCTCGGGCATGCACCCTTTCTCCATCCAGCTTGGGAGATATTGCCCGGTCCCCAACTCAGTGGTACATTCTGATTGTTCTTTCTTGTGACTGGTTTATGAGTAGGCAAGAGAACTCATTCTAAACAAGGATACCTAAGGGGAGGTCGGCTATTGGAAATTGAGAAAAGCTTTCCTAATTCCAAGAAAAACATACCAAAAGAGATAGTCTTCTTTTGGCCTTTGGACACTGCTATGCCTGCATATCGTAAACATGAGTGGATCTGAGATCCAGAAAGGACCTGGGTTCTTGAGGCCACTGTTAGGTTACTGCATCAAACAACCCTAATGTTGATCTACCTGTGCATTTCTTAATGTATGCAATAATAAATCTCCCAATTGTTTATGATACTTTGAGTCCGTTTTCTGTCTGCATGCAGTAGATGGCATCCTAAGTCTATACAACCAAACCAAACTTGGAGATCACGGAAAACAGCTCAGAAAAGGGGTCTTCATCAAGGCAGTCGGGAAGCAGGAGAAACAAATAAAGAGACATGGATATAAACACATAAGATATTCTGGGAACTGCACATAGTTCAGAGTGGCATAAAGATGAGGCTGGAAAGATGGTATTCTGGGGCAAGAACTTGAGGAGCCTATGCTGTGGTGGATTAAATATGGCCACAAAATCTTTGCAGCTTCTTTCAAGAAGCAGAGTTGATTTTCACACCTCATGAATCTGGCTGGCCTCATACTTGCTTTGACCAATAGAATGTGTCAGAAGTGATGCTCTGTAAGTTCCAGAGCCGGGGCCTGGCTCTCTTGAAATGCTGCCCTGAAGCTACCATACTGTAAGGAAGGCGACCTAACCTACTGAAGGATGAGAAGCCAGTGGAAGAGAAGTGAGGCACGTCAGCCACACCGGTACCAAGTGCTGGGCCTGCGAGGCCATCTTGGCCCACGCAGCTATTCCAGCCATCATCTGACTGCACGTGAACCTCCCAGCCAACCCACAGAATTGTAAGAAATAGTAAGTCATTGTGGTAGGGAGCCACTAGATTTTGGGTGGTTTGTTATGCAACCATAGGTACCTGATGCATGTGCCATGCCAAGATGTTCGGACTTTACTTTGAAAACCATGAGGAGAAACCGGATTAAATTCACGTTTTAGAAAAATTGCCTTGGCAGCAGCATGAGGAATGGGCCTGGAGTGGGGGCAGGTGGGAGGTGGAAGGACTGGTTAAAAGACTTTTGTGTTGTTGGAGCTGAGAAATCATGTGGACCTGAAGTAAGACAGTGGCAGAGGGAAGGCAGACAAGAGTCACTGTGCATGACGGCAAATGAAAGTTATAGTGTGTAAAAGAGAAATGCAAATTAGGAATTACTCACCGTTCTCAGGACTAAGTAAACAAGTCGATGGGAGTGCCCTTCACTAAGAGGGACTCTGGGAGGAAAAGAAAGCTTAATGTAACTGCGGAACATCTAAGGAGAGTACTGCAAGGAGTTGTGAACATTCAATGTTTAATGAATAAATTAGTATGATTAATCGGGGTGGGTACCATAGTGTTCTAGTCCAGCGATCTGTGGTCATATGGCATAATGTGAGTTGTCTCTAAGTCAAGTAAGTTTTCATGGTGTGAACTCATTTTCGTGATACTTCATCGGAATAGAAAGGAAAAGGAAAGGTAAGATTTGATGCGCCCCCAAATGCTCGCAAATCCACATGTGGTTCAGTTGATGTGCATTAATCTGTAATTCTCAGGAAATACCACTAGTATCTAGTGTTCCAATCTGAAAGCGCATTCTGAGGGTATCCAGAGGGTAGCGCCATGACACAAGTTCTCTCTCTTTGTCCTGCAGATTCTTCACTTACCTCCCCACCTGTAGAGTAAGGGGCTTCCCTAACTCCATGCTAGAAAGAGTTGAGACTATCTCCAGGCCAGATATTTTGTCAAGTGAGCACAATCCACGATTTATTTTGTAATAAACTACAAAGGCTACAAACCATTTTAATATGCACATGTAAACACCGGCTTACCTTTGAAATTGATTAAAATAGCAAGTAAATGGCTGGGAACCAATCTCATCTTTCCAGTACTGTTGCCAATTCATGACACTTTCCAAGTTCTTCTGATTTTCTCTCTTACAGGGAGGAATATAGGAGCACTAACAAAACAGAACACAGAAAATAAAACTATTAGTCTACAAAATGTTGAGAGGTAGTCCTTTTTTTTAATAGAGAGATGGTATTATGCACATGGTAAATCTAATTCTGATCCACCTAATTTTTAATACAACCAAAGTGAAATTGTTAAACCATGTATCAAATTTTCAATTTGGAACAATTACAGAAAATATTCCAATAACAAAAATGTAGCAAAAAATAATCTTCAGTAATTACAGTATGAGAATAGATTACAAATAATTAGATACAATGTAATAGCAAATTAAAAGCATAATATACTCTCTTTTTTCTGTGGGCCTGCCAAGCAAAAAAAAAAAAAAAGAAAAAGTTAATTTTTATCCCAAGTTGCTATCTATGGACCTTGATATTTTCCTCTTCCACTTTTAACTCCCAAATCAAGCACTTGGCTCTCCTCAGATGCTGCTCTCAACTGCTGAAACTCAAGTTTTCTTTTCTTACATTCTCTTGGACAATAAAATCAGCAGAAAAGTTCCGCCCCCAAGTACATAATCAATGCATTTTGCTAACCAATGCCTTTTCCTAGCGCTGCCTCTAACAAAGTAGTTCTCTCTGAAGGGACCCAATTACTCTAAGCAATTCAGAATCAGCAGATTTGGAAAATTATTCTTAACTCTAGATGTTAAAATTAACCATTAGCATTCTAATCCATTTTCTCTGATTCAGGTTTTTTTTAAGTTTTTGTTTTTGTTTTTGTTTTTTTTAAGTAATCTCCACACCCAGCATGGGACAAAAACTCACGACCCTGAAATCAAGAATTGGACTCTCCACTGACTAAGCAAGCTAGATGCCCCTCCAATTCAGATTTTTATAATAATGATGATCACAGTGCAAATTTACCCTTATCGAGTGTTTACAATATGCCAGCCACTGTAATAAATACTTAGCGGGCTTTAACCATGTGCTTCTTACAACAACCCTAAAATGATCTCTTATTTTACAGATGAGTAAACTGAGACTTCTGTCCACTCTACAGCTGGATGCTGGTGATTTTATCACATTCAACTCCCAGATGTTCTATCAAAGTTTCAGATGTTGAGAAGAAGAAAAACAAAACAAAACAAAACCAGTGACTTTATAGTAGAATTTGATTCGCATTATTTTACAGCATATAACTTGTCAACACCTTGCCACTATTTTCTGGTTAAAATAAAAACTTTTCAGTATGATGTACAACCTTCTTCAAGATCTGCCCTCCCCCTCCTGTGGGATGCAGCCATTTAGAAGCACACAGTCCCCAGATCTTCCACGTGCTGTCACACCTACTGGCTGGTACATGCTCTTCTCTCTTCTTTTAATGCCCTTTTCCATTTAGTCCCCTTCTTTCAAGATGCAACTCTGGGGCATCTGTCTGGAGGAACCTTCTCTTCCTCACGTGACAGTTAAGTCCACCTCATTTGTCCTGCCACAGGCATCATACCCCATGCAGCCACAGCTGTAATCACCGTATCCCACTGGTTTGTTTTCTATCAGCTTCCTCAATTTGCTGGCAAGTTGGAAGAGGGCTCTTTTTTTTTCCCCCTGCATCTTCACACTTAGGGCCATGCATGGTAATAGTGAAATCTCAAAAATGCTGGTAGAATTAATAATAACACACTTACATAAGTTTTTTTTTTATTCAAGATGTTGAAGCCATTTTCATAGTAGTTAAATTTCTTTAAATTAATACAGAAATATTTTCAAATTTTAGTAAATTTGGTTACTTTCTGTTATATGTAACAAATCCACAACATGTTATGCAAATCTTATTTTAATGATTGGATAACTGGATATTTACCTTCTGTACATACAGTTAGTGTTCTCTTAATAACAGTGTACGGATTTCAAGCGGTATTACAAAGCTGTAATCATCAAGACAGTATGGTACTGGCACAAGAACAGACACTCAGATCAATGGAACAGAATAGAGAACCCAGAAATGGACCCACAAACGTATGGCCAACTAATCTTTGACAAAGCAGGAAAGAATATCCAATGGAATAAAGACAGTCTCTTCAGCACATGGTGCTGGGAAAACTGGACAATGACATGCAGAAGAATGAACCTGGACCACTTTTTTATACCATACACAAAAATAAACTCAAAATGGATGAAAGACTTAAATGTAAGACAGGAAGCCATCAAAATCCTTGAGGAGAAAGCAGCCAAAAAGCTCTTTGAACTTGGCCATAGCAACTTCTTACTCAACACGTCTCTGGCGGCAAGGGAAACAAAAGCAAAAATGAACTACTGGGACCTCATCAAAGTAAAAAGCTTCTGCACAGCAGAGGAAACAATCAGCAAAACTAAAAGGCAACCAACAGAATGGGAGAAGATATTTGCAAACGACGTATCAGATAAAGGGTTAGCATCCCAAATCTACAAAGAACTTATCAAACTCAACACCCAAAAAACAAATAATCCAGTGAAGAAATGGGCAGAAGACATGAATAGACACTTCTCCAAAGAAGATATCCAGATGGCCAACCGACACATGAAAAAATGCTCAACATCACCCATCATCAGGGAAATACAAATCAAAACCACACTGAGATACCACCTCGCGCCTGTGAGAATGGCTAACATTAACTCAGGCAACAACAGATGTTGGTGAGGATGTGGAGAAAGAGGATCTCTTTTGCACTGTTGGTAGGAATGCAAGCTGGTGCAGCCACGCTGGAAAACAGTATGGAGGTTCCTCAAAAAATTAAAAATAGAGGGGCGCCTGGGTGGCTCAGTCAGTTAGTGTCCAACTTCAGCTCAGGTCATGATCTCATGATTCATGGGTTCGAGCCCCATGTCGGGCTCTGTGCTGACAGCTCAGAGCCTGGAGCCTGCTTCAGATTCTGTGTCTCCCTCTTTCTCTGCCCCTGCCCACTCACTCCGTCTTTCTCTGTCTCTCACAAATGAATAAACATTAAAAAAAAAAATTAAAAATAGAACTACCCTACAACCCAGCAATTGCACTATTAGGTATTTATCCAAGGGATACAGGTATGCTGTTTCGAAGGGGCACATGTACCCCAATGTTTATAGCAGTACTATCAACTATAGCCAAAGTATGGAAAGAGCCCAAATGTCCATCGACGGATGAATGGATAAAGATGTGGTATACACATACAATGGGGTATTACTCAGCAATCAAAAACAATGAAATCTGGCCATTTGCAACTATGTGGATGGAACTAGAGGGTATTATGCTAAGCGAAAGTAGTCAATCAGAGAGAAACAAATACATGACTTCACTCATATGAGGACTTTAAAACACAGATGAACACAAGGGAAGAGAAGCAAAAATAATATAAAAACAGGGAGGGGGACAAAACAGAAGAGACTCTTAAATATGGAGAACAAACTGAGGGTTACTGGAGGGCTTGTGGGAGGGGGGATGGGCTAAATGGGTAAGGGGAATCAAGAAATCTACTCCTGAAATCATTGTTGCACTATGTGCTAACTAACTCGGATGTAAATTTAAAAATAAGTAAGTAAATAACAATGTGACATATAAAGCTAAAGCTTTCTGTGAAATCCTGAATTTTGAGTTCTGCCAAAGCAGCTGTTAGGCTTAGAAGTCATGGAGGCCAGTAGATAGGGCTCCAGTCCTACTATCTCTTGGGTGTTTGGACTGGAACAAATTAGTTCTGTTTTCTGGACTTCATTTTTTCTCATCTGTAAAATCTCCCAAATAATGTCTAGCTCTATATTTCTTTCTATGATTCTCTTCTTGGAAGTGCATCAAGATAGGACCCAGCAGAAGACAGGACTACACTGTTGCAGTATTTTTCCCAGAAGAGATCCTGAGCACTGGGGAAGTGGCTGGGAAGCCTGACTGAGCCAACCATTCCAGCCAGCAAAATGGACAGTTGTGGTAGGTCCTTTCTTGGAGACCTGTACTTAGCTTAGTGTTCATAAGCAGCCTCTGCCATGTTTTTATTACTTACCACAATGTGCTGGACATTTCCTTGACTTCTATTAAAACATTTTTTTTTTCTATACCATGGTCAGTGACTGTATCAAGTGAGAGTAGGTGGCACCTGATTGTGCTCTTTGAAGGGAAGAAGTGTGAAACAAAAATCCACTGGAGTGTTTTTTGCAATGGCTACGCTCAACACAAGGGGTTTACTAAACATTTTAGGGACTAACAACAAGCACCAAATGTAATTAAGGCAGATTTTTAAATTTTGCAAATTAACTCAGTTTGAAGCCTTGCTATTTGTTTTTTTTGTTTTTTTGTTTTTTTTTTTCGGGGGTGGGGGGGGTGGGGGTGGGATGGGTTTAAAAGAAATACCTCCACCAAATGACAATTCTATGATTTGACCAGAAGTCACATCCACATGTTTCTGGAAAGGTCAGATAAAAACTTTCAGTGAGTGAGTAGAGTGTGTATCAGGTATGTTGTGGTTTCATATGGGAAAAAAGAAATATTCCTTGCCTTTAGGATACTTTTCTAAGTTTATTTATTTTTGAGAGAGAGAGAGCACGCATGTGCGGGGAAGGGGCAGAGAGTTCCAGGCAGGCTCCAGGCTATCAGTGAGGAGCCCATCTTGGGGCTCAATCCCACAAACTGTGAGATCATGACCTGAGCTGAAATCAAGAGTCAGACGCTTAACCTACTGGGCCACCCAGGCATCCTGCCTTTAGGATACTTTGAGACAGTGTTGGTGGATTTTTAGAAGTCTTTTTTTTTTTTTTTACATTGGGAAAAATGCCTGTAATCAAAATTCAAGTATTTTTTTTTTCATGCATCACATTCTTTCCAGGAGTATCATAGATGAAATAATGAGCTTAGGGGTGCCTAAGTGACTCAGTTGGTTAAGCAATTGATTCTTGGTTTCAGCTTAGGTCATGATCTCATGGTTCATGAGTTTGAGCCCCATGTTGGTCTCTGTGCCGACAGCATGGAGACTGCTTAGGATTCTCTCCTTCTTTCTCTGCCCTTCCCCTGCATGTGCTTTCTCTCTCTCTCTCTCTCTCTCTCTCTCTCTCTCTCTCTCTCAAAGTAAACAAACATTAAAAAAAACCCAAAACTATTAAAATATGAGTTTATAATACTCTAGTAACTTCTAAAGCTCACATCGCCTTAAAAGGAAAATTTTTATTTTTTGTATATAGAGAGAGACTGTGAGAGGGGTAGGAGAGCAGAGGGAGAGAGTGAGAATCTTAAGCAGGCTCCATGCTCAACAGCGAGCCTGACTCAGGACTCTTGATTTCAGCTCAGGTCATGATCTCATGGTTGGATCTCATGCAGGATCGAGCCCTGCACCAGCTATTAGCAAGGAGCCTGTTTGAGATTCTCTCTCTCCTCTCTCTCTCTGCCCCTCCCCCACTCATGCTGCCTCTCTCTCTCTCTATGTCAAAACAAACAATCACTCAAAAACAATATCAAAAAAGTGACACAAACCTTAAGTTCTTAAAACTCATTATTGTTCATTTTCTTGTACTTTGATTCTCCCATTAATTTGTCTTTTAAAATTTCTGTGAAGCCTAACTCAGATTCTCCCTAGATCCCTTCTCAATTCAGGTGGATCAGCATAGATTAAGAATTTTAAAGTAAGTAATAAATACCAATCCAAAGCAGTGTTCCAGGGGGGGAAAATTGGAAATTCAGTCAGAGACTCCTTTCCTCTCTGGACTGTTCAGACCTGATGGGTTTCCAGGCACTATAACAGCTCCACCATGAATAGCTCACCATTGGGGGAGGGGCACAAATGATAATGTAGACCACCATATCATCAGCAACATCACTTTCATCATCATGACTAACATTTATTGATTATATGTGAAGCATCTCATCATGGCAAATCTATTAATCCAAGTGAGCAAATATTATAATCACCTATGTTTTACAGAAGAAAATGAGGGCAGAGGTTTAAGAAAACTTTCCCTCAGTCACAATGGCAAATGGGAAAGTTGGGATTCAGATTGCAGAGTGTCCTTAACCACTGCCCCACACTGCGCCGTGTCTCTATCTCTAGGGCTTCCCACTTTTCTCTCTTTGGAGCTCCCTGCTTTGGGGGGAAGGAAGATGCCTTGACTTTTGCCTCCCTCTCTCAGAGAACCAGTGTAATGATTCTCTGGGAATGGAATTGGTGTAGCCCTCCCGAAGACTGATGGGTCAAGGCAGGCTGGGGCAAAGCTTTGTTTTCCCGGTATCTTCTCAGAGAAGTGCATTGTAAGTCTTTGCCTGTTCCCTCCTCTCTCCATTTGGCTCCAGGGGTGGTTTTTGGTGCCATGGATGTAATTTCACTTAGGTGAATTTACAGACACGATGTCTTTGGTCATAGAGGACAATGAGCGTTCCCTGGGAGAAACTTCTTCATTCAATTCTGACCTTTTTTGTTTCTCATTTGCAAAGGCAGCATTTCCCAATTTCTAATATTATCACCCAAATAACCTTCACTATTGTCTGTGTCATTTGCTGCCTAAACTTGCATGAAATCATTTTCTTTAAAAAGTGAAGACAAAAAGAAGAATGTGATAAAATATATTTGTTTGATGCCTACCTGGTAGAAAAAAATTTTTTGACTTTTGCATTTACGCACCAAGTTGACAGAATCGAGTGGGCTAAGACTTCAGTGAGTTTATTAAGGGAAGATACAATCATCATTTGATGTGGAATATTTGATTATGTACTTATTATGACTTATTTTTCCATTATCTTATTTTAGGGTTTATCAAGATTTATAATAGCATTCTTTGCAGCCTATCACAATGGATTTATATTTTAATAGTACCCTCTTGAGTGTGTTCTTTTGTGTCTTCAGGATTGCATTTCAATCATGTGGGCAGAGTAGGCAGAATTCACTTTCTTCCTTTACTGAATCATTTAAAAAACCATTGCACAATACATGTGATCCATTTAAACATCGGGGAGCGAGTCTATGTTAGACATTATCTAAGAAACAGAAATGGAGAAACTTTTTTTCTTCCAGTTTCTTTACTGACTTCAGTTGGTTAGGGAGGGTAGTATTGAAAGACATAATACTAGAATGGATTTAGCTGATTAAATAATTTCTGAAGTAAACTTGATTAGAAAATGAATTCTTGGGGCTCCTGGCTGGCTCAGTCAGTAGAGCCTACAACATTTTCCTTTTTTTTTTTTTTTTTTACATTTTTTTAAACGTTTTTTATTTATTTTTGAGACAGGGAGAGACAGAGCATGAACAGGGGAGGGTCAGAGAGAGGGAGACACAGAATCTGAAACAGGCTCCAGGCTCTGAGCTCTCAGCACAGAGCCCGCCGCGGGGCTCAAACTCACGGACTGCGAGATCATGACCTGAGCTGAAGTCGGCTGCTTAACCGACTGAGCTACCCAGGCGCCCCCCCCCCACCTTTTTTTTTTTTTTTTTTTTGAGAGAGAGGGCAAAAGTGAGCAAGGGGCAGAGACAGAGAGAGAGAGAGAGAGAGAGAGAGAGAGAGAGAGAGAAGTGGGGCTCATCCGAAGCAGGGCTCAAGCACATAGGATGCAGGGCTTGAGTTCACAAACCACAAGATCATGACCTAAGCAAAAGTCAGATGCTTAACCGACTAAGCCACTCAGGTGCCCCTAGAGTATGCAACTTTTCTGATCTTGGGGTCGTGAGTTTGAGCCCCACGTTGGAGAGATTCCTTTAAAAAAATTTTTTTAATTAAAAAAAAAAAAGAAAATGAATTATTGAAACATTATCTACTGGAACACGGGTCTAATTATATTTTATCCTATAATTCCCCATTTTCTGAAATCCTGTAAGATATATGTGTCAGCTATGATGTGTAACTTGAATGACAGCTTTGGACAATATAAATGTATAATCAGGAAAACACTGTGGAATAAAAAGTGTAACTGAGCCATTTATAAACTCCATAATGTTTCATATGCCTCGACTTCATTAATTGTGTATACGCACACACCTTATGAATGCACGTTAACTTAACAAACACATACAAAATTACATGTCAGCTAAAAAAAAAAAATTAAATTCTAGGGCAGGTGGCTCCAGAATCTGTATCCATACCTGAAAGCTAAATGAAAATAATCTTGTGGAAGAACTTGAAGATCAAACAAATGGCTTAGAAAACAAAAAGCAAGGCTGACTAAGAATAGGAGAAGCTACAGTAAGTTCTTCGGAGAGAACATGGTGCCCAGCCTACAGCATGTTTGTCAAAGTCTGTTCCAAAGACCACCTGGATTGTTCATCAAAAAGGGCCACCCTCCCGAGAGTCTGATTCAGTCAGACCAGGAATCTGTATTATTAACAGCTCTCCTTCACCCTTGGAATGACACATTTTTAGGACTGATAATTTAAGCAACAAGCCATTCTTGACTGCTGAGTACAGGACAGTGTGCAAAGAGGAGATATTACTCACCCTTTATTTGTCTCTTCCCTTCCTTCCCAGGAGGGTGCCTTGTAGTAGTAGCATGAGTAGTAGCTTATTCACAAAGTGCTTTGTGATTACAAAAGAGGAAGTGGAGATCTTGGCTTTGGGGGTATGACAGAGGCTTCGCAAAAGAGATGGTTTTGATTTGTGTTTTTTAGGTTGAACAGGAGTTTGCTTCTCAGAGAATGGGTGGGGAAGGTGATATTCTGAGAAGAAAAAATGGAATGTGCAATGACTTTGTGTATAAATGTTCCAGAAAGACTGAGTCATCTAATGTGCTTGGAGGATAGAGGGCATGGGGGATGGCGTTGAGAAATGCCCAATTATCTGAACTACTACTCACTAAAAATTGCTTCTCTCTCCTTAAATGCTTCAATGAGAAACTGCTTGCTACCTCCTGCAGAGTATTCCCACCCACCCACAAATTTATTGTCATGTGTTGATACTATCTGCATTCTGTAATTCAGTAATATTCATTTAACTTTCAGATTCAAGCAGACTGTTAAGGTTGGTGGTACTATTAAAACCGAGAAAAGTTGCAAATAACACTCCACTTTCAAGAGAAAATAGTTCATTCATCTTTAGAGTTAGAAAATAAAAATACCGTGTCTACTAAAAATAGAGGTTAAGTCTAAATAGAAAAAGTCAAACCAAAACAAGAAGTTTTAACCCGGAAAAAGCTCAATAGTTACTATTTATAACAAGCATGACAGTACATGTAAAAATGTGTTCAATGGCATATGACTGTAACTTAAAATCTTTGAGATGACCAATCCTCATGACCATACAGAACACTGAAATGAAATAAAACTTTCTTAAATTTCATGCACGCATTCAGATATGCTCATCGATGGCATTATTTATGTATTGTATGTATGCTGTAAAGAGCACACATTTTAATGTGTGTATACATATTTAATGAAATATGACAACCACCATTTGTTTGAAAAAGACCAGCAAGCCCTATCCATGCTAAGTCCCCTTTAACCAGGATTGATTGTGTTGATAAGAACTTGATGTTTCTGGGGCGCCTGGGTGGCACAGTAGGTTAAGCATCTGACTCTTGATCTTGGCTCAGGTCATGATCTCACAGTTTCTGAATTTGAGTCCCACATACAGCTCTGCACTGATAGTGTGGAGCCTGCTTGGGATTCTGTCTCTCCTTTTCTGTGCCCCTTCCCCACTTGTGTGCGTGTTCTCTCTCTCTCTCTCTTAAAATAAATAAAGTTAATTAAAAAATAAAAAATAAAAAAAACTTGATGTTTCCTACTTGTGGCAGAATGAGTTTTCCAAAGATGGCTGCACCAATATGTATCCCATTTCCTAAGCCATTTCATAAGTCAATGTGACATTGACACTATTCTCAGTGTACAGCTTTATCTTTCCTTCTTTAGAACATGGATGAGTCTATGATCCTGTGTGACTTCCAAGGCTAACTCAGAAAAGGTGACATAGCTTCTGCCCGTAACTCTCTCTTGGGAATGTCTGCCTTTGGAATCCAGACACTATTCTGTGAGGAAGCCAAAACTGCCCTGTGCAGAGAGATCACACTATAGGCTGGTGTGGAGAGGAACCGAGACCCCCCCACCCAATAGCCAGCATCAACTACCTGATATATGAGTAAATGAACCTTCAGATGATTCCAGTGTCCAGCCTTTGGGTATTCCACTGGGACCTCAGACGTCATGAAGCATAGATAAGCTGTCCCCTTTGTGTCCTAAATCTCTGACCCACAGAATTTGTGAGCATAATAGAAATGATTTAATCCACAGGAATCTTTGACAGTGGCTAACAGATCATAGGACCCCTAGGACTAAAAAGGTGAACACCCTTTAAGGTTCTCCTTGATCTACATACCCGAAAACACCTGAGGTTTGGTGAAATGTAGTTTAATGGGTCACTGTGACACAAGACAGGGCTCCTCATCCAATCCTCAGGCCAAAAGTTCCTTGAATGAAGGGAAGGCTGGGAAGGCCCTGGGAAGGCCCTCTGAAGTAGCACCTACCGAAAATCTAACCTTTCCCCAGAGAACATGCAGACATTTACCAGAGTAGCCGTGCAGTGAGGAAAGGGTAGACACTTATTTTATTTTTCAAGATTTTAATTCCAGTGTAGTTAACATACAGGTGTACAATATAGTGATTGAACAATCACCTGGCAACCATCGTTTGTCTTCCCTAGTTCAATGTTTGGTTTTTGGCTTGTCTACAAGGGGCAGACATTTAGAGTGTTATAGGACTAGCTCTGCACTAACCTTAATGCCTGAGGGCTCTAGTCTGACTGTGCTCCCAATGGGGGCTCATAGCATCAAGAGAAAAGGGAGGATGAGCACTGGGTGTTGTATGGAAACTAATTTGACAATAAATTTCATATGATAAAAAAAATAAAAATAAAAAATAAAAATGGACAGATAGAAAAAAAAAAAAAAAGAGAGAGAGAAAAGGGAGTTTTGGCCCAGGTATCACAATGGGCCCAGTGAGTCCATGAACTCTCTTATGGTTATTCCTACAGATCCCAAAGGTATAGATATAATACACATACTTAACTCTAGTCCTAAATTCTTCCCTTGACCCCCTTACTCATAGACAGAACTCTGAAACTACCTGTTCTTTCTCCAAATAGTAAACTGACAAGCCAAGACTGTCACCCTAGGAAGTCACAGAAATCACAGGAGTGAGGATTCCTACCACGTCCCTATTTAACTTGCTTATTTGGCTCCTGAAGAAGGCAGATGAGTCTTGGAGAATGGCTGTACTGCTAAATGAATCAGTGGTGGCCCCAATTTCAGCTGCCATTTCAGATATAGTCTATTTACTGCAGCAAATAAACTTACCACTGGAACCTATCCTCTGGTGACTGATCTGGCAAATGCTATTTTCTCCATTTTTGTGGACAAAGAACACCAGAGACCGCTACACTTTTACCTGGTCGAGATGGTGTAGACTTTCCAGACTTATTCAGGATTGTCCTACTCAGCACTACCTCAACTTTCTTTGGTTCTTATGCTCTGCTCTGCAGTAGAACAGAACAGAACAGTATACATTGATGATACCAGGCTGATGACTGGACCTGGAAGCAGGGAGAACATGGTGCCCTAGATTCCTTGGTAGAGAACAGATGTGCCAGTGATTGGGAAGTTCGGGACCTGCCACCTCAGCTATGCTTCCGGGAGGCTAGTGGTCTAGGGAATGTCTGGATACCCCTTCCAAAGTAAAAGACAAACTGCTGCATCTTTCACTCCTTAAAAATAAGAGTCACAATGTTTGGTGGACTTCCTTATATTTTGGTGGACACATATATATCCACTTTAGAGATCGCTACTCTGACCCCTTTACTGAGTAACCCCCAATACCACCAGCTTTCTGTGGCAGCCAGGGCAGGAGAACCCACTCCAGCTGCTCCAGGCTACAGAAAGCCCTGTCAATTCACCTCTTTGGCCCAGGGCCTCCAACAGTCTATGAGGTCTCTGCCAGATTGGGGGGTACATGGAGCCCACCAAGAGCCCTGATAACATAAAGCAAACCTATGCTTTCTTTGGAGAATATTTCCTTCTAAGAGACCACTGACTTACTGCTGAGTGCCAGTAGGATCTGGATGCCTGAACACGGAACATCATTACCATGCTACCCACTGGACACTGGGCTTTTTGACCCACTGAAACATAACGGTGGGGTTTACAGGGCTGAGGCAGGTAGTGCTGGGAAACAAGTTTCATAAGCAAATGGCTCACACTCCCAATGCACCCTCTCTTTTTTCTACTATCACCTTTCCCAACCTGTCCTAATAAACAGTTAATTACGAGGCCTGTTTTTCTACTACTGGGATATACGTACCCCCAGGAGTACTCTGCAGTGTGCTGGTGGGTATTTAAAGCCTTTGACCAGTTTGGGTAGATGAAGAAATCTGGCCTCAGGGAGCATAACTCTGAGGAGAACTTCCGATTGTTTCTCTCATGAGAAATGAAGTTGAAGGTACAGACCTACACTGATTTATGCACACTGCCAAATAAATCACAAACTGCGTTTTGATTAAAGGAATGAGACTGCGTTTAAATCATCAGAAACAGAACTCTGATCAAAACATGAAATCTAGAAGTTGTATTTCCCATGCCTTCCTTCTCAGGAAGCTGCTTGAGGACGTATCCACCAAAACAACAGTATAAACCAAGAAAAGAGGACCACACTGGGTCAAGGAAACAGAGTACTCAACATGGGAGAAACACAGCAGGCCTAAGGCGTAACCAGTTCAATTTGGGGCAGTAGTAGGCTGAAGGAATCCAGAATGGTATCCCAGGAAATTTCTTTAAAAAGAAAAACGTGTAACTAAATGGTCACCTATTATGAATAACCATATGAAAAACGGTGTACAAAGTGGCTTTACAATTCTTTGGGAAAATTAAGAGAAAGGGTCATAGGAAAGTAAGAAATTACGAGAAGAGGATTATCAGCTCAAGGAAAATAAACAGTTATAGAAATGAGCAATAATTTACAGTTAAAATATGTTAATGCCCAATATTAATGTAGCCAAAAATTAGGATAGAACCATATTTAAAGAATGAAGGGCAGAAAACTAGGGTGGGATGGGATGGTGTAAGAAAGCTAAATCCTCACATTCCATCGTAGGGTCAATAGTATCTAAAATATACACATCAGAGACTACTATTGGGAAACATGGAGATAAATATGAGAGAAAAAACAAACTAAAACTATTTAGTTGTGTCTGCATTGCAAAAGGGATCGAGACAAAGGAATCTCAATAAAGAAATACCCCGTACTAATAAAGTTATAGCACAATTTGATTTTTAAACCTATGTTCATAATAATAATAGCAAATTTTCATCAAAGGCTTACCATGTGTGAAGCACTATTCTAGATGTTTCACACATATTAACTTACCTAATCCTGATAACTTGATGAGATAGGTACTATTATAGTCTTCATTTTATAGATGAAAACACTGAGGCAGACATGTTAAGTAATTTCCAAGGTCATACTGCTATTTTGATTAAGATTTAATTTTAAAAAAGCATAATAGATACACAAGGTAAAAATGCAAATACTGGGAAAGGGTACAAGCTGAAATGTCTTTCTCTGACTTTGATCCTGACCCCCAGACAAACATGCTTAACAGTTGTACATTCTTCCGATGTTTCCTACATTTTTTTTTAACATAAATGTGAGCACACTCTTCTCTGTTTTGCCCTTTGTCTTTCATTTAACAATATATCTTGGTGCTGCCATATCTGCATATAGAGATCTATCTCATTCTTTTTTGAATTTTACTACATGGATATGCAAGAATTATTAATTAAAGGTGTTTCCAGTCTTTTGCAATTCCAAAAAAAGCAACAAACTTCCTTTTACAGGCATCTACACATACATGAGAACAGGAAAAATCAAAGTGTGTCTACATTCAAAACTTATGACTACAGGGGCGCCTGGGTGGCTCAGTCGGTTAAGTGTCTGACTTCAAGTCTTGATCTCACAGTTCCTGAGTTACAGCCCCACTTTGGGCTCTGTACTGACAGCTCAGAGCCTGGAGCCAGCCTTGGATTCGGTGTCTCCTTCCACCCTGCACCCCCCTCGCTCTATCAGGAATAAACATTTAAAAATTAACAAAACAAAAACAAAAACAGGGGCGTCTGGGTGGTTCAGTCGGTTGAGCACCTGACTTCCGCTCAGGTCATGATTTCACAGTCTGTGGGTTCGAGCCCCACGTCGGCCTCTGGGCTGACAGCTCAGAGCCTGGAGCCTGCTTCCAACCCTGTGTTTCCCTCTCTCTCTGCCTCTCCCTCACTCTCACTTTGACTCACTCTGTCTCTCAAAAATAAATAAATGTAAAAAAAATTTTTTTTAATTAAAAAAACAAAAACAAAAACAAAGAACACTTATGACTATAGTGTTGCAAAGCGATTGTGCCAACTGCATTTCTGCTAGCAGTTTATGAGAGTACCTATTCCCATGTCCTTAAAAAAATAAAAAATAATCTGGTACAATTAAACATTCTGATAGGTGAAATATGGGACTTCTTGTGTGAATTTGCATTTTTAAATAGAGGTAATGATTTTTCCATATTTTTAAAACTATTTGTATTTATTTTCTGCAAACTGACTATCCATGACTTCTGCCCATTTTGGTTATTTTCTAAGAGTCTTTACATGGAAGAAAATTAATCTTCATCACACATTGCCAATTTCCTTCCTCGTTTTGTCTCTTTTGACCTAATTTGTGGTATGTTTGCTATATAGCCATATGTAACTTTTAAGAGCGCAATCTGTGAAAATTGATGCAATTAGACCCACATCAATGACAAACTCATTACCACTGTTATCTCACTTAGGATTTTACATAAATATTCTTAAGCAAAGCTGTCCCATAATTTCCATCTGTACATGTATGTTATCATAGGTGGGTTTTTTTTTAAGTTTATTCATCTATTCTGAGAAAGAGAGAAAGCGCAAGCAGGGGAGGGGCAGAGAGAGAGAGAGAGAGACAGGGAGAGAGAGAATCCCAAGCAGGCTCCACACTGTCAGCTGTCAGCGAAGAGCCTGATGCGAGAGGCTTGAACTCACGAAGCATGAGATCATGACCTGAGCTGCAGTCAGTCGCTCAACCGAGTCACCCAGGCACTCCCGTAGGTGTTTGTTTCAATGTAATCCTAAAATTATTTTAAAAATTTTAGAAGTTTTCCTTGTTTCTGTGTGCTTTGGCAGAGTTTAAAATAGGATTAACGTTATCTGTTTTCATACAATTGAACTGGAAGCATTTGCAATTGGGAGTTTCTTTGTAAGATTAGTGAGATTACACTAATTACAACTAAATTGTAATTCTTCACTGAACTGCCTGCTCATGCTTGCCTTGTGTGTTAGTCAGGGCTCTCTAGAAAAACAGGACCAATAGAATATATGTTGACATATAATAAGAGATTTACTATGAGGCATTGGCTCATGTGATAAGGGAAGCTGAGAAGTGCCACAATCTACTGCCCACAAGATGGAGACCCAGGAAAGTGGGTGGTGTAATTCAGTGGAAGTCCAAAGGCCCCAGGTCACAGCAATACCAATGTCACGTTCCAGCTCCAGCAGAGAGCAAATTTGCCCTTGCTCTGCTTTTTTGTTCTATTTAAGCCCTCAACAGATCAGATGATGTCCACTTGCATTGGTGAGGATGAATCTTCCTTATGGAGACTACTGATTCAAATGCTATTCTCTTCCAGAAACACGCTCACAGATGCACCTAGAAACAATATTTTACCAGCTCTCTGGGCATTCTATTAGCCCAGTGAAGTTGGCACATAAAATCAACTATCAAACCTTGTGTTCTGCTGAAGAGATGGTCATTTATTGCTAAAAGCTCTTCACTTGTTGTTTTGAATCATTTCTCGACCAGTGTGAATATTCTCTCAAATCTGTCATTTTTCTTTAGATTGTTATGTTGATTTTTTGGGTTTCACGCTGAGCACGGAACCTGCTTAGGATTCTCTCTCCCTCTTTCTCTGCCCCTCTCCTTGCCAGTACTCTCTCTCTCTCTCAAAATAAATAAATAAACATGCATTTTAAAAAATAAATTGTAATGTTGGTTTATTTAAAGCTTTTCTTTATTATGTCATTAAACAAATCAGTGCATTCCTGCAGAAATTTATGATTTCTGCCCTTAGTGTCATGTTTAGAAAGGTCTGTACTGCCCCCCCAAATTATGTAAATATTTACCTATATTTATTATAATTACCTATTACCTATATTTATTATAACAATAATATGTATTTATTATATATTATTTTCAAAGACCAAAATTTTGTTCCATCAAAATTATGTTATTTAAATTAAATTTATATTTTATTTTTATTAAGCATTTTTCCATATAACTTTTGAGTTGGGAGTTTCTTTGTAAGATTAGTGAGATTACACTAATTACAACTAAATTGTAATTCTTCACTGAACTGCCTGCTCATGCTTGCCTTGTGTGTTAGCCAGGGTTCTCTAGAAAATTTATTTGGAAAATTAGTATTTTTAAATATATATTTTTCTAAATAATAGGGAAGCTTTAACATCATTTATTGAAGATGTCCCTTTATGAGTTACTTGAAATGCCAAAATTTGCAAAGCAAATCTCCTTTTAACATTCTTTTCTGGTAACAGCTTTATTGAAATATAATTCACATACCAGTCAATTCACCCATCTAAAATGTATAACTCAAAAAAACTTAAAAGAATAAAATGTATAATTCAGTGGTTTTTAGTAGAGTCACAGAAGTGTGCAATCACTGCCACAAAAGTTTTAGAATGCTTTCATCACCCCAAGAAGACACCCTGTACACATCTGAACATATTTTTATGTGCTTATTGGCCATCTGTATACTTCTTTAGAAAAATATCTACTCACACCTCTTGCCTATCTTTCAATTGGGTTATCTGCCTCCCTCTTTTTAAAAAAATTTTTTAAACGTTTATTTATGTTTGAGAGACAGAGAGAGATACAGCAAGAGTGGGGGAGGAGGAGAGAGAGGGAGACACAGAATCCAAAGCAGGCTCCAGGCTCTGAGCTGTCAGCACAGAGCCTGACATGGGGCTCGAACCCACGAATTGCGAGATCATGACCTGAGCTGAAGTTGGATGCTTAACCAACTGAACCATCCAGGCACCCCTAGTTATCTGCCTTTTTAATTGTTATTGTTGAGTTATAGAAGTTCTTTATACATTCTGGATATTCAATCTTTATCAGATATGTGATGGGCAAATATTTTCTCTCATTCTGTGGTTGTCTTTTTACCTTTTTGATGTTGTCCTCTGAAACTCAAGTGTTTAATTGTGTTTGAGTCCAATTATCAATTTTTCCTTTGGTTGCTTGTGTTATTCATGTCATATTTAAAAAAAATGTCTAATTCAAAGTCATAAAGATTTACACTTACATTTTCCTCTAAGAGCTTTACAGTTTTAGCTCTTACATTTAGGTTTCTGATCCATTTTAAGTTAGTTTTTATAAATGGTGTGAGGTAGGAGTCCAACTTCATTCTTTTGCACGCATACAGTTGTTCCAGTGCCATTGGTTGAAAAGACTGTTCTTTCCTTGTTGAATGCTCTTGACACAATTTCCAAAAATCAATTACTCTTAAATGTACTCATTTACTTCTGGACTTTCAATTCTACTCCATAGATTGGTATGCCTATCCTTATGCCAATACCATATGTCTTGATTATTGTAGATTTCTAGTAAGTTTTAAAATTGGAAAGTATGAGTCTTCCACCATTAGTCTCTCTCTTTTTTTTTTTTAAGATCATTTTGGCTACCCTGAATCCCTTAAATTTCCATATGAACTTTAGGATCAGTTGGTCAATTTCTGCAAACAAAAATCCAGTTGAATTTTTGATAGGGATTATAATCAATCTGTAGATGAATTTGGGAAGTGTTGCCATCTTTACAATATTAAGTCTTCCAATCCACAAAAGATATCTTTCCATTTATTTAGGTCTTCTTTAATTTCTCTTGATAGTGTTTTATAGCTTTCAAGGTACAAGTCTTTTGCTCTTTTGTTAGAAATACTCTTTTGTGAAATAAATTCCTAAGTAATTTATCATTTTAATAATATTGTAAATAGAATTGTGTTCTTAATTTCATTTTTAGATTGTTCATTGTTAGTGTATAAAAATACAATTGATTTTTGTATATTGATCTTGTATTCTGTAACCTTGCTGAATTTATTATGTCTGACAGATGGGTTTTTTGTTTGCTTTGTTTTTGGTGGATTCTTTAGGAGTTTCTTTATACAAGATCACATGATTTGTAAATAGTTTTATGTCTTCTTTTCCAATCTGGCTGTCTTTTTACATTTTTTCCTTACCTAACCGTCCTAGATAGAACTTCCAACATCAAACAGGGGTGGCAAGAGCAGACATCCTTGTCTTATTTCTGATCTTAGGGGGAAAGCTTTCAGTCTTTCACCATTTATTAGCTATTCGTAGTAGCCCTTTATCAAGTTGAGGAAGTTCTCAGCTATTCCTAGTTTTTTTTTTTTTAATCATGAGAGGATTTTGTTAAATTTTTTTTTCTGCGTATACTGTAATAATCATGTGATTTCCATCCTTTAGTCTATTTAATATGATGTATTAATTACATTAGTTGATTTTAGCATGTTGAACCAACCTTCATTCCTGGAATAAATCCCAATTGATCATGGTATATAATCACAAACTCTTTCAAACAATAGAAGAGGGAATACTTCCCAACTAATTCTATTACCATGATACCAAAGTCAGACAAAGACATCACAAGAAAACTACAGACCAATATACCTGATAAATACAGATGCAAAAATCCTCAACTAAATGCTAGTAAACCAAATAAATCTAGGAACATATAAAAAAAGGATTAAATACCATGACCAAGTTAGGAGAAAGGCGAATGAGTACTAATGTGTACAGGATTCCTTATGGGAGTGATGAAAATATTCTAAAAAAGATAGTGATAATGATTGCACAGTTTTGTGAATATACTAAAAACTGTACCTGTTGAAAGGGCAAATATCATTTTATGTGAATTACATGCCATTAAAAAAAAAGAAAGAAAGCTGCTTTCCATCTATTTTCTCTTTTTCCCCTTTCCTACTGCCTAAAAGACAGACATGATCAAGCTAGTAAAAGCATCCTGAGATTGTAGAGCAACAAGACAGTAGGAACCTGGGTCTTTGGATGACCTTCCACATCCAAAGTCTGGCACAGACTTGGATTATATACAGGCTCAGACATTTACAACAGAAGAAAAGAAAAGAAAAGAAAAGAAAAGAAAAGAAAAGAAAAGAAAAGAAAAGAAAAGAAAACTAGTACTTACTTTGTTTAGGTCACTGTGATTAGGTTCCTGTTAAAGCATCCCATCCAATATCCTAATTCTATTAGGTTGTTTCTACATTGCACTACTACACACAATTCTGCAATGAAATACCCCATATATACATTTCCTTGGATATGTGTTAGAGTTCTTTAGAGTAAATACCCGGAAGTGAAATTGTCGGGTTTTCAGATATGCACAGCTTCAGTTACACTTAATATGTTTGATTATTTCCCTAAGTGATTGAACCAATTTCCTAGCAATGGGTAAAACTTACCATTTTCTTCAATCCTCACCAACATTTGGTCATATGAAGCATATTAAGTTTTTCCAAAATGATGGGTGTGAAATGGTGTCCTGTTATTGTTGTCATCTGAATTTCCCTGAGATTAGTGGAATTGAGCATCTTTTCACATTGATTGATCTTTGAGTTTCTTTTATGGATTGCTTGTACATATCTTTTGCTCATTTTCCCATTATATCATACACCATTGTCTTAATGATTTGTAGACATTTTCATTTTTGTTTATTACTGTTTTGCCATTATCTTGCACTAATATTTAGCTTTACTTCCGCTTAGTTTACAATAATTTTAGTCATATAGAAATTGTTATTTTAATGTGCTCAAATGTGTCACTCTTTTCCTCTTATTTGTTTAGTCTCATTTAAGAAAATATTTAAGCCTCTGTCATAAAGATATTTTCCCAAGCTTCCTCCTGAAAGTTTTATAGTTTTCTTTTCATATTTAGTTTTTCTTCCATTTGGAACTGGATTTTATGAGTGTGAAGTATGTGTCAGATTGTCTTTTTCATGTACAGCTAATTGACTCATTCTTTCCCTGAAGAATTTTCCACATCTTCTATGTTTTTCAGTAAAATTTAATAATTGCTAATTTAATTTCTCTAAGGATACACTCTTTACCATTTCACTTTTAAAATTTGTCAAGGTTTATTTTATGACCCTGAATATAACGTTTTTGTAAATATTACATGAGCACTTAAAATAGTGTACACCTTGCTACAACTTAATATACTATTCTATATGTCAGTTGTCAGTCGTTAAACATGTTATTTAAATCTATCATATATGGGTCAATATTACTTTTGTCTGATTGTTTATTAGTCACAGAGGTGTGTTAAAATCTCTCACTCTCATGATAGACTTGTGTATTTCTCCATTGAGGTGTTTTATTTTTTTTAAGTATTTTGAGGCTGTATTTTTAGGTATTCCCAATATAGAATTGCTATATTACATTGAATTTTTTTATAATTACAAAGTGTCCCTCCTTTTTATCTAGTAACAAATTTTTGCCTCAAAGTCTACTATATTTCATATAATACAGATACTCCAGCTTTTCTTTTCCTGTTTTGGTTGATGTTTGCATGTATATTTTCCCATCTTTTAACTTTCAACCTTTCTGTGTCCTTATATTCTATGTGTGACTCTTGAAAACAGCATATATTTGGGTTTGTTTGTTTTTTTCCAGTCTACAATCTCTGTCTTTTAAATGGAAGTTAATCCACTTACATTTAATATAATTACTTATAAATTGGCATTTAAATCTATCTTATTATTTTTTTGTTGGTGTTCTACTTGTCTACATTTTTTTTTTTCTCTTTCTCCTTGCCTTCTTTTGGACTGTTTGCTGTATATTATTTCATCTTCCCCACCTATTTATACATTCTTTTACTTTACAAATTCTTGAACTTCAACATAGAACTACTAAGTCAGAAACTGGGGTGGAGTTTATGATTCAGTGGGCCTAAGATGAGACTTGAGAATGTGAATTTCTAGCAAATTCACAGTGCTCAGCATGGAGCCCGATGCAAGGCTTGAGATCATGACCTGAGCCAAAATCAAGAGTCAGATGTTCAACTGAGCCACCCAAGCACCCCAAAATACTGAATCGTGATTACTCACCTACTCAAAAACTTTCCTTGGCTTCTGTGTTAGATTTCTGTTGTTGTAACACAAACTTAATGGCTTAAACAACACAAATTTATTATCTTAAAATTCTAGTGGTCAGAATTCTCAAATGGGTCTCACCAAACTGGGCCTGTATTCTCTTCTAGATTCTCTAAGGGATAATCTATTTTCTTGCCTTTCCCCACTTCCTTGGAAAAGAAGGCTGCCTACATTCCTTGGCTCCACTTCTGTACTCAAAGTTAGCAATGCCTGGTTGAGTCTTTCTCATATTGCATCACTCTGACTGCCTCTTTCACATTAAAGGAGGCTTGTGATTACCCTAGGCCCACCAGAATAATCACCATATATTAATGTCAACTGATAAACTACCTTAATTCCATCTGGAGCTTTAATTCCCCCTTGCCAGGTAACATAAGATACTCACAGATTCTGGGGATTAAGATGTGGACATCTTGGGGGCACCTGGGTGGCTCAGTTGGTTTAGCATTTGACTTCGGCTCAGGTCATGATCTCATGGGTTCATGAGTTTGAGACCCAGGTTGGGCTCTGTGCTGACAGCTCAGAGCCTGGAACCTGCTTCATGTCTGTGTCTCCCTCTCTCTCTGCTCCTTCCTCACTCACCCTCTGTCTCCCTCAAAGATAAATAAACATTTAAAAAAATATATTAAAAAAAAAAGATGTGGATATCTTGGTGGGGGGTGGGGAGCATTATTCTTCCTATCATGGTTTCCCAATGTCACCAAACCCAATTCCACATTATTGATCCCAGTTTACTCTCCCACCTTAGCCCTAAGACTCTCTTCTTTGTAACTGTGTTCCAACCACATGATCTATCTGATGACTCCCCAACATAGCCTGCACTCACACAGCTTTGCTTCTGGCATTTTCTCTTCCTTGATGTTCTCTTCATTCCTCCCTACTTTTTCTCCCAAGATGAAAATCCTATTCATTCTCAAATTTTCATAGCAAATGTTTCGTTTCCCATGAAGCTTTTCTCCTAATCTTTCCTCTCTAGTGTTTGTACTTTCCCGTAGAACTTACATTACACTTCCTTTGATAGTTATTTGTGTTATTTCCTCTGCCGGAGAATGAACTCATTGAGGGCAGAAACGTATGGATTCATCCTCACTTGTATGTCTGTTAGACATATCTAAGACTAAACCCTTGTTTTCCATTCACACTCCTCCCAAACTACTCTTCTCTAGTTTTCCCATCTAGTAAAATCACCTCCCTTCACCCAGTTGGGCTTACCACAAACTGCTGAGTCATCTTTGACCAGTCCATCAGTGAACTTCACCAATGCTCACCCCTGATCTAAGTCACCATCATCATTTGCCTGCCCTACTAGACTCCTCGTTTTCAATCCTGCCCCTGCATCTCTCACCTTGCACAAGTGAGCATGTGCACATGCATGTACACACACAAATACACACAAATTCTATTCTCAATCCAGCATCCAGAAGGATCATCTACATTTTTTAGAAGTTTAAGTCTGATTATATCTCAGTCCTGCTTAATGTCAGACAGCTTACCATCATACACAGAACAGAATCCAAAGGTCTAACAGTGTTCTGTAAGGTCTAACTTCACCTCCCACTGTTTCACGTCTTGCTCACTGTAGTCCGGCCTTATTGTCATCCTTACTGTTCCTCACATTAGCCTTGCAGCCACTTGCCCCGGGGCCTCTGCACTTACTGTGCCCTCAGCCTGTGAAACACTGTTTCTCAAGACAGCTATATGATTGACTCTTTTCTGTCCTCTATGCCTCTATTCATCCCCTCATGCTCTTTGGTCTCTGTACAAATGTCACTTAACCACTGTGTGCAAAAGGGCAGCCCTTCATTTCTTCCACCAGTCTGTACCCTTATGCTGCCTGAATTTTCTTTACACCTTTACCATTACATGACATTACATTATAAGTCTATTTCTTGTCTGTCAGCATCTACCAAAACATAAACTTCAGACTTTATTTTGATCTCTATTCTAGTCTCAGAACCTGGAAGCATGCATTGCACAGAGGAGGCATTTAACAAATATTTGTTAAATGAATAAACTTATCTTTGTATGTCCTTGTTTCTTCTTTTTTTTTTTTTTTAGTTTATTTATTTATTTTTGAGAGAGAGAGGTGAGTGTGTGTGTGCAAGCATTGGAGCAGGGCAGTAAGAGAGGACAAAGAGAATCCCAAGCACAGAGCCTGATATGGGGCTCAAACTCTCGAATCGTAAGATTACAACGTGAGGTGAAACCAAGAGTTGGACGCTTAACCAACTGAGCCACTCAGGCGCCCCTGTATGTCCTTATTTCCTGCCCAGTCCTTTGATCATAAGATGCTAAGACGTACTCCTGTTTCTTGCTCCATCCTTTGATCACAGAGGCTAAGCAAGTATTGGAGGAATTGGATTTTACGTACTTGCCAAGTTATTTAATATAATCACCAGAGGAAAAAAACCACAGCAAGCCATCCTTATCATAGAGAAATAAAGATTGTAGAGAAATCGTCACAATCCAGTTTAGCCCTTGATTACTTAGTTTTGATGTGATGGACCTCCCTAGAGCACAAAGTGTATCATACTGAACATTTATTTCTAGGATGCAGTTCAGAAATCAACCCCAGGAGACCACACTGTCTACACAGGATTTGTGACTGGGGGGCAGGGGACGGGGCTTTGGGACATACCAGTGTGGTTGTGAAGGATACCAAGGGAACCGTAAGCTGCGAGGAACACAGTTAGGGACATTCAGTTTCAGAGGATACACTCAAAAGTCTAAAGTTTTTCTTCTCTTCAGTGAATTTCTCTCACTTTCACAGTACTATTCTTAGGAATAGACTTTTTCCCTTTGTGTCTAGGTTTTTCAGACCAGAGAACAACAACAACAACAAAAAAAAACCTCAAGACAAAAATAAAACACATAGCTTCTAATCACTCACTCTCTCTTATTGCACAAACAAGAGATAGTTTTAAAAATTCATCTTTTCTCTGCCACCCGATGTATATATTGATGTGAGAGCAAATGTCTGGAACTGCATTAAGTTCATTTAAGCTAAACCAATTTTAAATGACCATTTCGACACTAATGTTAAATGATCCTCTTCTTTTCCTTCAGAATTTCCTTGAGTCCGTCCTTTTATGCCAGTTCCCTATAGTCAGTAGGATCAGTAACATCTTTTAACCTAAAAACACAAGTATTAATCACAATGGATCCTTTCGGTTCTTATTTTACTTTTTTTGCACAACAGATGAGTATGTTTTCTAACCAGTAATTTTTGACTCTGTCTACACATTAGAGTCACTTGCAGAACTTTTTAAAAAACACCAACTCTCAGGACTCTCCCAAGACCAAGTCCAAATCTCTAAGGGTGGGACCCAAGCATAAGAATTTCTTTGTAAAGTTTCCCTAGTGATTTTTTTTTTTTTTTTGAGAAAGAGAGACAGAGAGAGAGAGAGAGAGAGAGAGAGAGAGAGAGAGAGAGAGCCCACGATCAGGGCTGGGGTAGAGGGAGAGAGAGAGAATCTTAAGCAGGTTACATGCCCAGCGCAGAACCCAATGTGGGGCTTGATCTCGAGACTGTGAGATCATGACCTGAGCTTAAATCAAGAGTCCAATGCTTAAGGGACTGAGCTACCCTGGAGCCCCTCCCCCAGTGATTTTAATGTGCAGCCAAGGTTAAGAACCAAAGCTCTTAGCACACACAACTGGTAGCCCTTCAGAAACAATGCAGTGATGGGAATAGCACCCAGAGGGAGCGTATCCCACATTTAGATTTCACTATGGTTAAATCACAGAGCAGGTCATTGCCCTATGTGTAACTAGTAGACTTGAATACTATATTATATGACCGGATAGAGTGATTACCCTTGACAATATGGATATGATTCAAACCATAAATAAGCTGAAGAACACTTAAAGATATCTTAGACAGGACTAGTCAAAGGTCACATGTGTTCATACTATCTTCTTTGGTAGTCTATGGCTAAAGAAGTTATACATGTGCAATATTCTTTCCCTTTCCCCGCCTTTTACTATAATTAATGCAGCAAACTCAAGGGAGGGGTGGGGGAAAGTCCTTGTTCTTTTTCTTTCTAAGACGTGATTTCCTAAAAATGGTTTCTTGTGGGGAGTGGGTCCTGAAGAAGAGAAGGTTGAAGGTGATTAGGATCCTTGGCACTGAAGGGAATCCAGACATTCTACAGAGGGAATGGGTGGGGAACCCAGGCCTTCGATAATCAGGTGATGCAAGGCAAAGAAAAGACCTAGGCACCCAAGAGGCGTCAGGAATGAGCAAAGGGGCCTGCCTACTTCTAAGGGCACTGTGGACACATTCTGCTTAGGTACCGGGTTCTGGCACAATATCAGTTATGTTGAATTTTTCCATCACTAATCACTTACAAGAATTGTACTTTAATTGTCCAAAAGTAGAAAGGTGACTGCAAAAGAACAAACTTATGTTCTATAAATGCCATAATGTAATCATAATTTGGATAAAGATGTGTACTGGTCTGGCTAAGGAAGCCTTGACTAAATTCACTGGGCTGTTGCTCATCATTTGTGTGTGTGTGTGTGTGTGTGTGTGTGTGTGTGTGTGTGTGTGTGACATAAATATCTTTCTCCAGTTCTGTCATTTCTTGAATACTTTATAAAACGTCATTTTGTTCAGACACTTCTTCAAAACAATTGTTGCTGGAATCTGAACTGGCACTGGAAGAAAATAGATTATTTGCAACAAAGAGAGAGAGAAAGAGAGATAAAATTGTAGTATTACATAAAGCATTATGACTGCTTCCAACTGATTTAAAAATCTATGTCCTAATGATCCCAATTTACTTTTTCTGCCAGGTCCTTCAAAATTGCCTGGAAATTACAAGCAGGCTTTTTGCAGTAAATTCTAACTTCTCAATGTCTTGATCAGATATTAGCCATTTATTGGTATATGTGTATATAATTTATTATTAGTGCCTGAACCACTATCTTAAACTAATTAGCAGTGTTTCACCAATTATAGCAATGCCTCCTAAATGGTGAACTACCATATAATTTCTAAATCACTATTACTGCTTGGCACCTTCTTTTATATTAATGGTTTAATCCTGAAGAAAAAAAAAAGTGATGTTTCTAAAACCCTAAGGTTTCTTTTGAAGTTACTGAGCTTTAAGCAGATTAACTTATATTTGTTTTCCAGAGTGTGCTTCTTCAGGACACTGATTATACCTTATCTAAATCTGTACTTTTATATTTATTTATATTCACTTCTTATATATTATCTTCATTTTTAAGGTAAATGAATACACGTTTGTCAGCAGGAGCATCTTTTTTAAAGAGAAGTCATTTTGTAAAGGAATTCCTTTTTTTTTTAATTTCCCCAATTCAAGAATTTACTGTTCGTTTAAGGAAACAAGACCCTGAGTTTTACTGCAGAGATAATGGTACGTTTGTTTTAAGTACTCTTAAAATGCTAATATAATTGTTTTTCCCTTTCGGATTAATATATCTTGTCACATTTAATAGAAAGTTTTCCTGTGTACACAAGACTCATTCCCTTTTGTTTTTCTGCTGGATTTTCGAGCAGAGCCCTTACCAAGAGGGAAAATGACAGTAACGTTAAAGAAGAAACACACTTTCACTCGATAGTTAAGCGACAAGCATGGTAAAAACAGACCAAGAGAAGATAAGAAAGAAAATCCTTCTTGCAGAACCAGGCGCACTACAAAGCTCAATTAGTTCACAGACTGAGGACACTGCTTTTTATAAGTTTTTTCTCTCCACTGGGAACAGTTTTCTCAGTCTCCCTCTCTCGGCTATCCATCCCTCGAGTCCTAACCAGGTTTTTTCTTTATTGCTTGAGAGAAAGTTGCCAGGGAAGGAATATTCGGTACATATCACGAAGGGTTTTCTATTTTCAGTAAGTTTTACCGTTCTCCAGATGGCTCCCGATCGTCCCTAGACACACAGAGTCACTAGGCTTCCTCCCGACCCTTTTGAGAATCTGTTTCGTGAAAACCAGGAGCTCTCTGTAAACCCCGGAAACAGACTTGTTCGGAATTTCGCATGTGATTTCCACGTCGTCTGTTGACCCTCATCTTTGCAGCCCAAGTTAAAAACGTCTGTTTAGAGTTAAAGGGCAAGGAACCCTCTAACATCTTCCAAGGGGCCCAAAGATCTCGAGCTCCCAAAGCCAGTGCTTGACGCGGCCCGTGGGAGCTCAGACCTTGACCGAGCGCCCGAGTAGGTGGATCCCTGCTACCCACTGGCTTTAACAGGAGGAAAAGTAACTTTCCGCTCCTTGCACGTCTCCAAAGTCCGACCTGTAGGCGCCGGACTGAGCTGGGCCAAGGTCTCAAAATCTGAGACGAGACAAGAGAGATGTGTAAAGAAAGCCTCAGGGCATTACCGGTCGCCGCGCACGAACCCCGGGCCCCGGGACTCCCGGCTGTGCTCACTGCGGGTCCAACGCCCCGTCGCCTCCTAGGGACGCGAGCAAAAAGACACTCCGAGCCCGCCCCGCGCGGCGTCTGACACCGAGGCTCCCCCAAGCTTCAAGACCTCCGCAGGAGCCAGGCATCCCTCGCGGGGCGTCCTTACCTTGGGGTTGGTCAGGAGCTGGTGCTCGTCGCTGTGCAGCAGCGCCCTGGAGTTGGACTCGGAGTTGTTCACGTAGACCTGGACGCAGGGGTACTGCGAGGTGCCCCTGCAGTCGGCGCCACAGGTGAAGGTGCACTCAAAGACCTCGCCGATCTGCTGCACCGACAGCACCGTGCAGTTGGCCGCCGTGGCTTGCAGATCCTGCAGCGCGGGACTGAGCCAGCAGAAGCCGAAGATAAAGAGCGACACGACGCCAGAGATGATGAGAAACAAGCCGAGCCGGATGCTCTTGTCCTCGGCTTCCGTGTACTCGTAAGCCACCCGGAGCTTCGCCATCGCCCCCCACTCCCGGCGGCTGGCGCGCTCCCCCCGCCCCCTCCCGCCCCCGGCGCCCAGCCCGACTGCCTCGGGCGGGAGGAGCCGCCGCCGCCGCCGCCGCCGCGCGACAGCAGGGGAGTGGGCGGCGAGGGGGAGCGCGCGAGAACAAAGGGGCCGAGGCCGGCGACGCCCCCGGCGGCGGCAGCGCCCCCCGCCCCACCCCCCCCAGCCCCGCCGCCAGCCGGGCCCCAGAGGCTCGCGGTGCGACCGCTGCTTCAGAGCCTCCTGCACCCTCGGGCGCGAGGAGCGCACGGGCGGCTCCTGCCTCCAGCGCCCCCTGCCAGCCTCCGCCCCCGCGCTCTCCCCGCCTCCCCCACCCCGCCTCCTCTCGCCCGGTGTCTCCCCGTCTCCATCGCCTGCTGGCCGCCGCCCCGCCGGCTCTCCGGGCAGCTGCCCCGAGGGCAGGCGCGGCTGGGCTGGGCCGAGCCCCGGGGCTCCCCCGAGCGGGAGGCGGCTCCGCCCGGCCCCACCCGCCGCCGACCCGGGCCTTCCCGCCCCGCCCGCCGCGGGGGCGTCTCCCGTGGGCGAGGGGCGGGCGAGCACCGCGGTGGGGGGCGGCGGCGGGCGCTTGAGATCCTCTTTAAATCCCCCTTGGAGGGACGTCTGAGATGAAAGCTGAGGATCGATCGAGCTTCACCCGAGTGAAAGTTAAAAACAGAAACGGAAAACAGGGAGCGAGGGCGTAGTGCAAGTGGAGCGGCGGGAATCTTGAACTCCGAACGGGGATTGGTCAGCCAGCAGGGAGAGCGAGCCAGCGACCAGGCGGCCGGCGCTCCGGGGAAACGCGCAGCCCGGCCAGGCTGGTGGGGAGGAGGTCCCCGGGCGAGGGGCGTGCGCTGGGTGCCCCCCGGGGAGACCGGGCCACACGTTCCCGGGCCGGGGCGGGCGCGCGGACCCGCAGTCGGCGGGGCGGGGGACGCCCTCCCCTTCCACGCCCAGCGAGCGCTGAAACTGTCCGGCCGAAGAGTCCTAGCTCTCCCAACCGCCTCGGCGCGGGCCCGCGCACCCCCCGCCCCCCAGCACGCCCCGAGGGCGCCAGGATAGGAGTGGAACGGGCAAATTCAGGGGTTTGCTGTGGAGGCATCGCGCGTGGGACAGCAGCCTGCGACTGGCGAGGCCAAGGAAACTCGCTGCCGGGGTCCTGGCTGGACCTAGCGGAAACTTAGGTCTGCGGCAGCCAGGTGAACCCCAACTCGATTTGCCCCGAGGCTGGGGCTGAGTAGGGACCGAAGGAAACAGCCTTGCAGCCCTGGATGGAGACACCACTTTCCCCATCAGGACGGTCCCCTCGCTCCCGGACTCCCGAGAACAGAATCCTTTCTGTTGTTTCCTTCCTTAGGAACCTTGCCACCCTTGGCCCACCCCGGAATTTGTAGAGGAACTAACTACCCAGGAGCGGTGTATGAGGCGACAGCGGCGTGCAGACCCGCTTTGGGACAGGTACCGTTTCTAGAGCTGCATTCTGCTGTCTTCATTCTTGCAGTTGCTCCTTCTACCCCCTCCTCTTCTGTGCATACTTTCGGCTTCTATTCTTTTCATGACCTTTTTTTTTTTTTTTAAAGATTATCTTTTTCCAAGCCACGCTTCTATCATATCAAACTTGAGAACTATCTCGACCTACATTTTGAAGAATCAAAATATTCACTTCTTTGCAAAGCATGTAAACATATCTTTCTCTTGATTTGCAAGTCCCAAATGGGTATACTCTTAATTAAATTCAGTTATGTTTCTGATGAATGTGGAAACACCAAATCATGGAATTCTTGACTTCTCTTTCTTGGATTTCAAATGTTAGCTACTTAACTGGTATTAAGTATCTTTCAACTGCAGTTCTGATATGTTACTTTGAAGTACTCATTCCTTTATGTGGTAGGTAACAGTATTTCCAAGCAAGGAGAAAAACAAGCTTAAATTACAGGAAGACCCTGAGTGTTTTTCTGAAAAAATTAAGACGATACAGGGTTTGGAAGATTTCCAAATGAGGAAGACACCTTGTACTTAATACCTTTCAAGTTTTGAGAGAATAGGTTTCCTTCTTTCTTACCTAAGAAGTATGTGATTTTCTGCCCTTTCTGTTGGCATGAAGACAATTGTTGGTGATTACATTATCCGAAAGGGAAAATGAGTTTAATCATTGAAGCAACTTAACCTGAGATCACAGATCTTTGGCCTCAATCTTTTTCCTACTGCAGGTTATAAACATCTTCCTTTTCAAGAACGCTCAAGCCAGTCTAAGATCTGAGGCACCGGTGAGGAGATAACAACAGCCAATTATCCTACCTTGGTATGCTGAGCAACTTAACCTTGAAGCAGAATTAACTCTTATCAGTGGTCTTATTAGTGGCCTTAAAACACAGGGATGGGAATGCCCAAAGATAATTTAGTAAGTATGACTAATTTTTCAATGATTCCAGAGCTCAAAGAGTTCTGTAAGTGAACCCTGTGCCCCAAAACTGAAGTAAGATGGTTTTCATGTATCAGAAAATTCTGCCTTAATTTAACCTAAATTCTTAAGGGCTTTTAAACCCATTTTCCTCCCAAGTTCTGCATTAAGTCACTCTCCTTCCTTATAATTAAAATGTTTGAAGAAACTGTTGCCATCTAGCCTTCTGTTCTTTAAACATTTACTTTTCTCCCTTATTTCCTATTTTTAAGTCAGCTTTGCTGTTCTTCTGAACCCTTTCATTATCTTCATGTCTTTCTTACTGAAAGTCAAACATATCAAAAGACTTCCCACATTAAATAAATTTCTGTTTTATCCTTAATGGAACACTGTGTTTGTTATTAGTTTCATTGACTTGGAGCTGCCGCATCTCATTTCTAACATTCAGTAAGGCAGGCCCTCAGTTTCAGAAAATGAGTCACCATCGACTCTCTAAGTTAGAGTAGTGGTAACAACCCTTGGGAAAAAGATGCTAAGCTCTGAAGTGACTTGGCATCTTGTTTCTGTGGAGGGCAGAGGCAGCACAGATTTTAATAAAAGCTAGTTCTTTGCCTGGTTCGCCACCAATTAAAAGACTACAAATGTGACACACAGAACCAGACCAACTTATTTGCTGTACATCATTGTCTGCAGCAATGATTTCAGGAGAATCATGGTCAAGCCTTGATGTTCTTTTCAAAAGAAAAATAAAACCTATTTAAGCAAGAACATTAAAACCATTGTTATTCATAATTTGTTCTCTTCAGTATTCACAGAAGAAGTCCTGTGACTAATGTTAAAGCTGCAATATACAATTCCACATGTATACATACCTTTATTAAAAGATTTCAAAAAGAATTATCATAAGGAGAGCTTTGGTATCCTAGAGTAGAGAGGAATTTAGAGCATGTTGGGAAAATGTTTATACACTGTTTTAAAAATTGGCACATTGTGAAGTTTTTCAACAACAAACTGCTACAATACATTTCTTAAATAACTAAAGTACATAGAACAGAAAATTAATATTGTATCATCACCTTTCTTCATTAAAATTCACCTTTTGGATGGGTTTTAGATGTTTGCAACTAGAATAATTAGGTAAGTAATAAACAAATGAAAGCATGAATGATCCAACAAAGAACACTATATAGAAAATTTTATCTTTTCATTCAGTTTATGCAATTGACAATTTTGTTGTAGAAAACTGTTTCTGCTTTATTTAGTCTTGACTTAAATGACTTACAGTTGAACTAAGTAAGTCATTTTCAGCTTGCCGATATCAAGAAACTAACTTTCTTGCCATGCTTCATGGTGAATGTTAAATATTAGTCTCAGAATTTTGAATTCAAAATTTCCTGGGAAGCCACTATTTTTCTAATTATTGTTTTTTCCTGTCCATAAATTTTACTTATTATATTGAACATATAATTTTTGAGAACACTACTTACTATTTTCTATATTTATAATCATATTAAAACAGGAAGGGATCTTAAGTATCACCTAATTCAACATTAAGCAGGAAAGGATGCTCCCAAAGACTGTATTTTGTTTGAAGTAGCAGAGAATGATTATTAAAGTATTTTTTAAGTTCAGATTTGTTTGCATATAGCCTTTATGTTTGCCATTGAGAAAGGGAAGCAAAAAGCACAATCACTTCATATTAGTACATTCGTAACACAGAAGTGTAGCTAGATTTCCTAAATTCTTATCATCTGTTATCTTTCATGTTAATGGGAGTGAACTTCTATGGGAGATAATATATACACATATGTAGTAAAAAGGAAAGAAGCTTTGGAACTAGAAAGCAAGAAGCTAAGCGGTTTTGGTCCCAACATTTAATAGTAAATAATTTGACATAAATAATTCATGTCCTTAGATTGTTTCCTCCTCCTCTTGTGAAAGGGTTGGACTAGAAGATTCTTGATTTTGATTTTTATTCCAAATTGACTTTGTTCTTGCCTTGTTCTTCAGAAACTTGGCTATTGCTATCTAACAGTACATAGTCAAGTCAAAAGGTCTTTTAATCATTCCAAAACATGGAGAGCATCTCCTAGCACAGTGGCTAACAGAGACAGCATTTGTCTTCGGAAAAATGGGCCTACATCTACTGAGTACCTAATATAAACAAATGCCCTAATCTTCCCATGAGATGAAGAGGGAACGAGGGATCCAGTAAAGCTACACATATACTGACAGTGCCAGATTACAAGGCCCATTTTCTGCTATCCTCTGAAACATCTAAGAAATTTCTGTATTTAGTAAAAAATGTAGGTAATACCAATGGATTTAAAATGTGCATACTTACGTTTGAGTAGAGTTAGGCTTGATCAAATCCCTCCTGTGAAACCTATGAAGGGAGACGTGGGTAGCGGATGGAGGATCTAGTGATTTAACCAGCTCCTCCAATTTAATCTCGCTCTGAATCACTTGCGTTGAAAATAGCTCTTTTTTAGATGCATAGCAAATATAAGTAGTACGGCTTTATGTGGAAGAGGAAGATTAAGTGTAATATTTAGGTTTCAGATAAGCTTGTTACTAATTGAAGCTAGATTCAAAGTAGAAGTAAAACACAAGGAACAACTGGATGTTAATAAAACACTAGTTCTAGGGTAGAAGAGCCTGCCCTCCTCTTACTGCAGGAAATCATCTAATATTTCCAATAGCTTTCTTGCCTTTGCTTGGACATTTCCAGTGATGAAACATTCATGAACTCCTAATGCTGCCCATTTGATCTTTGGACCTTTAAAAATATATATGAAGTAGCACTTTCTTGCAAATTGAAATCTGCCTTGCCATAATATCCATGTAAAGGTTTTATATTCGCCCTCGGGTGTTATGTAAGTAAGATAAAGATAATCTGCTTTATTTTTTTAATTTTTTTTAACGTTTATTTTATTTTTGAGACAGAGAGAGAGACAGCATGAACAGGGGAGGGTCAGAGAAAGAGGGAGACACAGAATCTGAAACAGGCTCCAGGCTCTGAGCAGTCAGCACAGATCCCGACACGGGACTCGAACTCACGGACCACGAGATCATGACCTGAGCCAAAGTCGGACGCTTAACCGACTGAGCCACCCAGGCGCCCCAAAGATAATCTGCTTTATGAAAAATTTCATTCAGAGGCACCTGGCTGGCTCAGTTGGTAGAGCATGCTACTTCTGATCTCAGGATCAGGATCCTGAGTTCAGGCCCCACTACTGGGCATAGAGTTTACTTTAAAACCAAAACAAAAAAACCCAAATGATCTCACTTCAGATGTGGGAAGACAACTATCCTCTTTCCTTCTAGGCCTTTTCTTCTTTGCTAATCTTCAGTTTCTTCGGTATTTCCTTTGGTTAATGGTTTAGAAGACTAGGACTGTGTCCTTACCCTCAAATGCTAAAGAAAGGGGAAAAAAAATTCAAAGTTGGAAAGGATACCTAGTTTTAACATTCTCTAAAACAAAAGTCTACATCTTTCTTTTCCATGCTATCCAACCTACAAACACTTCTAGGATGATAGATTTTGTTGTTCGTTAATTAACAACATCATTGCAAATGCAGAGAGAAGCTGGGAAAATGATTTTGGTTCATCTTAATTAGACAGAATCTGGATTCCCAATAGTGATGTGCAAGTCAACTAATATTCAAATGTTAAATCATTTAGAGTAAAATGAAAAATATTATATAAATTATACAAAATATATATAAAATTATATACAATTATATAAATTTTATATAATTTTTCCATTCCTTTTTCCATTTAAAAAGGAAATCTGGAAATAACTTTTTTTAAGAGAGAGAGTGCATGCAAGCTGGGGAGGGGCAAAGGGAGAGAGGGAATGTTAAGCAGTCTCCACACTAAACACAGAGCCCAGTGGGGGTGCTTGATCTCACCACCTAGAGATCATGACCTGACCTGAAATCAAGAGTGGGATGCTCAACAGACTAAGCCACCCAGGCACCCCAGGAAATAACACTTTTTTGAGCAGAAGAGTGACATGTGATCTGCATTTTAAAAACAGGCATATTTTGGGGCACCCAGGTGGCTCAGTTGGTTAAGCAATGGACTCAATTTAGGCTCAGATCATGATCTCATGGTTCATGGGATCCAGCCCCATCATCGGGCTCTGCACGGACAGCTCCCTCTCTGCCCCTCCCCTGCTTTCTCAAAATAAATAAATCCGTAAATAAAAACAGGCATATTCTCATTCGACCGGTTTTATATTTAAAGAATATTAACCATTTGAAGACAATAAGTTACTTAAAACATTTAAAATAAAACATCAAAACATGTCTGACTCTCTTAAGAGGGAAATATTTAATAGCTCACATTTTCTTCTAAAATAGCCCAGTTTTGGGGTACCTGGCTGGCTCAGTCTGTATAGCATGTGACTCTTGACCTTGGGGTTGTAAGTTCGAGCCCCACACTCGGTGTAGAGATTACTTAAAAATAGAATCTTAAAAAAAAAAAGACAGCCCAGTTTTCATGCAACTGCTACATATGATAATTAAAACTACATCTTAAAATAGATGTTCAGTATGTAACAGATTTAAAGGTAGCTTCCAAACATTCTGGCTGCCCCAAATCTTTATTTTTATACAAAAGATGAAACTATTCATGGCATTCCCACATGTAACTTCTCATTGAGCTGTATATTTTTGAAGAATAATCAATGTTTACTCTTTAAAATGTATTTTCATTATAAATGAGTATCCATAGAGATGATCCTAAGAAGAATCAAGCAAAATCAGCCATTTGTTGACATCATACCACCCTTGAAGCTTGGTAGCTTTCTTCCAAAATGTTTAGAGGAACCTCATGTGTTACAACAACAATTACCTTTGGTATATACTAGAGAATTGATTGGCTTGGTGGAAAAAAAAAAAAAATCACCTGTTCAAAGTTTTGTAAATTATGTGGTTAAAATGTTACTTAGGCAAATACAAATTACTAGACTATTACTTTTCAGGATATGCTTATGAAAATTAGAGACTAGCTGATTCAGTGAAAAATTGTTTTTCTTACCTACTTTTCTCTATTGTGTGAAGGAACTACCTACCACTTTTTGGCGTAAGTAGGGCCAGTTTTATTTCACCTTCTCTTAACAAAATGTCAAAACACATCTGTAAGTGTGGTAGAGGCCTATCAGGCCTTGGAAATAAAAACTAAGATAAATCACATCATGAATGAAAAATGAGTTTTGCTATATAGAAGTAGTCTTAGAGGTGCTTGGCTGGCTCAGTTGGTACAGCATGTGACTCTTGATCTTGGGGTCATGAGTTTAAACCCCACACTGGGTGAAAGATTACCAAAAATAAAATGCTTTTTAAAAAGGTAAATAGTAGCTAAACTATTTTGGCATGTGTCAAATGGTGAGCATAAACTATGAGACTATGCAGTGTGAGTTTTCAACAGAGACAGGAAATTTATTACAATGAAGAAGACTTACCATTGTGAATTTTATGAATTTCATGAAGTCATTTAAGTGACTGGAGGAAAGCTGTATGGCAAACATCTGGAAATGATTAGCTTTTTAAACTGAATTCTTACGATAAAGAAATACATCATTAAATTGTTAGGTCATAGTATATATACAACAGGATGACTGGACTAAAGAAAAAACTTTCAGTTGATGGACACAGAACTGATAATGCATAGTTGCCCTTAGCAGTTTTTATGCATACAAACTGAAGCTGAAACCCAACATCTAGCAAAAATGTCCCCAGGAAATAGTAACGGTTTTTAAAAGAAAAAAAAAAAAAAAAAACCCACACAATCCTTGCTGTTTTATACTCAGGAACAGACTTAGTTTTCCTTGTATTCTGCTCTATGACTACTGTAATAATGTGGTTTCTGCACTAGAACTTGAATGATACAGGGAAAAATGAATGGCCCCACAACAGAGGAATACATTATCCCAGTTATTAACTTAGTTGGATTTCACCTAAACTTTAAGATTTTAGATTTTATTCCAGTTAGTACCTGCACAATAGGCAAAGTATAGCTGAAGTGTAAATTCTAGTTCATTAGCTTCGGAAATGACTTGTATTTACTACAGTATGTATTTCTGGCCTCTCCCTAGATATCTGAGTCAGAGTATCTAAATAGGAGACCTAGGAGCACCTGGGTGGTTTCCTCAGTCAGTTAAATGTCCAACTCTTGATTTCAGCTCAGGTCATGTGTAGGCTCCATGAGTGTGGAGCCTGCTTGATATCCTCTCCCTCTGCCCCTCCCCTGCTCTGAATGAATGAATGAATGAATGAATGAATGAATGAAGTAGGAGGCCTATAACTAATATTTTGAACATGCTCCTCAGGTGCACATAAAGTTTGAAAATTACCTAGAGGATAACTTTGCCTCTGCTGAGCTCCTGGAGCTAACTCCATCCAAACTGAGATTTTTTTACACATCAAATTTAATGATCGGTTTTCTCTTTACATAAGAAACAGGATTACTACTTAAGTTTTATGACCACTACTGTAGCAGAAAATATGAGATTGAACACTAATGCAATGTACAATTTCAGACTAAATATTTACCTCAAAACTTATCAAAAAAATGGTCTCTTCCCTCCTTTAATGTAGCACTAGAATATATAAGTAAATCTGGTGAACATACACATGCATATGATTTACTATTTGTGTGCTTTTACGACTGTTTCATACATAGCCTTATTCCTAAAGTAAAAACAAAAAAAGTTGAATAAAGTTGCACTCTGTAATTCTTTTTTATTATTATTTAAATCTTTCCAAAGATATAGCAGTAATGTAAGTAAACCTTCTCTAGGACTCACAAAAGAGCACATTTGGACTAGGTCAATGCTTTAAGTATTTAGCACTTCAATACTAAGTATTTAACTTTCCAGCCCTTGAATACATCATATTCCTCAAATTCAGGTCAAAACACGGTATCAGCATCTTCTAAAGAGCTGAAAGAGGCCTAGAAATTGTCAAATCCAAATTTTTACTCAAAAAGGCAGTCCTCTCAATAGCAATTGACAGTCATCCAGTTTGTTTGGACATTTTTGTTGATGGAGTCCTTCATGTAACACTATTGTGGGCCAGCACCTTGTTATACAGAACCCAAATGTGACTCATCCAACTTCCACCTGCTGGGTTGAGACTTGCCCTCTTAGGTCCCTCCTACATTTGAAGCAGCTGTCATGTTTCCCCTTAAGTTGTCCAGTAATTATCTCTTCTTCGAGGTCCACATCTCATCAATTCTAAGATGCACATTCTTCCCATGTATGACATCCTTGAAATTGGTATGCCATTTATGTAATGCATGGTTTATCATAGTTTAATTGAGCTCCTTCTTTCTTCCTTAGTAGTACGCAGAATGGTGTACTTTACAATGGTTGGCAATTAGTTTTGCTAAGATACAGTAATTATCCCACTTCAACACTTTTTCAGTAAACGGAACATTCATGGTTATCCGGTCCAACTCCTTACCTTATGCACAGAACACTGTCCAGAGTCTCTTCTTGGTTATGTTCTGAGGTTGAATCTAATGCCTTACAAAGCACCTCATTCCCAAATCTTAATTACCTCACTTCTAATACTATACCAAAATCTTTTTCTCTCATCAGTCTGAGTTCTGTTCTTCAGTCACACAGGATCTTTACTTACAACTCTTGAATTTGAAACCTGAAGACAGATACCATGTTTCTAGAGTTTATTCTCTAATGTAAACATTCTTACTTCATGGTTTTGGGTTTTTTTTTTTTTTGGTACATTTTAAATTTAATGTAAAATGAAGTACTTCATGACGCTATGCTAAAGACCAGATACAATAATGCATGTCAAACATGTAGTATATTGCTTGGCGGCTAGACGGCATGCCACATTCTATTCTCCTGCCTTCCTCACTGATAGCAGCTCTTAAAATACAGCAGACTTCCTACCTTGTTCTGAGCACTACACTTTAAAAAATTTTTTTAATGTTTTATTTTAGAGAGAGAGAGAGAGGGAGGGAGGGAGGGAGAGAGAAGCAGAGAGAGAGGGTGACACAGAATCCAAAGCAGGCTCCACGCTCTGAGCTATCAGCCCAGAGCCCGACACGGGGCTCAAACTCGAACTCCGAGATCATGACCTGAGTTGAAGCTGGATGCTTAAGGGATGGAGCCACCCAGGCACCCTATGAGCACTATTCTTAAAGTAGCTGAAAATTGCATCAGTATTTTTGGAACCAGTTACAATTTACATTGATCTACATACATATGAACCACTTTTAAGATATGTTGCATTCCGCCATCCTTTACTTTTTTTTAGCAACCAAAGTGCAAAAGCAATTATCTTGACTCAATGTATCCTATTTTACGCAATTTAACACACAAAATTACTGGGTTAGATTTAGATCCCAATTTTGACTTGCATTGTGTTTATTTGCTTCATCTCCTAGATCTGTCATGTATTCATAATGTGATCCAATTCACTGGCAATGCTAGTGGCAAGGAAACAGCCTTTTCACATGCTATTAGGACCTAGCTTTTAAAAAGGCATTGAGAGAAGTCTGGCTTTTTATCCACAGACTGTCTTAATGGAACCAATTAGGCAGTATTTCTAGGTCTTCTTTTTTAACTACACAAACTTACTTAAGAGAACATTAAATATGAACATACCTTTTATGTATGTATGTGCACATTTAGGTTTTTAGCAACTTTCTGCAAAATTGATACTAGTAAGCCAATCTAAGTTAAATACATGTGCCCTTCTTTGCAGGCATGCTCAGATGCCACATATTTTACAAGCACGAGGTGTTAACAGGATGCAAGATCTGCTTCTGAATGAAGGATTGAGAGGAAGGGTCAATTAGAAAGAGTGCAGAGGGAAAAATTTGAAAGTTTTGGAAGTTAATTGAAAATGCTTTAAAAAGAATTCTTTTGAAAATGAAATTACAGCAAAAAGATAGTAAATTATTTCAAAGCCCAATGCTTTAATTTGTACATTTTATTTTCAAACTGAAATATCAATTTATACCATTCAACCAACATGTATTTATCAAGCACCTGTGGTGTCCCAAGTTCAGTGGCAAAACGGAAAAGACAAGTAAGTGGTTGGCTTAATCTTATACTGTAAGAATTCAAATATACTTTCAGTTCTTAAAATTTTTTATATCTAAGGAAAACTTTCTGCAGTGAAAAAAGTCCCTGAAAATGGAGTTTTGTCATTTAAATTATAGTAGGACCACAAGAAGCATAGAATAGATATATGAAACTAAATAGGTGAAAGAATTTTCTTTTGCAACTAAATAGCTTTTTTCTCCCAGAGCCAATTATAGTATAATTACAAAAATGATTTAACAACGTACACATCTATGTCACTAGTTATATAGGGAAAATTTAACAGAATTAAACCTATGAAAGAAAATGTGAAATATTAGTTCAGGCCAACTTCTGTACATGTATAACCACAAGTTATAAAACCAAAGAATGTAACAGTGTGTTATGTTAAAGAGTTTAATATAGTACTTTAAAGATTTCAAATAGATTTTTAAAACTTGGATTTGAAGTCAAGAGCACGGTAATTTCAGATATTAACAAGTTATAAAAAGTTGGTTTACATGCAAGAGTTTTCTTATTTTGATGATTTAGGGTAAAAAGAGCTTAGAAAACTGGCAAAGTGCGCACGTAAAACTTTCTAGACGGCCAAGACAACAAACCACTTGATAGGAGCTGTCTTGCTTTTCTGAGGCATTCACAAAAGTCCCAGTCATGATCACAGGGACACGCTACACTGTTATGTTTATACTCACAGAAATAAAGATCCCCTACCCTCCACTCCCCCCCACCCTTTGTTTTTAACCTGTTTCTCATGGTTATGTAGGAAAAGTTACATTTTACAAAGTCAATTATTATGAAAAAATGTAATGCCTTTTTGAAATAAGAAATCAATTTCTAGGATTTGACTCCGGTTTATGTCAAATATGATTTGAGAAGGTTTTGTGCACAACAGTTAAAACTACAGTGATGTAAGTGCCGTCTTTCCTACAGAGGAGATGCTTTGGTTTAAATCTGAAAGATTAAAAAATCCTGGTATTTTTACGTCAGTTTCTCCATATCTCAAAATACATAGAAAAAGGTAAATCTTAAGTCATTTTATATTCCTGATACACAAACACAGCAATGTCATAAATGTTTCATTTTCAAACATGATTTGGTAAATGACAATAAACTTTCACTCTTCATAGAAAAATAGGTTAAAAATGAAAATTTAGAGAATCAAAATTCACTGCCTTTTTTACTATCTCTAGTGTCTGTAGCTGCAGTCTTCAGACATTTTTAAAAACAGTATTTGTCTTTAGATGGAAAAGAATCCATCAATTTGTAAATGTGAAATATCCAAACTGAAGGTAAAGTCTACCTCACTCCCTTTTGGCTTACCTTAATTTGCATATTACTTCTTAAAGGTAAATCTCAAAGGTCTATCAAGACATTTCTCCTAAATTTCTCCCAAAAGTATTTTGCCTGGTCCCACAAGTGTTCAGGAAACTTTATCTCTAATGCAGCCGTTAACTCTTTTAAAAAATAGTTTCTGTTTTGAACTTGGTTAATAACTACAAATACATCTGCATTTTTAAGCTACAAGTAAAATGGTATATGGTGCCATCAAATTACTTGTCAAAAGCTGAAAAAAAAGACTACATTTTAAATTGTTTAGTCACGCCATTCAGTTAGATATTTGTAAAACTTGAGGGTTTTGGGGGCAGGGGGTCTATTTTTCATGTTGAAGAAATAATTTCACAATTTCAAATCAAAGTCAACACTGCAGTGAGGAGAGCTTTTCTACTTTATTACAAAGAGAAGAAGCCTTTATGTGGTCAGAAAATACAAGATTGATCTTTTTTTCTCTTCCTATGAAACGCTGCTGTTCAAACAGCCAGAGTGAATTGTCTCAGTTCACTTCGTTAAGTCCCATCACATTCACTTGGGTATGGATGTCCTTGGCTGCTGAAAATCTGGCCCTTTAGTGCACAGGGCGACAAAGTCCCCTGACCAGCAGTTCCAGAATGTCCCATTTTCATATATTGCATCCATGCACACCTCCTAAAAATGAGGTACAGCAGGGCAAACATTTTCCAAAATAGATGTCATATATATAATATATACACATTCGTACATACATACCTTTATTCATGTGATGTCCAAAAATTTAAAAAAAATGTACACATTTATTACAAAATCGTAACAAAGACTGGACAGTGTTTTGCTCATTCTGGAAAGATGAAGCTCAGTAATAACACAACCCTGGAAACCATCCAGAGATTGTGGCAATATCTTTCTTCTAAACAGTCAGATATTCTTGCGTTAAGCTTGGCGAAACTGCCTTTCAAAAACAGAAGGGGAAGTAAAATGAAGGAAGCAGACCTTGCTCATCTTTCCAAATGAAATACGAGAAGGATCTTCACATAAAAATGCACAAACATTTGTTATTTTATTACCAATAGTGCTACAATGAACAATGCAAATTTTGTGGTCTAATTTTGTGGAGTCTTTTGTGGGTTTTTTTTTTTTACATTTTAGAAACTAAATGGTAAACTTCTGTCAGTGTACTTGCTTGTCTTTACAGACCCAAGTCTGTCTGCTGGCAAAAAAGAAAATAAATGAAAAAAATCAGACCCTGCTCGAACTAGAGAAAAACAAAGTATAAATTTAGTTGTTGGGCAGCACATAATTAGTAAGGCAGGACCTCAAATGGTGACCCTTTGCATAAGCCAATTGCCAGATCCTCAAGGAATTAAAACCAGGGTGCCTGAGCCACATCAGTTCTGCAGTTATGTCGAGTATTGTGCTGAGACAGCCATACCCCAAGAAAAGGGAAGTCTTTGTTTAGAAGGCTTGCTGAGCAGGGTTGTAGTTGAAGGTGGATGGCAGGTGAGGCCGCTCTTCTAATTTGTCGTATTCCAGATGAAACTCCTATAAAACCAAATTCAAGAATTTAGATGATTTCCTCTCCCTCTGATCTCAGATTTTTGTCAAAATATATTTTACTAGATAAAATACCTACATGTATGAGAATGAACACAGACACAGATGTGCCAACTCTTTTTTCCTACTGAGTAAAATAGAGCTTGAAGAAAAAGTAATGTGCTGTAGCTTCTATCTGATAAGTACAAAAATACAGCCTTTCTGTGTGAAAGGCTACTCATGAACATCTATTTTATAACCACTGAAACTCCAAGCATTTTTTTGTTGAAAAATAAAAGCTTGAGCAGCAATTACTGTGTGGCCAATAAAAAGCACTGAAAATTACTGGATATTTAAAATAAAGTCAACCTTCAATGAAGTATAAAACTGAAAAATTTGTTTTTCCTTGAGAAAAGAAATGATTTTCCAATTTGTAATTATTATACTTTAGGAAAAAAAAAACAAACATAAAGTTATTCTAACCTCATTAAAATCTGGGGAAAACAATGAACTTGTAACTTGCACATCTCCAGACTTCCCATTTCAAACCCAAAGCACTGATAAGATGTAGGTGCCATTGAAAACTATACCACGATTTTGATGTAGGCACATCTCAAGACAAACTATATAGCTCATTTTAATTAAACTTTCAAAATACATTAACTTCATGAATTTTAAAATTTAAGAATGATGAAGTAATTCCATGACACTTCCTAAGATTAAGAGAGATGCAGAAAATAATTGTGTATATTAAAAAAAACAAAACATACCTTTGCAAATCCAAAAAGCAAGAGGTTCTAAAAGTACTAATTCTATAATTTGAGTTCAATTATAGCACAAACTAAATCAATCCCATTTTAAAAATTATGAACCTTAATATATCTTATGTATTAAAGAAAGCCAGCGAGTAAAGTTAGCACTATGGGTTAACATATTTTACCATACCTATCTTGTTTCAAATGGATTCTAAAATGGATGTTTCCATTATTAAATTAAAATGAAAACCTAGACCATAATGATTAAACTCTAAGATACCAAACCATGTATTTACAATTTAAGAATATTAAATTAACAATTGAAAGCTTAGTATGTGCCCAAACCAGAGACACAGCTAAGTTTACTGTAATCTTTCTGATAACTCTATAAATATCATTATCTTCACTTTGCACCCTGAAGAAATGAGGCTCACAAGCAACCTGACCAAATCACATAGGAAGTGGCAGATCTAGGATTCTAATCCAGACCATGACTTTCTGGTGTCAACACATTATTTTTAATAGTTTTAGCCCAAGATCCAAATAGATTTACTTCATTACACCCCCCGTGCAGAAATGTTGAAAACATTCAGCCTACTGACAGAAGTTTATAAAGAAGGGACCCTGCAATGACTTTAAACTAAAATGGTTCACCTATAAATAATAGGTGACCTGTAATAAATACGTAGGTTTATGGTAAACCTATAAATAGGGACTGACAGAGTAACTAAGACACACAGGCTGCCTGCTTATCATTAAAACTAGCAAACTTCAGAGCCACCATTGCAATCACCACAGCCCCCTGATGTGTAAGCACCTCTCCCTCCCTCCCCCTCTCTCTCCCTCTCCGGATGTTTTAAAAACAAATTTACTGCCTGGCTTAAGAAGAATACCAAATTAGTGAAGAAAATGTCTTCTTGTATCATTCTTTAGAAATTAAAATCGGCAATTTAGTTCCAAAATACACGTAGTTGCAGGGTAAAAAGTCTATTTGTAACTGTAACAAATCATAAAGTTACAGAAGTTAAACCTCGTTCAGTCGTCCTGTCCTTGTCATTGTACACTGGTGAACTACAAAGTATTATTAGAATTTAAGCTGTAACTTCCACCAATGCACCTATTTTCCACCCTATGTATTAAAAGGTCAGTTTAAACTCAGGGAGCACAAACACTTTAATGGAATTTAAAAACTCATATAGCAGAGATTCAGAAATTAAACAGGTCAAATTTTGCCTTTTTTTTTTTTTAATCTTTGTTTTGGTCTTCTATGTATTTTTATTCTTCCAAAAATACAAGTCTTACAATATATACTGGTGTCTCTTTGTTCCCCAACTTTAATTGTTGGTAACATCTCTTTCATACTGTTGCTCCATGTACACACACAACACATACCCACGTGGGTGTCTAACCAGCAGGGACAGGGCTGTTGTGCACACCACCACCTACCGCCTAGGATGCCCCTGGCAGGTGTGTAATGAATGGCTGATATGAAAACACAAGTTTTTTTTCATTTGTTTTAGGAATAAAACACAATTTTTGACATATTCAAAGATTATGTATTATTAGAACTATGTATTTGCCTTAAACGAAAAGAAGGTGTTTAAATTAGTTTAATGATTTAAAAAGCTACACAGACTTATCTAGATACTTTAAAACAACTTAGTTAAATCTGAGTTTTTCTATTAATAAAATCAGGCTACATATTCTCAAAAGGTTATTGTAAAGTAGAATGGAAATATATGCACTGGATTCAGACCATCAAATGAAATTATTACAAACGCATTAATGTCATCACTGATCGAATTACATAGAGAAACATACACTGCAGGAATGTTTTCTCAAATTCTCAAAAATGTCAGCTTGTCTTAACGAAGATAAATCCTCTACTTAAATTTAGGAAGTTGCCAACTATCTTAAGTACACATATTAGAAATAATCTTTACTACTTTGAAGGAAAAGTATGTATTTCCGATTAAAATATAAAGATGATATACTAATACTAATGTGTACCAGTGAAGTTAATGAAAAAAAAAATCACATGTTATATCAGGCTATGGTATGATAACTTCTAAGCATTAGAATCCTATTCAGTGTTGGACCCACAAGGTGAAGTCAGGCTGAAAGAATCCTTCAATTAAAAAAAAATTTTTTTAGGGGCGCCTGGGTGGCGCAGTCAGTTAAGCATCCGACTTCAGCCAGGTCACGATCTCACGGTCCGGGAGTTCGAGCCCCGCGTCAGGCTCTGGGCTGATGGCTCAGAGCCTGGAGCCTGTTTCCGATTCTGTGTCTCCCTCTCTCTCTGCCCCTCCCCCGTTCATGCTCTGTCTCTCTCTGTCCCAAAAATAAATAAAAATGTTAAAAAAAAAATTTTTTTTAATGTTTATTCATTTTTGAGAGAGACAGAGCACAAGTGGGTGAGGGGCAGAGAGAGGGAGACACAGAATCTGAGGCAGGCTCCAGGCTCTGAGCTGTCAGCACAGAGCCCAATGTGGGGCTCGAACTCACGAAACAAGAGATCATGACCTGAGCCAAAGTTGGATGCCCAACCGACTGAGCCACCGAGGCACCCCTTCAATTTTTAAATCTTTAGTTTGAGAAAGGTGTTAATAATGGAGCAGCCTCTATCACCTAAAGATTCAGTGGATGAAATTATTTAAAAAATTCTACTCATTTAGATTATATATACTATCTGAATGACCACTATTTTTAAATTAGTGAGATACTAAATAATTCTAGTTAAATTACATAGGACAGACCACAAAGCCTGCTGTCAAGATTACTTAAAAGGGGAGAATATACACAGTATCAAAAATTTGTATGTAACATTATTGACATACAACAAATACTTTAAATAAATAATGGGTTGGATCCTAGAACTCAGAGTCACAGAATTTTTAGGGGTAAGAAATACTTCTGATTTAAATCATCAATTCTTTCAATTCTTACAATTCTTCAATTCCCTGGAAATATGATTTGCAAAAAGAGAAAGAACTGCATACAAGACCTATCAATACTTTTCAAAATATGGTAACATCAAGCTATCACTTATAATACTAATTCATACTGCAGGTTTCTTAACAATGAGTTGAAGTTGTTTAATAATGCATGTTCTTTACCTGTTAGTAGTAAACCATACCCACGTTTATAGGTGGTGACTTTGAGGTTAACTTGGGATATGGCATTTTAAGAGATTTTCTATGGTTGATAAACTCTCATAAATGGAACTAAATGTCTTAATTCCTAAACATTTTCTGAGAAAACATTGAAAGCTTCTTTAAAACAAAAAACCAAAAGCCATTGTGAAAAGTTTATTCTGTGAATACAACTTAAAACTGTTTTAAGTTCATGATTCTGTATTTTATTTTTTATTTAAATTTTTTTTTTCAACGTTTATTTTTATTTTTGGGACAGAGAGAGACAGAGCATGAACGGGGGAGGGGCAGAGAGAGAGGGAGACACAGAATCGGAAACAGGCTCCAGGCTCTGAGCCATCAGCCCAGAGCCCGACGCGGGGCTCGAACTCACGGACCGCGAGATCGTGACCTGGCTGAAGTCGGACGCTTAACCGACTGCACCACCCAGGCGCCCCCATGATTCTGTATTTTAATATGACAGAAGAAGTGAGCTATGTATTAATACTTAGTAGAAACCAGTATTTCTGCTTGCTTTCATCACTATGGAAATAGTTTTGTTGAAAAGTGTCCATGCCAGTGGCCAGCAATCACCTCAAGAGAGATTTTTTAAAGGAAGTTTAATGATACTTCTCAAATTTTATTTTCCAACTTCAGAGCTAAAATTTTTAAAGGTAAAGGTTAAGACTAAAGCTCAACTGTAGAAGTCAGATAAAGCTGGGTAAAATTGTTATTTTATATAGGCACACTACACACGTCTCTCTCTCTCTCTCTCTCTCTCTCTCTCTCTCTCTCTCACACACACACACACACACACACACACACACACACACACACACACACACACTTTCTTTAAAATGGCATTTACCTGACTGGGGAATTAATTGTTTTATGGGAAAATAAAAGGGGCCTGTTAATGTTTAAGTTGCTTCTGACTAATTTTGTGGAAAGTGCTTAGTTCTGCAAGCTGAACTTTTACACATAAGTTGATCTGTCATATATACTGAACTAAAATTTAAGTAAAATGACATATCCATCTACTGCAAACATCCATTCCTTTTTGTATATTTGTCTGGAATAACTTACAATGGTACTGAACAAAAAGCTTCAAATGGAATAGAGAAAACTTCAGGTATTTACTAATGGAATCTTTCCCCCTTCTAAAGATACATTTCTCTCTTCTGTAGAATCAACTGACAGAGAAGTTCTCAAAGTACAGCTTCAGACAAAGACCAGCAAAATCATGGGCATCACCTGGGAACTTGTTAGAAATGCAAATCCTCAGGTCCCATCTACAGACTTACCAAATCGGAAACAATGGAGGTATTGGCTCAGTAACTTGTGAATAAGGCTGCCAAGTAATTGTGATGCAAGCTAAAGTTTGAGAATCACTTACCTGACCTAACAACAGTTACTATTTTTCCATCTTTGGAAGAATAGTAATAAGCTGTAAGAACAATGATGATAAAAACTGTAACAAACTACCACAGGTAGTCCCATATATCTCATGTCCAATATACGCCAAGCATTGTCCTTAGTGTGTGTGTGTGTGTGTGTGTGTGTGTGCGCGCGTAATCTCATTTAATCTTCATGACACTCTAGAAGCAAATATGATTTCAATTTAAAAGATAAGGAATCAGGCATGGAAAAGAAACTTGTATATGGTCAAAGCATAACTAGCAGAAATAGGAGTCAAATTCAAATCTATGATACAAAGGATCTAGCTTTCTACTATACTGTACTTCTTAACAAGTAACATATACAATGTCTCTTGTATTTTGTAATGAAGGTCATTATTGCTACTTAAAAGGTTAGGTCACGGATCTTCCTTTTGAATCAAGATATGCATATCAATTAGAACTGTTAAAATAACTTGAATACAGTGTATGGTGATATATGGACTTGGTCTGAGAAGTAATAACACTCACCACTGACAAACACCCAAAATTAATAATAATAAAAAAAGATTTAACCTCTCATATGTGTGTCTTGTTTGGTGTTTTAAGTTGGGCTCATCTTGTTTCTTTTGTCAAGATTTGTATGAAATCTTGCGAAGTAAAACTCTTGTGATAAATATCTGGTAAGCATTTTACACTGTCTTCTTAAAATGTCTTACCTTCTTATCAATTTAGTGAGGCTGACTCAAAAGAAAAAAAAGCCCAAACCAACAACTAAAGAATCCTCCAATGAACTGTCAAGAAATACTTTTCTTCTGTTTAAATTTATTGAGAAAAAACAAAACTAAAGAGTTAGTTTTTAATCCTATGAATCATCAGTGGAAAAGGCATTCAAGAAATCCTGGAGTTATGAAATCAGATAATGTCAGTTATATTCTCTACTAGGTAGACTAAGTACATACATGAGACACTCCATACATGTGAAATATGCTATGACACTGATGAAAATTTTGCACATAGAACAGTCAGAAAGGTGTTTTTGTGAGGAAAAGTTGCAAACCAAAACAACCAACTTTTTCCACAGCCCTCTTCCCTCCAACACTCAGCACACTAGTCATAGGAACAATCTGGTTAATGCTTACAATTTTCTTTCTTTATATCATTTGTAAATAAAAACTCAAGCATCTTTCCTGCAATGAGTGTAAGTGTTTTAAAAAGCCTATTATCTGTTTATAGACCAGTTTTAGGAAAATCTCCTACCTGCTCAAAGTAATAATAATATAAGAATACATGACTGGGACTGCAAGAGGGTTATCTTTATTTTACAACTGAGTAGACACAAAAATATTTCAAATGTTATCACGGCTTGTGAAAAATTACAAAATTGTAAAGCAATCCTTTTCCTAACTATGGGTGAAAGGAGTTGTTTCCAGACACTTGCCTAGTTTAAATCAAGCCAAGAAGGTGAAGATGACAAAGACTTATTTAGCAAGCATGTGGCACATTATTGGAATGGATGTCTTGGTACATATAAACAGATAAAAGAGGATACTTCTTTTTAAAATCTAGATTTATACATTTACACATGGAAAAAAATATACCTTAGCTACTTTCCTCCAGTTAAGACAGTCAAAGAAGTAATATGTTCCCCTCTCATATGTATTGGTTTTCATTGTTGGCTCCATGCCTGGTGCCCTGGTAATCCATACTCGTTCTTCTTTGTGGTATCTCCAATCACGGTTAAAACTTCAATTTTTAAGAGAAAAAGACAATTAATTCTTTCCTGTGGCTCACATCAAACATTTTCTACATTTTGTAAAATTTTGCTCAGAAAATAGTTTCACCTAAAATACATAAATATAGATGCTTCTTTATCCTGACTTTGTTATTAAATACAACCCTAGTGAAATATAGGAAAATAATTTTAATTTGTCCAGAAAACACACTCTTTAATTAACATACACATCTTTATTTAACTAAAGAAATTTTTTCATGCAAACAAAATGAGATCTTAAAAGCTCTATGAGCAATGTGATAAAAACTTAGACCAAATAAAGATACATTGTGTTCCAGGAACTTCACTCCTTTCTTGTTCTTCTTAACATTCAACAGAACTTAAGACATCCATTAAAACAAACAAAAATCCCAACTACTGTATTATTTTGTAAGGAACTAAATACAGTCTATTTAACTATCCAAATTCACATAATTTTGTAACTATGTTGGAAACAGAATATCCATTCAAAAAACTCTTCATGAATGTATTACTTTTATTTTTTATTTAAATTTCATTGATCCTAAATTCTCAAAAGCCAAAAGGATATCCACTAGAATTCATGCAAGAATCAATGAGGATTTATAGCACTTGTAAACTGGGGAAGTAACATCCAAAGGAGGTAAATGAGCCACAAAAAACATCTCTGGTAGAACAAACCTCCATATAAACAAATACCTTCCTACTAATACAGTGAGGTAATTTTTCAACATAAAAGAGGTATGAGACAGAACTGCCAGTAATGGATATATGAATGACTAAATGAATTTATTTACTTATGAATAAATTAAAAGGTAACAGGTAACAATTTCTATGTTACAAAAAATGAGGGGAAAACATGGGAGAAAACAAATTCTCAATAGAAAAATAAAAAAACAATTTATTATCAACACAGTGAATTTTACATTTTAAGTATCTGATCCAAGGTCATTTATAGAAATGTTATTAGGAATATTATAAAATATTTAAATCTGTAAAAAATTAGGTCTCTCAATCACAACATCCTGATTTTCTTTTTGTAATCTCTATCCCCAACGTGGGGCTTGAACTCAGGACCCTGAGATCAAGAGTCACTTGCTCCATCGACTGAGCCAGCCAGGTGCCCCATAACATCATGAATTTTAACTAACAATTCACTCAAGTAAACATGATTATTATAATAGTCCATTGGTAACAAAATGTTACCAATTGGACATATGAGAAATGACACAAAATTTTTATTCTTAGAGCATCGGGCAAAAACAGAAATGCTCAGGAAAAAAGATGTATCCAATGGGCCAACTACTTAACATTAATTTATTTAAGTTGGCCAACAAGCTTCTGATAATGAATGTGGACTTTATCAATACTTCAGAACACACAAGAAATATGCACAGTGCCTTGCCCATATTATACTCAACAGATAAATGATGAAATTCATTGTCAAATGAAATTCCATTGTCATTCAATTCATTGTCTTATGTGGTTCCATAAGAAGATGAGCCACAGTTAGGAAGCGACCAGATCTTATACTTCACATATTTATAAAAATCAGATTCACCAAATTCATGAATGAAGTCAATCCTGTCTTCTTACAAATTTAGGATTATTTAAATCTGAAATAATTCCTTTTATGTATACAATGACTATGAAACCATAGCAATATAAACTTTCAATCTAAATTAACTTTATTTTACTAAATGTAAAAACAAATTATTTCTTGATGGAAATATTTCTGCTTTAAAAACAAAAGACAGACTATAGCCATCATTAAAAAAAAAAAGTTTTCAGAATAAACAAGATCCACTATAATACAAAAGTGTTTGAAAATACTTTGAACATACAGCTCTACTGCAGCTAAAAGTTGTAATACGTCTCCTCCATTCATGTAATAGAGATAGAAGAGAAGGTCTTCTCCGTATCGGCCAAGTTTTATTGCAGCCAGCTGGAAAAGAGAAATCAATTATTCTGAAGTGTAAAATAAGTTTGAAAACCCTAACATTGCTATCACGATAGTAAAAATAACAAGATAAACAAACCCTCTTCTCTGTAGTAGATAACTGTTATTACGTGATTTCATAGGTAGTTATAACCCTAAGGGGGAGTTTTATCATTTAAATAACTAGAGTCATTTAACAACTATTTCTGGTACATCTGTTTATATAATAATAAAATAAAAACCTATATAAAAACTTCTCAGCAAGACCAAATGCTGTTTTACACGAGGGTTTATTAATACCCAACACAGTAACAATAGTGGAACATGATGCTCAGAGATGCAGGAGTTATATTCAAGTCCTGGTTCCACTATTTACTAATATGACCCATGTCCAAGTTATTTAAGGTCTCTGAACTTCCACATAAAATGGAGAAATGAGACCTACAAGGTTACTAAGAATGTAAGTAAAAATTGATAAAGTGCCTGTATACGAATGCACCTTAAAGAGGACCTGATACATAGGAAACCTGTAAGAAATGTTAGCTCAGTCTGTATCTGACAGTGATTCACAAATTGGTTATGTATTTTTACCAAATCACATATGGTAAATACAAAAATCATAAAGTGATAGCTCTTTATTTTGTTTAAATGGATGACTAAAAGATGACTGCTTCACATGTCCCTCCATAAAGCAGAAACATTAACCACCAACCAAACTCTAATAAAACACTGAGTTTAATAGACTCCAACTCTTGTGTTAGGAAAAGCCTTTATTCTCACCAAAATGAAAAAACTTTCCTCTCTTCACCTAATCCTGCATCTAAATGTTTATTTAACTGTTATACATTCTTAGAATATAATTTTTCTCTCCATATTATCCCTATTCAAGCAGCAGTTTTTAATGTGACAAATTCTCTCAAATCAGTATTTCTTAAATTGCCGTAAGAAAAGGCTTTGGAACCCTTAGGTAATTGGAGCAAAAAAGCCCTATGATAGATGTAGCAGAAAAATCACACGATCCACAAACAGAAAAAATAAGCTCTATCCCATACTTCTTGTCTTCCATCTATTCAAGTATTGAGACATATTGAGAAATATCTCTTTACTTGCCTGTCCACAAAATCAACATCCATTTGACCATGCAATTGCATGGTACAGACACAGAACACCTGTGTGTGTGTGTGTGTGTGTGTGTGTGTGTGTGTGTACACACACACATATATAATATTTTATATTTATGTATAAATATGCAATACATATTTATATACATATGTGTAACACGTAAGTTTTAATAAATCGTATCTTTCCTCAACGCCAAAATCTAGGGATACAATTTCTAACAGAAACGAACATTTTAGTTCTTTCCCCTCAACAAGAGTATCTACCATTTTCTTTTTTTGATTAAAAAAAAAAGTTAAAACTTCAATCTGTTAATAGTTATTTTATAGCTAGAATTTTAGGTAATTAAAAAAAATTTTAAAGCCAATGCCATAGCTTTTAAATGTACACACTGTTCCACTGAAAACACTGTAATATTTGTAAAAATATATTTCTTATTGATACAAGGGCATAAAATGAGAATATCAGAAAGAAATTCATCAAATTTTCCAAAATAGTTGATTCTCATCAACCATGGTTATAACCTGTTATTAAGAACTCTGAGCAATATTTGACCAGACCTACCACTGTTTTGTTTTTAAAACATATTCTTTAAATATAACCCAGGATTCTCATCAAAACATTAAAATAGAAATAAAACTGTTATAATTGAATTGGCAACATGAAAGCATACCCCTGAGACCACTGCTAATTATTTCAAAAGACTTTATGCTGTCTAAACTGAAAAACAGTGCCTGGAAAATAGATACATTCATGCTGACTGAGGAGAATAATAAACTACACTCACCTTATCCCTAATGTGAATGTTCGTTAAGTACTCAGATGGAACATGGAAGTCTGGATAATAAAATGAAAAAAGCCTTATTAACTGATTCTCAGTTTAAAAAATATTTTTAAAAGGTCTGAACACAAATAGATTCTCCTACCTATGTCTTGAGGTCGACAAGGTGAAGATGCCCAGGGTGATGCAAATTTGGGGTAAAGATTTCTGAATAAGAGGGAAAAAAAAAACCACTCTGAAATCCAAAGTAGAATCAAAGATTTCTAATTTTATTCAGGAAATCAAGAAAAATGACTTCAAAAGTAAAATGAGTATCTTTACTTCTAATTTCGTTTCATGTGTTTACTACAACTTACACAGCAGAAAAATGAAACACGGTTAAATAGCTGTATATATACTCAGTGTCTATATTAAGTTACAAGTTATATATTCACATATATACGTAACTTCAACTCAGAATGCTTTAAATTCATTAATACCATGCCCCCAGTAAAATTACTTTCCCATTTACATGGCCAGAAAAAATCAGTAATTATTAAAAGCAAAAGTTCAAATTCACCAAATATTTACTAAGTGCCTATTACATGCCTGACACTGTTGCAGGTGCTTGAGATACATCAGCAAACAAAACAAAGATAACTGACAACATAAAATTTACTTTCTGGTTAGGATGGTGGATTAGGAGGAGGCGCATAATAAATAATATTCCGTGTTGGTGGAGGGGTAAGGAGGGGTATCAGTTGCATTAAATTAGGTAGCCAGCTTAGGTTCCATTTGGAAGACAGGATAGGATTTGAACAAAAATTCGAAAGATGTGAGGGGGGTCAGCCATATTCATGACCTGGCAGAAGACTATTCTAGTCTGAGGGAACTGCTAGAGCAAATTAAGCAACTTAGCAAAACTAAGGTGGGCATATGACTGACATGTCTGAGGTACAGCCAAGCCAGTGAAGGCCAATGAAACTGGAACAGAGTGAACAAAGGGAGAAGCTGTTGAGGTGGTGGCAGGAGAGAGACAGATCATGCCTGTGGAGATGAGTAGGCCTGTAAAGATTTTAGGTTTTTAATCATAAGGAAACCACAGACCTTTACCGGGCACTGAGCAAAGGATTAACTTATTCAGAAAGGATTGTCCTGGCTGCTACATAAAGAAGAGATTGTGAGGGGCACAACAGAGCATCAGGGACACCTGGGGACTGTCTGATGGTATAATCTAGGAAAGAAAGGATGGTGATTCAAACCAGGGTGCTGGCAGTTAAAAGCAATGAGAAGCATGAAGCAATGAATCCATTATGTCAAACGTTGCTGACAGGTCAAGTTTCTACAAGAGACCACTGAATTTGATGACCTCAATGAGAGCAGGTTTAGTGAAGGGGTGAGGGAGCAAAATCCTAAGTGAAATGGGTTTAACAGAGAATGGGAGAAGACAAATGGAAGATAAAAAATGGCTTTTTAAAAGAGTTTTGCTCTTCAAAAAGTAAGAATAAAGAAATAAAGGCAGTAATTCATGGAAGAGATTAGACAAAAAGAATGTACTTTATTAACATAGAGGAAGTAATAGCATTACTTGTACGCTGACGGAAATGATCCAACAATGTGCAAAAATTGTTAGAGCTATGTCCTTGAGTTTTCAAGAGAGACTTTAAGTAGAAAGCATGGATCAGCAGGGTGAAAGACAAGAATAAGGTGGGTGCAGATAGTAGCAGATAGTTAGATCTGGTGGTAGGACTATGCTGACATTCTCTTCTGATTACTTCCAGCTTTCTTAGGAAAGTAGAAATTAAAAAAGCAAGGTCTTACTATTACACCTGAAACTAGTATTACACTGTAAGTTAACTAACTGGAATTTAAATAAAAACTCAGGAAAGAAAAAAAAAAAGCAAGGTCTCCATCTGAGAGTAAGGACTGGGAAAAAGGTAATTAGATGTTAGGAGAAACGAGTGTGGAATAGTTGCATAGGAGAGCAAAAGAATGAAGGGACCAGGCATGCCACTTACAATTATGGGTGGCAGAATTATGAGCCCGCTTTTGAGGTTCCTAGAAGTGAGGACTAGGCAGTGAAGTTGTGTGCTTTTCTTTAACCAGTTCAATAGCACAGATCAAGAATGGAATAACTGAAGTATAACCAGGGTTGTAGTTTTTGCCATGAAATCATGACAAAGTAAGAGAGGGGCAAAGTAGTCAAGCGTGTATGTAAAAAGCCATTACAAAAGACTAAAGAATTTAACTGGGTAAGAAGAAAGTGAAATCTTCTCAGGCGAAGAGAAGGATGTTGAAGAACAGTAAAAGGTAGAAGAATCAGTAGACTGAAGATCCCAAGGAGTCAAATGATTATTGGAGTCAGTGCTAGAGGGAGAAAGATGGAAAACCAGAAGTGGCATGGGAGCAGAGACTTAAAATTACAGGGAAACTGAAGTTACTGATAATGCCAAGGTCAAAGGGATAACTTTGTAAGTAGCTGAGATATGGTGGAGGGTTAAGACTTTTGGAGGTGAGAAACTCAAGGAGCCAAGATCTCAGGATTCTGGAAGGATCAAATATGTGTATTTTGAAACTGCCAAATTATAAGGGAATGATACTGTCAAATGACAGTGATCCAGGAGCTAACATGAGAGGGAATGACCCAAACAGTCAAGAGAGAACAGCAACGAGTGGCTGCAGGTAATACACTGTGATCACATGAAATTAAAAACTGGAAATCCACAAGGAAGTATTATGCACAAATGTGGAAGAAAAGAAAAAAACTTACTCAGGAGAGTTCAGATTGAGGCCTAATGTTGTTAAGTCACTTCCTAATGCAAGATGTACCATTCCTGGGTCTGTCTCTGCTGCCCTGATAAATGTTAACAGGCCAATCATTCCAAATTGGTCCGTCACCATCCCTTGAGGAATGTTAGTAACCCGACCTGGATAAGAAGAACATAGTAATTTTATCTTTAAGGAAAAAGTAAAGAAATGAATTCTGTAATATCTTTGACATATTTTATAGAGTCCCACCATCAGGTAACACCTGGATCCCTTTTTTCTGCTGGTTATTATTTTGCGTTGTTGAACTTTTATCTCCAGGGAATTTGGGTCCATCTGTACTTGAAGTTGTCTTGCCAGATGTATTCAAATTCTAACATGGAAAAAATTAAATGTGACATTAAAATTTGTTAAGTGCAAAAATTGAGTACACGTATTAGTTACCTTTCTATTCATTCTTTATTATATTTAAATTGGTAGTATATTATTACCTGTTTTTCAAGTTCTACATGAAACTTTTTGTTTCCACAACTGTCCCATGGTTTACAAATAAATCCTGTATTTTACACATTTGGGTATTTAAAGGACAAAAATATATGAAAGATATTCTTATTATATCTCAGATCTTCAGTCACAGAAAAATCATCTTTATCTCAGAACTATATGCTTTGGGATATACTTCAAGTTTCACTCTTCAACATTTTAATTTAGAAGAGAAATATTACAGTACATTGCCTATGATATCACCATAAAAACCTCCAGGATAAGTTAGAATATATAAACTTTTAAAATTCATATTTAATTCTTACCCAGTAATCTTCTTTATCAACTATTTTAACAATACATACAAACTCCCATCACAAAAAAAAAAGCTATTTTCAGTGAAATGTGGAAGAAATAAAACACATTCGTTAAGTCAGAAAGAGGAAGCTGAGTTGGCTGAATCAACACAGGAATAAAAATGTGTATAAAGATTCTTCAAGGAGAAAACTTACTCAAGAAAAACACAGCTCCTTAGAAGGCTATAATATCAAACTTCATGGGATCCAGCTGACAGGGACTACAATAAAAGTCTAAATTAACTCTGAGAAGTTCAACAGAAATTTGCAAACCTATACGAAATAGGAAAAAAATAGGCTATCTTCTAAGTTATAAAGGTTTTCCACATTCTTCAGAAGTTAGATTATTACAGATATTCAAGATAAACAACTTTGTAACAGTACTTAGTAAGTCCTTAATATAGTCTATAAAACTGTTAATACAAGAGAAGTCTGAAGGGAAAAAACTACATTACTCACACACATAATTCTCAGTTACTTACAGATTTACTGTCATCATTACTTGACGTTGGATCTTTATAGCTGGAACCAGGTAATGCTGGAAAATCTTCATTGTGTATTGAGAAGTCCTGGGATTGCTCATTTGCTGGTTTTGTTACCATTCCCACTATGTAATGAAAATAATCCAGAAAATTCTAATTCATATTTATGCTATTTTACTACAAATTATAAAAAAACTAAAGTTTCCTCATACTAACATACCAAAAGGATTTTTTATTACACTATGAAAGCACACTTCAAAAAATTAGTATTCAGGATAATAATGAAGAACTATATTTTTATATACTTGATTAATAACTCAATATACAAAATAATACAAGGGAAGTAAGTGGTAATCCTATAATTCTAAATCTAATGTCATATATAGATGCTTAAAAACAATTTGATATTGGTAATAGTTATTAAAATTTTTGGTTTAAAGCTTGACTTAAATATTTGACTAGCTATTATAAACACCAGTTAATTGTCAAATACAAATGAACAAAATAAATTTTAAAAGAACATGTCAGTATTCTACTTGAAAGTGACTTACAGAGTGAGCAAATTGCAATCAATTATAAAACAACTCCATATTATTTCAGATTTTCTTGGACTCCATGTAATAGATGTAAAACATGCAAGAACTGGGAAGTAATCCTCCCACTATACTTGGCATTAGTCAGGCCCTTATTGGAGAACAATATCCAGTTTGGGGCTCCACAATTCAAGAACGATATGGAGAAACTAGAGTTGGTCCAAGGAGAGCAACGGGAATGATTAAAGGGATGAAAAAATGGACCTATGAGGAAAGGTTAAAAACATTAGAGTCTGAACTGAGAATCAAGTAGCTAGGTACTCAACTTCCAGGGCAGATCATTTTTTTTGTTATTTTTGGAAGACTAATTTGGAAACTTTAGAATACTAACAATATATACTCTCCCTTCTCCACACACTGTTATTTATATTCATATTCTGAAAGGTACAGAAATCCTTCTTGGATGAAAATGGGAGAAACCATTATCTTAAAAAAGTTATGAACTGATGCTTCTAAGTTCATTGTTTCTGCTACTGATCTCTATCAGATTCTCCCAAAAGGAAACAACTATGTGCAATGGGTAAAGAGAATATGGCTACATTGTTGTTACATAATTTTCACGTCTAAGTTGTTATTGCACACATTTCATGCCCTTCCTTTTCATTTAGCCAAATCTCTTAATTATTAGAGACAGTGAGAAAGGACTTTAATTGTGACCAAGAGTCTACATGAACTATCCATGACCCTATGAGCAGTTTTCAACAGAAGGCAATTGTTTCTCCCATGGGACATGTGTCAATGTCTAGAGACACCTATGGTTGTCAAAACGATGGTGGGGAGAGGTACTATTGGCATCAAGTTGGCAGAGGCCAGGGATGTTGCTATAACATTCTCTAATGCACAGAACAGCCCTCCACCACCCCCCATTTACAAAGAATTATCTGACCCAAATGTCAGTAGTGTGGAGGTTGAGAAACTGGCTTAGGAAAAATATTCCATGTAAGGTCAGTCATTACTAATCACCAGGAATGTAGGAATGTATTCTTCAAAAATGTGTGATGAATTAAGAAGAGAAAAGGCACCTTAATCATTATGGTACACTTAAGGCAGAAATGCCAGAAGAAAACCTCTGAATACCAATGAACATTTCCTTTTGGGTTTCTGTACAAACTGTTTCCCATCTAACTTTGCTATCATGGTATTCTGGAAGGAAAATGCACTTTGCATATATCAGCTTTGACGAAATTATGCTACTCTGATTAGAAAACATATTGTGTGTGTGTGTGTGTGTGTGTGTGTGTGTGTGTGTGTACAGACATGAACATGCATATGTACACAAATGTGTATGTCTGTGTGTGTGTGCACAATGGAAAAGTTTCCATTAGCCATTATTAGAAAGCTTAATTACCATAAGGAGCTCTTCCAGCCAAGGGGTTTATTAATGGAGTTGGGTTACCACTTCCTTCTCTTCTGTTTCGGTCTGCTAACGCTGGAAAATCTGAAAGGTCCAATCCTGTCACATTTTCGCTTCCATCTAAATAATGAGAAAGAACATTATTGGTTCTACAAACATTTTATTTTATTTTAAATAAGCTCTCGGCCCAATATGGGGCTTGCACTCACAACCCAGAGATCAAGAGCCACATACTCTGACTGAGCCAGCCAGGCATTCTGTACAAACATTTTAAAGGGATTATTAAACACCAACCATCGTATAATTTGAAATGACAGTACCTTCTTCCTAAAGACACAGCACTGTACTAAGTATGTATAAATGTACATTAAACACTTGTGGACTTATTTCATGCAAAAGAATTTCATGAATAATTCAGCAAACAATATGTAGCTAGCATAATAAAAACCCCAAATCCTAGAGACTTAAGATAGACAATAAGGAGTTAATGTGGTACATTATTTCCCCTGTGAAGGAGGGTACTCTAAAGTTATAGCTCTCTTGTTAGCTAACAAGAGAGAGACCGTTGTGATGTAACTGTTCTTTTCATTATATCCAAAAGCAGAGGTAGTATCTGGATGCTTGGAGCTTTAGTTACACACAGGTGTGATAATGACAGTGCCTCTTGCAAATGACCAGAATCATATCTGAAACACAGGCAGTGGGAGCAGAAACTCTAAGGACTTCTGTCCTGTGATCTACTTGTCCCATACACACGTATGTGTGTGCAAGTGTGTGTGTGTCTGTTTCTGCAGTTGGGGTAGACACAATATAAATAGGGTTCCCATGTCTGGCAAGAGTTTGGGAAGCATGGAATATGATGCAAAGCCCAGAAGATTATATTACCTATTGCACAGTAGGCGCTCAATAAATATATTAAATGAATAAAATTAATTTTTGTTCATTTTAAATGAAAAAGATCAGCCTGAAATTTAACCTAATATTTCTACTTTGCCTATTTTTTAAAGATTTTATTTTTAAGTAATCTCTACACCCAACATGGGGCTCAAACTCATAACCCCAAGATCAAGACTTGCATGCTCTACTAACTGAGCCAGGTAGGGGCCCCTCTATGTTGCCAATTTTAATCATCCCCTTAATTTCTTCTCAACTTTTATTATTCTATTATTCTTACAATCTTATATGCTTAATTTTTGAAGAATTTAATTTTCTACCTTAGTTTTAGCCTGAACTATAGGGTTTTTTTAAAAACTTTGTTTCATCTGATGTTTTCATGTTTTATAGCATTTTTAATTTATGTGGCCTTTCAGTTAATTTTGAATTTTTCTCCAAGTTTCATAATTAGAAAAATCTCAGAAACTAATTACCTCAAGATTACTTTGTTGACAGAAAAACAACACACTCTCATAACCCACTCAGGTTATAATTTAAAATTATGAAGAGTAAATGATAAAATCATATCTACTGTTTCTAAACAAACAGCAATTTATTAATTTTTAATTTAAAAAAGATACTACTACATAAAAAGACCAACAGGACAAATTTATAGTGTTTTCAATCTACAAAAGTTATCTTTCTTGAATTATTCTATTATAGTTAGTTATATAGTTATAAATTAACCAAAAACTTTGAATATGTATTAACTTTCAATACACATCTTCAGGTCCTCTAAGATGGAATTTAAAATTGCCATGCTATCTGAGGATTTTAACCTAAAAAATACTTAATAAACCCCCAAATTTGAATTTTTAGGTAAAGACTTGGAGACAATTTTCCTAAAAATAGTTAAAGTTTAGTTAAAACGGAATTTTAAAAATAATTTTAAAATTTATGGAAGTGTGGAAAAGCGTAATTCAGAATATAAGATGGCATTGTCAGACACACTGTTACTTTATGGTCCATTTAGGAAAAAAAAATAACTTGCCAATTAAACTATGATACATAGTCTGATTTCAGAGATAATAAAATATGAAAAAATTGGAACATTTCAGAAACAGTGGGAATATGGTACTTCATATCATTTTTAACACCTTGAACATAAAACTATAAGTTTTAAATGCTACAATTTGGAATTTTAAAGTCTAATTTGATCAATCTACGCTGCTACACATATAATACCACATAAAATTAAAAGCTCATAGTCACAAATGACATTTCATTACTAAATCTTGTCTGATGCTTCCACATATGCTTCATTTCACTGATCATTCTTTCCCTTCCACTTCCTTCACATATATTTCTCTCTGAACGATCAATTCATTTTTGCTCCTATGACCGTAACAACGTCCTTTATTTCTTTTCTCTGGAAAGGGTCTGGAGGCAAGGATGGAAGAGGGTGAAATCTGAAGCAAAATAGCAATTAAGCCTCCTGTTCTCTTCTCTCTGAAGCAGTTGATAAAAGAAAGAAACCAATGGACTGCAGGAATTCAAAATCAGATTTCTCTGTAATTAAATTCTGAACTTTACATATAAAACTGGATAAAAAATCCAAGGGTTAAATGTCAAAATTAGTATTATTAAAATTATTAAGAAAAAGTTAAGTGCTCCAATAAAATTTTAAAGGTTTCTTCAATCTGGGTCCCTATAAGCAGAATGCTGTAACACTCAACCTAAATTAGACTGTAGTGACAGGACTGAGGATAGGAAACGCTCTTGAAGCAAAAAAAATTCTGAAGCATAAATACAGACTAGGGTAATGTTCAGGGGCTTTCTCTAGGTATTAAGGAAATAATTCTGAAGTTATAACACTATGCTTTTACCACATCAAGTGAAAAAATATATTTAAATATCTCTCAACTATTCACTTGAATTAAACCCTATTCCTGTCAAATTCTCACTAAATTAAATTCTACCAGTTTAACACAAAAATCTAGTAATATTTTAAGACCAGTATGTTGAATTGCTTCATATTTCAAAGATCTACCATATTTTTTATAGGGTACTACCTCCAGAATAAGCTTACCTGTTCCATTAAAAATGTTACTTGATAAGGAGTTATTCATTCCAAATGCCTGATTCCTGTTCATTCCAAATCCAGACATACTGGGTACATAGAAAATAATTTTAGATATACAGTAAGAGAACACTAACTTCCAGATGAAGAAAAACAGAAGTGTATACTTTTGACCTCCTCATATAAAACAACATGTTTAAAAACACACACTACTTTCATTTTTCTGAGTTTAACCTTTATTTGAAAATGTTCCTGAAGTCCCTCCATGAATAACTGAGAACCATAATGTCTTAAACAGATGAATTAAAAAACAAAAAGCAAAGAATGTACACATAAGTCTGGAGGAAAACAGAGATTAAGGGCACTATTTGATGTGCTTGGAGAACCAACTTACTGGATACACTGGTAGAAGTAACTGATCTCAAAAACATGTAGTTTAGTGTAAAACTATTGTTCCTGAACACTTGTTCTCCTTCCACTACTGGTAAAGTGTGCCATTACTGCTTTCCATAAAAGATCTTCTTTCATACAACACAGTCTTTCCCAACTAGAATATAAACTCCTCAGATACAGGGTCTGTGTCATAGTCATCTTTGCATCCTCTGCCTTTAGTCTTCAGGAGGATACACAACAGGCACTCAATAAAGGTTTAGTTTACCTGAATTAAGCGATGTTTTTCTTTAACTGAATTTAGTGCTCTAAAACACATCATTCTTATCTAAATATAGTTTATCTTTCAGCTACTTAAAAGAAAAACCAAATCTCTCCATAGTGCCCTCCATTCTAAAGCAGTGCACAATTGGTACGTGGTAAATAGTTACAAACGCCTCCCTTTTTTGCACAAGCCTAAACATGAGAAAACAAAAACAAGTCTGAACTTAAGGCAAGGCCAGAAGTAATTAAGAATGTCAAAAAGAGCTGTTAATGCAAATTCTACAATGAAAGTAGGCATCTTTACCATCAAATAATCTGATAAAAGAGTGTATCAGTGTTATGAGTAGGGTTAAAGTGTTTGAAGATGACAGGGTTTTTTGTTTTTGTTTTTTCACCTAAATCTGTAAAACTAACTATGGCCAGTGTTTTCACAAAATCTGGAGCTGATCAAACAATACTCTAGAGAAGAGAAGGAAAGCCATTAAAAATACTTGTTCCATAGCAAGTGAGCAATGTTGGTGACCTAAGTACCTTCACACATTGAATAAGTACTAAGGGATGAAAACATTCTGTAACAAATACAATTTACCAAAACTAGTAAGCAGGGTTTTAGAAACCCATGTTTCATTGACAATTTATAAGCAATGTATTTTTAAAAAACAATTAAAATGTGAAAAAATATGGAAAGGCAAAAATATAAACATACATTCAATGAACAATACCGTAAGAAAAGATGTGATAAACCCCAAGAAGTGTATGATTAGGAAGCTATCAAGGAGATAAGAATTTTGATAACCCTTTATGATAATAATTTTTTTAAAAAAGTAAAAGCAGTAAAATTATTAAGAGAAATACTCATAAATCTAAATAAAAGAACTGGAGTTTATGGGATGAAGATCAAACAGGAAATGTGTTAATAACCTATTTGAATCCAGATTTTACAAGTAACAGATAAAGTGAATTAAATGGGTAAGATGATAGCAAATAGGTCAAGATCCTTTTTCCTCCCACAGTTCCCCATTTTTTTAAAAAAACGGCAGACTTAAATGCTATTTTTGCAAGATACAAAGCCTTGTACTGTAGTCATCACTCTCATATAAATTATCTGAACAGCTTAAAAATCTTAACAAGATGGACAACTGGTCTTCATAATGTCATTATTATCTGCATAGTAAACATGCAAATGGACAGTACAAAAAGGTGTATAAAGCACACAGCTCATCTTGTTTTAAACCCCAGGACATGACACTATTTTCAAATATTGTAGATGTAGTCTTAAAAAGTCTCTGGTTACTAAGTCTCCAAACCACCAAACTGAGTTTTAGTTGAAAAGGTACTGAACCAAAGCATAAGTGAAGCAAGGCAGTAATAGTCAAACATATCCCTGGTACTATTCATAAGTCTGGAACTCTTACCACATTAAGTGGCCAGCCTCATTTAACAGAGGAAGGACCTATCAATAAAAATTTGCCTGGTGGCAACTTAAGAACAATTCTTTTCTAACAACAACAAAAAGCTTTAATGTGCTTTCTACAATCAAACTGATTTTCAAAAGAACATGCCTTTAGTTTGGGGAGGTTAAAGTTGTAATGTGTAACAGAAAGAGAATCTTTGGTCATAAAAATACGATGAAACATACTTATGAGACAGAAGCCAAGACTCAAGAAACAGAATGTTGAATACGAAAAGGCAAATCTGAAAACACCCAGAAAGACAATTATACACATTATCAATAAACATCTTACCTGTTCACAGTAAAAGGCTGTCGAGAAGGCTGCTGCTTTGGCATACATATTATGCTTGGCGAGCTTCTGTTGGGGCTACCTAACCCTGAACTGCTCATGCTATTTGTCCTGCTAGGAATTCCAATGCCCTGACCAACCTGGGAGTGGTTCATCATATTCCTAGGATTCATAGGCAAAATACCCCTGAAAAAGAAGTCCATTATACTAAATAAGCTCTCTACAATCACTCATTAAAATTCTCTGTAAATAATCAATCAGCCTGACCCCAGAACCTCAAATACACTTTCAAATTACACTGCTAATTTTCATTACTTATTTTGTCTGGTCATTCTAGCTCTTTGAAAAGAAAAGTAAAACCAACAAGAAATTGGGTAAATTACGGCAGAACTAATGTAAGGTGATATTTAAGAGGAGAAAATTATTGCTGTGACTATGATATAAAATAATACAAATGTATTTCACACATATATTTAAAATAAGTTCATTCGAAATGTATGCCATTCTATCTTCTTCATGCTAATATGCATCATCTATGTAATCTTGTTTTGTTTTACTCACTAGAACAATGAATGTGTGTTGAGGGAGCAATAATCAGAATTATCTGAGGAATGATTTTAAATTACACATCCTCTTTTGAGGAAGAGAGCTGGCTTCTGATAAAGGTCCCCAGGTGGTGATTAACCCTTGATACCCACCCAGCTGACAAGCAGTATGCTAGATGCAGGATAAGAACATCTTACACTATACTTATCAATTTGCAATGAAATAAAAGGAGCATAGGGTACTAACTTTCTTTTCCTCAGTGAAAGGCACTGAACCAGAAAAATCAAATAATTAGTTATCTTATTAAAAACTAGAAAGTTGCTTACTCTACAAAGATACATTTTGAGAAATATTCTGGTCCATCAATAAATACCTGCTTGGAGATGGAGGCGTGTGAAGTGACATTGTTGGTACCCCTGTTGTTGGCGTGACGTGGCTCGGTAACTGAGTGCCTTGTGATAAGCTGCGATTTAACTGAGGGGTATTGTTGCTCATCCCCCTCATTGGAAGGCCTAGTGCACCTATTAAAAAAATTCAGAAGAAGGAAATTCATTGCCATCAGGAATGAAATTGTTATCCATCTTCTGGAGTTGGCAATTTAAAACATTTTTAAATGACCTAACATGTAATATAATATGCAAGTTTTAAATGGATATATTCAATTCACTCCAAATGGAATCTGATTTTAACAAAAAGGTTCTAGTCTGAAATTTAATATTATGAATGGATATCGCCTTCATATTTGTATCTTTCATATTTCTATTTTACAATAGACTATGTCTGCCAAAGGTTTTAACAAATTAGATGACTTATGTCTCAATAAAAACATTTTGTACAAATATGGCTTTAAGAAATTTGCAGTTTTATGTTTTTATGTTTTAAATCAAAACTGAGGAACACAGACATTTAACCCCACCTTGCTGATGTAGCTTTAATTTTTATATGAGCCTTTTAAAACACATTTAAGAAATCTCTACTATTTATACATACATACTTCTCAACATTACAATTTTTACAAATCTAACATAAAATGTCAGCAACTGTTAAAAAAAAACAAAACTCAAGCTGATATAAGAGACAAGAATTTAAAACATTTAAAAGTTTCCAAAGTACAATGACCCTGTATATAATTATCTCGTACTTCTGGGGCCAGATGCAAGGATGCATGTATTCCAACAGATACATTTTACGGACTACTGAAGTTTTAGCATTCAGCTACAAAACAGAAAAAATTAACTGGGATAAACTTATTTCAGAAACGTCTGACAGGTTTCCTAACTTCTGTTAATGTGAAATATAAATTATTAATTTCTTAATGATTCAGAAGTTATCAGGGATATCTGATATTCTAGGTGTTTAGATTCTCTGCCCTTTCCCCATTCAGATTAAGGATGTCCTGCTGTCACCAGTTATCACATCTGCCTATGAATGCTTCCATCTTCCTGACCCACACTTTTTGGTGCTTTCTATTTCTAGTCAGCTGTGAAATTGCCTGTCAGTCAACTAAACTTACTCTGAACTGGAAGTTAAATAAAAGTGATAAGATGGAGAGAGCTAATGAATACACAGATTGCTTTAGTGCTAGGGATTTAAAGTGACTCTTTTCTTCCCTTTTTGGTCTAACTTCAGGAGCCAGAATTTCAAGGACCTGAATATTTTGAAACTATAACCTCCAAAAAATTAGAGTAAATATATTTTCTGAATGTTTTACCTCAAGAACTTTTGCAAAATTTATCTTTGGCATAACAACGTACTATCTTCTATCCCAAGGATACCAGTGGATCACAAAGATTTCACGGGAATCTGGGGGCCTCAGTACTTGGCTTCCCAAGTGAATGAAGCCAATAAACCAACTCAATATATTCTATGTGTACTCTTTTCAGACAGGTTCCATGAGGAACAGAGGCTGGTTCTGTTTTTCTTTAGGTGACATGAAGGGAACTAACTGGCTTAGATTATATGTTGGTGTAGTTTACCATATGTATGTATGGTCACTAAAAGTTTTGTGGCCATTAATATACCGCTAGCTGCAGACACTTTCTCTGAATCAGGACAAAATAAGGAAAAACAAGAGATTAAAAATCAGCCATATAAGATTTCTTCAGAAGAAATCAGTCTTTTCCTTCTCTTCATCCACTCTAGTTTCCCTCTAGGCCCTCTAGATGCTCCCATAAGGAACCACCAAAGTGATACTTTTCATATCACTCATTCAACAAACATTTATTGAGTGCCTCCTATGTGCCAACTACTGTGCTAGCTGCTGGGGATACAGCAGTGAACAAGACAGAAAAGGCTCCTACCCTTAGGGAGTTTACATCCTTCTCCCCAAATATGCTGTCCTAAAATCAGCAATAGCTGTGAATTAACAACAGGAATGTGTTTCACACAATTACTGACCACCAAGAAATATTACACAATTTTAGAGCCAGAAGGGACCTTAAAGATCACCTAGTCCAATGTTCGCATTTTACAGATGAGGAATCTGAGCTCAGATGAGTTAACTGACTTTTCCAAGGTGACACAAAGAACCAAGACTAGAATTTAGATCTCTTAACTCCTAGTGTTCTTCATGGAAACCCTATGCAAGCCCAATATAACACTAAGTGAACACTCTTTGTGAGTGTCTACCAATTTGAGACACCTCTATTTTTTTTTCTTTTGCCTTACCCCCCCCCAAATATTTACCTCTCTTCAAAATTTTTCTAAACCTCCATCCCTTCATCTTTTCCCTCCATCTTCTTTCTTCCTGTCTTTATACCTGTAAGTTTTAGTTCTAATTTTACTTTCCCTTTCTTTTTCACTCTTATACTTTCAGCACTATAAATAAACATACACTTTCTAAAAAAATCAAGTATCCTTTGGCTCTTTTCTAATAATCAGTATACCTTACTAAAGACTTATTAAGATTTGTTTACTTCAATCCTTCATATACATATTCTATGCTGTATTATGAAAATTTAGAATTCAGAAATATCTTAGAGACTACAGATTATCTGAACATTAGCAAAAAACTTTTGGAGACAGAAACAAGAATGGCTATGGTTATTTATTTAGTCGACTGGCTACTGGCACACGAGTTGATTTATAGTGCTGAGAATGGAGGAAGACAGTATGACATAAACTCAAAGATCAGTGTTTACTTTTATTTTTCCTTTAACACTCTTGAATTTCATAAAACAGGTAAGTTCAATCAGTCTGAGTTGCATTTTTTTGAACGAGGTAGTTATGAAAAATAAGAGGAGTGCATCATTTTCAAACTGGATCATCAAGCTTTGAATAACTTACTAATCAAGCTATTTCAAATTCAATTAAAAACTGAATTCTTTTAAAATAGAGAGAGTATCACTGAATAAGAACATACAAAGACTTATTTTTAGGAAACAAAATATACTAAATCATTAAATTTGAGTAACATGAGTCAATTATAACTGGGTAAGGTCAAAGAGGGAAAACTACTCTTTTAATGATATAATTAGAAACAATCACACACAAAAAAAAACTTCTCGAAAATACTATACCAAGAAGAAGATGTGTAATCTAAAAGAAAAAGTGGGGGAAAAAAGATCTCATAAAAAATTTGGCATGAAATAACTACAACAGGTAAAAAATATTATGAGGTATAAAAGAATGAACAAAAAGTTAAAAAGTAGTTAAAAACTTTATAGTTCTGAATCAAATTTTTCTTTCAATTTGACAAATTGCTAATAAAGAATAATACAGTATTAGGAGAAATATATGAACATACTCCAAGTAGATTCCTACCTCTAATTTGGCAGGGTGCTAAACAGAGAATGAATTCAATTTTTTATTGATCATTTTTCAGAAATCCAAGAGAATATGATCTAAGAAATGTTTCTATGAATTATTTCCACTGCACAACTGGTTAAGAGCACATCCGTTAAGTACTTTATGGCAAAATATGCCATCCTTTATTCAATATTTTGCTAAAAACAAATATTAATAATACAAGTTACAAGAAAAAAAACTAGTCATAGCAACCAAACCCTTGAACACTCACACTTAAATGAAGTCTCCTGAAATCTTTATTAAGGAAAGGGTAGAAAATCTATGAATTGGTGCAAGAGGGCTTAATGTGCCCCCTTTTCCATTTCCAAAGCAACTAGCTTCTCCTAGGAACTCACTGTCCTGCCCACACTAACAATGAATAACCACCTTCTAACCTCCAATTTGTCCTCATATCTTCTTACCTCCAATCTGCCCTGCACTTAGCTGATTAATCTTCCCTGCAACATAATTTTGTTATACATTTTCCTTCATTAAAATCAAAGGATTTTAGAAATAGGAAAGTCTCCACAGAGATCATCCAACAAAGTTACAGATAAAGAACATTAGGAATTAAGTTACCTACCCAAGATCACAAATAATGAAGAATATAATGATTCAATTTCTTGACTTTTACTTTCAACCAATTATTTTCCACTTCTTATAGTAGTTGCTAACGCTTACATCACCTGGGGAACTTTAAAATCTGGGTCCCCTACCCAGAAATTGTCACTTAGTCTGAATCCAGGCAATTCATGGCCAGTGGGATTTTAAAAATTCTCGAGGTGTTTTTAGGGGTACAGCCAGAGTTGAGAATCACTGTCCTATAGTATTAAATCCAATCACAGTTTAGTCTTTTAAAATTCTCTGTCATGACCCAAAAGATTCTTCTAATCTTTGCTTCCCCCCACAGCTTCATTGAACAATTTTCCTTTTTTCCCTGGTCCTCTCTCCAAATCTGTCCCTGATCTTTTATTCATATCCATCTCCCAACCTAGAATACTTTCCCTTCTCTTATTCTGTTGAAGTACAGATTTTTTTTTTAAATGCCACAAAACAGGTGTTTACACTATACACAGTGTGCCCTGATGTATATGGGAGGGACCACTAACTCAGATATGAAAGTAAAATGGATTTGGAATCAGAAAATATTTCTGGAGGAGATAGAACATGAATTAAAATAATGAAAGAGATCTAGTCAGGTATTTGATGGTGGCGATGATGAGTCAGGTGGGTAAAAACATTGTAACAATTCAGTATGAGAAAACAATAAGATGTATGGAAATGAGAACAAGTGATATATAGCGTGGAGGAGGAATGGGCTTGCTTCTGGGTACTAAGGATGTATGGAACAAGAAAGAAACACGGATGGAGTTAACTGGCTTCGCCATTCTCAACTATGAAAAGCTGCTGCTATATTGGAACCAGCTGAGAGTACCTGACAACATTTGGCTTACTCCTCCTCAACCTAAGTTCCCACTCTAGATTCATGACACCCATTCACAAAGTATTGCGGGTCTCAAACTTTAGAAATCTTTGGTCTGTCTCTTTCACATCCTACATCACCAAATCATATTAGCTCTATCTCCAAAATATCCCAAATCTGACCGCTTCCTAACACCTCCATCCCCGGCCCAAGCCTATTTTCCTGCCTGGAATGCTGCAGCAGTAGCACTGTCTTTCTCTTCTTATCATTTGGCCCTCACCACTCAGTCCCTTTGCTACAGAGCAAAGTGATCTTTTAAAAATGAAACTGTATCTTAAAATCCTTCCATTAAACTTAGAATAAACCCAAAGTCTTTATAAAATCTCTACAAGACTCCATGATCTGACACCTGCTACCCCATTAATCTTCTACTTTCTTTGTTCATTACACTGGCCCTCTCACTCTTCCTTTAACTCATTAAGTTCATTCTTACATTCTGATGAGGATCCATTTGCTGTCGTCTGTACCTGATCTTTCCAAAGATCCCCCAGATCTTTCCAAAGATGTCCCTTTTTCAACATTCAAGTTTCCATTCAAATATCACCTCCTCAGAGATAACTTCTTTGACTGCTCCATGTGAAATACTAATTCCATCCACTCATCCCTTAACCTGACTTAATTATTATAGTGCTTACTACCAGAATCATGTTATTTCCTAGTTGTCTGCACAATTATTTTTTCCCCATTAAAATATAAGCTCCATGAAAACAAGATCTTTATTATTTGCCATACTCTTACATCCTGGAATAATATTTCACCCATGGTAGAAGTAGCCAACTAAATACTACCACCATGCCCTGGTCAGAAAACTCTTTAATTCTGTGGATTTAACATTTGTTGTTTCTATTATGTGCTAACAGCCCACTATCTAGGGTCATGACATTCAGTAAGTAATATGTAACGTCCAGGATTCAAAGAAACTTCTGTTCTCAACTGATGTTCACACAGTTACACTTACTAAGTAATAGAATCCTGGCTCTAGTACTTACTGCCTGTAAAACCTTGGGCAAATCCCTTAACCTCTCTTGGGACAGTTGTGAAGATGAAATGAGTTAATTCCTATAAAGTACTTAAAATAGCACCATACACATAGTAAATATGCAGTAAGTATTAACTTTCTGGGGGTGGGTGAGGTGGGATGTGAAACACACCTATGCAAAAAAAAAAAAAAAAAAAAAAAAGTCAACAGGTGGTCCTAAAGGTGAAAATAAACTTACAGTCTAATGAAGTAATGGTTTTCACAAAATCGTTGTTTTCTGCAGGAAAACTGTATGCTTGTGTTCTTGACCTTGAAAAATGGTAAAGATCTTGAGATATATCCCACAGAACTATAAAGATCATACTTCTTGAATGAAACCAATGTAATAGCCTAAGAGGTTTCCCTTGCCTTGATAAACTAGACTGCCCCCAAATTACCCCATGCTGTAGGTGTTACTCCCACCACTAGAACAACCTTACCCCACAGTCTGTTTAAGGCCAATGTTAAACATGACTTCATTTGTAAATGCTTTCCTGATCATTCTCCAAGATACGTGATTACTCCCACCTCTGAAATAGCCAGAAAACTCAGTCCTTCCTCCTCTGCTTTGTAATAAAATACCTTGTGTACTTATCTACCAGATTAACTATAGCTTGCTCAACATGCATTCTATAAACATTTACTGAGTGCCTGAGATGTACAGAATACAGAGGATACAAAGGCAGTAAAGACATGTAATAAATAAAGGCAGTAACATCACAGCAGTAGGTACACTGTACATACAGTGTATACACAGCAGAATGACCTCTTCTACCACACATCTGCACTAGGCAACATTATGCCATTCATTTTATGGTAGGCACTCAGTAAGTTCCAATTAAACTCAATTCCTATCTTCTTTTTGAAGCTTACTGTGCTTTTTTCTCTCTAAACCCTAAATCTGTCCATACCATTCAACACAATACTTTTTAACCTATGTATTAGCATTGTAGGCTGTTATGTAACATTTTACATATAAATGTCTTGACCTCCCCAACTATAACATGTGCTTGAGAACAAGAACTCCCAGAGCATTCAGTATTAATTCAAGTATCTGTTAAATGGTCCTATAATTTTCTGAAACGTGTCATCTGCCTAAATACACTGTCAACAGCACCACTTCTCAATCACCCACCTGTGCTCTGGTTCTCCACAAAACAAAACAGCCTTCATCTAGGTGTTCTTAAAACAGGAGGATATTGTTCAAAGCATGAGAATGTGCCAACTGCTCTCAAGTTAGGAGTCCAGATCCCAGAAAGACAAATTTATTTCTTTCCCCAGCAAATGACCCAGGTCCTCAGAGAATTCAGATACAAATATTTATCATGGATTCATCCTGAGAGCTAGTTAACCTATGTGCCTATAAGATAATAGGCATATAGGAAGCACTCAGTAAATAGTAGTTTCCCTTCTGTCCAATTCTCCAAAGCTCTAAATCTTTTTGGTAAGAAAGAAGAAGTCACTCCAATTTTACTACCATTTAATTTCAATGCACTGAATATTGCGGAGAGATTAATTCCTGTCCTTGTTAATTCCAAACTAGTTGGTAGCTTTGGGAAGCCCAAGGGGGTCTTTAAACCTATAAGGCATACCCAAAATCTTACACATGCAAAGATGACAAGTAGAGAACATTATGCAACTTGAACACAAGATTCCATTCAATAGCTTCTATAGCTATCATTTAATGCACAGTATTCACATGAACTCGTAGATGAAAAGTAAGTTACATATTTGGATACAGTCAGACTATACCGGAACCTGTGATCATACAAGCCCCTAGTCCAGCATCTTCTAGGTACCCTTATGTACTACACAATTACTTCCACACAAATCAGGCAAAACGTAGGCTTCACCAGGCCCATATCCATTCCAAGAGGAACGTCCTCCCTTGTTTAATCTCTGTGAGTGTCAGTTTTGGAGGCTACTCTTCCTTCTCCACCTCTAACCTCTGTAATCATCAAGAACACAAAACACGGGGTGCCTGGGTAGCTCAGTCAGTTAAATGTCCGACTTCAGCTCAGGTCATGATCTCATGGCTCATGAGTTCAAGCCCCACATCGGGCTTTCTGCTGACAGCCCAGAATCTGGAGCCTGCTTCAGATTCTGCATCTCCCTCTCTCTCTGCTCTTCCCCTACTCACGCTCTGTCTCTGTCAGAAATGAATAAATGTTAAAGAAATAAAAATTTAAAAAAGAACACAAAACAGATGGTAGACCTCCATTTTAATGGTACAAATTCCTGCTGAACTTTGCCAATCTGAATACAGAGTGAATGGTAGTATTTAATACACTTTGGAGGCAAGTTATATCAAGCCTAATGCACAATTAGAATTAGTTACCATAAGAAGAATGTCACTAATCTATCCCACCTACTATTCCTTCTATCTCACTATCCTTTATTGAGGTTAGCTTCTCAAGTATTAACATTCTGACTAATTTATACTACTGAAACCCAGAGCCTCAAGTCCCACAGGGTAGCTGGTGTTCTCTCTGACAAGGTGTGTGTTCAGACTACTTAGCAGCTAAATGACATATTTGGCCCTTTAGGGTCTATCCTAATGAACAGAGACTGGGAATCTAGCCCCTGTCTTTTTTTCACTAGTTGTACCTTCTAGATCTGTACCCTGGAAAGGAATAACTGTACCCTGACTTGAGACATTTCAGTTCCAGTTGACCTAAGGGTCAATTTTTCTGTAGACTAATACCTACAATGTCTTAGTTAAAAGACTGAGCCATGCACTGAAAATGCTGGTTCGCCAATGCTACAGGAGGAATACAGCCATTTACTATACTAAATTCCAACAGGAAATATCTGTCATATGTGATTTCTTTTTAAATGACCAAGTACAAAATACTTTATCTAATGAAAACAACTTTGTTCATTCATTAATCTTTGTATACTCTTAATAATTAACACAACCATTTTACACACATAAAGAAGTTAATTAAGTGTCTGATACCAATAAAAAACTGTATTTCAAACATTAACCCATTCCATATCTTAACCCAATTACAATTTCACATTTGCAGGGTAAAAAATTACAGCAGATTTTAAAAGTCCATATAGCTGATTATACTGTAAAATAATTGCCATTCTCCTTCATAAATAACCTTAGCTTCTCAAGTATCATTTTTCTCCATTCCATATCTACTTTCTGCTGTGATAAATTGTGGGCTTTAAAAAGAAAACAAAGTAAGTTCTTTGCAGTTACTCTATAGAGATAAGGTTCGCTTTAAAATAACTAGATATTTTCACGGTAAAGACTGCCAGAACAGTGAAAGTTGTAGGTTTCATACTAAAACACAGGCTAAATGAAACAAATTACTAGCTAGTAACATCCCCTCAACAATTAGAATGAACATTTGTGGATCAATAAGCAACACCTCTTTTATGCAATGTAAAGCTTTTTAAAAAATATTTTCTACATGACTACAGGAAAAGTGCTAATATCTATATGCAATTAATAATTTTATTTACTAATTCTGTATTAACAAAATTGCACCCCACAGCAAAAGAGGAAGGAAGAATAAAGTAGATGGAAACTATATTTGTCTAACAAAATAAGTTCCTCCCTCTGCTAACCTTCAAAATAAATTTGAACAATAAAGTGGTCTGACGAACTATTCTGATACCTATCAAAATTTTGCTTTTTATTATACTGGGAAAGGATCCCAAATCAAATAACTGATTTTTAAAAAAAAAAATTTTTTTTTTCAATGTTTATTTATTTTTGGGACAGAGAGAGACAGAGCATGAACGGGGTAGGGGCAGAGAGAGAGGGAGACACAGAATCGGAAACAGGCTCCAGGCTCTGAGCCATCAGCCCAGAGCCCGACGCGGGGCTCGAACTCACGGACCGCGAGATCGTGACCTGGCTGAAGTCGGACACCTAACCGACTGCGCCACCCAGGCACCCCTCAAATAACTGATTTTTATTTGAAGCTGCTTAAGATCCTCAGTGAGCATACTGTCTCCTCCAGTTACTTTATTTCTGTAATCTTTGGTGGGAATTTATATCCCTTTTAACACTCCCCTTCTATTAACAGAGATGAGACATCAGTCTCTGACATTAATCAGATAATAAAATCTTAGAAAATTAGAGATAATAAAATCTTATTAATATTTAACAGTGTGGACAATTTGAAAAAAATTGGAAGATTTTATTACTTAGTTTTATAAAAATTTCATGTGATAATCATAGCTAACATTTATTGAGCGCTTACTATGCGCCAGGCACTGTGCTAAGTGCTATAAAAGCATTACCATACTTAAAAAGAAATTCAATCTTATATTTGGAAAAAGCATTGAACTGTGAGTCAAAAACATACGTTCTATATCCAGACTGAGCTAAAGTGAAAGAAGAAATACGTGCTAAACAAAGAGAACATTTCACAAATTGTTATGGTCTTTCATTAATAAAAAAGCCAAAAAACACAAACAAAACAATCCACTCAACTGACCAAACAAAAAATGTTTTAACTTCCTCTAACTGAAAACACAGAGAATGTCTATTATTTATTTGCTCAGCAAATTTTTCTTCAAAAAACACTGTACTAACAAAGGAATGTACAGATACAAAAGATGTAAAAATAAATTTCAATCTATCCTATATCCAGATAACAACAAATTTTGAATTAGGTCTGAAATAATAAGTTTTGCTATGTGAGTGAAATAAGGAAAACTGAAAATTAAAAATCTTTTCTTTTAAATCCTAGAACTGACCCACAAGGGCAGCACTGATTGTTCTTTACTTGGTAGTTATTTTTGTGTTAAATCAAGTATCCCAGAATAAATACAAAATTCTTACTTTGTTGCCCGTATAAACTTGCCCCAAACTGAGACAGCTGACCTGACGTAGATGGTGATGCCAGCATCTAGAAACAAATTAATTATATTAGAGCGTAAAGAAAGTACACAGAGCAATGCATTTACACTTTACAAATCTGTACAATATATCATAATGGGAGAGTCAACACACATTTCTCATTCTTCAAAACATCACAAAACAAGTATTACATAATGAATTCCATGTTTCTAGAGGAAATATCACAATTGGATGAAATCAAAATGTACCTATAAAACTAATTTCTGATTACTACAAGTTTTGTTTCAAGTTACTCCAAATAAAACTACAGCAGCATCATTATTTCACTTAAAACAAAAACAAAAAACTAGGCTAACAAAACCATGAAGGCAGCATCTCAAAAAGTCAGCCTCTATACATGTGTCAGTGAAATTACTTGATTCTTAGATAATATACTAAGCTAAATTCTAAATTCAGTTTATTAAAAGTTGAAAGTAAAATTACCTAAGTAGGAAAGTTTTATATTTTGTAAGAATATTTCCTAACATTTATATTTGCAAATAGTTGATGTGTATCAAATGGGTAGAAAAATGTAACAAACATGCATACAATCATATAGTAAGTGGGCAGAGGGCCCAATACCAAAGGACAAGTCAAAATTACTTACATATACTTGTAAGTATATGTAACTTGTAAGTTACATATACAAAATACTTACATATACATATACATATACTACATATACTATATATAGACATAGTATATAATGTATACGGTGAGTGAGTGATGTGACTTGGGCACTTATCAACGTCTTTCAATTTATTGCATCAGTGTCTTTTTTTCTTAGTAGAATATAAATTCTTTGAAGGCATGTTATATTCATGGAACATGTTATATATATTCATATTTTATTTCCTCACAGAGACTGGGCACTGCATGTGGCAGTGTTATACACAAAGTAGATAAAATAAGTAAATAAAAATGTGTACAGTTAAGTGTATGTTTGTGTATTCTCTTATATTAAGCAACCACCAAAATAATTTAACTATATAAGCCTTGGGCCATATCATCTTAAGAGTTACACTCTAGTAGAAGAGAATGAATTATACACCTAATTATACTCTAAGGTACAATGCAGTAAATGCTCTGAAGTATCACCAGAGGAAGATAACTCTAAATGAGGGTGAGGTAACAGGAATATTTTATAGAGCAGTAACATCTGATGTGGGTACAGATGAAGGATCTTCCAGGCTGAGAATACGCAGTGAGCAAAAGTATGATGAAAGTTAGTGACAGGATTAGAATACAAACAAAATAAAAAACACCAGTGATTTCATAACATGTAATTAGTGAAGGGAGGTGGGGCTTATACGCCTATGCACATTTGGGCATACACAAAAGAATGGAAAATAAAAGAATATGCTGGGGCCAGATGACTACCACCTATGGCAACAAAGAGAAAAAATAATATTAAACAAGGAAGTGACTTGATCAAACTGTGCCCTAGGATGATAATTCCAACAGCAAAAATGTATGCAGACATAAGTTACTAAGCCACAACAGCAGAAGTGGGACTATAAAAGAGAGGCACTCTGGGGGCAGAAGCAACTTTCTTTGATGTCCTGCTGAAATGGTTGAGGTTTAGAGAAAAGGAAGAGGGTAAAGAGTCACCAGACAGGGAACTATCAGGCCACTCTGGTATCCAGTGAAGAACTGTGCTGATATTGACTACATTAGGGAAATCAGAAGTAGCAATACTTACATAGAGAATTTACAATGCACATTTCATGCTATTTTCATGTCAAAATTCTGAGGTGTTCAAATTATTCAAAAATTCACAAAAACTTTCATACAATAGTTTTAAACTAATGATATACATCACTCTCCTGAGGTAGGGCTGAGTAACACACTACTCAGAAAATAGTATTTAAATATAGAAAAAAATTTTTTTAAAAAGCCTCAAACCTTATAAATATTCCTTCTCAAATCCAGAGGGTACACCATCTAACCAATCAAACTAAAAGAATACGCATTTTATGCCTGATCAAGTTCTTTTGTTAGATACAATCATCATTACTGTTGCCAACTAACTGGAAATATTTTAAGCACCTTAAAAGGCTCATTTCCAAATTACAAAAAAAAAAAAAAAAATCAAAGAAAATGTGTAACATATAATAAAGCTTTAGTTGGTGACAGAAGATAAAAGGCTTATATAAAATACTTAAAATCATGATTTTGTTATCAATGTACAAATAAAAGTAAAAGAGTAGTTTCCAAAAGCTTCAAATATAAGAGATCAGAAAATATGAATACATGTCTCAGAATGATCCACAATGTGAACATTTTAGAAGGACCTCTTAAAAATTTTACTTTTCCCAGAAATTTATGTTTACTAAATATAAAAGTATGTCTACTAAATACATAACTCCAAAGAGACATTTTCGTCCACTTTCTCACAAAATTTACATACCCACAGAAATTACAGATGTGCCAAGATATCAGCCCTCACAACAGCAGGAGGCTGAGGGAGGGAGGCACAGCATGAAGGTAGAGAGGGGCATGGCTCCCTGAGTCAAGTACTGGAGACCAAGAGCAGTAGGGTGACCCATTTACCAGTGTGACATAATAAATATTACCATTTTCTCTATGTGTGAGAGAACATGAAGAAAGTTAGTACTAACGATACTCTACAGGAATAGGAAAGTAGTTTTATTAAACTTAAGAGTTTATAACCTTCAAAACATCCATGTAAAATAAGCATTAATTAGCTATGCAAACAGATATTAAAATGACTGCCTCAAAACGTCAAAAATACAAATGTATGATTTCTTATAAAACTAGTCCCTAATGGTATGTATTTTTAAACTCTGAGAGCATGCTTCATGAAATATGTCAGTGCTAAAAATGTATTAACACACAATAAAGGAACGTGAATGGATAGAAATGCTATTTATAAGGGCAAAGAAAATGTGTTAAGAAATGTACCATGGCACAGCAAGAACTACAATTAACAGACAACAGAAAACTTACATATATTTTAAATGCTGAAAGTTAATAATATAAATTTCTTAGAAAAATGTGAAACTTTAGATCAATAGGCACATTACAGTAGGGAATGCAACATAAGCCCAGCTTTGGAGTCAGAAAAAAAAAATCTAGGTTTGAATCCTGGTTCTGCCACTTACCTATGGGAGAGCCGGGCCTTTGTTTCTTTCCTGTAAGATGGAAGTAACACTACCTACCTCATAGAGTTGAAGTGAAGATTAAATGAGATAAGATATGGCACATAGTAAGTGCTCAGTAAATGGTAGCAACTGATGCTAATAATCTAATTTTCCTCCCAATGCAGGACTCCCTTTAACAGCAGGCAGAGGGTCATTCAGCCTTTGGGGAACTTATTGAAAAGTACCCTACATTTATATTAATTTTTGTCTAAGAAGCTAAAGAAAGAAGTTCATCATCACAAATTCCAGGCAAAATAAGAACTTATGTTCACAGATGGGGGAAATGGTAGAAAAAAATTAAATGTCACACAATCAGTAGAATGCTGAAACCAACAAGGTTACCATGTTCCCAGTCCAAAACCATTTCAATCAGTCTTTCTCATTTTTCGAACAGTCTATAAAACACACTGCAGTCAACCAACAACAAAAACCAGGAAGCAGCTAGAAGAAATAGTAATGTGATTTAATTATTTCCGTGACCCAACAAAAAGCCCATTTAATCCTTTATTATATACAGTGTTAAGAAAATCGATAAATTAGACACTGTATTTAAAAGATACAGTTGTATTTACTAGATACAACTCTGAAATCCATGACCAAAAAAAGTCTAAAAATTTTTTGTTTTAAAAATATATATGAAAATAGATAGATAGTTAAAAATTTAATAATAAACAAATGTGGCTCCTGCCAGCAATCCATAACAACACAAAGGTGTTAATTATTCTCTGCTTCTCAACAGTGACCACCTCTCCATTATTCCCTTCAATAAATGTACCTTCACTCACAAAACATTTTAAACACTAAAATCAGTTTTGTCAAGAATTTATTTTCTAATAACAAATGTCTTCAAAATGCAAGAAATTTTGGTTAAATAAAAATTCCCTGATCACAAAAGCAATTAAAAATTGAAACAAGTTTTTAAATATCCTTAAAAAAAATTCACTGTATAATATACGTAAAGGTATGGACAGAACAGTTCCTAACATGCTATTAATCCAGCACAAAAGTAACAAAGAAGTATAACTTTGACTATATATCTACAAACAGGAAAAAAACATAACAGAAAAGAAGTTCTCAACCTATGACAGAATCTGAAGAACATTTTAAAATTAAAAACAGTACAGTTTAAAAAATGAAACCACTGAAGTCAGAACGAAATCTAGCAAACAGACACAAAAAGAAAAACTGTAAGATAACACAAAAGACCAAAATAAGAAGGAAGAAGAGAGGGAATAATCAGAAAAACTTAAAATAGCCAATAAGTCACAGGACCTTGTACCTTATGAATCAGATAAAAACAAGTTATGGGTTTACTGGTTATTTCAAATAATTTTGACTAAAACATTAAGTTTTACAAAGCACTGTTGGGGGTGCCCGGGTGGCTCAGTTGGTTGAGTGTCCGACTCTTGACTGCAGCTCAGTTCATGATCCCAGGGTCATGGGATCGAGCCCTACATTGGGCTCTGTGCTGAGTGTGGAGCCTACTTTGGATTCTCTCTCTCACTCCCTTTGCCTGTCCCCTGCTTGCATGCTCTTTCTCAAATAAAAAAAATATTAAAAAGAGCATTTACAAAAAGTATAATGCATGCTACAAGAGTCAATGTAAATTCCTACAGAACATTTAATATTCAAATTCAAAGTATGGCAATGAACATCTTAATATTATCTGAATTTTAGCCAAATATATAGGAAGGCATATGACTAATTCAAAAAACGTTCACATTTCTAAAAGGTTTTTTTAATATCCATTTCTAAATAGTTTTCTATGAAGTTTGAATTAATTATATAGTTCTACAGCAATTACTTCAATACTCCCTCAGAGACTGGCTATTCTTCCATGAAAAACAAAGCTTCCTTACTAGTATGTAGAAATAAAATACCATTTTCTAACTATGAATTTTTTTAATATTAAAAAAATATTTTTTAATGTTTATTTATTTTTGAGAGAGAGAAAGAGAGCACAAGCAGGGGAGGGGCAGAGAGAGAGGGAGATATAGGGTCTGGAGCAGGCCTGAAGCAGGCTGATAGCACAGAGCCTGATGCAGGGCTCAAATCCATAAACTGTGAGATCATGACCTGAGCTGAAGTCAGATGCCTAACAAACTGAGCCATCCAGACACCCCTCCATGAATTTTTATTATTATTATTGAGATGAAACATTTTGTGATTCTTTTTGTACATATATCACAATTTGATATATCTTATATCATTTTAACCCCCCCTTAATAATAAGCTTTTATCTTTAAAATATGGAGTTTGAAGATTATGTGACTGCCCATGAATGTAAAGGGTTTTAGAGCGTTCCCTTCAAATGGTTTGATATTTAATTCCAGTTTCTTTAGAGTACAGTCTGATTTATTTATTATTTACATTTAACTCTATCAGGTTATCACTGTCATAAAAATTTCACACATTTATACACATTCACATTTTCAATTAAAGTTTTAAAGGCGATTTTTGAGTTTTTTTAGGTAATAATATCTGCAAATAATCTTAACTGTTATTTTTCAATATCAACTCCTTTCCCTCCCTTTCTTTAACAAAAACTCACTGACAGCCTACTAACTCATATGCATTATTACATATGTGTTTTAAGAACACAGCAGTAAACTAGACCTAAATTCTAACGGAGTAGAGAGGATAATAAACAATTAATGAAGATGTATTTCAGATACAGAGATGCTATGATTATGAAAGTGCAAGAAAGAATCTTGAAGGATACAGTGGGAGTAGTACTGATAGTATACACAAAGCTACTTAGGCAAAGAGAGACGGCTTCTTCTCAGGGAAGGCATTTTAGTAGATATAGTGAGAGATAATAGTGAGAACCATGTGAAGATCCGAAAAACAAACAAAACAAAACAAAAAAAAGGACACCAAGGTCTTCAGGTAGAAAGGAATGTGAGTGTAATTAATGAACTGGACAGTCAGCCAAGCAGGACTCCAACATGTAGTTAATACTAATGATGATGATAACAATAATTTATTTTATAATAATACAAGTTTATAAATAGGTTTTAATGAAATACTTGTTATTAATTGGTCTGAAAGAAATCCTAGCAGCCATAATTACTGTAGGCTAACACAAAAGCTAGGTATGAGTTCAAAATGGTTGCTGTTTGTCAAAATAAGAAAGTGGCCTACTCTTATCAGTTTTAACAGCTTTTTAAAAAGGAACAGGTGTCACATTTCGTGTCTTTACAGCATATATTAAAGCAAGGGAAAAGGAGTTCCCGTGAGTTTGTGTTTCTAAAATGATTATGCTTAAGAATTATCAATTGAGTGCACAGACTCACACGACTAGAAAATAGACTAGCAATATACAAATATATTTAAATACAAATATATTTACAAATACAAATATATTTAAACAACAATAACTCTAAGCTGTTTAGATTATATTATCCCCAAAGAGCTGTCTATTGACATCTTATATGAATGTTTTTCATCTTCCATAATGTCCCCAAATAGAAAATAATTTTAAAAAAAAGAAAATAATTATAATAAAAAAGAAATCAAGCCCATATCTACCTCTAATTTATTTAATCTTGCGAAAACGCTTAAATAACATATCTGTAATATTTATAAAATGGTGTTTATACATCAAAATAGCAAATTCAGCATTCTATACAAAGACATATCCATACACAAGCATCTCTTGAAATAAAAGGCCTTGGAAAATAAGTAGTCCTGAAGAACTACTTAGCAATTAGTACACAATCACATAAAGAACAGCTTCCCAAATACTTCTACAACCATGCATATGATACTTACATTTTATACTATATGGATAGGGTACATTAGGACTTTTTAAAAAAAAAAAATTTAACATTTATTTATTCCCGAGAGACAGAGCATGAGCAGGGGAGGGGCAGAGAGAGAGGGAGACACAGAATCTGAAGCAGGCCCCAGGCTCCAAGCCATCAGCACAGAGCCCTACACGAGGCTCGAACTCACAAACCGTGAGATCGTGACCTGAGCTGAAGTCGGCACTGGATCAACTTAGCCACCCAGCCGCCCCAGGACTTTTTTAAATAAATGGCATACAGATTCACTCAATCACTGGTCAGTTTTTCTTTATCATAAATAAGAATTTGAAATTATTTTCTCACTGTTCCCAGACAGAAAAAAATTACAAAATTATCTCATCTATTTGTTACGTTTCAAAGCTTTCTCCTCAATAATTTTATAGTAAAATAATTGTTATTTGCAGATGATATACATAACTATGTAAAAAACCCAAGACAATCAAATGGAATAATAATATTATTATTGTTCATATTAGTAGCAAAATTTATTTAATATTTACTATCTGGTCTTCTGAAAGTTTTGCATATGTTTATTCATTCAATCCTTATAACCACCTATGAATCATATACTGTTATCTTATAGATGAAAAAACTGAGACACAAAGAGACTAACTTGCCCAAGGACACCTGGTTAGTAAATCATGTGAGTGAGATATAAAATCATACAGTAGGACTTGCAGAGCCCCTGTTCCCAATCAACAAAAACTAGTAAGAGTTTTGTAAGGTAGTTGGTTATAAAATACAAACTATTCTATCAGTAAAAACCAATGAGAAAAATGTAACAAAAATGGCAACCATAAAACCCTACTTATTAAAAAATGGCATCAGAACAACAGAAGACAGACACCAGACTTCTAAAAGAAGGTAACCATAGGTATAAATGTGCAATAGTCAAAAATATTTTATAAAGAAGGATGTGAAAGACCTTACCTGACTAAGATGTGAAAATTGTCTATAAAGCTACAGCAATTCAACTATGTTGCAGTTCTGCCACAGAATCAGCATGAGAAACAGAACAAGAGTTTAGAAACAGGCCCAATCAGACATTAATACATATGCAGGGAGGATTTCAATTAGCCTTAAATGAATGGTCTAACTCAGGGCTGGGCAGATTCCTGCCTGCAGGCCAAATCCAGCACAAAGCTTATATCTGTAGGGTGTGTGAACTAAAAAAAAATTTTTTTTTACTTTTTAAATGGTTATACAAATACCTACATAATATTCTTTATTTAGCCTCTTGGCCTATAAACCCTAAAATATTTACTATCTGGTCCTTTATGGGAAAGTTTTCTAACCTGTGATCGAAATTATAAATGGTGCTGGGACAACTGGATATTGGATAACCTGAAAGGGTGGGAGGAGTGCCGGGTGGAGATCCAGGCACCACTATTCGCACTTCAAACTAAAATATATTTCTAAGGGAGCTAAGTTACATGTGAATAATGAAGCACAAAAATGCCAGAAAAAAAATAGCTGGAAAAAGTCTAAGTATGATCTCAAAAACATAAAAGCATAAAAAATAAAACACTGAGGAGTCAAATTCAGTAAGAATGATAGATATTTTTACATTTAAAAACCATTCCCTAAACTGTAAGCAAAAAAAAACTGGGAAAGTATTTGTAATGGAGCACAAGGGTCTATTAATCTTAATTTATGGAGAACACTAACAAATAAACAAGACTTACCATCTCAATAGAGAAATAGAAAATGGGACAAAAATAGGTAATCCACAAAGGAAGAAATACAAATGGCCAGTAACTACATGGAAAAGACATGTTACCATGTGTGTTTGAGTGTGTGCATGCCTATGTGTGTAAATTTAACAATGTCTTAATATATTTTAAGACAGTAAGTTTCTTCTGTATACTGCAAAGACTTAGAGGTAACTAACAGCTGGTATTTTTGAGGGCATGGAAAGTGTTGCTCAGAGTAAAAACTGGTACAAACTTTCTAGTGGAAAATATGTTAATATGTTCGAGATTTACATAACATTTTTAAAGTAAAAATATTTAATGTATTAAATCAAAATTTTAGCAGAAAATTATTCCTGATCAGCAAAATTATGGGTAATTTTTCTTCTCCCTTCTCATGCATGTTTTTAAAAATCTGTATAATACCTCTGGTACTATTTTGTTATTTAAAAAAGTACCAGCAACAGTAGAAATTTGTCCCAGCTTAAAGGAGAAAAAAACAGAGGCTTGGAGAAGTCCTTGGTAACAGGCAAAGCCAAGATCCAAACACATATAAGTGTTAGGCTTTAGAGCCTAATTTCTTATGTCTTATTACTTTCTTAATTAAAAAAAAAAGTTTTCTAAAGCAAACATTGTGTTATTTTTGTGACAAACGACTGAACAGGAATGGTAACCAACATATGTGAGTGTATTTAATAATGGTGACTAAAAACCTCGGATATATAGCATTTCTGTTCTCTAGAAGACCTACATCTCTGTCATTCTCTGTACGTATTTTATTCCAGATTTGTTTGAAAGCTTCATATCTTCCTAATCAGAATGAGTGCTTTTCTTCAATAAGTAATATTCTACTACCATTTTTTTTCATCACTTAACTTTCCCTATACAATCATAGTAATATACACGTGGATTAGTGTTACAGTTTTTGCAACCAACATTAGCCAGAAGATATTCCAAATTCTTCAACTACAAGACCAAGACGTAAACATAGAAACTTAAGTAAAACATAACTCAATTATAATTTATATCCAAGAGCAAACAGTTAGAAGAGCAGTAAGGTAACAGAAAATTAATGAGATCACACTATTCTATCAGCTGTTAAACTGCACACTAATTATGAAGTCACCACATATTTTGAAAAGAGTCCTAATAACACAACTGACACACTGTTGCCAAAATGACACAATTTTCAAACAAAAATAAAGGGGAGTCGCATCAAAATAGGAGGAGGTAAAAACTGATTGTAAGACACAGGAATTAATTTACTAATGGTCGACTTTAATGAAAAATGAGAGCATTTCTTACAGATCTTAGAATTTTATCAGTGCTTTAAATATCAGTAACAATCCCATTAGGTTATTAACTAGAATAGATTGTTATATAGATAGGGAAATTAGGAATAGCCAAGTTTATAAAGGGTTGAAAAGAGAAAAAGGGTGGGTGGGTACAAATACAAAAATGCAACTGGTTTGACTACTGTAGTGTATAGTGTATAATTTAAAGAGGCTTACTAGAATTTGAAAACAACAATTAATTGATTTAAAAATATTTTATCAATTTGCTAATTATGACTTGGCTGTGTAAAATCCTTTCATTCCAAACAGGATTACTGAACTACTAGCCTTCCAAAGCACTTAATTCACACCTCTATAACATAACATCTATGTTTGAATACAGTTCTTCCAAAATTTTTCTGTAGTAGCATCTCTACAGATGAACAGAGGAGATACTCTTACTAACTGAAGCTTAGGGTTACACCCTGAAGATTAAAGAGCAAAGGTAAGGTTTCACTAAATCTTGCCATTACATCTTTAAATCTGTGCAAATCTGCTTTCTACTCTATGTGTATATTTTAATATTAAAACAAGTTACTTCACAAGTTAAAAAACTGATAATCTAGAATACCATGTTTACCAGAGGATTTTGAGTACTTCCTACCACAGTATTACCATATCCCAACTTAAGAATTATAGGACACTTTATCTCCCATTAGAATGTAAGCTCCCAGTCTACGGCCATACCACCCTGAACGTGCCCGATCTCGTCTGATCTCGGAAGCTAAGCAGGGTCGGGCCTGGTTAGTACTTGGATGGGAGAATGTAAGCTCCCATAGGCCATTGTATCCCCAGGGTGTAGCACTGGGCCTAAAATACAGTCACTCGATTAAAGACGGTATTTTGCAATTCATATACTATTTTTCAGGAAGCAGAAGGACACAGACATACACTGCTAAGTAAACACAATATAACTGATTAACTTACATCTTTTTCTGACCGATGTGGAAACATAGAAGACTGGCTGTAGTACATGTTTTCATCATGGTAGTCACTGTCGACCCCCTCTACAAACTTCTTTCTTGAAGCACCAAACATGCTGTTTGTCACCTAAACAAAAATATTGCTTTTATCAAGAGTAATATTTTAGAAAATGTCATGCTTTACCAAACTCCTATAAGGAAAAAAGAAAATGAAGGAAGCAATGCTAAGATAAAGAAACAGATTGACTACGGAAGGGCTAACAGGGCATATGAAAAAGTCAGAAATCTGACTATAAAATTACAGTATTAAATTTTTGCTTCCAGGCACATAAAATAAGAGGAGAAATTTAATAAAGCCAATCTTATGCAATAATTCCACTTACTTTAAAAGAAATAAACATCACTTATTCTTGAAAAATTACAACCCAATATATACTTTCCCATACAAAGATTATTTTTAAATTCAACTTTGGGCTTAGTTATTAAAAATCTTCACATCCATCTTCAATATTATTGTCTCTGTCATCACTGTATCCACTGTGTAAATGATCTGTTTTCCAGAGCATATTATCTTCACTCACAATCTAAATTTATTGAGATACAGCACTATTTAAGTCAGTATGTAATGGCAAACTGGAAACTTTATCTCAAGCCACAAGTACCCACTCTTGTAACAGTAAGATAATTGTTTCAGTCATCATCCTGGTGTAAATTTATGATTTTTGTTATATAATCTGATTATTATTATATTATTACTCTTTTGCTTTTTAAATCTTGATCACCTCCAACGCTAGTAATTTTGAGCCCATGCCAATACAAATAATTACTAAATCTGTGCTAATTCTTTTTTTTTTTAAGTTTTGTAATCTCTATACCCAACATAGGGCTCAAACTCACGAACCTAATATCAAGACCCACATGCTCTACTGACTGAGCAAGGCAGGCACCCTTGTGTTAATTCTTTTTTTGAAGGCAGCACTAGACAATAGTCTTCACAATTCATTCTTTTTATTACTATTATTATTTTTAAAAAAATTTTTGATGTTCATTCATTTTTGAGAGACAGAGAGCCAGAACGTGTGCAGGGGAGGGGCAGAGAGAGAGGGAGACACAGAATCTGAAGCAGGTTCCAGGCTCTGAGCTGTCAGCACAGAGCCTGACGTGGGGTTTGAACTCATAAGCCAGGAGATCATGACCTAAGCTGAAGGTGGACACTCAACCAACTGAGCTACCCCGGCGCCCCCATTCTTTATTTTTTAAGTTATCTCTCCACCCAACATAGGGCTCAAAATCACAATTCTGAGATCAAGCATCAATTCCCATGCTCTACTGACTGAGCCAGGCAGACGCCCCCCATGCTAATTTTGTTTCCTTAAGATGACCTCTATGGAGTTTCCACAGCTATCAACTAACTAAGTTATTTAAGGTCAATGTGTCTTCCCCCAGTGGTACTTTGTAGTCCAAAGTAAACTGAAATGTCATGATGGAAGACATTTGTGAAGACTTGAATACATGGTGACTACATCTTTTTGCAAAAATTTTGGGGAAAGACATCAAATTTGACATCTGTCTTGTATACTCATTACAAATAAGGGTATTTTCTTCAATTATAAATAAGAAATAAACAATTTCTTTTACTTCTCATTTCAAACTGAAATACTGTAGTTACTACTGTTTATCAGCAGACAAAGGGTAAACTGATATGCTGCAATCTTTAATAACCAAATTTACTTAATAATTGCTTTACATCTGAGGTTCCCTGTTAAATTTTTAAGAAACTCAACTATTTAACCATTCTTCCTTTTGAGGTCTGAGAAAAAGCTATTTAGTTAAAAACGAACAACACTCTGATGACAGCTTTACTGTTTTGCTATATGTTTTGGGACTATTCATCTCTGTAGGTGTGAAATACAGAAAGATATTTTTAAAGGTTTATTATTTTGTTAGAACATAGTTAATCTTCTTTAGTAATGTACTCCCTGGTGGATCTCATAAAAGCTATTCTGTAATTCTGAATGTAATTTCAGGGACTAGAACCTCACATGCCTATCCACCAAACCCCTAAGTAGTCTTTAACAGGAAGAAGTGGTTTTTTGGGGGGGGAGTTTTATAATAGAAAAGTAATTGTGGAAGAAAGCACTTTAGTCTGCAAATTATGACTCCACAGATGAAATTTTTAAAGTTTGTTTTACAAAAGTTAAGAAGAATACATTTAATTCTCTTTAAAGGACCATTACTACTGAATTCCAACTCTAAGAAAGGATAAACATGGGCAAATGGCATGAAACCTAGACAATACAATAAAATTTCAGGAGAAAATAACCAGATAACCAGACACACCAGGGTTACCTCTCATCGAATTACACACAAATAAATCAACTCAATGGATACAAAGCGAAGTCTAATTTTGACATGTTTTGTATAACATTTATCATTAAAACCAATTACAAACTCCTAAAATTCCAAAACTGAAATTAGCTGTACAGAATAAAAAATATGCTAATATTGTTTAAGAGGCTTTACTGTTTGAAAGCAAAACTAAATATATGAAATGCCTCAAAGGAAAACAGAAATGCACTCATTAATACAAGATTTTCCCACACTCAATGTGTGTGTGTGTGTGTGTGTGTGTGTGTGTGTGTGTCAGTCAGAGAAAGAGAGGAGAAAACATGAATATGTAGAATTTCATTTTTGTTTTGTGTGCTTCAACACAGAAATTACACATCAGTGAAAATACTAATTATTCTTACATGACTTAAGCAAAAGAAGAAAGGTAAGAGTGTTAATAGTCTGCTCTCCAAATGCAGCACCAGTCTGGGAATGGGTACTACGATGAAACAAAAAATTATCTGATCCAGGGCAGGAGAAAAGCAAAAGCAAACGCAAACACAAATGCAAAAGCAAAAGGGACAGGGTCAGGGTCAGGGAAAGAAAAGGAAGGGAAGGGAAGGAAAGGAAAAGGAAGGGAAGGGAAGGGACAGGAAGGAAAAGGAAAGGAAAGGAAAGGAAAGGAAAGGAAAGGAAAGGAAAAGGAGGGAGGAGGAAAGAAAGAAAAAGAGGAAAGAATAACATAGTAACTTTCTCATAAAAGCTAGTTTTATTTCATTTTTAAGGGCCTGTCCTTTATTCCACATAGAATGATGCAATAGGGTAGGAAAACTATTTTAGAATAGCCAGGAAAGATGAAACTAGGAAGATTACAATCAGGCATAGAAATAAGAGAACCATCTAGGCAAAGACCTGTAGAAAGAGCATTCAACAGAGGGAACAGCAAGATCCTCAGTAGTGTGACTCAAGCAGTAGGAACACAGAAGAGAACACAGAAACCAAAGTCCAAGATACCAGTGGACCCAAATCATGCTGTGCCTTGCAGGCTCTGAGGGACTTTGGATTTTATTCCATGTGAGACAGAAGTCAAAAGGGCTTGGGAGTAATTTAAGAGTAACATAATTTGGCATATATATTTTTCAATTACAGTTATTCTGTAAGGCATAAACAAAAGAGGAAACAGAAGTGAAGAAGGGAAGCAGGTGGGGAGAGAGGACGGTGGCTCCCACTACAGGCGTAGTGGCAGAAGTGGAGAGGCATGGTCAGATAAAGGATATATTTTGAGAGAAACCTGACACTAATGGATGAATGAATGGATGATATCAAAGGGTAAGGTATTCACATTATCTCCTGGAAGAGAGTAAGTATCAATCAAAGTAATCCAGAAACCAATTTTTATCAATTTCAAAGAGGATATGTTAACACTCCATTGCAGTTATTAGTAATCAATATTAGAGTTGATTTGGCAAATGGAAATAAAAACATAGTGTAAAATAAAATCATACTACAATTTACATTATATGACATTTGTTAGAATCTTTGGTATATACAATTTGTCAGTTTTGAAGTAAACATATCGCAGACTTACATCTACTTTCTTTTCTCCTGACTTTCATACCAGATGTTACAGCAAAGGAGAAGTAAAAAGTGAGATTTTACCAACAAAGAATATGATATGACATATGTATTCAGCAAAAGCAGTTTATTAAGCCTTTTTTGAACACACATCTAAAACATTTAATTATTTTATCTTTTCCTTTGATTCCACAAGAACTAATCAGAAAGTATATACAGAATAGCTTACACTAATCCTTTCTATCAGCCTAACACCCCCCCTCCCACCCACCCCCACCCCTCAAAAGAGTTGGTCTCAAAATGCAGGAGTAGAGAGAGGGGGATTAAAGTGACAGGCAAAACGGAAGCACCAGGTTGGCTAGATTTTCCCAGTATACTTCATAATTTACTTTGGACTAGCTCTGAAGTCCTAAGGTATGACACTCTCAACATTTAAATACGGTACTTCAAAGTCAAATGCAGTAAAAATCAGAATAATCACAAAAAAGGAATTCACAAAACCCCAAACTTGAGATAATCTAAAACAGTAACTTTAAAGGCTAGGAAAGTGGACCCAGGTGGGATGAATGACAATTAAAGATAGAAGGAATAAGAAGAAAGGCCTGTAGCTTCTTTAAAAGTCAGGGAAACAAAACTAGGACACTTTATAAATGAAAACTTGAAAATAAATGTGTGTATGTATGTGTATATGCATATACAAGAAAAAAACATTGGAAAGGGTGAAAAATAGACTCTGATCATATCCCAGGCAGGATGGTATTTAATCTTACACAAATTTCCTTCAGCAAGGCCTCTGGAGAGGAACTTACTCTGAAATCATTTATTGTTTCTATAATGGTGGGAAATGTTGGCCCAGGCATGAAATCCTATTCCCAGGGACAGAAACCCATTCATGGCAGAGCGGTCCTTTTCTTGACAGCAAACAAATGTAGGTTGATTTCAAAATCTATCTTCAGGATTAACTCAAGGTTCTAGCAGCCAATTTTAAAGTAACCCTAGACATTTCTCCCTGAGTACAATTAATCAACTAAATCAGTAATACTTAAAACTGATTTTCCAAGTCAGTTTCTCTTGCTTTGTTCTGTACATCCAAATTCTAGCCTTCCTTCAGAGTGGATTTCACATTCTTCCTATCAGCATCTTGGTTTAAGTTCCAGACTAGTTCATTTTAACCTCCTGACTGGTCTGCTTTCACATTTCAACAAACACGCTGAGGGAATACTATACGAATTATACCAAAAATTGTGCAAATGAACACAAAAGCTGAATAAGTAATAGTTCCAAATCTTAAACAAGCTCATAGTCTAGATGGGAGACATACCTGTAAATAAACAATTACAATATGAAAATCTGCACAGGTACTTTGGGAACACAAGGGGATATCTAACTGTCTGAGGGAAACAAAGATTTCATTATAGAAGAACTAATGTTGGAACAAAGACTTGATTAAAAAATTTTTAAAGTTGAAGTGTGTGGAGTGGGAGGTAGAAGCAAACTTTGGCATAGGAGACAGCATGTGCAAGTGCTCAGAAGTGAGACAAAGCCCAGGAAACAAAATTTTCAATATAGCCAACACAGAAGATGTCTGGAAGGATAGTGATAGGTAGCAACAAAAAGTAGGCTGGACTTCAATGCCAGGTTAAGAGGGCAAGAGCGTGGGGCACCTGGGTGGCTCAGTCGGTGAAGCGGCCGACTTCGGCTTAGGTCATGATCTCGCGGTCCGTGAGTTCGAGCCCCGCGTCGGGCCCTGTGCTGACAGCTCAGAGCCTGGAGCCTGTTTCGGATTCTGTGTCTCCCTTTCTCTGACCCTCCCCCGTTCATGCTCTGTCTCTCTCGGTCTCAAAAATAAACATTAAAAAAAAAATTAAAAAAAAAAAAAAGAGGGCAAGAGCGTACACAGGAAAACCAGGTATAAAAATCTAAGTGATGAACTAAGCTAGACTTCTCTAGACTAACACTTTATTATGGTATCATACTAATAACCAGTATGTTGACTGCCACTCTCCTGTTCTCATCTCTCATTAATTTCCCCTACCTAGAGGACAGAGACCAAGATTCCTGAGATCATGATCTTAACGTAACTTTGCAGCAGTAATGATCTCAAAAGCCTAAACTAAACTTACACCTCAGGCTAATTTGAGTCATTCAGTTGTTCCCACTCATGTTCACCTCTGAAAACTACCATCTGTAACTTCTATGATCCTCAACAATTAAAACTCAAGCTGATTAGACTAACTTTATTTTTTTCTAATTTTTTTTTAATGTTTGTTTATTTTTGAGAGACAGAGAGAGAGACAGACAGACAGAGCATGAGTAGGGAACAGGGGTGCAGAGAGAGGGGGAGATACAGAATCTGAAGCAGGCTCCAGGCTCTGAGCTGTCAGCACAGATCCTGACGCGGGGCTTGAACCCACGAGCTGTGAGATCACGACCTGAGCCAAAGTCAGACACTTAACCGACTGAGCCATCCAGGCGCCCCATGATTAGACTAACTTTTAAATATTTATTAAAATTACCCATATCTTTCCTAGCACAAGCATCTCTAATGTCCTCCAAACAGATCTTTATTAATCCACTTATTTCCTCTAATCTAGTCTCCCACGTCAGCCAAAGTGAATTTTTATTTATTTTTCCAAGTGGGGTTTTAAAATAAAAACTTAATTGTTGTAGCCCTACTAACTGAAATGTCTCAACAGCTTCCTAAAATAATAACAGTAAGGTCTTATGTAACCTCCCTGACATTAACTCTCTCTACAGGTCCCGGTCACCACTAAACTGCTGCCACACCTTCACTTACTCAAACACAAGATGTTTTCCAACTCAGCATCTTTGTATATGCTGATACCTCTATTTAGAACGTTTTTCTCCCGTCTGAAACTTTCACACTAAGTTAGATCTAACTCCTGATATGCGGTCATTGAAAACACTTTACCATAACTATAATCATACAATAATAAAAAGAACTTTTATTGACTGCTTACTATGTGCCAGGCAATATATTCTAAATGCTATAAAATGTATCTACTTATGTAATCAAGTATTTACTTGAGTAGTCCTCATTTTTAGATGAGAAAAGTGACAAGTGGAGAAGTTGGATAATATGCCCAAGGTCACATATCTGATGTTCCTGAGGTTCCATTTCTGATAAGTGACAGAGATGGGATATGAATCCAGGCATTCTCCTAGAGTTTCCTCTTTTAACCACTATAGTACAATGATATTCACATATACAACTAATAGTTTAATGTGAGTATTCTCCTCAAACTGTAAGCTTCATCACGGGAAAAGGAGTAAGGGGCAGAAAGGGGAGGGTGCTTATTTTGCAGAGAACAATATAAGTGGAGGATGCCACAATTAAATATTTGTGCATGTCAAAAAGATCTCTTTAGCAGAAAAATGAGGATGAACTGACTGGGGGTACATGAAACAAAAGCCAGTCACTACCAAACTGACTGCACCTATTTTAGAGAAAAGTTCAATTAATTTTAAAATAAAATTATGCTTAAAAGAACACTATTACACCAATTAAAAAGTAATCAGTTTCCATATTCCAAATGAACCAATATTTTTAAGTACTTTCTAAATCAGTGAACCCTTCAAGGAAATAGGATTATATCTCTAAATTTCACTATAAACTACTGAAATAGATACTGTAGCATTAAATGTGTAGAAAACATGTATAAAATGGGTTAAAATAAAAATAAATCCCTAAGGGCAACTTTTTCTTGTGGATTCTCTCTCTAATGTAGCCAGGAGTTTTGCTTAACATGCTGATCCATGTGTCTCATCACAGAATCAACTATTTCACACCATTAAAGTCTGGTGACTTTTCCATAGCCATGAATTTTTTTTTTTTTTTTATTTCTAGCAACAGAATTTGTTCCTACCTTGTATTATAAAGGATAATGAGTGCCAAATGTAAGTCATACAGTGCCGTGGTGGGGAGGGTTGGGGAGAGAATGGGACAGACTGTTCCTTTCTTATAGTTTCCCTAATGGAGATTTTACTAATTCACTGATTGCTGAATACAGAATTTGACTTCTTTACATTTCCCTCCCAATTCTGTATTCACTAGCATCAAACACTTCACATACATATACACACAAATTCTCTGTTGTCTACAAAATGAGCAGAAATTAATGAAAATCACAATTTCCATTAATATTTACCTACTTTATCAAGATGTAGTCAATCAATATTTGAAACCAATCATGAGGGGCGCCTGGGTGGCGCAGTCGGTTAAGCGTCCAGGTCACGATCTCGCGGTCCGGGAGTTCGAGCCCCGCGTCAGGCTCTGGGCTGATGGCTCAGAGCCTGGAGCCTGTTTCCAATTCTGTGTCTCCCTCTCTCTCTGCCCCTCCCCCGTTCATGCTCTGTCTCTATCTGTCCCAAAAATAAATAAATAAACGTTGAAAAAAAAATTAAAAAAAAAAAAAAAAGAAACCAATCATGAGAAGCCATAATATCTGAAAATAATCTGGTATTTTTACTATCACCCATTTGAGAGAAAAGCTTATTAGTCAAATCTCACTGAGAGACTGCTTAAATTTTATGAAATTAGAATATTCCTATATCAAATATTACAGGTGAAAACCTACAAATATTTATAACCCAAGGAATTTTCATTTTAGGAATATTTTTTGGTAACAGGATTGTGAGCTCCCAATCCTGCTTCACAACTACTATAAATAATCTTTATTTCATTCCTGAAAGACACTAAAAAAAGAAATGGGCTTAAATAAAGGAGAAAAGGATATACACTGGAAAAAAAATCTATCTTCTCAAAAAACAAAGACATTAGTATCTGAATATCTTTAGGAAAAGAACAAATATCTTTTTCTTCTCATATAAGAAACATTATTCGGGACACCTGGGTGGCTCAGTTGAGCATCAGACTTCAGCTCAGGTCATGATCTCACAGTTCGTGAATTCGAGCCTCATGTTGGCTCTGTGCTGACAGCTCAGAACCTGGAGCCTGCTTCAGATTCTGTGTCTCATTTTCTCTCTCTCAAAAGTAAACATTAAAAAAAATAATAAAAATAAAGAAACATATTACTCATGAATTCCTACTAGTTTTAGAAAACTGTGGCTTGGGGTGCCTGGGTGGCTCAGTCGGTTAAGCAACGACATCAGCTTAGGTCATGATCTCACGGTTCACAAGTTCGAGCCCTGCGTTGGGCTCTGAGCTGTCAGCACAGAGCCTGGAGCCTGCTTCGGATACTGTGTCTTCATCTCTCTCTGACCACTGCCCCCTCACCCCCCACTCACACTCTCTCTCAAAAATAAATAAACATTAAAAAATTAAAAAAAAACTTTTTTAGAATGCTGTGGCTTGGTATTTACAATATGACAAATATATAATGAATAGTTTATGAATCTGCTTAGGATGGATCTAAGTAAAGGCTTAGATACATTTCAAAGGTAGAATTTCTAAATTCATCAACTTGAACCAAGAACATGGAAATAAATAAAAGCAATTCATTTGTTTCAGCAAATGCAGAATGCCCAATAAATGAACAGTAAGAGTCTTAACGAATACTGAAAAGGCAGTTCACAGGTAGATGCACAGGGTACATATGACCCTGGCTGGAAATGTGATACAGCAAAAAACCAGGGGCCTATATGAATGTATCCACAACCATTATTTTGGAGACTAAGTAAATATTCTGGCACAGAGTCCTTCCAGGGTTTACAGGAATATTTTGTAAGAGGTCTCATCCAAAAAAGGAAAGAAAAAAACACGATTAAAAAAAAACAAAAAACAGGGTAAGCTCATATCCAAAAAAACAATGGAGAGGGCATGCAAAGAGAGAGAAAAGAACACATCACTCTTCTTAAACCAAAACCTATCTAATGAAATCTGGAGTCTGAAGCTGCTTTACTCAGGTATTACCAAAACCCATGTAACACCATCTCCTACAATGTACTCCCCAAATCCTACAAATTCTCTAAAGAGTGTTACCAAAAGTCTATAAATGCTTCTATCAGTTTGACTTTGATCTAGGGAGAATATGTTGTGCATGCATCAAACTGAAAAAACAGATTTTGTGGTTTTCCAAAATCTTAAAATCACCTATTATCAATATGCCTTATACAGACTGAAAACTGAACCACTAACATAAAGTGCATCATCGTAAAACAAAACTTTAATAACTCAAAAAGTGCTAATCCACAGAAGAAACAATAGGTCCTAAAATTAAAATAAGCAGTATTTTATCCTCAAATATTAGGATGTAAATTTATCATGTACAAGTGAAAGGGCATACAACAGTAAAAATCTTTACATTTAGGATACAAAACAAATCCTCTAAGCATAAAGGAAACTTTTGAATGAGAATGATTATCTTAAACCAATCTTAAACCTTAAGAGGGAGGATCAGTCAAATAAAGAAGGTAGGAAGGGAAATCAGGAAGTAACTGGATGTATGGTCAGCTCTGCTAAGGGACTCTATTTCTACAAGGTTCCCAATAAATTTAAGAAAAAAACAAAACAAACAACTCTAGAATTTAAGGAAAGAAAAGGGGAGATAAATTGCTGGGGGTTCTGTATTTTGAGGACCTGAAGTACCAAATAGTTGGGTGTCTCAATCTCTGTAAGCCTGACACACTTTCTCTGAAGAACTGTTAGTAACCATAGGCCATATTAAGTCTCTTTTTCCTGGATATAATTTTGAATATCTTGTTTACGTGCAAAAGAATGTACAAATCACTTGAATAAGACTTATACAGGACTGATCTGGGGGAATAAAAGAAACAATTTTTGTAAGCTTTCTGAGAAGAGCCTAAAAGGATATAAGTATTAATAAGCAGAGTAGTATAGACCTAGGGTTACATTGCTATAACATTATTTCTAATAATCATACATTAAGAGGAAAAAATCTGTAATGTTAGATTATTTTCAGTACAATGCAGGCAGAAAAAGTGTTAGAATTTCACACATACACACACACACACACACACAAAATATGGTGAACTTATTCATTCAACAAATCTTTGCTGAGCTTTTGTAGCATACTATGCCTTTAATGCTCCTATACTCATTTGTGTTAATCTCAAACTTATAGATAGTAGAAATGTTCCAGTCTTCCTATCTAAATTTCAGGGAATAAGATATTTGAAGTTTCTATTCCTACAGATATTAAAAATACAGCTACTTGCCTAAAATCTTGACAATCAGAAGAACAGCATGTCTAAAGCTAGGGAAAGGAAACTAAAACCTGCCTTATTCTGAGACCAAATTACATGTAGCAAAAATTTAAGTCTATGAATTTATGCCTCCCCCACTTAGCTTCTTTTCTGAAAATAAATTTTCTGGTTCTACTATACACTATGGAAATTATGAAGTTTCTAAAAAAAAATCTAATAACTTCCTCTATATTATTATATTAATAGTTTATTCAATCTAAGGTTTTCTCTATTTCACATGTAACTAGCAAAAAGCAAACTCATTTCTTAGGATATTAGACTTTTAATAATTTATGAGAAAAATAATTTATAAAAACATCAAATTTTTAAACTAACAAAAATGATTCACTGGTGAAATGGCCCAATCTCTACCCTCAAAATACTGATGACAGTACCATTTTCCCTCCAGACTTGCTCACCACATACTTACCTGTGCAACTTCTTTCAACATTTGCTACTCTGGGCATTGGAAAGCTCAGAGCTGAAGTGAAGAAGGAAAGGTTGGAGGGTGAACCATGACACCAGCCCCACACTAGGAGCTCCCCTGAGATACTACAGCAGGGTTGACACCATAGCTCTGAAGTTCAATCTCCAGCAAACGATAAGAAAGGAGTCCAACCAGTACATGATAAACAATGGGATTCTTCTGCTCTTTGAAAAATTAGGAAATCCTGCTATAAATATCTGAATGTCCAGTTTCAACATTATGACTCCCTGGTTCACATCTTCATTATTCCCAACCCCAGAATCATCTCTGAGACTGATTCAAAGTATGAATCAACAAAAGGACAGGGGGCAAAAAAGCTTTCTATAAATTTACACACATTTTCAGAAAATGAAAGGACAGGGCTCACCTGATGATCATGAAACCATCTAAGACACTATGTGAAAATACTTTGCCTATTCATTCCTCGTACACTTTTTCTTGTTCTCCTAAGCACTCAACATTAAATCTTAGACTATCATACACATTAACACCATCAACCAGCAGAATGACAGCTAGATTACATGAACGTATTTAAATTCCTAAAAGTGGATCAGTGAACTTTTTAAAAACCAGAGATACCTTTTGGTAGAAGTATATTCCTTGGGAAGAAATGATTCAGAACATTCCATCCTAAAACACCAGAATACACATTCTTTTCAAATGTACATGGAACATTCTCCAGAAGAGAGCACATATATTAGGCCACAAAATAAGTCTCAACAAATTCAAATTTCTTAAAAATGCCCCCCTCTGATAAAAACAAGTAAGGAAACTTCAATTAAAATAACCTGAAACAAACTAGACAAAGAGAAAAACTTAAAGACTTAAAGAAATCAATCTAAATAGAGGACTTAAAAGAAATATGATTTATTCACAATAAATAAACTCATTTATTCACATTAAAAATGTGAATCTTTGTTTTATAATAAGTGAATTATTGATTCAGAAAAGGCTAGATTCTATTATGAATACTAAGGCTAATAAAAATAGATGCTTAAGTTATTTAAAGATAACACCTATTCAATAATATTACTGAAGATGACAAATATTTTGAAATTGTAAGCTAAATATAAAGAAGTATCAGAAAAATGATGTTATATGAAGCAGTTAAAAATGAAAAAGTATTCCTTCAGCAAGGGAACATAAGACCTTTAAAATACTTCTCTTGCCCTATAAATTAATTCAATAAACATGCAGTAAGCATCTACTATGTGCTAGATATCACATTTCTACTCTTATATACTTTATCCATTTGATGCTCAGAATAAAGGAACATCAGAAATCAAAGGGAATGGAGGTGGAAAGACATTTAAAATGGCTTTCTGCACCATTACTATGGTTTCCAAAGCCTTAGTTAACTCACCCTTACTTCTAAATCTATTATCATTTCCCCTTCTCTTGTGGTGTTCCTGCCACACTACTCCCCACTCCTGTCTCCAGCCCTTTGCATTTCTATCCTCTAGCAATGCTTTTCCCCTAGATATGTATCTATATGGTTTCCTACCCACCCCAACTTCAGGTATTGAGTCATCTAGTGAGGACTTCCCTGTCTATTTAAAATTGTACTACCGGGGCACCTGGGTGGTTCAGTCGGTTGGGTGTCTGACTTCAGCTCAGGTCATGATCTCATAGCTTGTGAGTTCGAACCCGCGTCGGGCTCTGTGCTGACAGCTCGGAGACTGGAGCCTGCTTCGGATTCTGTGTCTCCTTCCCTCTCTCTCTCTGCCCCTCCCCTACTCGCTCGCTCTCTCGCTCTCTCTCTCTCTCAAAAATAAATAAAAACATTAAAAAAAAAAAAACCTCTGGGGTGCCTGGGTGGCTCAGTCGGTTGGGCGTCCAACTTCAACTCAGGTCACAATCTCACGGTCCGTGAGTTAGAGCCCCGCGTCGGGCTCTGGGCTGATGGCTGGGAGCCTGGAGCCTGCTTCCGATTCTGTGTCTCCCTCTCTCTCCACCCCTCCCCTGTTCATGCTCGATCTCTCTCAGTCTCAAAAATAAATAAACTTTACAAAAATTTTTGAAAAAAGAAAAAAAAAAACCTCTAAGTAAAAAAAAATTGCACTACCCTTTTCCCCAACTTAGGCACTCTCTATCTCCCTTCTATTCTTTCTCCATAACATTATCAACAAATAATATATAACGTATTTTATTTATTTTGTTTAATGTCTTCCTATGTTCTAAAACGTCAGCTCCATCAGAACAGAAATTTTTGTCTGTTCATTTGTCTCAAGATCTGGAATTGTGCCTTACACATGAATACAAAGAACATGAAGATGTCCTCATCTTATTCCATGCATGCCATTACCTGAGTGTTATTTGACACTAACAGACCAATGTAGTGCTTACAGCACAGGGCAAAAATTTTATGAACACAACAATTACTTTTAAAAGTAACAGGATTATGTTGAAAAACTGTTAAAACTTACATTTATGAAACATGAATGAAATTGTTTTTATGGCTTTTCACAATGAAATTGACAACTACCTCCAAAATATCTAACAGACTACCAGAAACCTTCAGTGGTTAGAGTGCCATACGATGAGAAGTACTAGATAAGGACTGGGAGATTAAAAACACTTTTTTTCCATTTCCTCATTTTTTTTTTTCTCAAGTTAGATTACCTTTTTTTAAAAGCTGTTTTGAGAGTATTTGAGACTTACAGTTTAGTATCAAGAGATAAGGCATGTCTCTTTTGTATCACAGAATCGCACTGGAAGAATTATACTACTTAGAGCCACTGGGTTGCACTGTAGTCCGTGGGAATATAACTCCTTGGAGTCAGCCAAACAGTGCATTGCCTGAACAGTCTACTACAGTGGGCGTGTTACAAAGTAAGCACTAATAAGTACTGAATGCTTACCGAATGATAAATACTGTTCAAAGCACTGTGTGTGTGTGTGTGTGTGTGTGTGTGTGTGTGTGTCTCCCTCCTCACTTAATCAGAACAATACCTCCATAAGATGATTACTTTTACCTCAAATTGATGCACGGAGGGTGGAGCCTATAGAATCTAGACAGGTCAAAGATATTTCCGTATCGCAGTTATCATGAAGAGTACCCAGGCCTTGCAACTCCAATAAGCTACCAAAGGTTTGTTCTCCCGAAAAAACCCAAGTGGATAGGCTCTAAATTTTGATACTTAGCCAAAGTGCAGGTAAAAGGTGAGACATGGACCTGAAAATTGAAGGATGAAGTAAAGACTTACGTTTTGTAACTGTAAGTTTAATCCTCAGCTTTCTTTCCTTAACCTGTTTACAGAACACTACCAATCAAATGTAAGAACAGCCCTCTACCCCACCTTCAAACTTGTATTTTCTGTGGAAAAATGAAACTGCTCAACAGAAAAGAATGTCACACACTATCAAAATGAGGTCCCCACCTATCAACAAAAAGACTAACAACTACATGTTAACAAGCTCTGTTCACAAACACTGTCACCATTTTTTATTTTTATTTTTATTTTATTTTATTTTTTTTAATTTTTTTTTTTTCAACGTTTATTTATTTTTGGGACAGAGAGAGACAGAGCATGAACGGGGGAGGGGCAGAGAGAGAAGGAGACACAGAATCGGAAACAGGCTCCAGGCTCTGAGCCATCAGCCCAGAGCCCGACGCGGGGCTCGAACTCCCGGACCGCGAGATCGTGACCTGGCTGAAGTCGGACGCTTAACCGACTGCGCCACCCAGGCGCCCCAGTCACCATTTTTTAAAAACCTGTTATTTGGAAATAATTTTAGACTTACACATCAGTTGCAAAAATAGTACCAAGTTCCCATATGCCCCACTCTCCCCAGTGGCAACATCTTATTTGACCACAGTATCAAAACTAAGAAATTAACTATTAACTAAACAACTTTATACAGATTTCACCAGTTTTTCCACTGCTGTCTTTTCTTCTATCCCAGGATCCACATTACATTTAGGTTTCCTCAGTCTTCAACCTTGGACTTTACCTCAGTTTTTCCTTGCCTTTCACTACACTGATGTCATTAGTTACATTAATGTTAATTAAGTACATCATAGAGTGTTCTGCATTGTGGGTATGTCTTGTTTTCTCATGACTAGATAGAGGTTATACATATTTAAAGCCACCTCACTGCAGAGATAATGTGTCCTTCTCAAGTGTATCCTATATGATGGATATATACATGAGTGCATATGATGGTAATATGTTTTATTATAGGTGATTAACTCTGATCTTGATTAAGCTGGTGCATCCACCAGTCTTCTCATCTGTAAATTACTATTTTCCCATTTTAAACAATGAATGTTTTGAAAGAAATTCTTTGAGAGCATGCAAGTATCTGTTCATCCTTAAATTTCTGCCTACTAATTATACCATTCATCCATGGATATTGCTCGCATCTATTACTGTGATGCTCTAATGGTGATTTGTTATTTTCATTCTTCTATACTGTTTGTTAACTGAAATGTTTCTATAAGGAAACCATTCAACTTTTAAAGATTTCACTCTTAAATATCAAGAGTGTCAAAGACTTTACCTAACTGGTTGAAAGTAATACAGGTAGAAAGTGAAGAACAATGTCTCAAAATTGTTCCTCTAACAATCACATTCTTTCAGCTTTATTACATTGCCTTTATTCCGCTAGAAAAGGTTTAAAATTTCATATGTCCCAGTCTCTCTTGGCATCTCTGGCCCTAAATGAGAAAGATCTTTTTTTCCTTTTATCTTTGAAAAAATATCTTCCTAGTTTTCACTAGCATATGTATGTACTATTTTGTCTTTAGTTTACTGAGCCAGGTTAAACAATAAAGAGATAATACTACAGAACACATATTTTACTAGAAATACCAGTGAAATTATTACCTCACCTGAGAAGAGAAATGGCTGCTGTATTTATGGGTCTATCAGATTCTAGGAAATCTTCAGTAAGGGAATTCAAGAGAAATCATGCAATTGTTTGCTTCAGGTTAAAGAGAATCACAGCTATGATGACTCCATATGTGAGCTGTAATATATTTACTGACATGTCATGTTTTATGTGTCTTTCCAAGTGGCCTTAAGTGCTGAGAAAAGGTCTAGTTTTTCTGTGTATATACTACACAATACTTACACAACAGAAAGTATTCAATCCTTAACTAAACACTGACACAGAAGCTTGTTCTCTTTGTCAGAAAAGACTTCTCATCTGTCTTTTCAACAAAAATATAATTTTTAAATATGAAATCTTGGGGGCGCCTGGGTGGCTCAGCCGGTTAAGCGGCCGACTTTAGCTCAGGTCATGATTTCGCGCTCCGTGACTTTGAGCCCCGCGTCGGGCTCTGTGCTGACAGCTCAGAGCCTGGAGCCTGTTTCCGATTCTGTGTCTCCCTCTCTCTCTGCCCCTCCCCCGTTCATGCTCTGTCTCTCTCTGTCTCAAAAATAAATAAATGTTAAAAAAATACAAGGATAAATAGAAAATTCTGAAAGCAGCAAGGGATAAACGTGCCCTCACATATAAAGGGAGACCTATAAGACTCGTGACTGATCTCTCTTTTGAAACTTGGCAGGCCAGAAAGGATTGGCACGAGATCTTCAATGTGTTGAACAGGAAAAATATGCAGCCGAGAATCCTTTATCCAGCAAGTCTGTCATTTAGGATAGAAGGAGAGATAAAGGTCTTCCCAAACAAACAAAAACTGAAGGAATTTGTCACCACTAAACCAGCCCTACAAGAGATCCTAAGGGGGACCCTGTGAGACAAAGTACCAGAGACATTGCTACAAGCATAAAACACACAGACATCACAATGACTCTAAACCCGTATCTTTCTATAATAACACTGAATGTAAATGGATTAAGTGCGCCAACCAAAAGACATAGGGTATCAGAATGGATAAAAAAAACAAGACCCATCTATTTGCTGTCTACAAGAGACTCATTTTAGATCTGAGGACACCTTTAGATTGAGAGTGAGGGGATGGAGAACTATTTATCATGCGACTGGAAGCTAAAAGAAAGCTGGAGTAGCCATACTTATATCAGACAAACTAGACTTTAAATTAAAGGCTGTAACAAGAGATGAAGAAGGGCATTATATAATAATTACAGGGTCTATCCATCAGGAAGAGCTAACAATTATAAATGTCTATGCGCCGAATATCGGAGCCCCCAAATATATAAAACAATTACTCATAAACATAAGCAACCTTATTGATAAGAATGTGGTAATTGCAGGGGACTTTAACACTCCACTTACAGAAATGGATAGATCATCTAGACACACGGTCAATAAAGAAACAAGGGCCCTGAATGATACATTGGATCAGATGGACTTGGCAGATATATTTAGAACTCTGCATCCCAAAGCAACAGAATATACTTTCTTCTCGAATGCACTGGAACATTCTCCAAGATAGATCATATACTGGATCACAAAACAGCCCTTCATAAGTCTACAAGAATTGAAATTATATCATGCATACTTTCAGACCACAATGCTATGAAGCTTGAAATCAACCACAGAAAAAAGTCTGGAAAACCTCCAAAAGCATGGAGGTTAAAGAACACCCTACTAAAGAATGAGTGGGTCAACCAGGCAATTAGAGAAGAAATTAAAAAATATATGGAAACAAACGAAAATGAAAATACAACAATCCAAACGCTTTGGGATGCAGCAAAGGCAGTCCTGAGAGGAAAATACATTGCAATCCAGGCCTATCTCAAGAAACAAGAAAAATCCCAAATACAAAATCTAACAGCACACCTAAAGGAAATAGAAGCAGAACAGCAAAGGCAGCCTAAACCCAACAGAAGAAGAGAAATAATAAAGATCAGAGCAGAAATAAACAATATAGAATCTAAAAAAAAAAAACTGTAGAGCAGATCAATGAAACCAAGAGTTGGTTTTTTGAAAAAATAAACAAAATTGACAAATCTCTAGCCAGGCTTCTCAAAAAGAAAAGGGAGATGACCCAAATAGATAAAATCATGAATGAAAATGGAATTATTACAACCAATCCCTCAGAGATACAAACAATTATCAGGGAATACTATGAAAAATTATATGCCAACAAACTGGATAACCTGGAAGAAATGGACAAATTCCTGAACACCCACACTCTTCCAAAACTCAATCAGGAGGAAATAGAAAGCTTGAACAGACCCATAACCAGCGAAGAAATTGAATCGGTTATCAAAAATCTCCCAACAAAGAAGAGTCCAGGACCAGATGGCTTCCCAGGGGAGTTCTACCAGATGTTTAAAGCAGAGATAATACCTATCCTTCTCAAGCTATTCCAAGAAATAGAAAGGGAAGGAAAACTTCCAGACTCATTCTATGAAGCCAGGATTACTTTGATTCCTAAACCAGACAGAGACCCAGTAAAAAAAGAGAACTACAGGCCAATATCTCTGATGAATATGGATGCAAAAATTCTCAGTAAGATACTAGCAAAACGAATTCAACAGCATATACAAAGAATTATTCACCATGATCAAGTGGGATTCATTCCTGGGATGCAGGGCTGGTTCAACATTCGCAAATCAATCAACGTGATACATCACATTAATAAAAGAAAAGATAAGAACCATATGATCTTGTCAATCGATGCAGAAAAGGCCTTTGACAAAATCCAGCACCCTTTCTTAAAAACCCTTGAGAAAGTCGGGATAGAAGGAACATACTTAAACATCATAAAAGCCATTTATGAAAAGCCCACAGCTAACATCATCCTCAATGGGGAAAAACTGAGAGCTTCTTCCCTGAGATCAGGAACACGACAGGGATGCCCACTCTCACCACTGTTGTTTAACACAGTGTTGGAAGTTCTAGCATCAGCAATCAGACAACAAAAGGAAATCAAAGGCATCAAAATTGGCAAAGATGAAGTCAAGCTTTCGCTTTTTGCAGATGACATATTATACATGGAAAATCTGATAGACTCCACCAAAGTCTGCTAGAACTGATACAGGAATTCAGCAAAGTTGCAGGATACAAAATCAATGTACAGAAATCAGTTGCATTCCTATACACTAACAATGAAGCAACAGAAAGACAAATACAGAAACTGATCCCATTCACAATTGCATCAAGAAGCATAAAATATGTAGGAATAAATCTAACCAAAGATGTAAAAGATCTGTATGCTGAAAACTATAGAAAACTTATGAAGGTAATTGAAGAACATTTAAAGAAATGGAAAGACATTCCCTGCTCATGGATTGGAAGAATAGATATTGTCAAAATGTCAATACTACCCAAAGCTATCTACACATTCGATGCAATCCCAATCAAAATTGCACCAGCATTCTTCTCGAAACTAGAACAAGCAATCCTAAAATTCATATGAAACCACAAAAGGCCCCGAATAGCCAAAGTAATTTTGAAGAAGAAGACCAAAGTAGGAGGCATCACAATCCCAGACTTTAGCCTCTACTACAAAGCTGTCATCATCAAGACAGCATGGTATTGGCACAAAAACAGACACATAGACCAATAGAATAGAATAGAAACCCCAGAACTAGACCCACAAACGTATGGCCAACTCATCTTTGACAAAGCAGGAAAGAACATCCAATGGAAAAAAGTCTCTTTAACAAATGGTGCTGGGAGAACTGGACAGCAACATGCAGAAGATTGAAACTAGACCACTTTCTCACACCATTCACAAAAATAAACTCAAAATGGATAAAGGACCTGAATGTGAGACAGGAAACCATCAAAACCTTAGAGGAGAAAGCAGGAAAAGACCTCTCTGACCTCAGACCTCTCTGACCTCAGTCGTAGCAATCTCTTACTCGACACATCCCCAAAGGCAAGGGAATTAAAAGCAAAAATGAATTACTGGGACCTTATGAAGATAAAAAGCTTCTGCACAGCAAAGGAAACAATCAACAAAACTAAAAGGCAACCAACGGAATGGGAAAAGATATCTGCAAATGACATATCGGACAAAGGGCTAGTATCCAAAATCTATAAAGAGCTCACCAAATTCCACACCCGAAAAACAAATAACCCAGTGAAGAAATGGGCAGAAAACATGAATAGACACTTCTCTAAAGAAGACATCCGGATGGCTAACAGGCACATGAAAAAGATGTTCAACGTCGCTCCTTATCAGGGAAATACAAATCAAAACCACACTCAGATATCACCTCACGCCAGTCAGAGTGGCCAAAATGAACAAATCAGGAGACTATAGATGCTGGAGAGGATGTGGAGAAACGGGAACCCTCTTGCACTGTTGGTGGGAATGCAAATTGGTGCAGCCACTCTGGAAAACAGTGTGGAGGTTCCTCAGAAAATTAAAAACAGACCTACCCTATGACCCAGCAATAGCACTGCTAGGAATTTACCCAAGGGATACAGGAGTGTTGATGCATAGGGGCACTTGTACCCCAATGTTTACAGCAGCACTCTCAACAATAGCCAAATTATGGAAAGAGCCTAAATGTCCATCAACTGATGAATGGATAAAGAAATTGTGGTTTATATACATAATGGAGTACTACATGGCATTGAGAAAGAACGAAATATGGCCCTTTGTAGCAACATGGATGGAACTGGAGAGTGTGATGCTAAGTGAAATAAGCCATACAGAGAAAGACAGATACCATATGTTTTCACTTTTATGTGGATCCTGAGAAACTTAACAGAAACCCATGGGGGAAGGGAAGAAAAAAAAAAAAAAGAGGTTAGAGTGGGAGAGAGCCAAAGCATAAGAGACTCTTAAAAACTGAGAACAAACTGAGGGTTGATGGGGGGTGGGAGGGAGGGGAGGGTGGGTGATGGGTATTGAGGAGGGCACCTTTTGGGATGAGCACTGGGTGTTGTATGGAAACAAATTTGACAATAAATTTCATATATTGAAAAAAAAATTTTTTTAAGTAAAAAAAAAAAAAAAATGAAATCTTGTAATCTGTACTTCTAACCAAAATGTAGTAGTAGGAACATGGTCTTCTCCTACCTCACCTGAAACAAATTTTAAAAAAGGATAAAATATATTAACCAATGGTTTTTAGACATAGAACATAAGGCAGCTCAAGACAACCCCTGAAAGAAGAGAAAAGAGTAAATTGAGGCTTACAAACAGCCTTGCTTATAGACTGGAGGAGTTTCTGGGCTCCAGTGCAGTGAGAGGGAGCCCTGGTGGAACTCAGAAATGTCCACCGCGAATTGAGTAAGTGTAGCTGAGTCTAGGTGGGCCAAGGCAGCTGGTGTGAAAAGGCTAGAGAGTACCAGACAGAAGAGAGCTGCAAAGAAAATGAGTTCTAAAGACCCAAACAAGGTGTCTCTGGAAGCTTCAGCTAAGCACTGATCAACATATGCATGGAGCAAAGAGGCTAGAAAAAGAGTGGTAACAACCTCCAGGGCTCACACAGGCCTGTTCCCACAGGTCAGAGTATTAAAATATAATTCACAAGGCATTGTACAGTATACTCAGAAGAGTACAGCTGGGAAAAATTAGACCTAGACTAAAGGCTACTGGGTTTCTGTGTAAAACACCTTAAAATTAAAAGACAAAAAAAAGGAAGTATCAAAGAGCCCAAACAGCTTCTAAGTAACTACATTCTGTCATCAAGAAAGCTCAAGAATATTAGCAAAAATACAAATATATAGCACCAAAAAGGTAAAATTTCCAAGGGCTGGCATCCAAACAAAAACTACCAGGCAACAGCGCACCTGGGTAGCTCAGTCAGTTGAATGTCCAACTTCAGCTCAGGTCATGATCTCGCGGTTCACGAATTCAAGCCCCTCATCAGGCCCTCTGCTGTCAGAGTAAAGCCTGCTTCGGATCTCTGTCCACCTCTCTCTGCCCCTCCCCTACTTGTGCTCTCTCAAAATTAGATAAAACACTAAAAAAAAAAAACACACAGAGGAAAGAAAAAAATTTAAAACATCAGTAAGCTGTGGGACAACTTCAAGTGATCTACTATACGTATAATCGGAGTCGCCAAAGTAAAACAGGGAGAGAACATTTAAAGAAATGATGGATAAAAAATTCCCAAATTTGATAAAATCTCTAAGCACAAATTCAAGGGGCTCAATAAATTTCAAACACATGAGTCATGAAGAAAATTATACCAAGACACAGCATAATCAAAATCTGTAAAACCGGTGATAAAAAAAAAAAATTAATACTGGGGCACCTGGGTGGCTCAGTCAGTTAAGCATCCAACTCTTGATGGCTGACAGCATTGAGCCTGCTTGGGATTTTCTCTCCCTCTCTTGCTGTCCTCCCCAGCAACCTCCCTCTCTCTCTCTCCCTCTCTCTCTCTCTCTCTCAAAATAAATAAACATTAAAAAAAAAACTTAATACTAACCAGAAAGAAAAAGTTATGTTATGTAAAGAGGATTATGTAAAGGCCCCCCCACAAGGGGGTGAGTGGCTCAGTTGGTTAAAAGCATCTGACTCTTGATTTCAGTGCAGGTCCTGATCTCACAGTTCCTGGGTTCAAGCCCTGCATCAGGCTCTGTGCTGACAGTGTGGAGCCTGCTTGGGATTCTCTCTCTCCCTCCTCTCTGCCCTTCTGCTACTTGCACATGCACTCTCTCTCTCTCAAAATAAATAAATAAACTTAAAACAAAATGACAGATTTTTTTTTGTCAGAAATTATCTAAGCCAGAAGACATTAGAGCAAAATCTTTAAAATACTAAAAACAAAACAAAAAACCTGTCAATCTTTAATTCCATACCCAGCAAAAAATCCTTCAAAAATGAAGATCAAATAAAGACTATTACAGACATAAAAAATGTGAAAGAATCCATCACTATCAGAAAGGCATCACAAAAATGTTTAAAAAAAAATTTTTTTTTAACGTTTATTTATTTTTGAGGCAGAGAGAGACAGAGCATGAACGGGGGAGGGTGAGAGAGAGAGGGAGACACAGAATCTGAAACGGGCTCCAGGCTCTGAGCGGTCAGCACAGAGCCCAACGGGGGGCTCAAACTCATGGACCGTGAGATCATGACCTGAGCCGAAGTCGGACGCTTAACCGACTGAGCCACCCTGGCGCCCCACAAAAATGTTTTTTAGTTAAGGTCTTTCCTGATAGCTCTTTATCCTGTAGACTCACATTGTCAGAAATAATTCAAAGAGTAAAAATGCGGTTTGCTATAAGCACAGAACTACTTGTTAGATATGTAGGAAAGAGGTACTTGACAGAGATACTATAAAAGACCTAACAGTCAATTTTAAAAAAGTGTTTTCTTTAATGTTTATTCATTTTTGAGAGACAGAGACAAAACATGAGAGGGAAAGGGGCAGAGAGAGAGAGAGAGAGACAGACAGACAGACACAGAATCCGAAGCAGGCTCCAGGCTCTGAGCTGTAAGCACAGACCCCGATGCAGGGCTTGAACCCACAAACTGTGAAATCAGGACCTAAGCCAAAGTCGTACGCTTAACCGACTTAGCCACCCAGGTCCCCCAATTTTTTTTTTAATCTTAGTAATTGGTATATCTAGAAAGATGTAAGATCTTTATATCTATATCTAGAAAGATATAAAGATCTGTACTATTCTAGGGTGTGATAGTTTAGGAGTAAATACAATTTGAACTTATGCATGTGTACAGGATGTCTGAAATTGAGAACCAGAAATATCCATTTACTCTGACTCTAAATGTGGCCCTAAAATAAACTGCTTGATGAAATTGGGTCCCAACGATTATAGGTTGGAAGTTTTTGTAGTATGTCATGCGGATATTCATATTCAAGTAGCGATCAAAGAAGCCCAACTAAAAGAACTGTGGACTAACGGACATGACAATTGTGGGTTAAGCAAAAGTTCTTTTTAAAAGAGCTATCTTTAAGATTATAAACTTTGGAAGAATCAAGATGATAGGCTGTGTAGGGAACCACAACATGTGTCATTCCTTAAATAAAAATTTAATTACTTTAAATAATTTTGCCTAGGTTACACATAATAAAAAAAAAACTTTAAAAGTTCTCCAAGTGAAAGGAAAATGACAATATAAAGAAAGGTAAGGAGGGGGGCGCCTGGGTGGCTCAGTCGGCTAAGCGTCCGAGCTCGCGGTCCGTGAGTTCGAGCCCCGCATCGGGCTCTGGGCTGATGGCTCAGAGCCTGGAGCCTGCTTCCGATTCTGTGCCTCCCTCTCTCTCTGCCCCTCCCCCGTTCATGCTCTGTCTCTCTCTGTCTCAAAAATAAACATTAAAAAAAAAGAAAAAAAAAAAAGAAAGGTAAGGAGGGAAAAGGAAAGGGAACTGAAGGAGGCAGGCAAGAAAGGGAAGAAAAAAAGTTGTAAGAGGAGAAAAAAGGGAAAAGATAGGATGGAAAGAGAAAAGAAAGAATGGGAAGGGATGTTTTCAATTATGGATGATGATAAAAAGCAGAAATAATAAGCCCCCTCAAATTACAATGAACAATGAGAATATATAATAGAAGCAAGAAATGCTTCCCGTAAGAAGTGAAATTTCACTTGAGACCTAGAAAATGATTAAGATCATGTTTCTGGTACTAGGATATACTATACACAAAAACCAAAATGCTCCACTCAAAACCAACTTAAAAATGTTCCATGAAGTATTGGTTCAGCCAATCAACAAATATTCACTAAGCATATGCCAGACCTTATTCACAAATGCAGATACAGTGTGAACAAAATATCAGTGAAAACTAACACAGAGATTACATCTTTATTTTTAAATGAATTGTTAAGGGAGAAAGGGAAATTCAGCACCTCAAAACAAAGTAAAAGCTAGAGTTCAAAGACACAAGCTTATATCCCCAAAGGAGAATTTGCCCAAGGTAGGAAAGCTGTTAAAAGACCTTCTCAAAAAGCAAGTACCTTAAAAGGGTATACCATAATTGTAATAACCTCTTAGTGAAGAAAGCACTTGAATGTCATGATTTTGATGCTAGGCAGAAAGAGGTAAAGGAAAGCTCTTCTGAGAATCAACAGCCATAAACCAGCCTGAATTCACACTACCTATATGGACTGCAACCTAAGGTAACATTTTATTTTTAACCGGTCCTGGACTGGTAGACTCTTAGGCACCGGCAAAAGCAAATGCAAATCAAATCCCCTTGGGGGATGTCCTTCCACCTAGTCCTCAACAAATTCCCACAGCTAAGAAACATGAAATAGTGCAACACACACACAAGGAAACAAGGTACCACAAGTGAAAACCAGCAGAAACAAAAGACATTAAGAATGATCTGCCAGATGGGCGCCTGGGTGGTTCAATTGGCTGGACAACCGACTTCGGCTCAGGTCATGACCTCACAAGTTCATGAGTTTATGAGTTCAGGCCCCACATCAGGCTCTGTGTTGACAATTCAGAGCCTAGAGCCTGGAGCCTGCTTCAGATTCTGTGTCTCCTGCTTGCTCTCTGCCCCTCCCCCACTCATGCACGCACACTCTTTTTCTCTCAGAAATAAACATTAAAAATAAATTTAAAAAAAAGAATGATCTGTAGCAATTTCCAATTGCTGGATTTATCACACATGAAACACAAGAATGTATATAATAATTAAAGAAAAAATATGATAGAATCCAGATCTAAACAAAGGAATGAATAACGATAATATGTGAATAATAATGGGCAAATATGTGGGTAAAGAAGACACAGACACCAAGATTAACAGATATGATCTAATGGGAAAAACAGCAATACACCCACCAATCGATCAATACACATTTTGTTCCAAGTTCATAAACAGGTAAGTGGTATCATACTAACTACACTCTCTAGCTACAGTTAAACTGCATGAGAAATCAGCAACAGCTAGAAAACTAGAAAAATCTCATAGGTTTGAAAAATTTTAAATGACAAATCTGTAGCAAGGCTGACAAAGAGAAAAGGGACATAGTCAACAATCTTAAATATGAAAAAGGGGCTACAGAAAAAAATCTCTTTATCCTGATAGAGTATATCCACGCCAAAAAATTGCTGCAGAAAATATCATACTGGTGACAACTTAAAGCTTTTAAGACAAGAAATAAGACAAAAGATTTCTATTAACACTTCAACAATGTATCAGAAATATTAGTGAGTTCAGAAATCAAGTTATAAATAATAAAAGTATCAAAACTGCAATTTCCAGATGATATGCTTATCCACATGAAAACTCCTTAGGAACCTGCAGATAAATTATAAGAATAAAAAGTTTAGCAACATTAATGGATACAATAATCAATCTAAAAAAAATTGAGTGTAGGGGCACCAGGGTCGCTCAGCCCATCTGGTGAGTGTCAACTTCGGCTCAGGTTATGATCTCACCATTAGTGAGTTCAGGCCCTGCTGACAGTTCAGAGCCTAGAGTCTGGAGCCTGCTTCAGATTATGTGTCTCCCTCTCTCTCTGTCCCTCCCCTGCTCAGGGTCTGTCTGTCTCTCTCTCTCAAAAATTAAAAAAAAAAAAATTAAAAAATTTTTTAAAGATATGGGAAAATATCTTCACTTACTTGATTTCAATATGGAAATGTCTTACACAGCCTCCATAAATTCTTTAAAAAAACTTTGACGTCGGGGCGCCTGGGTGGCACAGTCGGTTAAGCGTCCGACTTCAGCCAGGTCACAATCTCACGGTCCGGGAGTTCGAGCCCCGCGTCAGGCTCTGGGCTGATGGCTCGGAGCCTGGAGCCTGTTTCTGATTCTGTGTCTCCCTCTCTCTCTGCCCCTCCCCCGTTCATGCTCTGTCTCTCTCTGTCCCAAAAATAAATAAACGTTGAAAAAAAAAATTAAAAAAAAAAACAAACAAAAAAACTTTGACGTCAAATGTCATATCAGTATGAACACTGTCGAGGTACTCAAAATTATTAAAAACACTCCTAAAAATATTCTTGAAAGGGCTTTTGTGAATTTAAGTTTCCTGAATTTTGAGAACATGGCTTGGTTCAAAATACTCTTCTAACTTCATCAAGCTCCCTCTTCGGTTGCTTTTTTTTTTTTTTTTTTTTTTAATTTTTTTAACGTTTTATTTTTGAGACAGAGAGAGACAAAGCATGAACGGGGGAGGGTCAGAGAGAGGGAGACACAGAATCCGAAACAGGCTCCAGGCTCTGAGCTGTCAGCACAGAGCCCGACGCGGGGCTTGAATCCACGGACCGCAAGATCATGACCTGAGCCGAACTCGGCCGCTCAACCGACCGAGCCACCCAGGCGCCCCTCTCTTCGGTTGTTTTCATGTAACGTTTAAAAATACTGGGTTGAGGGGCGCTTAGGTGGCGCAGTCGGTTAAGCGTCCGACTTCAGCCAGGTCATGATCTCACGGTCCGGGAGTTCGAGCCCCGCGTCGGGCTCTGGGCTGATGGCTCAGAGCCTGGAGCCTGTTTCCGATTCTGTGTCTCCCTCTCTCTGCCCCTCCCCCGTTCATGCTCTGTCTCTCTCTGTCCCAAAAATAAATAAACGTTGAAAAAAAAATTAAAAAAAAAAAAAATACTGGGTTGAGCATCAGACTCCTGATTTTGACTCAGGTCATGATCTCAGGGTCATGGGATGGAGCCCCACGCTGGGGTCCGTGCTCAGCATGGAGCCTGCTTAGGATGCTCTCTCTCTGTCTCTCTCTCCCTTCTCCCACTGCCCCTCTCCCCTGTTCAAGATCTCTTAAATATATACATATATACACACGTATATACACATATATATACATATGCACACGTGTGTGTGTGTGTGTGTGTGTGTGTGTGTGTGTTTATCTGGCTGTTTTCTGAGATTTTCTGGCTCTGTCCTCCTCTCTCATTTTTATCTAGAGGTTCTCTTTCCTCTGTCTCTGTTGTCTCTATCCTGCTCAATCATGATTCTATTCCCAGAAACTTCTCAGCAGAATCCTGGAAGGGAGCACTGGTAGGCCAATCTTGAGAGATGACAGAGCAAGGCTGCTCACATTAGGCCTCACTACAGGTCCTTTACACAGATCTAATATACAGGTGGGCAACATCTCTCCCAGTTTCAAACTGGATAATCACTTTAAAATTGGTTGTTCACCACTCCGAGGTGCTTCTATTCTCAGGCAAGATACCCCAATGCTTTTCTCTACCTTCTTATGTACTGAAACAGATACACGTAGGTTTTTTGGTTATTTCTCATCTGCTTACATTTGGGAGGGTTCATGGGGATACCTCATCACCAAGTTTTGTTATAAATGTTTTCATGGTTTGGGTTTTGCTACCCAGTTGATCTATTTTTATGTGGGAATTCAGAAAGATTTTAAAAACTAAGCTGCCCTCATCCCAGAATCTAAGCAAGGCCTTAGAGTATATTTTGAAAATTAATTTTGCTTACTTCTGTATGTTTTCTGATTCATAGAATTATCTGCACTCATGTTTTAATTTTCCTAATGATGAATAACTTAATATGAACACATACTAATATTTATGAATGAAGCAAATTACTTAAATGAAGATTTTTTTTTTCCCAAAAGAGAATATATTTCCCAACAGGAGCACTACAGTGAATACAGATACTGCCAGATATTTTAAATGTTGGGGAAACACAGCAGTTATCTGTCAAGATACTATGCTAACTACTGTTAAGTGGCTTAGACCTAATTACTCAACAGAGCTGTTCAGTTACTTCTTTTGGCCTAGGGGCACTGTGAAAACATTATCAAGACACTAACGGTACCCTATACCATGTATCTTGATGAAACTTGCTTTCTGGAAAAAATCACCTCATTTGATGATTTCAGAAGATGGAAAAGAAGTATCAGAAGATATAATGCAATGAAAGTAGGCTAACATTGTTAGCGTCCTGTAATTATGAGCCAACGATGAGTGCCTTGGGAATTCATTTAACTTTATGTTCTTGGCCAGGGGAAGAAAAATAAGGAGGAAATAAAAATTAAAAAAATAAATGTCAAACTTTATTAAAAAAATATTCAAGTCATGGAGTCAACAGGATTTCTGTTGTTGATAATGTGATCATGACATAAGCAGAAGCATCACATTCACAAGTGTAATTACAGGCACTAACCTCATTGTGTAACTGCAAGTGAATTTAATAGTCATCCATTTTGAATGTCTTCTATACCCTTGCTTCATCTCTGGCCACAAACAATAGGGTACAGCCATTTGTTCACAAGAGTTTCAAAAGAAAGGAAGAATAAACTGTGAACCAGCTCATTGGTTTCAGACATCGATTTCTGAACCAATTCCTTCCTCAGCTAACTCCTGTTTACCTTAATGCAGTGCCAAACAGCAACATTGATGAAAGGCTCCATCTTTCTGCTCTAGGTACCAGATCTACTCTGACGACTCTTGAATTGCTACGTACCCATTTGAAAGAAAATTCTTGTTCACTTTATTAAGTGTTCTTTATATTCATTATGCATTTTTAACATACTTTAACATATTACAGATTCTAAGATGCTTTGATGTTGGTGCTGTTTTCAATCATACTAGAAGGTATCAATGAATGGTTACAAGCTACTATGTTACAACTATGATTCTAAGATACCATGTTGTAAGATGTATCCTGACAGCAGAAAAATATAAATTTTCAATAAAATGTAACTCAGAATAAAAGAAACAGGGTACATCATTCCTTATTTACATTACATTTTTATTGCAGTATAAAAAATAAAAATGTAATTTGTATATTGTGCTGTATAACTGTCTTGCACCCCAAAAGGAAACATATCTACTGATGTATTTGTGTTAAAATAATTAAGCAACTAGTATTTTAAATGCTTTCTATTATGCAGAAATACTTGAGTGAATAGTCAGATAAGTATTTAGTGTTTCGGCCATATCTGGGAAATTGTTCTGGTTGGGCTAGAAATACGTTTTTCCTATTTGAAGTAATGAAATATATGGGCAAAGTCACCTCACAATACATAAAGATGCACCTGTATACACCGAAACACACATGTTACAAAACTATAAAAATAAAAAGAATGAAACAGAAAATTCAAACTAGTGATTACTTCTGAGAAGGAGGCAAGGGATGGGTGCCACACGGAAACTTCTCCATTAAGTGTAATATGCAAGCTGCAGAAAAATGCTAATTTGTTAGAAACAAAGACAACAAATTACATTTGCACTTACATCGTTATTTGAAAAGATCTGAAAAGATATACACTAAACAGTTAAGGTAAACTTTCAGTCTATTTTATATTTCCATTATTCTTCAAAGTTTTTGCAATGCATACCTGTAACTTCTGTGATTTAAAATATAAAAAGGAAATAAAATATTTAATGATGGGGGAGGGAGAAGGAAATGACAATACAATCACTGCCATAATTCTGTGGCATGTTACATCCCACAAAGTTAATGCAGCAGTTTCAACTGTGAGGTATTCTTCAGGAACATACGGATTAGGATGCATTAGATTCAGTTTATAGGTAACATTGAACTAACCAACATGACATTATCAATGACCTCATATTATAAAAAGTTCCATTCAGAGTAACATCTAAAAATCTTGGAAATATCAGTAGTTATGTTACCCAGCACACTCTACAATTTCTTTCTTTCACTTAATTCGTTTTATTTAACGTTACTGAAACATTCATTAAACAACTATTATTTACCCAAAACCATGGTAGGTATTGGCAGTTCCAAGATGAACAAATATAGCTCTAGCTCATACAGTAGTACCATCCAAGACAATATTCTGAAATGACCTAAAATTTCTACATCTGCACCGTCTGATATGGTAGCCATTAAAGGAAAGTAGCTGTTAGGCATTTGAAATGTGGCTAATACAACTGGAAAACTAAAATTTTTAAATTTTAATTCAAATACATTTAAATCTAAATAGCCACTTGTGGTTAGTGCCTACAGTATTAGCACAGGTCTACAGGAAGACAAGGACAAATAGATAGCTTACAATGTATTTGGTCAACACTAAACTATAAGTATCTACAAAGGTTATGAGAGCAAAGAAAAGGCACACTGAGCTTATGTAAGTGTTCTGGAAGTACTAATAATACCTAATTCTTGAACCATGTGAAACAAAGGTGCGGCATTACATGAAGAGGAAACAAGTAAAGGCTTAAGTGTAAAAGCGTATGGTAGGGAGATTAAAATCAGTTTTGTATTCCTAACTGAAAAAAATGCATACTAGGAAGTCAGAGGAGAGACAATGGAAGGGTAAATAAATGCAGATTGGGGTCAGAATATGGAAATACTGTATAAAGTTTAAGAGTTTGGTTTTATTACATATGAGATGGAAAGCCAGTGATGAGTTAAATTAGTAATTAGCATGGTTGGATTTGTACATACTTATCATTGAAATAAATTAGTAGAAATTAAAGGAAGATAAGTAAATACTGGCAAAACTGGGGGATTATATTTTCCTGAAAAAAGCTTGGCAATCCTTTCAAAACTGAATGAACTATGAACCATTTAAATAATTAAATTCTCACATGAACTAATAATATAGCAGTCTAAGCAAATAAAATTCAACTACTTGATTCAAACTCCAAAAACTTAACTGGGTTTAAATTTATAGAAAGAAATGAAACAAAGTAAATACCAGTATAAAAATCAGTACTTCAACCAACACCCATTTGAAAGTCATTAGTTTTTAGCACAAAGGTGAAGGAATACATTTTCTTAAGCTAAATTCCTAAGGCTTTTTATCAGGTCTACAAGGAAATGAGAATTAGAGATCTTTCTTATTAAACTCTGGAATATTAGCCTACTATTATCAGGATGCCTAAATATCACTATAAATCATCAAGTGCCCTTCAAAAACAAAACCCCACGAAAGATGAACTGAGTGCAAACACTGGTACAAAGAAATCCTATTTTATCCATGAAAAAAACAAAATTCCTCAAAATGGAATTTTAAAAAAAATCCAAATCATTTCGTGTCAGCATATATAAACTTTTAGTGCTACCCATACAAATACAAGTGATTTATTTGATATTATTTTGAATTTCCCATGTGCTTTTAATATATTCATCATCACATCAGAAAGGGAAATTATATTTCTATATATGTCCTTTCCAAGAGAGGCTTCAAAAATAAAATAATTATGCAATGGAGATTTAAACAATTGTTTCCAACAATATTTCAACATGTATTAAGTGTTACTAAGTAACAATAAAAAAGGAGAAATATTTTCAGACAGAAAAACTCTAACGAAGAATTTTTTCAAAGAAGCTAAAGAACCTGGATTATTGGTAAATAATGTAACTGGAACAATATAGTATTTTTAGAGTAGAGTGAGCAGGAATTAGAAAATCTCTTCAATACAATGTCATTTTGTTCCTTTCTTAATGAAAATTTTGGAATTCTATATTAAAATGATTCCATGAAGTAAATTACCATACTATATAACCATACAAAAGTTCTATACTTACACTTTACCAACCTGATTATGAGCACCAAAAAGCCACATAGCCTAGAATCACAATACTCTTAAAATAATTTAGCAGAACCTATCAAAAGATGCAATAGCCCAAGCAGTGTGACCACTTAAACTCTTATGAGTCAAGGTACTTGGAAGTGGTTGTGAGGCCGGAGGAGCTAGAGCAAGCAGGAAAATGAGCAAAGGCCATGTTGGTCAAGTCTGTAAGAACCCTGAATAGATAGAAAAGGTTACAGGGAGAACTGTGTCTGCAGAGCCACAACTACGGCTTATTAAAATCATAAAGATCTGGCAAGAAACTTCAGACAGCAAGTGAAAGGAAGAACAACTGGACACTATTTTTATTAGGCACAGTGCCCAAATGAGAACCTAAAACAAGTAAATCTAAATCTTGTAATCAAAGGATCTTTGCTATAAACACCATGAAGACCCATTCACAATTTTTTCCACTATTTACCTTTCCAATTTGAGGGAAGAAAAGATTAACTGAGCTAAAATAAATGATTAGCAGAGAAATGGTTAGTGAATCAAAGCTGCTGCTATAACACTAAGTTGCCTTCAACAGCCTAGAGGGAACAAAACTGGTAGGTGGCAGGGTGTGAGGGAAGCTGAACATGTATGTATCCATGCAGAAAGCCTACAGCTTATCCTTACCTGAGCTTTGAACTATTCTGTACTCTGAATTACTGCATAATTTGGTAATGTTATTATTAAAAAAGGAGAGTTTCTTTGAAAAATGAAATTCAAAAAAAAATTTTTAATCACTATTTCATACCACTATCTTTAAAATTCACCTTCCTTTGAAACCTCAGAAAGAGGAATATTACACTTCAACCACCTTTTAGCATCTTTACATGCTACATGTAGGGAATGGATACTATTAACCAGCTTAATAAATGACAAAACAAGGGGCGCCTGAGTGGCTCAGTTGGTTAAGCGACCGACTTCGGCTCAGATCATGATCTTGCGGTTTGTGAGTTCGAGCCCCGCATCGGGCTCTGTGCTGACAGCTCAGAGCCTGGAGCCTGCTTCGGATTCTATGTCTCCCCACCCCCTCTCCTGCTCCCTCAAGCTTCGGATTCTATGTCTCCCTCCCCTGCTCACACTCTGTGTCTCTCTGTATCTCAATAATAAATAAATGTTAAAAAAAAAATTAAAAAAAAATAAATGACAAAACAAGAATCTAGCATTATAAGGATAGCAAGCTAATGAGAAATTCAATAGAATTTGGGTCTCTGAGCACCCTGGGATGTTGCATTTCTATTTCTTTTATATTCTAACCAATTTTGTCTACACATCTGTGATGCTCTATTAACCCTGAATATAGCCTAAGAATTCAGGTTTATTCCTCCAGGAATAATAATATGTACATATGTGTGTGTGTGTGTGTACATATATATGTACACACACACACACACTCAGCACTTTGTTTTACGGAATACTAGCTCTGAACCCAGCCATGGAGTCATAAATTGTGTACCAGATAATCTAAGATTTGACATATACATAAAGAATTACGTTGACACTAACAAAATATACATTTATCATAAGCATGATTTAAATGTTCCCAACTATTTCAGCTGTCAAAGCCAACACATGCATTTTAAATTATAAGCCAAAGTTTTCATATTGGAGTATATCCAATTTGCTGGTTTCAATTAAATGTAACATATTAAACAGTTCAATGTAACAATATGATCAAAAGAAAAAAGGGGGAAAAAAAAACTGATCTTACCTGGTAGTTTCTTTTCTCAGATAATGTATGTCCATCAGTCCTCACCATAGAGTCGTGTCCTTTCCTCACAGTACTGGAGGCAATCAAATAGAACTGTCACTCAAGGGTCGTGTCACAGGAAGGACCGCCCACCAGTTCTCCCTCTAGAGTGGAATTATCCAAAAGCCGTCAAAATTACTAACATGTAAACATATGAACAGCAGCAAAAATATCCAATATGATATATATAAAACAGAAACAAAAAGTACTATTTTAATATCATAATGCATCTTTCTCTTAACCATCTAGGGAGGGCTAGACTGGTAGATACTTTAAAAAATTATTAAATATAAAAAACTCTTATACTCTCTCCAATTAAAACTGTACACCAGACCTCACACACAAAGAGGACACTTATGGTCAATAAAACAGTGGACAAAAAAAGTTCAGCCCTCAACTGATATATTTTTTCTTTTAAATACTCTATTAGTGGGGAGCCTGGGTGGCGCAGTCGGTTAAGCGTCCGACTTCAGCCAGGTCACGATCTCGCGGTCTGTGATTTCGAGCCCGCGTCAGGCTCTGGGCTGATGGCTCAGAGCCTGGAGACTGTTTCCGATTCTGTGTCTCCCTCTCTCTCTGCCCCTCCCCCGTTCATGCTCTGTCTCTCTGTCCCAAAAATAAAATAAACGTTGAAAAAAAAAATTTAAAAAATAAATACTCTATTAGTCTCAGAAATACCCAATTAATTCAGATTCAGTTGTGTAATTTCAAATCATTCTCCTCCTAAGGCTTGTTTATCAGAACTGTTATTCATTCAGTTTATGAGGTTTATTTCTATGCTGTAAGACTGGAATATATCATATATTCTCAGGATGATTAATAGATGCAAACTTAACTCAATATTCTATTTAAAATTTACTCCAAGGAAGAGTAGCAACATATGCCAACTTTCTGGATGCCTTTGTCCTTCAATACTCTAATTTCATAATGCTCTATTTATTTATTTTTTACATTAAAGCAGAGAAATAATAGAGCTTATTTCTTAACTTGGACAGAGATAAATAAATCCAAAATGATGAGGCACTATGCACCTCAGGTACCCCCCCTCCCCAAAAAAAGTCACTGAAGCAGAGGTGAGAGTCCCTAGAGATGTAAACTCAAAAATGTAAACTGTAAACTGAAAATTGGAAGACCAAAAACTCAAAAGTGGAATCTACAAAGAAGTTGTAAACATTATCTTTTCAAGACAAATGTCTCTCACCTGTTTCAGTAAAATGTTTACCCTAGGGAAATGGTAAATATCCTACTGAATTAATATATAATAGTTGCTAACCACTAAAAGTTCAAGTTTAGAACAATTATTTAACATCACACGAAATATGCTTTGGGATAGGCTAATAAAAACCTTTAATTTAAATTCATAGTAAGCATGAATCAATTTTATTAAAACCAATCAACACACACAAACACCCCCCTATGGATTACCTCCAAAAAGCAATCTAATAAGGACAGAAAACATTTTCAAGGAAAATAAATCACTAAAAATTAGTATTATTACATAAAAGAATTCACATAATGAAAACCTACATTCCATCTTTGGTTTTATGTCTAATCACAAATACAAAGCTAGTGGGTGCTATACTTTTACTTAATGTGGACTACCTTACATTGTATGTTTGGCTGAAATACTTTAAGACGCCTGACTCTAGGCCAAAAATGTTAATTGCTCATTACCAATTTATATGTACCAGTGATATTAAGTATGTCTCTCAAACATAACAAATGAGAAAGATTTTTTAAACTGTAGGTATATTTACTGCCATAAATATAATCCTTATCATCTAGCAAGGAATTAGGTTAATCATAAAATAAAATTATCAAGTGAACTGATGCACAAGAATAGTTAAGTGACACACATTCAGCTCCAATTTAAATGTTCATGATTGTTACAAAATGGGAGCAAAACTATTTATTATGTATTTTTACCCCCCCACCAAAAAAAAACCTAATCCTGTTTTAATGTGCTCTTTAATATTTATTTATTTTTGAGAGAGGGAGAGCAGGCATGAGTGAGGGAGGGGCAGAGAGAGGGGGAGACAGAGGATCTGAAGCGGGCTCTGTGCTGACAGCAGAGAGCCAGCTGAAGGGCTCAAACCCACTAACTGTGAGATCATGACCTGAGACGAAGCTGAATGCTCAACCAACTGAGCCACCCAGGAGCACCTAATGTTAGTGTTTTATAAAAATAATAATTTAAAACAGCACTTGCCAAAACTATTAATCTACTCATGGCAACTCTGAATTCAATGGATAATAATGTAAAATTTCAGTTTTTTCTTACAGGGCAAATTTTATTTTTCCTTATTAAATTAGCTATGTTTACATTAAAGCCCATACATTACCATCACATTATACTAGTTTCATCAAAAGATGTTAGCAATCTAAAATCAGGCAAGGCAATTTTCAAAGTAATGTAATGTACGTTAACATAACCTAACTATGTAAAAAACTATTATGAGAACTTTATATGCTAAATAAATAAACCTTAATTAAAGGTAAAAGTTATTATTTAATCTGTAAACTTACCAGTTAAAAGACAAATATTAACTTTGGAATACTATGGATTTTAGCACAAAGGGAAAACTTGTTTCTGTTCATTTCTTTTGTTTCTCCCTCTTGGGATAACTTCAAATATTTCATGTCTTAGGGTTTCAGTCAACAGCCACTATCTGCTCTAAGCAATGTATGAATCAATATTCTATATTGATCAATAACTAACAATCATCATCTCCTTTTGACAAACAAAGGGAAAAAGGAACGAAGGCACTCTATTTTCTTCTGGGTAACCACGAAAAAGCAAACATTTGTCACCATTATCTTATATTAAGCAAAAATGTTCACTAATAGATTGTGTTGATACTCACTGGGAATGAAAAGATGCATAATAGATGAAAAAGAATGTAAGTATATATGTAAGACAGAGTATGTGAAAAGGAGAAAGTATAAGAAAACATGCACTCTAGCTGCCTATATATATAAAAAGTTTATACACTGGTTTTCCTACAAAGTCCTAAACATTCAAAAAGTCAGAAAAGACAAATATTTATAAAACTACCATGAAATTTTCTATAAGGCAGAATGCCTTCCAAGATGGGAACACAGAGACTATACTTACTCTCCTACCTTAAATAACTAGAAAGTTAGATAAAATATATAAAACAATGATTTTCATCTCAGGACAGAGATCATTAAGAAAAAAGAACAAATGAAGTAAGCCCTACTGCAGCCTGTAGAGGTATGAGGCTAAAACATGGGAGGGGGAGGCGGAACCCAATCAAAACCTAATGGTCTCAGTGAGCTAAGGGAAACGAAAAGAATCCAAAGTTAGGGGAGACACCAAGCCAGCTACAATTTGTAGGGCAAATGAAAAGAAGGAAGCTGCAGAGAAAAAGAGCTTCAAAGATCTGAAGACCGATCACCCTCAGGGTTTAGCTGAGTAATTATCTGTGCACACATGTGAAAAACTACTTATTCTAGAGAAAAAGCCTCTAAAAAGTAATCAACCCAATCCCCAGAACTTATGTTCCCATCAACTACAGTAGGATGGCTTTAACACAGCGCGGTATTGAATAGAGTTCAGAAGGTAATGAATGCCTAAACAATGAAACCAAAGAAGCCTTAGACTAAGGATGCTATGGACCAGCACTAACAAAGTTAAAACCAAGCCTCAAAAGGATGAAGCTATTTCTGCCATAACTGAAACCCAAAACAAAACCCAACAATATTTAAAATAATACAACACACTCCAGTATTAAATAATATAAAATTAAATATCTGGCATCCAATTGAAAATTACCAGTCATGCAAAGATGCAAGAAATACACCCCAAACAAAGTAAAATAGAACATAGAAGGATCCAGCAATGATCCAGGCGATACAATCATTAGACAAGGAGATTAAAACAGGTATCGTAAACATATCCCCCAAATTCAAGAAGATAAAGAAAACTATGAATATGGTAACAGAAATGCAAGGGCATGGAAAAGACGTTAAGTTGGCAACACAGAGGAATTTATGGTGACAGAAAAGTTCTGTATCTTGCTTGTGGTGGTGGTTATATGATTCTACATGTTTGATAAAACATCACAGAATGATAAAGACATACCAAAAAAAAGTGAGAGCTTGTGCCAATTTCTGGTTTCGATAATGTGCTGTAGTTATGTTAAGATGACGTCATTGGAGGAAGATAGGTGATGTGTATATGGGACTTCTCTGTACTATTTTTGCATCTTCTTACAAGTTTATAATTAGTTGAAAGTTAAAAAGCTTTTTTAAAAGGCTCAAACTGGGGGCACCTGGGTGGCTCAGTCCGTTAAGCTCATGTGGGATCCAGCCACTCACTGGGCTCCATGCTGGGCATGGAGCATACCTGAGATTCATTCATTTCCTTCCTTCCTTCCTTCCTTCCTTCCTTCCTTCCTTCCTTCCTCCCTCCCTCCCTCTTTCTTTTTCTTTCTTTCTTTCTTTCTTTCTTTCTTTCTTTCTTTCTTTCTTTCTTCCTTCCTTCCTTCCTTCCTCCTTTCCTTCCCTTTCCTTTCTCTCCCTCCACCCCCCCCCCCCAGGCTCATGCACACATACACTCTCTCAAAATAAAATAAAAGACTCAAACTGATCTTCCAGAAATAAAAATTCAACATCTGTAATTAAACATGCATTGGATAAGATTAACAGCAGTCTTTTCTAAACTTCAAAGAAAAGTTTAGTGAATTGAAGACACAGCTGGCAATTAAAAAAATAAAAAATTTAACAGTGAGAAAACAGACGAGAAAAAAAAGAACTGTGAGACCGTACCAAGTGAGACAGTGAACTACTGGGCAATATCAAACAGCTAACTTTAATGTAGTTAGTGTCCCAGAAAGAGTGAAAGAGCGAGAAGGAAAGAAAATGGTCAAATTTTTCCTAAATTTTATGAAAACTATACTCACAGAGTCAATAACTCAACCACCAAAGATAACAACAACAAAAACCTCATGATGATTTTAAAATCAAGTTGATGAAAAACAGCAAAACAGAATCTTAAAGGAGATGGAAGAGGGAAAGTATATATAAATTGAAACAGAGGGGGAAAAAAACCAGGAATGACAGTCGACTTCTCATTGAGAAACAGTGCAAAACAGGTTCAACATTTTTAAACTACAGAAGGAAAAAAACCCATCAACTGAGAGTTCCAAATCCAGCAAAAATACCTTTCAAAAATGAAGATAAATACAGCCACTTTGGAAGAGTTCAGTTTCTCATAAAGTTAAACATACACTTAACCATACAACCCAGCAACTGTGCCCCTGGGTATTTACCAAAGCAAACTAAAAACATGTTCATTTGAAAACCTGTTCACGAATGTTTATACCAATGAAGATGTCCTTTCAAACAGATGAAGGGATGAACAAAATGGTACATCTATATAGTAGGATTTCACTCAACAATAAAAAAAGATCAAGCTATTATTCCATGCAACACAAAGAAAAGAATATAGATCAAAAAGGCTATATATTACATGTTTCTAGTCATATGACATTCTGGAAAGACAAAACTACAGGGAAATAAAATAAATGAGTGGCTTCCAGGGGCCTGGAAAGGGGTGGAATAAGTGACTGACTACAAAGGGGGACACATGGAAACTTTTAGAGAGATGGAACTATTCCATATAGCACTGGAGTGGTGGATACATGATGCTATTATGCATGTGTTAAAATCCACAGAACTTCACAACACAGAGAGTGAACAGGAATGGATGCAAATTTTAAAAATCAACCAAGCGGTTAGAAATACAGACCTGGAAAAAGACTAATAGTATTTTAAATGTATGATCCAGCCACGCTGAAAGGAGTATGGGAAATGTGCTGGCCTAAGTAACTTTGGAAAGTGATGTTTTAACTGCTAACTGTAAGAAGGGAGAAAAACTCTACATAAATAATGTATTCTAGTTGGCAAAATGATTCATCACAGAGCTATGGGTTAATAATTCTGAAATTGCTATGTATGTATAGTGGAGATAAACAATAAGTAAAATAGATGATGGTTGGCAGGAGCCAGGTTTCTCCCTATGAGAAACTATGCAGTACTGGATTAAAGTCAGAGCCATCTTCTATTGATATCAATTTGTTCTTTATTATAAAACACTTTAAATATTAATCATTCAGATTTTTACAGAATAGATCATTTCACTGGTATATGTCAATTGAAAATAAAAGTTGATAAAATGTCAAGTGATTAACAGGTATGTCAAAATTATACTTTGAAAGATAAGCTTGATATAAGGGTATTTAAAAGATTTTTTCAACAAGGTAAACAAAGCTAATTTCTAAAAGGCTCAAAATTTTATTTAATATTTAAGTTAAATAAGTTTATCTCTAATATCTCTTAATTTGCAATTAAGCTAAATAAGTTTATCTTTTTAACAGACTGGTAACACTCAAATGTCAGGAATCTAGAGAAAAATCTCTAGAAAATACTTTATTGGAGAGTGAAAATAGTTATTAGCTTTATTCTGAGTGCTATTAAATTTTGGATGTGACATCATCATATAAAAATATATATCCTGAATGGACCAAGAACCAGAAAATCTGAATTCTAGTACTAGCTTAATCAATTTCTCTCTGGCTTCAGCTTCCTAAGGAGTTTGGCAATTGTATCTAAAACATCTGTAATTTGGCAGTCATTACCAACTCAACTTCTAAGCTACAATGTGAATTTGGCCAAGTTAAGACAGTTGAACCAGTTGGATAAGCTTTACTCTTTTTTTTTTTTTTTTTTTTAAAGAGGACATTACAAGGAGGGCACCTGTTGGGAGGAGCACTGGGTGTTGTATGGAAACCAATTTGATAATAAATAAATAAAATAAATAGAAAGAAAGAAAGAAAGAAAGAAAGAAAGAAAGAAAGAAAGAAAGAAAGGAAAGGAAGGAAAGAAAGAAAGAAAAGGGAAGAAAGAAAGAAAGAAAAAGAGAAAGAAAAAGGAGGACATTACATTCCAGGTTGAGTATTAGAACAGACTACCAGATAGGACCAATTTCACTGGAGCTTAATAAAAGCTGAAGTAAGTGCACTTAGCCATTATCTTTAAAATCTCAAGGTTACTCAAATTCCAGAACTATGTCAAGCAACTTCTTGTAAATAGGTAGATTGTAGTTACAGAACGTTATGAACTTATTTTCTTTATTATTTATTTATTTATTTATTTATTTATTTATTTATTTATTTATTTGAGAGAGAGAAAGAGAGAGACAGAGCATGAGAGGGGAAGGGGAAGAGAGAGGGAGACAGACTGAAGCAGACTCCAGGCTCTGAGCTGTCAGCACAGAGCCCAACGCAGGGCTCAAACCCACAAACTGTAAGATCGTGACCTGAACCAAAGTCAGATGCTTAGCCAACTGAGTCACCCAGGCGCCCCCGAACCTATTTTCTGAACAATTTTTGGTTCAATCACATGGATAAATGTTTCAAAATGTCTGAGTTGATGACTTGTACATACAAGAAATGTGAGCAGATGAAACAGATGTAAGTAAAACTCAGAGGAGTTTCAGTTTCATAACAAATGGAATGTGGGAAAATTGCCACATTAATTAAAATAGTGTTTCTGAATGTTTTAATATTCCATGCTTCATGGGTCTAGAATTACCATGTAAAGTGAAAAGCTGCCCATATTTACAAAGGAAAACAAATAAAAATAAATTGACATATTCTCTTTAAATCAATATATTCTATGGTTGTCATCATTTCATATTTTGTAACTTAATTTGGTGTATCTCCTATTTTCTGTAGTGGTAGCCTTCCTGATGCACTACTTCTAATATACCTGTGTAGTTCCTCTCACATATATGCCAAAGAGGATTCTGGGTAACAGATACATAGAACTTACTAAGAGTAGAAAACCAGTACAACTGTCTAAAACATCCAGCATCTCAACACAGAAATATCCTACTACCAAGTCTTAAAAGTCCCAAATAAAATGAAATACAATAAAGACAGCCCCAATGAATTTATTAAATGACAGAAGTTCAATAATTTCTGAACCACAGGCTTGGGAATTAAAATCTGTTATTTTAGGCTTAAATGAAATTAAAATTCCAACTCAGGACAATCAAGGGCGTTCTAAGCTTCCTGCTACCTAAAAACTTACATATGTCTATACAAGTTGTTAGCCTCCACGTGATTCAATTTCTTCATACAAGATCAATGCAATGTAGCTCATGACTAGGATCAACTAAATTTATAAACCAGATTTATGATACATAAACTTCATTTAAGTAACTGTGTTGTTTGAATTAACTAATCAACAAAATGTGTCAAAGGCCAAATTTTTAGTACTTACTAATTTTATGTTAATTAAGAGCTAAAGAAAGTATTAAAATTAATAAATGTTTTAGAACCTTTAGCTAAAAATCCACAAAGGCTTCCAAGGACTGAAGTAGCTATTGCCAAAGCAGTCCCTCTAAAACAAGACCATATCAGGGCGCCTCGGTGGCTCAGTCAGTTAAGCGCCCAACTCCGGCTAGGTCAAGATCTTGGATTCACAAGTTCAAGCCCTGTGTCAGGCTCTGTGCTGACAGCTCATTTGGATTCTGTGTCTTCCTCCTCTGTGCCCCTCCCCAGCTTGCTTGCTCTCTCTCGAAAATAAACAAACATTTTAAAAGAATGTTTTTTAAATAAGACCAAGTCATATTAGCCTCATAATCTACTGTGGAATGGACAGTTCTATTAATTTAACAAAAGAACTTGCTAAAATTATAATCTCTAATTAAAACTCCTTAAAATATGTAACAACTCCCTTGTTACTCTCCTTGCAGAATGGCTGTAAGGTCATTAAATATTGTTATTTCATATCAGCAATTAAAAAATACCACACATGAACCAGAAATCTGAAAAAATATAAAAATTTTTATAGGCAATATGTTTTTTTCTCATAATAATTTATACAAGCTGTTGATACTAGTGATAAGGTGATAACAAAAACTGACTAGTCCATACCCACTGTCATAACTGATTAGGCTTACCAAAATTATCTCTGAAAAAATGATAATCAAGTGATAAAGGGAAATTATGTGGCTTCTTACTAAAAGTAATTAAAAAGTTGCTTTTGACATAAATCTAACAAGTCAATTATATATATATTTTTAACTTAAAATTAATTATTTTTCCAATTTTCATAACAGTATTAAATACAGCTTAAGTAAAAAAAAAAAAAAAGGCAGAAAATAATTACAGCTGCCCTTTAAAGAAGATAACATAAGAGTGGGTTATCGTGGGTGAACACTAACTAAATGAACGTTTTCCAAACCCCTCAAAGTTTTGTCTTCATATGAAAGAGTTAAATGTTACATTATTTTTTGTATGATGGACAAGGGAATGGCCAGAGGTACTAGGCAGAGCCCTGGTACAAGACTGTCTAGGACACCATCAGAAAAAGAAGCGGGCATATTTAGAGAGGACAGAGATAGGCTAAAGGATTTATAGTTTTTTACCACAGGATGCAAACAGAATCATCTAGGGATTTTTTTTTAAAAACACTGATGTCCCTTCCCTTGCCCCTACTTTCATTAACTGGGCAGGCATGGAACCCCCTCATCAGGTGCTTTTTAAAGTGCTCCAGATGATTCTAATGTGCAGCCAAGGTTAATAAGACTTTTGGGGCTAAGACTGTACAGGAAAGTGAAAATCAAAAGTTTTCATTTCAGCCTAAGTATTGAGCAAAAACAAACACTATAAACTGAAGGTAATGTAAGAGCATTATTTGTTTCTTTTGCATGCCCACGTGCCCTTTCCTTGCCAGGTCTTATTCCTACCTCTGAAAACTAATGCTAGGTCTTAAACATTACTTCTTAAAATGTTTTACAAGCACAAGATTTCTTTGGTTGAAATACATGGATTATTAAGTTCAGAAGTGGGTAATACAGAAAAGTAGATGCAAACATTACAATAAACCTTGTTAGAAGAAATTTTTAATAAAGTTCCTCTTATACAGTCAGTACAGGTTTCCCCCATATCTGAAAGTTTGCATTACACCACTTCACTTTTACAAAACACCTACATTAGTATCTGTTTTCCTAACTGAAAGAAATCCAAAGAGGATTTTTATTTTTAGGAAAAGGTAATTGTTTCTTCACTTTATGTCATTGTGGCTTAGGTAAGGTTCCATAGGAATGCTCTACTTCAGACAGCAGGGAAAACCTGCGCTTTTGTTGTTTGTTTTGTTTTGGGGAAAGTGTAAGCAGGGGAGGGGCAAAGAGGGACAAAGGATCTGAAAGTGGGCTCTGCCCTAACAGCAAGCCCTATGTGGGGCTTGAACCACACAGGTGCCTCTGTACTTAGGTTTTAAAAATATGTCCACAATCTTAACATTCCTCCCTAGAAATGTAATATTATCTATAATTTGCCAAGTATTAGGTACTGTGCACTAAATACCTTACTTGTGCAATTTCCTTCAATCCCCCAAATAATTCAATAAGGTAAATATTACTATCACTTTCATCCAGATGAGAAAACAACTGAGAATAAGGAAATTACACAAGGTCAAGAGCTAGGAGTAAGTTAACTTGAAGTAGCAAGGCCAAAATTTGAGCTCATGTCCACTTGACTTGAATCCAAGTCTTAGCTACTATGCTTTACTACTTCTCATATATATTTTCGTGAAAAAGTATTTTTTTCCATGAAACCATTCCAAGAAAGTCTAGCTGTTAAATAATACTTCCATTCAAAAGTCTCAGTCTTCTGCTACAATAAAGAAATTAGCAATGGGGGGGGGGGGCGGAAGTAACAGACATTACTCAACTGGAGATTCAAAGTTCAGGAAGACTCTGATCAGGAAGTACCCGCAATACCATTTCAGATACAACTTCAGAACCTAAGCAGAGAAAAAACAGGCCCTGTACCAAAAGACAAACAGCTAAATTGTTTTAAGACTGGCAGATTATTTTTGTCAACTAAGGTCTTTGTGTCTGTCTCAGTCATAGAAATGAATACATCCAATGTAGCTTACCTTTACACAATTCTTTTTGAAGGGGACTTCAAAATTCCTCCAGAAATCCTTTTTTTTTTAATTTTTAAAAATGTTTGTTTATTTTTGAGAGAGAGAAGAGAAGAGAAGAGAAGAGAAGAGAAGAGAAGAGAAGAGAAAAGGGGGGAGGGACAGAGAGCAGGAGACACAGAATCAGAAGCAGGCTCCAGGCTCTGAGCTGTCAGCACAGAGCCTGCCATGAGGCTAGAACTAACAAACCAGGAGATCATGACCTGAGCAGAAGTCAGACGCTTAATCAACTGAGCTACCCAGGCACCCTCAGAAATCCACTGTCTTACATCTCTATTACCACCACTATAGTTCAAGCCACAATTGTATCTTGCCTAATTGGTCTCCCTCGATTATTTCCTCTAGGAACCATCTAACAGCCAATTTGGTCTAGGTATCACTGCATTTTGACATCCAGCAGTCAGATGAGATGCAACAAGCAAAGGAAATGGAGAAGCAGCAGTGAGGGAGATGAAAACCAAGGACTATGTATAAATAGGCTGGAAGTTTACAGGGGAAAAGTGGTTCAAGGAAGAGCATAGAGAATTGTTTCAAACTCTGCTTGATAAAAATAAAATAAGATGGAAATTAATCTTTGGATTTAACTGCATGAAAGTCACTGGGTAATCACGACAAGAATAATTCTGGTGGAATGGTGGAAATAAAAGCACTGACTGGATCAGGTTCAGAAAGAATAGAAAAACTGGAAACAAAATACAGACATCTTTTTCAAGGAGTTATGCCATAAAAGTGATGAGGGGAGTGGGAACTAGCTGAAGGAAAACGTGGAGGCAAGAGAAGCCTTTTGTAACATAGGAAAACTTACAACACAAGATAGAGGGAGTAGTCCTACTAGACTAATGACTAGAATGACAGGTATGGTATGGATGGAATCTGTAAGAGATACTGACCTTAGATAGGCAAAAGAACATAACATCAATATCATCAGAGTGAAGATAGTAAATGGGTACAGATTCAGGTCTGTGGTAAACCTCTCACTAAGCATGGAATTTCTCATCTGGTGGCTTTTGTTTTCCATTTTCTTAGTAAAATAAGAAAGGTCATCAACTCAACGTGAGGATATAGAAAGAAGTATTACATGCTTGAGAAAGGAGAAAAAGGTATGAAATAGTCTTCTAAGAAAGTGGGAGAGTGAAGAGATCAGAGGTAATACTGCCGAGCAGAACCACCAAGTAGCACTAGGGCCCACTTGACATGGGTGTCCCTCGCTGTGCTCTTCTCCAGCCACATGCAGCTGCAGAGAGTGCACGAAGAGTGGTTGGTAGAGGTTAATTTAACCAAAGCTAGGGAGTACAATGAAGCATAAGAAAAGAAAGGAGATTAAGGGTACAGGGAAAACAGTGATCATAATGATAGGTAAAAAAAGAGGTGAGGGTATATCTTACCATTTGCCTAAATTCTAGCCATACAGACTTTCTTTGTGATTCTCAACACACCAAGTCAGTTCTCATCTTAGGGCCTTAACTTTTGTTGCTCCTTTTCAGTGATCTTCCCCCTAAATCTTCACACGCCAGTTTCTTGACACTCACATCTCTGCTTAACTTTCTTCAGAGAGACCTTCTCTGAGCATTCACTCTCTGAATTTTGTTCTCATTTGTCTCCACACTTTAGAATGTAAGTAAGCGCCTTAAACAGAAGAACCCTGTCTATTCTGCTTACTATTTAGTACCTAAAATAGTGTCACTTTTTCATAGATACTTTACCGAATAAATAGATACTTTATATCTATAAGTAAATATAGATATATCTATATTTATAAGTAAATATATCTATAAAATAGAGTAAATATATCTATAAGTAAATATATCTATAAAATAGATACTTTACCGAATAAATCAACCACAAAAATATACTAAATCCTTTAGTAAGTTTAATTTTATGAAGACATTTTTCCTTAAAAGAACTACAGTAAAAGCATCACAAGACCAGTAACCAGAGATGAATTTTAAGTTAGTTGCTACAAATATCACCCAAAAAATTACATACTTTTCAAATATAATATATATTTATTCCCCTTAATATTCTGATGCAGGACTAGGTCTTTTAAGTTTAGGATTACTAATTAGATTGTCATATGATCTTTTTGTATAAACTACATCTATAACGCATGTCTTAAGATTTCCAGTTTTAATGTGGTGTAAAGTTGAACAAGATCTTAGAGGTTCTTAGGTAACAGAATCTTTCTGAATTTTTATAATATTTTCTAGTTTCTTAGTAATTGTCTCACTATAGCACTCCTGCTTGACTCCCTAACAGTCCTCCTCCCTTGTGACAGCCATACTTGTTTAAATGTCCAACCTTTCCCATTTGTATTAGGGGAAAATGCTGATTAGTCTAAGCCAATATAACAAGGCTACCCATGTCTCAGTAAATGATTTATGGAAGATATTATGAACCAATTCTGGCCACAGAGACAAGAAGGGTAGGATGTTAAGAAGGCGGGGCGGGGGGGGGGGGGAGTGTCCTTCTTTTCCTCCTGGATGTTGTCATGTCAGAATACCACCTCTAAAACTACTTATTATAGCCATCTTGTAAACATGATTAGAGTTAGCTCAAGGAGAAGGCATTTTAACAATAGCGAACAGTAAGATGGAAAGAAATTGGCCCAGGTGTTAATCACATAGCTGCTGCATTAACCAATACAAAAACTGCCATTCCTCCAAAGAGAAGAAAAAGTTAATTTTCTTTCCTGTTTAGGTAGTTGAACCAAAAGCTTCCTAAACCTTTAGGCTTACCTAAACCTAATCCTTTAGTAATTTTTAAAGCACTAAAAAGTAAAAAGTCTTTCCAAAGCACCCACCTTACTTTTCATTAAAACAATTCTTTCTACACTTACGTTTCAGCAGCTTAGATCATATTTAAACTAAAAATTACATTAACATGGGCATAAAATCAACAGATTCTTAGGCATATAACTAACCCGACAAGAGATAAAGGTACAAGAATAAACTAGAGTAGATCAATTGCTGTAAGTGCTCAGAATACTCTGGACTAGAGGAATTAGAAGCAATGGTTTAAAAGAATATGCCAGGGGTGCCTGGGTGGCTTGGGCAGTTAAGCGTCCAACTCCTAATTTTGGCTTAGGTCATGATCCTACAGTTGTGGGATCGAGCCCCATGTCAGGCTCCATGTGGAGCATGAAGCCTGCTTAGGATATTCTCTCCCTCTCTCCCTAACCCTCTCCCCAACTTGTGCTCTCTCGCAAATTAAATAAACAATTTTAAAAAATAGTAATAAAAGAGCATACCAGTTAAGTGGAGTTTTGTTAAAGACACTGGACACAAACACATTTCTGTATATAAAGGAACGGTATGTAACAAACAGATATTCTCTCTGGGGAGGGGGACAGCTAAGAAACCCTATAAAAACTTGGGACATATGTTTCCAGGAGAGAAATTAAAAGTAGAGTAAATCTAGAGTCAAAGAAGAATATGAGTCTATTTATTGTCAACTCCATCAACCAGCACAGTAGTAAGAGAACACAGAAACTATACAGAACCTTTACCCCAATACATAGTTTTACTGCTAATGAATCAAGCATACTGACAAAATACTGCAACTCAAATCTTTCGGGCAATACAGACAAAATGTTCTATTTGCTTTATGTGCTTAAGAGCCAAGTTCATTTTATCATGTATTATGTTAAGAATAACTATAGCAGTTTGCAATTTATAAGGGATATGTGTATTCCCTTTTAAGACATACTAACCAAACTATTTCAAATAGAAATTTACTACTTTGAAACAATTATTCAGCATTATAACAGTCAAGATCCTTGATACTGATAATAATCATACTCAGAATTCTAACTTCCTTCCAAAAATAATTACTGAGTTCTATAATATGCCAGGTAGTAAACAAACAGCAACAGTAAAAAAGAACTGAATGAGAAATACCCATAAGAAATACGAATACTAGAGAATTTATTTCTGTAATAAAACTCCACTTGTAAATATCCTGGGGTCAGAAACCATGTTTCCAAATTATTCTCCATGGAGTAATAAAGCAATGAGTAACACAAAGTTACAAATGGCAATAATATTCACGTCTTAGTAGTAATATTCCTTGATTAAGTAATATACTTAATATGTATTAAACATAATTTGTGTTTACCTAACACAGTAAAAAATAACTTAAATGTCCTGGTAGCTAATAGCAGGAATTCTTTTTTTTTTTTTTTAAATATATGAAATTTATTGTCAAATTGGTTTCCATACAACACCCAGTGCTCATCCCAAAAGGTGCCCTCCTCAATACCCATCACCCACCCTCTCCTCCCTCCCACCCCCCATTAACCCTCAGTTTGTTCTCAGTTTTTAACAGTCTCTTATAATAGCAGGAATTCTTAACCTGGGTTCTACAAATCCTCAGAGTTCGCTGATGAAATGTAGAGGGTGCATAAACTTGAATGAGAAAAAAAATTACATCTTTATTTTACTAACGTCTAACTGCAAGGCAGTATTTCCTTTATTAAAAATATAAGCAACAAGCTGTAACAGTATTAGTTACACCTTTGTTACCATCAGAAACGACAGATGTTTTCCCATTACTTTGTTTCAAATCTCAGGTTATCATTTATACTCATTAGGTTAAAATTTATTGTATACCACTAGAATTTGTTGATAAGCACATTACTGAATTTCTTTGATATTAAAAAGACATACTCTAATACATAATTGGTATCCTCATAAGCATACACATTTAATTTTGCATGATTAAGCTATTACTCTGGGAAGGGGTCCACATGTATCACAGAGAGCAAAGGGGTTCATGGCCCAAAATGGGAAAATAACACCTAGATTAGAATATCAGAATATGGATTAGATTGCAGAGAGTAACGCCAAAGAACTTTAAGAAATGAAAAAAGCCTCATGAGCATATTTAATTGAACTCCTCATTTCAGAGATCAAGAAATTATGACCTGGTGAAACTTAAGTGCCTTCTTCTGGTCACACATACAGCTATTTTGCGACAGAGCCAGAGAAAACAGAATCTATGTTTTCTGGTTCACAAACTAAGGTTAAACCAACTTTGATGTGACTGGGCTATAAGTAAGCAAGACAAGGTAAAGACAACTCTGTAAATACATGACAAAAAGTTTTAGGAAAGAAATGAATTATATAGGAATAAAAGCTAGTGTGAAAAAGAAAATGATGGTATGAGGTACTAAAGCATTTTACTTATTTAATTTTTTTTTAATGTTTATTTTTGGGAGGGGGAGGGGGAGGGGGAGGAGGGAGGGGGAGGGGGAGGGGGAGAGCAAGCTGGGGAGGGGCAGAGAGGGAGATACAGAATCTGAAGCAGCCTCCAGGCTCTGAGCTGTCAGCGGGCTCGAAGAACTCACGAACCGAACTGTGAGATCATGACCTGAGCTGAAGTCGGACGCTTAACTGACTGAGCCACCCCGGTGTCCCAGTACTAAAGCATTTTAAAAATAATTCTACAGCATGACATGCCTTGACTCGAATGTTGAAAAAAAGAAGTCAGAAAATAAATAGGTAAGACCCCCTTTGCATACTGAATGCATAGAAATATTCTGAACACCTGACTATTCTAAACATTAAAATACACTGTCTCTCCCACTTTTCCTGAGACAGGAACTTCTCATTCTGTTTTGCCACTTTATAGAGAGAGCTGGGTAGAGTGAAAATTTTACTTCCTTTCTGATCTATGGTAAAAATTACAACAGCAAAAGCACAACAGCAAATATCAACTAACAGTTGGAATCAGTGTCAGAGAAACAGAAAGCAGGAACTATAGCAAACAGGGGTCTATAAACCTGCCTAAAGAAGGTAGTCACTACTGCTCAACTCAAGCTAAATGCTACAAAAACTGCCAACCCAGAATTCTAAATGGAACAAAGTTTCCTTCAAATATGAAAGTGAAATACATTTTCAGATGAAAGAAAACAAAGATAATTCATCATAATCAGACCTGCGAGAAATAACGCCAGAATTTCATGAACAACAAAAATGGCAAATATGTGAGTATATAAAATAGACCAAGAGTTGCTGGCAAACTTTTTCTGTAAAAGGGTCAGCCAGAGAGTAACTATTTTAGGATTTGCAGGCCAAATGTCTCTGTTGTAACTAATCAATTCTGCATTGTAGAGCAAGAAAAACCAAAGACAATACATTAACAGGTATGGCAGTATCCCAATACAATTTACAGAAGCAGGTAGCAGGCTGGATTTGGCCTGCAGTAACAGTCTGCTAATCCCAGTGATATACTATGCTCTTCTTCTCCTCAAATTCTTTTTTTTTTTTTTTCAACGTTTATTTATTTTTGGGACAGAGAGAGACAGAGCATGAACGGGGGAGGGACAGAGAGAGAGGGAGACACAGAATCCGAAACAGGCTCCAGGCTCTGAGCCATCATCCCAGAGCCTGACGCGGGGCTCGAACTCCCGGACCGTGAGATTGTGACCTGGCTGAAGTCGGACGCTTAACCGACTGCGCCACCCAGGCGCCCCTCCTCAAATTCTTTAAAATATAAGAGATAATTGAAAACAAAATTTACATCACTGTCTGAAGGGGTATTTGAACCACACAGATGTAATACAACACAGAAGGGCAAGGAAAGGAAACTACACGGTCACAAAATTTCCACATTCTAATTAAAGTACTAAAATACTACTTTTAAATGTAGTGAGTTAACTGTGTACCTAGTTAAGATATATTCAACACCTAACCCCTGGTACCCCTAAAATATAACCATATTTGACATAAGGTCTTTCTGGATGCAATCATGTTAAAAAGAGGTCATACTAGGGGTGCCTGGGTGGCTCAGTAGGTTAAGCATCTGACTCTTGATTTCAGCTCAGGTCATGATCTCACAGCTGTGAGACTAAGCCCCGCATAACCTGCTTGGTCTCTCTTCCTCTCTCTTTCTCTCTCAAAATAAACATTAAGAAAAGAAAAAAAAAAAAGAGGTCCTACTAGATTTGGATGGGCCCAAATCTGATGACTGGTATCTTCAGAAGAAAAGGGAGGTAGACACAAAGACAAACACAGAGGAAAATGTGTAAGTGAAGACAAGGCAGAAATTGACAGAGTTATAAGCCAAAAAATACCAACGACTGGTGACAGCCACCAGAAGCTAGAAGAGGCAACAAAGGATTCTTCTCTAGAGCCAGCAAAAGGAACATGATCCTCTTAATTTCAGACTTCTAACCTCCAAAATCAACACACAATAGAATTATATTCACTGAAAAAACCTGAATTCACAGTTAAAATCCTCCAGGCCCAGATAGTTTAACCAGTGAATTCTATCAAACATTTAAAGAATACCAATTCAAGACAACATCTTCCAGAAAACTGAATATGAGGGATTACTTCCAAAGTCATTTTTACGAGGCTAACATTACAACTGATACCAAAATCAAAGATAATACAAGCAAAGAAAAACCTTAAACACCAATATTCTTCACGATCATAGATGCAAAAATCCCAAAATATTATCCAATTAAATTTTAAAAATATTCAAATATGAATAAGTAAAGCTTATTCTAGGAATATACTTGCTCTCCTTTATTCTGTTTCTTTAAATAACAGGAAATCATATGAAACAATAACAATATATTGTTGGGCTTGTAAAATATAGATCTGTAATATGTATAACAACAGCACGAAAAAAGAGAAGAAAAAAAGTAAGCTACACAGGAACAAGATATCTACATTTCACCAGACTTAAATTAGTGTCAGTCTAAGGTAGATTCTGGTAAGGTAAGATGTATATGGTAAGCCCTAGTGCAACAACTAAGAAAACAAAAGAATATAGTGACAATACTATAAAAGGAATTAAAGGTTACACTAAGTGGAAAACACAACCAACACATGACATAAAAGAAAGCAGTAAAGGAGAGATACAAAAGACATGAAAACAAAACAAAATAGCAGATACACGTTACACTACATCAATAACAATATTAAATATAAAGAATCTAATGAAAGGCAGTGTCAGACTGCAACAAATCAGAAAAAACCTACATGCTATCTACAAGAGACATGCTTTACATTTAAAAGTGCAAATAGGGGCGCCTGGGTGGCGCAGTCGGTTAAGCGTCCGACTTCAGCCAGGTCACGATCTCGCGGTCCGTGAGTTCGAGCCCCGCGTCGGGCTCTGGGCTGATGGCTCAGAGCCTGGAGCCTGTTTCTGATTCTGTGTCTCCCTCTCTCTCTGCCCCTCCCCCGTTCATGCTCTGTCTCTCTCTGTCCCAAAAACAAATAAACGTTGAAAAAAAAAAATAAAAAAAAAAAAAGTGCAAATAAACTGAAAGTATAGGGGTAGAAAAGATATACCATGAAACGTTTCCACAGCCGACGTCAAAGAAATCGCTGCCTGTTTTCTTCTAGGAGTTTTGGGGTTTCAGACCTCACATTTAAATAGGTCTTTAAGGCGCGCCTGGGTGGCTCAGTCTGTTAAGCGTCCAACTTCGGCTCAGGTCATGATCTCGCAGTCCGTGAGTTTGAGCCCCACGTTGGGCTCTGTGCAGACAGCCCAGAGCCTGGAGCTTGTTTCAGATTGTCTCCCTCTCTCTCTGACCCTCCCCCCGTTCATGCTCTGTCTCTCCCTGTCTCAAAAATAAATAAACGTTAAAAAAAAATTTTTTTTAATAAATAAATAGGTCTTTAATACATTTTGAGTTTATTTTTGTGTCTGGTGTAAGAAAGTGGTCTATTTTCTTTCTTTTGCACATAGCTGTCCAATTTCCCCAACATATTTGCTGAAGAAACAGTCTTTTTCTACACTACATATTCTTGCCTTTGTCATAGATTAATTGACCATGGAAGTGTGGGTCTATTTCTGGACTTTCTATTCTGTCCCGCTGATCTATGTGTTTACTTTCATGCCACTACCATACTGTTTTGATCACTACACATTTGTAATATCTCTTGAAACCTGGGATTGTGATACCTCCAGCTTTATCCTTCTTTCTCGAGATATATTGTATACATAGTGTATATTACACTATACACTTTATTAGTGTATAGAATTGCAACAGCTTTCTGTATATTAATTTTGGGTCCTGCAACTGTACTGAAATCATTTATCAGTTCTAAGTGTTTTCTGGTGCAATGTTTAGGGTTTCCATTTACAGTATCAAGTCACCTGCTGATAATTAAAGTTTTATTTCTTTCTTACTGATTTGGATGCTTTTTATTCCTTTTTTTAAAATTTTTTTGTCTGATTGTTGTAGCTAGGATTTCCAGTATTGTGTTGCACAAAAGTGGTGTGAATAGACATCCTCATGTCTATTTCATTTACTTATGCTTCAATCTTTATGACTTCCTTCCTTCTACTGACTTTGGGCTTTGTTTTTTGTGTTCTGTTTTATTTTGGTTTTTAGCTCCTTTATGTGTAAGATTAGGTTATTTTTTCTTGTTTCTTGAGGTAGGCCTATGACTATAATCTTCCCTCCTAGCAGAGCTTCTGCTGTGTCTCAAAGATTCTGGACCATTTTGTTTTCATCTTCACTTGTCTCCATGATTTTTTGATTTTCTCAATGAGTTTTTGGTTGACCCATTCATTCTTTAGTAACATGTTATTTGGCCTCCATGCATTGTGTTCTTTCCAGATTTTTGGTGGTGTTATTTCTAGTTCCACTGTGGTTGGAAAAGATGTTACGATTTCAACCTTTTTGAACTCACTGAGACTTGTTTTGTGGCCTATCATGTGATCTATTGTACAGAATGTTCCCTGTGTATTTAAAAATAACGTATATTCTGCTGTTTTGGATGGAATATACTGAATGAATATATCTGTTAAGTACACCTGGTCTAAGAGGTCATTCAAAGCCACTATTTTCTGGTTGACTTTGTTTGGATGATCCATTGATGTAACTAAAACATTAAAGTTCCCTACAATTAGTATATTACTGTCAATTTCTTCCTTTATGTCTGTTAATGGCTGCTTTATGAATTTAGGTGTTCCCACATTGGGTGCAAAGATATTTACAACTGTTACATCCAAGAGGATTGCTGGATTGTTCCTTTTATCATTAGGTAGTGCCTTTATCTCTTGTTATAGTTTTTACTTCAAAGTCTATTTTGTCCAATATGAGTATTGCTACCCCAGCTCTCTTTTCACTTACATTTGCATGATAAATGATTTTCCATCCCTTAACTTCATTTTTTTAAACTGTTTTTTAAAGTTTATTTATTTCGAGAGAGAGAGCATGTGGCAAGTGGGTAGCGTGTGGAGAGGGAAAGAGAATGCCAAGCAGGCTCTGCACCCATAAGTGCAGAGTCCAATGCAGGGCTTGAACCCATGAACCATGAGATCATGACCTGAGCCAAAGTCACGTTTAACCGACTGAGTCACCCAGGCACCCCACCATCCCTTTACTTTCAATCTGCATGTGTCTTTTGGTCTAAATAGAGTCTCCTGTAGGCAGCATATGGATGGGTCCTACTTTTTTATCCATTCAGTCATCCAGTGTCTTTTGATTGGAACATTTAGTCCTTTGATATTCAAAGTAATTACTGTTACATATGTACTTATTGCCATTCTGTTACTTGTACAATTGTTTTTGTGGCTCTTCTCTGTTCTTACTCTCTTTCCTTGTGGTTAGAAACATTTCTTCTTCTAGGTATCTCTCCTCATGCAAGGAATATAAAATAGAAATAAAAGCAGAATTAAACTACTGGGACTAAGCCAAATTAAAGTTTTCACACAGCAAAGGAAATCATCAAGAAAACCAAAAAGCAACCCACTGAATGGGAGAAGATACTTGCAAATGATATATCTGATAAGAAGTTAATATCCAAAATACATTAAAAAATTTATACAACTCAACACCAAAATAACACAAATAACCTGATTAAAAAATGGGCAGAGAACCTGAATAATCATACAGGTTTCAACTAGTCAAAGAAATGCAAATCAAAATAACAATGAAATATTACCTCACACCTGTTAGAGTGGTTAAAATAAAAAACACAGTAACAAGTGTTGGAGAGGATGTGAAAAAGGAACTCTCCTGCACCGCCAGTGGGAATGTAAATTGGTACAGCTACTGTGGGATACAGTATGGAGTTTCCTCAAAAACAGAATTACCGTATGATCCAATAATTCCAGTATGTACCCAAAGAAAACAAAAACATTACTTCAAAAAGATATATACACCCCTATGTTTATTGCAGCATTATTTACAACAGCCAAGATATGGAAGCAACCCAAGTGTCCAGTGACAGATAAATGTATAAAGATGTGGTGTATATATACACAATGGAATACCACTCAGCTATAAAAAAAGAACACCATACCATTTGCAACAACATGGATGGATCTAGAGAGTACAATGCTAAGTGAAATAAGTCACAGAAAGACAAACACCATAGGATTTCACTCGTGTAATTTAAGAAACAAATGAACAGAGAAAAAAGAGACCAAAAAAAATCAGACTCTTAAATACAGAAAACTGGTGGTGGTTGCCAGTGGGGAGACTGGTGGAGAAATAGGTGAAATAGAGGAAATTAAGAGTACACTTAACCTGATGAGCAGTGAGTAACATAAGAAAAAAGTATTTTTGTCTTCAAAAACTTTTAACCCCTTTTCTATGGTTACAGGCCAACAAAATCTGCAGGATTTTAAGGGATTTAAGATTTCTCTAGTTAATTCTCTTACCACATTTGAGTCTGCAAGAAAGGACTCTAGAAAATGATGACTCTTCATTAAGCAATTATAGAAAAAAATTTTCTAGAGTTCCCCAATTAACCAATCTGGGAAAACATAGTTACCGTCAATAAACTCTTACTCCTGTGTATCTAAAAGACAGAGGCTCTTTTTTAGTATTCACTGAAAAAAAATATTACTATATTTTATGTCTCTAAAATTACTTTAACCGTATTCATTAGCTATTGCCCAAAATATGCTGCCTGATAAACAATTCTAAATCTCAGTGAGTGATATAACAAAAGTATTAGTTTCTTGCTTTGGCACTTGTGAGTTGTTAGACTGACCTCAGCTAGAATGGCATCAAGTTGCCGATTGGATTAGAGCTATTCCATTTGTGTCTCATTCTCTTCAAATCAGCGGTTTCCTAATGGTCTTCTGGTGGGAAAAAGTGAGAGCACAAAAAACATGCCCACCTCTATCCCAATGGATTTAAATAAAGTCTATGCTCACTCTGTGGGTGAACTGTTTTTGTTTTCTGTTTTTAAAGACTTATTTTAAATGAAAAAATAAAAGCCATGCTCACTTGCCATCCACTAGCATTCCTTTCGTCAAAGCAAATCACATGGCCAAACTCAACACCAAGAGAGCCAAAAAATAAACTCTATCTTTCATGGTAGGTACTGTACACTCACATGTCAAAAGGTGTGGAATGGAGGGCAGGTGGAAAAATAATGTGATCTATCAACCTACTCTTCTCTCTTTTGAACTAAAGCAATAGTCCAAAGCTCTCTTAGAAACCTTAGAAGACCCCAAAGAATCTGACAAAACTTCTAGATTTGAATGCTGGCTTTTCCACTAGCTGGGGAAATTGGGGGAGATTATTCATCTTCTCCAGACCCCAGTTCCTGAATCTATAGACTAGGAGAGTAAATAAATAACTTCCTATGACTGTTGAGACAACTAAATGAGATAGTACTCATATAATGCTTAGCATAATGTATTGCTCACAGTAAACTAAGCTCAGTAAATAGCAGCTGTCACTATGGGGTCATTCAATAGACATTAAAAAAAAAAAATCTATAAGGTTGCTATTTCATATATGAATTCTGGAGTAACTACTCCAGAATTCACAAAATATGTCACATATAACAGACTTAATAAACTGTATCACATAAAATAGACCTAAAAATATTTTAGAGATAAAGAGAAATATTTTCCTATCATAAATGGGTCAATCACCAAGAAAATATAAACATATGAGCCTAACAGGACCCCCAAATAAATGAAGCAAAAACTGAAAGAACAAAAGACAAGTAGTCGATTCAACAACAGTAGCTGGGACACTTTAATACCCTACTTTCAGTAATGAAGAAATGAAGCAAGGTCAACAACCCAGTAACAGACTTGAAAACTAGATATAACAAATACAGATAGAATACCGAGCAACAGCAAAATAGATGTTCTTCTCAAGTACTGATGGACCATTCTCCAGGATAACCATATACCAGATATAAAACAAATCTTAATAGATATTCAAAGATTGAAATTATGCATCTAAAATATGTTCCCCACCCAAAACGTAATGCATTAGAAATAACGACAAAATGAGGGGCGCCTGGGTGGCTCAGTCGGTTAAGCGTCCAACTTCGGCTCACGTCATGATCTCATGGTTCTTGAATTCAAGCCCCGCATCAGGCTCTGTGCTGACAGCTCAGGGCCTGGAGCCTGCTTCTGATTCTATGTCTCCCTCTCTCTCAGCTCCTCCCCTGCTCACACTCTGTCTCTCTCTCAAAATAAATAAAGACTAAAAAAAATTTTTTTAAAAAATTGCGACAAAATGAAATTTGGGAAATTTACAACATGTGGAAATTAATTTTTTTAAATTAGGTTTCACACCCAGTACAGAGCCCAACAAGGGGCTTGAACTCACAACCCTGAGATCAAGACCTGAGCTGAGATCAAGAGTCAGACACTTAACCAATAGAGCCACCCAGCAACCCTAAACAACACTTTAAGTAAACAGTGAGCATAGAATTAAAAAAAAAAAAAAAAAAAAAAATCACAAGGAAAACTAGAAAATATTTTGGGAAGAATGAGAACAAAAGTAAGAGATACCAAAATTTATAGAGTGGACTGAAAGCAATAAAGGGAAATTTATAGCTCTGATATAAAAACACCTACATTTAAAAAGAGGTTAAATCAATAACTTAACCTTCTACTTTAACAAATTTTTAGCAAGTGAATAAACTAAACCAAAAGCAAACAGAAGAAAGAAAAAAATACAGATGGGTTGAGAAATAAGTGAAATAGAGAAAAGAAAGACAAAAGAGAAAAACCGGAAGAACCAAAGTTGATTTTCTAAAAAGATAAACAAAACTGACAAACAGCTAAACTGAGCAAGAAAAAGAGAAGTACTAAACTCAAGAATGGAAAAGGGCACAATACTAAACTCCCAGATATAGAAAAGATTATAAAGGTAAACATCAACTATGTGCTAACAAATTAAATAACTAGAGGAAATGGACATAGTTCTAGAAAGTCACAAACTACCAAAATCGTCTCAAGAAATCTGAATAGACCTATAAGAAGTGAAGAGACTGAATTAGTAATTTTAAAACTTCCCACAGAGAAAACCCCAGGCCCAAATGGCTTGTAAATTCTACCAAACATTTAAAGAAAAATTAACAACAATTCTTCACAAAATCCTCTAAAGCATAAAATAAAAGCACATCAGAAGACTTCCCAATTCATCCTATAGGACTATTATTTATTCTGTTAATACCAAAAACATCACAAGAAATGAAAACTACGTACTAATATCTCTTATGGAAAAAATACACCGACAGAATACTAGGAAATCAAATCCAGCAATATATAAAAGGAATTACACACAATGACCAAGGAGGATTTATCCCAGGAATTTAAGATTTGTTCAACATCATACATCAAATGATGCGATGATGTGATACACTATATTATTAGAAGATAAAAAACACATGATCACCTCAATAGATGTAGAAAAATCATTGGAAAAAAACCCCAATAACCTTTCATGATAAAAATACTCAACTAAAACTAGAAAGAAACTTCCTCAAACTAGTATGTAAGAAAAACTACAGTAAGGCTGTCGACTCTTGATACTTCTCTTCAACACTGTATTTACTAAAGGTTGTAGCCAGAGTAATTAGGTAAGAAAATGAAATAAAAAGCATCCAGTCAGAAAGGAAGAAAACTATTTCTACTTGCAGATGTCATGATCTTGTACATAGAAAATCCTAAAAAGGCTACTAAAAAAACTATTTTACACTAAATAATAAGTTAGATTTTAATAACATTTTATATTAGCTTAATAACAGTTTAGCAAGGTTGCAGGGCACAAAATAAATATGCAAAAAAAAATTGCACTTCTATATACTAACAATGAACAATCAAAAATGAAATCAAGACCTCTGGGACACAGCAAGGGCAGTCATAAGAGTAAGTATACAGCAATCCAGGCCTTCCTAAAGGAAGAAAGGTCTCAGATACACAACTAACCTTACACCTTAAAGAGCTAGAAAAGAACAGCAAATAAAACCCAAAACCAGCAGAAGACAAGAAATAATAAAGATTAGAGCAGAAATCAAAGCTATCGAAACCAAAAAAACAGTACAACAGATCACTGAAACCAGTAGCTGGTTCTTTGAAAGAATTTAAAGAATTGATAAACCACTAGCCAGTATGACCAAAAAGAAAAAGGAAAGGGCCCAAATAAATAAAACCAAGAATGAACAAGGACAGATCACAACCAACACAGCAGAAATAAAAATAATAAGAGAATAGTATGAGCAATTATACGCCAAGAAAATGGGCAATCTGGAAGGAATGGACAAATTCCTAGAAACATATAAACTACCAAAACTGAAACAGGAGGAAATAGAAAATTTGAACAGACCCATAAACAGTAAAGAAATCGAATTAGTAATCAAAAATCTCCCAACAAACAAGAGCCCAGGGCCAGATGACTTTCCAGGGTAATTCTACGAAACATTTAAGGAAGAGTTAACACCTATCCTCTTGAAGCTGTTCCCAAAAAACAGAAATGGAAGGAAAACTTTCAAATTCTTTCTATCAAGCCAGCATTACCCTTGATTCCAAAACCAGACAAAGACCCCACTAAAAAGGAGAACTACAGACCAATTTCCCTGATGAACACGGACACAAAAATCCTCAACAAGACATTAGCCAACTGGATCCAACAATACATTAAAATATTCACCACGACCATGTGGGATTTATACCTGGAATGCAGGGCTGGTTCAATATCCGCAAAACAATGTGATTCACCACATCAATAAAAAGACAAGAAACACATGATCCTCTCAAGTAGATGCAGAGAAAGGATTTGACAAAATATAGCATCCTTTCTTGATAAAAACCCTCAAGAAAGCAGGGACAGGAGGATCATACCTCGAGATCATAAAAGCCATATATGAAAGACCCAACACTAATACCATCCTCAATGGGGAAAAACTGAGACCTTTCCCCCTTAGGTCAGGAACAAGACAGGGATGTCCACTCTCTCCACTGTTATTCAACATAGTATTGGAAGTCTTAGCCTCAGCAATCGGACAACACATAGAAATAAAAGGCATCCAAATTGGTGAGGCGGAGGTCAAACTTTCACTCTTCGCAGATGACATGATACTCTGTCTGGAAACCCCAAAAGATTCCACCAAAAAACTGCTAGAAGTGATCCATGAATTCAGCAAAGTTGCAGGATATAAAATCAATGCACAGAAATTGGTTGCATTCCTATACATCAATAATGAAGGAACAGAAAGAGAAATCAAGGAATTGATCCCATTTACAATTGCACCAAAACTATAAAATACCTAAGAATAAATCTAACCAAAGAGGTGAAAAATCTAATCACTGAAAACTACAGCAAGTTTATGAAAGAAATTGAAGACACCAAAAAAATGGAAAAATATTCCATGCTCCTGGATACGAAGAACAAATATTGTTAAAATGCCGATACTCCCCAAAGCAATCTACATATTCAATGTAATACCTATCAAAATAGCACAAGCATTCTTCATAGAACTAGAACAAACAATCCTAAAATCTGTATGGAACCAAGAAAGACCCCGAATAGCCACAGCAATCATGAAAGAGAAAACCAAAGCATCACAATCCTGGACTTCAAGCTGCATTACAAAGCTATCATCAAGACAGTAATGATACTGGCACAAAAACAGACACTCAGATCAATGGAACAGAATAGAGAACCCTCAAACGTATGGCCAACTAATCTTTGACAAAGCAGGAAAGAATATCCAATGGAATAGACAGTCTCTTCAGCAAGTGGTGCTGGGAAAACTGGACAGCGACACGCAGAAGAATGAACCTGGGCCACTTTCTTACTTACAACATACACAAAAATGAACTCAAAATGGATGAAAGACCTAAATATGACAGAAAGCCATCAAAATGCTCGAGGAGAAAGCAAGCAAAATCCTTTTTGACCTCAGCCGCAGCAACTTCTTATTCAACACATCTCCAGAGGCAAGGGAAATAAAAGCAAAAAATGAACTATTGAGACCTCATCAAAATAAAAAGCTTGTGCATGGCAAAGGAAACAATCAGCAAAACTAAAAGGCACCCAATGAATGGGAGGAGATATCTGTGAATGACATATCAGATAAAGGGTTAGTATCCAAAGTCTATAAAGACCTTATCAAACTCAACACCCAAAAAAACAAATAATCCACTAAAGAAATGGGCAAAAGACATGAATAGAAGCTTTTCCAAAGAAGACATCCAGGTGGCTAACAGATACATGAAAAAAATGCTCAACATCACTCATCATCAGGGAAATACAAATCAAAACCACAATGAGATACCACCTCACACCTGTCAGAATGGCTAACATTAACAACTCAGGCAACAACAGATGTTGGCGAGGATGCAGAGAAAGAGGAACCCTTTTACACTGCTGGTGAGAAAGCAAACTGGTGCAGTCACTCTGTAAAACAGTATGAAGTTCCTCAAAAAATTAAAAATAGAACTACACTACAACCCAGCAATTGCACTACTAGGTATTTATCCAAGGGATACAGGTGTGTTGTTTCAAAGGGACTCTTAAATACAGAGAACAAACTGAGGGTTGCCAGAGGGGTTGTGGGTGAGGGGATGGGCTAAATGGGTAAGGGGCATTAAGAAAGACACTTGTTGGGATAAGCACTGGGTGTAATACTTAGGGGATGGATCACTGGAATCTACTCCTGGGATCATTACTGCATTATATGCTAACTTGGATGTAAATTTAAAAATAAATGATAAACAAGAACTGGCATCTAAAATATATTAAAAAATCTTAGAACTCATTAATAAAAAGACAAACTAAAAACAGACACAGGATAAGGATCTGATCAGGTTACTTCTCCAAAGAAGTGACCAAATATGTACACTCAAAAAATGTTAAGGGGGGTGCCTGAGTGGCTCAGTCGGTTAGGCGTCCGACTTCGGCTCAGGTCATGATCTCACAGTTCGTGAGTTCAAGTCCCGCATCGGGCTCTGGGCTGACAGTGAGGAGCCTGGAGCCCGCTTCAGATTCTGTGTGTCCCTCTATCTGCCCCTCTGCTGCTTTCACTCTCTCACCTGGTCTCAAATAAACATTAAAAATATTTTTTAAATGTTAAGGTAATTAACCACCAGGATAATGTAAATGAAAACCACAATGAGATACCACATCATACACAACATGATGGCTATAATAAAAACAACAAAACAAGAACAACAGTTGGCCAGGATCTGGAGAAACTGAAATTCTCATATTCTGCTGGTGAAGATGTAAAATGGTAGGGCTGCTCTCCACAACAGTCAACAATTCAAGAGGTTAAATAAACCTAGTGTTATCATATGACCACACAATTACACAATGTATGTAACCAAGGGAAATGAAAATATACAGCCACACAAAAAGTTGTACAGAAATGTTCATAGCATCATATTCAAAACAGCCAAAAAGTAGAAACAACCCAGATGTCCATCAACTCATAAATGCATATAAATAAAATGTATATCCACACGATGGAATATTCCTCAGCAATAGGAATAAAATACAGATAAATGCTTCAACTTGTACAATTTTTAAAAACATTATGCCAAGTGAAAGAAGCCACTCATGAAAAAGCACATATTCCACTTACATGAAATGTTCAGGACAAACAAAAGTAAAGAAAGAGTAGATCCATGGTTGCTTAAGGCTGGGTGAGGGTGGGGATCGGAAGGAAATAAGAAAGCCTGCTAAAGGGTGTAATATTTTTTTCTGGGGTGATAAAAAATTTTCTCAAATTGACTTGGTAATGGTTGTGAAGCTCTGTGAATATACCAAGAACCACTGAATTTCACATCTTAAATGGGTGAGTTTATACAGTATGGTATGTGAATTTTAACAATAAAGCTATTACAATATTAAAGAGTTTCAACCAATAAAATCTACCATATTAATAGACTAAAAGAACCAAGTGATCATATCAACTGACAGAAAAATTATTTTGCAAAATTGAACATCCATTCGTCCTGAAAACTTTCTGTGAACCAGGAACAGAACAGAATTTCCTTAATTTGACAAACTTACATCATTATACTTAATGGTGAAAAACTGAATTCTTGCTAATAAGGCAAACTGAATTCTTGCTAATAATATCCTTGCTAATAAGGCAAGGATAACCCAGGCAATGCAATGATGCAAGAAAACAAACAAAAGGCATAGATTGGAAAGACAAGAAATCTTCCCTATTTGAGGAATGGATTACCTGAGTAAAATATGCAAAACAATCTACAAAAAAGCACTACTATACTTTACAAGGTCACAAACAAGATCAATGTATGAAAAAAAAAATCCCACTACTATATGCTCGTAAGAGCCATTATAGCTCCAAGTAATTCCTCCAAATGTGATATTAAGTATAAATATGAGATATGTTATTTATAAATCTAACAAAATATGTGCAGGATCTGTACACTAAAACAAAAACACTGATGAGTCAAATCAAAGATAAATGGGGAGACATACTGTGTCTAAGGATTGGAAAACCCAATATAATTAAGATGTTAACTCTCCTCAAATTTATTGTATTGATCAATTAATACAATGCCAATCAAAATCCCAATGGGATTTTTTTTAACAATGAGAAACATTTCCATTAGTCATTAGGGAAACCCAAATTAAAACCACAATGAGATCAAACTCACTAGAACTGGCAACATTCACAAAAAACATAGTAATAAGTATTGGAGAGGAAGCAGAAAAACTAGATCATACCTGGCTGGTGCAAATGTTAACACTTCTAGGTAGACAGATACACAGACAAGATACTACAAAAAAAATAAGGCAGGCAAAGTACCTGCTCTCATGGAATTTTCACCTACCTAACAAATAATTAACACAAATGATCTGTGATACTGAAAAATGCTAAGCCAGATGGTAATATGATACTGCAGTGAAGAATGGCAAAACGTATAGAACCAGATAAAAGTAATCGGGAATGACGTTTCTGAGATTAAAATTGATATGCCAGTGGAAGGATGAGATGTTATTTCAGTTATATATTCATATATATAAAGGTTTACATGTTCAACAAGAGCTCAAAAATATTTTTCTATTTATGCTTTTATTAAATAAAATGGGTTTTCTACCTTTATAGACACATGTAACTACCAACAAGGGATTCTACAGATGATTGCTATTACCAAAAATTGATGTTTTTTTATGAAAATCCAAAAACAGTAATTATAATTAGACTATTCAGTCTCAAAGTAAATTAAAGTGTTTCATTGGATTTGCTTTCTTTGAAATACTGAAATAACAAATGCACCCCTATCTTCAATGACCCCTTGGGGTGTAAAGCGCTCAGGATTAAGAACCACAAGCCTAAACGAAATGTTTCTAGGGGCACCTGGGTGGCTCACATGATTCTTGGTTTTGACTTGGGTCATGGTCCCAGGGTGGTGGGATCAAACCCCATGTCAGGGCTGAGTGTGGAACTTGCATAAGATTCTCTCTCCCTCTGACCCTCTCACCTGTTCACACAGGCATGAGTGGTCCCTCTCTCTCTCTTTAAAATATAAATCAATCAATCAATCTTAGAAAAATGTTTCTAGTCTGTCTGCCTAAAAACTGAGTATCAGTTTTTAAGTGTACTTATTGTGAGACAGAGACAGCGCAAGTGGGGGGTGGGGCAGAGAGAGAGAGAGACTGATTGAGAAAGGGGGAGGGAGAGAGAGAGAGAGAGAGAGAGAGAGAGAGAGTGTGTGTGTGTGAGAGAGAGAGAGAGAGAGAGAAAATATCCCCAGCAGGCTCAATACAGTCAGCACAGAGCCCGATATAGGGCTCAAACCCGCAAAACTGCAAAATCATGACCTGAGCAGAAACCAAGAGTCAGATGCTCAACCAACTGAGTCACCCAGGTGCCCCTAAATACTAGTTTTTAAGGATCTTATTCAACTCATTTTTTTTAACTTCAAAAGCACAATTTACTACCTGTCTCACTTTATCATCACTTACAATGTCATTTAATCACCCCTTTCTACTTGTCCTACTAAGTTCTATCTTCCTTTTCTTCTATATTATATATTTTCAGAATAAGCCATTCTTTCTTCTGTTTTCATCTAGTAACTTTTCTTACTGAATGTGTGGTTACAACAGCATGTTTGGTTTAACCAGCTATCAATAAGACAATAAATCAATTAGACTTAACCTGTAAAATTTAAGAAAAAATGTAACACACTGGCATACAGTAAGTTTCTGTAGTGAAAAAGAAACTGCCAAAAGATACCCTTAAAAATTTATTATCCTTATTCTAAATTTTCTGTATATACCATACACAAGCATAAAGCCTACTATTGTTCCCCCAGCATTTAATTTTTTCTTTCAAGTCTAATTTGAAAGTCAAGTCTAATTTGATACAAGCATAATCAGAAGTCACTTAAGCCGTATCAGTGTTTATGGTCAAAATATAAACTTTAATAACCTTTTAGTTATTTAGGTAAGTTAAAAATCTCCTGGTCGCAAGCACACATTACGGATTTAATCTCCTAAAAACCACATTAATTCTCTTCTACTCCAAGGCCAAATAAAAGTATTAATGCATTCAACAAATATACAAACATTTATGTAGTACTTAAATACCAGTCACAGCCTGACTAGGGAATTAAAAAAAAAAAGCATTAATTTTAAAAGCCCACAATGAGGCTTGTCCTAATACCTAGTAGGCATTAAATTAAAGTTTGCTGAATGAATAAATGGTATGTGGAAAACAACTACTACAGAACCTGACTCAAAAAGATGTTAGTTTCCTGGTTGCTTTCTCCCCATCATTCTACTCTTTGAAATAATTAGCCACCAATAATGAAGAATTAGAATTACTGCTGTCTTTTCACCTTTATATTTCACTTAGGCCTTTCAATCTGTAAAAAAAGTTTATGAATTATCTTTTTTTTTTTAATTTTTTTTTTCAACATTTATTTATTTTTGGGACAGAGAGAGACAGAACATGAACGGGGGAGGGGCAGAGAGAGAGGGAGACACAGAATCGGAAACAGGCTCCAGGCTCCGAGCCATCCGCCCAGAGCCTGACGCAGGGCTCGAACTCACGGACGGCGAGATCGTGACCTGGCTGAAGTCGGACGCTTAGCCGACTGCGCCACCCAGGTGCCCCATGAATTATCTTTAATTATAATTTTAATTAGCTGAAACCTACAATTTTGTGACCTAAAAGTAAACTAATCAAGACCTAAAAGTGATCAATTTTACTAGATGAGATTTTTAATAGGCATAAACATGTGTTTCTTCAAACCACTAATGAATATTAATAAATAACTGCAACCCTACAGGTAGGCATGATTTTGTCAGTAGATAAAAAGCAGACACTAGCCACTAGCACTCAAAAAAAATCACTATTAAATTACATTACCATTTTTATAGGCCTAATATATTTGCTTTACACACAATATTTACATACTTCTTTAATACTTCAACAACTACATGTAAATATAATTGCTTTCATTTTAGAAAAGAGAAAACTAAGCTTCATAAAAATTAAGTAACTTGCCCATAACATACAGGGTGACAAAACAAGGACTCATGCCAGCGTCATTTAGCTCTAAATCTTGAATATTTTTCACTATTAAATCATCCCTTTACATATGTACACACAAAGTTAAGTCTAGCAACATATGCACACAGTCTAGAAGAGATTTTAACATCCTCATTATAAAGAAAAGCAGCAAAATTCTGGAGGGAGGGATATTACTGTGCCAAACATGCATTTATTCAACAAACATGTTTTAGGCACCTGTTACAATAGCACAACAAAATACTACCCAAAAGAAATGAATGATTGACACATGAAACAATATTAATTTAAAATGTTATGCTGAGCGAAAGATGTCAGACACAAAAAAATGCACACTGTATAATTCCATTTGTTTGAACCTCTAAAAAAATAATTCTAAGCTCTAGTGATAGCAGACTGGTGGTTGCCTATGGCCATGAATGAGGACTGCCTGGAACAGTGAACTTTGGATGTGATGCGAATGTCTGTATTTGAATTGTGGTGATTGATTTTTACTCAGGTATATAAATTTGTCAAAACTCATTGCAAAGGACACTTAAATGGATGTCTTGTTTAATATGTAAGTTTCCTTAACAAAGTTGACTTAAAAATTAAAATAGTAATAAGGCACTTAAAAAACGGTACTTATTCCTGTAGATATCAAATGATCATGGGCCTTGCTCAGAGAAAATCTTAATAGAAGATATACGTATTTTTAAAAACTTCCTAAAAAATTTGAGTAACATATGAAATTGCTTTAAAAAAAAAAGTATTGGGGCACCTGGCTGGTTCAGTCAGTAGAGCATGAGACTCCTGATCTTGGGGTTGTGAGTTTCAAGCCCCACGTTGGGTATAGAAATTACTTTAAAAAAATTTTTTTTAATTTTTTTCAACGTTTATTTATTTTTTGGGACAGAGAGAGACAGAGCATGAACGGGGGAGGGGCAGAGAGAGAGGGAGACACAGAATCGGAAACAGGCTCCAGGCTCCGAGCCATCAGCCCAGAGCCTGACGCGGGGCTCGAACTCACGGACCGCGAGATCGTGACCTGGCTGAAGTCGGACGCTTAACCGACTGCGCCACCCAGGCGCCCTAGAAATTACTTTAAAAATAAATAAATAAAAATCTCAAGCATAAATAAGTAAACAAGTAAAGAAACTTAGTATAATAAACATTCAACAGAAATCAGTAATAATAGTAATAGCAGCATTAGCTTGTTAGTCTTAATTGCCCTGTCTTCATAATACAAGATTTATTAATTCAGTCGTAAGTTTCCTAAGTTGTAGTTTTTCAGCAAGAAAATTTAAATCATACATGAATTTTCCAATGTTACACATGTTTTTACAATATACTAATTGCAGTACATCTTGCTTCCTAACCCAAGAGCTACTTCTATGGATATAAGGATTTTTCTTAAGGGATCAAAGCAGCCACTCAGCATAATTCAGAGCCTTGGATAAATCTGGAACTTCTGGCATTTTAAGAAAACAGTGTGGTGATTTTCAGACTATGGACTCCCAACAGTGGGCCATGAAATCAATACAGAGCATTTTAAAACTAGCATGTTTAAAGTCATCGTTTACAACATAATACAAAGAATCTGAATATATTTTGCAGTAAGGGAACTGTTTTCTGAGTCACACATGCATGGACACTCACCCTGGCCTCACTATAAATCCTGGCTTAAGGGGAAAAAAAAAAAGTGAAAGCGTCTAGAAGTATGCTAGGGCAAGAATGATAGTGTAATGAAATAGCCATAAACTTTGAAGTCAAAGACCTAAGTTCGTATCTTAGTTCTGCCACTCATTAGCTATAAAACCTTGAAGAAGTTAACTACAGGCTACCCTACAGAACCTTTATTTATTCAACTGTACAATGGGTAGAATTCAATCAACTGTGTAATAACTATGAAGATTATACAGAGGATCATTTTACTCAGAGTAAAAGCCAAAGTCCTTTTGATGGCTTACAAAATCTTTCCTGACTTGCCTCTCTCCCCCTATCTTCTCTGCACCCACCTGCCTACCATTCTCCCCCTTTCCCACTGTATTCCAGCCACACAGACTTCCTTGCAACTTTTCAATCATAAGACATCCCTTCTAGGGGCGCCTGGGTGGCTCAGGTCATGATCTCACATTTCGTGGGTTTGAGCCCTGCATCAGACTCTGCGCTAACAGCTCAGAGCCTGGAGTTTGCTTAGGATTCTGTGTCTCCCTCTCTCTCTGCCCCTTCCCAACTCATGCTCTGTCTCTCTCGCTTTCAAATACAAATACACATTTAAAAAAAATTTTTTTAAATAAGACATCCTTTCTCAGGGCATTTGCTCTTGGTTGTTGTCCCTTCTGGAACTTCTTTCTCTTGGATATGCAGAGAACTGCTCCCTCACCACAGGGTTGTCACCTTCTAGGGGAGGATTTCTGTGACCTGACAATTTAAATCTGCATCCCATACAAACTTCATACTCCCTTGGTCTCTTTTTCTCCACACCCCTACCACCATCTGGCACATCATGCTTTATCTCTTATTTTGTACACTGTATCTTTTTTGTTTTCAGTTTATTTATTTTGAGAGAGAAAGAGTGTGTGAGCGGGGGAGGGGCAAAGAGAGAGGGAGAGAGAATCCCAAGCAGTCTCCGTACTGTCAACACAGAGCATGGAGCTCAATCCCATGAACCATGAGACCATGACTGGAGCCAAAATCAAGAGGCAGACGCTAACAGACTGAGCCACCCAGGCACCCTTCTCTCATTCTTTTTTTAAGGAGGCTTCATTGCCAGCACAGAGCCCAACATGGAACTTGAACTCAGACCCTGAGATCTTAACTGAATAAGCCACCCAGGCGCTTCCACTCTATATTCTCTTAGAACAGCGCCTGGTACATAATAGATAAATAAATATTTGCCAGATGAATAAATAGAATGAGTAGCATACAGAAAATATCTAATACAGTACTTAAATGTTACTTTGCCTAACCCCCACTACCAAACCACTTGTTCTTTTCAAATTCACCCATGGATATCAAATTGAAGCCCTCCGGACAAAATAAGCTTAATGGTAAAAACACAATCTTATTTTTTGCATTTAACATAACATCTTAGCCACATTTTTACTGTTGATACAGCATATTAAATTAGGCAAAACTCCTCTTAAACTTTTACATTATTAGTATATCCAGTTTAATAAACCACTTTGTGGTCAATTTTGGTACAGAACTTCAATACGTTAACTTCTCTTCATATTTGTGTGGTATTAAATATGATTTGCTTTTCTCCCAGGATATATAAAATGATGCTTGGGAGAGGACCAAAAACAGGATTATAACCCTTTATTATTTTACTCTTATTTTTATTCTTAGTATTGAGAATGAAAGTTATGTAAAGCACTTTGGAAAAAAAATACAAATTTCTAAAACTCTAAGTTTATACCTTTAAATTTTAGGACATTATTTTTTTTCACAACCACACTCAGTGTCATTAACAAAAAAATAAAGAAGACAATTCACACATAGCTGGTAAGAATGTAAACTGACACAAGGTTGTTCTAAGAAAAAAAGTAAATATTAAAAGCTTTGGAAAATAGCTTCTCAAACATTCAACAATTTATCTGTCAGGCCCTACGCAAGGTTTCAAATACACATCAGAGAGCAAAGCTGACTCAATCCTTACTCATGATCTAGTGGTAGAATGAAAGACAAAATTGTTAAAATAATGACTATATGGTAAATGCTACAGGAAGAGGAGTCTACTTATGAAAGTCCTACTGTCATTCACTCCTAACAATTCTATAAGGTTAAGTATCAATATTACACCTACTTCACAGGAGAGGATAATGAAGCTTAAAAAGTAAATTTCAAGTATTGGAGCTACCTCTAATACTTTAAAAATAATAATTGTACTTCTATAAACATTTTCTAAAGAAATATTAAAATGTGCAAACAGGGGTGCCTGGCTGGCTCAACTGGTTAAGTGTCCAAATCTTGATTTTAGCTCAGGTCATGACCTCACAGTTCCTGGGTTTGAGCTGCTCCTCAGGCTCTGCACTAACAGGGAACCTGTTTGGGATTCTCTCTCTCTCAAAATAAGTAAACATTTTAAAAACTGCAATAAAATGTACAAACAAAAATTCAGGTAAAAAAATGTTCACCACAGTGCTATTTATAAAAGTGAAAAATCAAAATAAAATTAAATGTTCAATAATAAGGAATTAAGTCAGTTACGCTCTGGCCATAAGGAATCATGTTGTTTTTTTTTTTTTAATTTTTTAATGTTTATTCATTTTTGAGAGAGAGAGAGAGAGAGAGAGAGAAGAGAGAGAGAGAGAGAGAGAGAGAGACAGAGAGCATGATGGGGGAGGGGCAGAGAGAGAGAGGGAGACACAGAATCCGAAGCCGACTCCAGGCTCTGAGCTGTCAGCACAGAGCCCGATGTGGGGCTTGAAACCACAAACCATGAGATCATGACCTGAGCCGAAGTTGGACACCTAACCGACTGAGCCACTCAGGCACCCCAGGAATCATGTTTTGGATAAATACTGAATGATGCTGAAAAATGCTTTTTCAGCTTTTGTTTTTAAAGACACAAGTTATAAATCAGTAAGTATAGCCCAATTTCTCTATTCCAAAAAAAGAACAGTGGTTGTCCCTAGACATTCTTCTTCTTTCATACTTTCCAGCATTTTCTACATTTTCCACATCACCCTGTATCACTTTGGTAATCAAAGTGATTACATACACATACTCTGCCCAGGTTAACAGTTCTCTGGTGTGCAAGATTACCAACTTTTGTTTTCTTCTTTTTCTCATCTTTATTTTCCACTTTCCTTTAAGTATTGCTATTTTAGTTTTTACCACAGGCCTTAGCACATGACCTCATATTCTATTTGCTTCACATAAAAATTTAAAATAATAGTATTACTTCCTGGGTATGCTGCAATAATGAACATCTATATTCAAGAATCCAAACTTATAAAACAAGTAAGTTATAAGGAAATCATTTTGGGCACTTGGATGGCTCAGTCGGTTGAGCATCTGACTTCGGCTCAGACAGGATCTCACTGTTTTTGAGTTCGAGCCCTGCAGGGGCTCGCTGCTGTCAGCCTGCCAGAGCAGAGCCCACTTCAGATCCTCTGCCCCCCATCTCTTTCTGTCTCTCCCTGCTCACACTCTCTCAAAACTAAACATTAAAAACTTTAAGGAAAGTCATTTCTATTACAAAAGCCTTCTCTTTAAAAACCGTTCAACTTCTCAAAGGTGCCTGGGTGGCTCAGTCGCCAAGCATCTGACTTCAGCGCAGGTCATGATCTCAGTTTGTGAGTTCCACTCCCACACAGGGTGAGCTTGAGCCCCGCTTTGGGTGAGCCTGAGCCCCGCTTTGGGTGAGCCTGCTTCTCTCTCTCCCCTCCCCTCCCCTCTGTCCCTCCTGGGATTCCCTCTCTCTCTCTGCCCCTTGCTCACCTGTACCTTCTCTCTCTCAAAATAAAATTAAATAAAGTTCAATTTCTTAATATGTTAATTGGAATAATGTTAGAAATCAAGAGAATTTAACTGCTCTTTTTCTGAGCAAATTGATAAATCAGAAGTAAAGATAACTATTTCTGAAATAGTGTTAAAACTGAAAGTTTAATTTTGTAGAATCAAAAACACGTATCTTTGCCATATCTTGAAATTTCAGCATGTACTGTTTGCCAAGGCTGGCATATATGATTAAAAATAAAAGCCATTTAACTATACACTTTAGGATATAGACTATTGTGAAAAATGAATTTTCTAGCTACTCTTAGTTAACTCCAATTTTACAAGGGTGACAGTAAAAGCAATGCCTTTCCCTTCAATGAACAACAATCATTTTCCAAATTTCATTACTCTGTGATTCACTTTCCTTACTCTGCTATTGCAACTACTTAGTACTGCTTTCCTTATATGGTATTTAATGCTTCAAAGGGCTCAGTACCCAAGAGATCTTACAGATTTAAGGATTAAAAAAAAAAAACAGTAAAAGTTATTCATATACATTACATAAAGAATATACAATAGTTTCAAACTATTGCACTGACATTCTCAATTCTCTAACTGTAAATTACAAATGAATTTCATTTGCAAGGAAAATAGGCACGATGATCATAAAAATGTTTGACTAACAGTAATAAAGGACACAAAAACAGTTACAAACAATGGGAATAACCCAAAGAACATTCACCATCTTTCATCTTTAATGAAGAGGAAATGAACATGAGGTAGACTCCCTGCCATATATACTTAGAGAAAGAAAGAATCAGGACTTCCACATGCAAAAATATCCAAGTATTAACTTGCCTACTATGATGAACACTCTCCATGCTCCCTCCTCCCCAAAATCCAATAAGCCAGATATTCAATCACATAAAAATAAAGGGAAAACCATATGAATGCAGTAGCACCACATGGTAAAATAAAATGAATGAATGAATCACACAACTTAAAACTACTAGTTGCATCACAACCATTAATAATCAGGAATCATCACCATAACACTTTAACATTACTTTACAATTAACCAAACGTTCTCTTTATCTCAATTCTCATCAGGAACATGAGAAAGTATAAATGACTAAAAAACTAAGGCTCTTCAATATTAATTGATTTATCCAAGCACATGGCTAATAAATTCATGGAACCTAGACTGGAACCATTTTCTGAATCCAAGTATGGTAGTCTTTCCAATACCATGTATTATCTCTCTGTTAAAGGTGAGCACATACTCAAAGGTAAATAAATGACCTGACTTTCTCAACTTTCAAAAAATAAATTGTAACTTCTGTGTTAAGTATTCCCTCTGAATTTCCTCCAAGATTCTGGAATATTTACTCTGCAAAAAAGGAAAGAGATATAAACCAATACCTTTATAAATCTGTCAGATGTTCTACGTGATTCTAATACACTTGATTCATTTTAAAGATATAGAAACTGAGGCAAAGAGAAGAAACTTGCTATAGGTAACTTGACATAATTCAGGTTGTAAGTGGTAGACACAAGTCTGAGCCCTAAACTAACATTCTATTAGATCTACCCGTTTATCAAAGGAATTACCAAATGCCTACCTATTATATGCCATATACCACGCCAAGAGCTTCAGATAGAGCAATGTTAAGATGTATTTATGTTACTCAAAATACTACATAAAATACTTAACACATCTAAGCAAAATTCCTGGCAGGAAAAACATACATAGACTCTTAGGAACAAAAGTGCATCTTCCTTGTTTACATTTACAAATTTGATACAGAAAAGAGCATAATGCACCCTGAAAAAACTGTGGTTAATTCTCATTTGCCACAGGATCTCATCTTTACATAGCAACCCCCTACAAAAAACAAAAGCAAAAACAAAAAAACCCACAAGAGCCTTTATCCCTTACATCTAATCTACCTATCCACATTTTTTCAAATGAGAAAACTGAAGTTTAGGGAGGATAAGTTACAGAACTAATTAAAAGAGATAGAATGGTGATCATGTAAAATTCCAGCACAATTTAATAGGAGTTATAATCAGTTCCATCTTATTCAGCCAAAAATGAACTCAACAGACAATTAGGCAACTTGGGCAGCTACGAGTCACAATGGAAATCCATTAACTTCCCCTACGAAAAAATGACATATGATGCATACTATCAAAGTATTAATTTGCTCAAACTGCATTCTTAAGGAATTAATTCTTTCTATTTGAAAGCACACATTTGGGCTTTTGTCCCCCCTGCATTTCAGAATTAGTAAATAATGCCAACAATCTAAAGTAAGTGCATAACTGTCACATGTAATATTTTGAATTACACAAACACACATCTAAGCATTGTAAAATAAGCACTTGTAGTAACATAACACAGGTTTCTCCACTGTTCAAAAGTAAAGCATTTCTATGAAACCGTTTAGTAAAACGAAGCAATTACCATTGGCTTATATGGAAAAATTTCTTTTAATGTTTATTTCTTTTTGAGAGAGTGAGCGAGAGCACATGCATGCACTCAAAAGGGGGAGAGGCAGAGAGAGAAGGGGACAGAGGACGCAAAGTGAGCTCTGCATTGACAGCCTGATGTGGGGCCTGAACTCACAAACCGTGAGATCATGACATGAGCAGAAGTCGGATGCTTAACGAACTTGAGCCACCCAGGTGCCCCAATATGGAAAATGTTTTGAACATTCCCACAGACTCCCAAAAAACTTTTCTCAGGCTTTGCTGAAACCTTAGGAAACCTCTTGCTAACCAATGCAGAAAATAAATTTAAGATAAAGCACAGATGCCCACAGACACAGTTCAAAACTACAGCGGCTTGATGCTGAGATGCTAAGTGTAGTTCCCAAGAAGGAACTATACTTCTTGCGGTTCCTCTTGCTGCTCCAGTACACACTGAGAGACTCATTATAAAACAAACACTAAATGCGACTTTCATTTTCTACCTTTTTTCATAGAGCAAAAACCCTCATCTTTCTGTTAGGGAAAACAGGTACTAACATAAGTATCTCATAAAAGCAAAGAGGCATAACGTGAACTTTTGAAAAGCAGGCGATACTTGTATAGGTATCCGCTCCTATGAATAATTATATCACTAATTCAGAAGTTTTGGTTTATTCTAATTTATCTATGTTAAATCTCATGCCTGCAAATAATGTCAAATAACATTTAAACTTTGTCTGCCTTAAAACACATATAACAAATTTCATCCACTAAAACTTTTAACTTTTGGCTTATATGTATTGGCTTATATACATAAAAAGTTCTCTGGTAGAAACTTAAAAGAGTTTCATACAGTTTTGTTTCGTTTTTCTGGTGTGTTGTTGTTGTTTTTTTTTTTTTAGTTTAGGTTAGAGAGGGTGTGTGCAAGCTGGGGAGAGGAGCAGAGGGAAAGACAGAGAGAATCTTAGGTAGGCTCCATGCCCAGTGTGGAGCCCCAGGCAGGGCTCAATCTCACAGCTGTGAGATCATGACCTGAGCCGAAGAAATGAAGAATCAGATGCCCAACAGACTGAGCCACCCAGGCACCCATTCAGTCATATGGTTCCTAATAAAAAATCCTGCCAGTATGAATTCAAAATACTCAATTTTTCTACTGAAGAAAATATATTCCTTCAAAAATTTCACACCATCAAATCGTAATTTTAATTATAATTTGACTGTGAAACCTACAATGCCCCCCTGAAGCACAAATCTGATTATCAAGAGCATTGTTTTAAAAAAATGGTAAATTATTCCCCATCATGTAAAAAGTTCATTCCTTCATCCAACTTCTCCTGAGGTTACTGTGCCATTCTCCAAATCCTCATATTCTCCCAGGCTTTCTGTATTCGCAATGCTGTGTACCCTATCCCACCTAGAGAACCCCAAATCACCCTTCAGAACCCAAATCAAATTATCTCCTCTTTGATTAATTCCCTCAAATAATGTTACTCTATTCTAACTTGTATCCACAACATGCACCATAAAAAATGAACTTGAATTACTCAGTAGCACTTATAACAGTGCATGGCAGTGTACTGAACCGTACAAGAAAATCTGATTAAACATGAAAACCATTACTAATGAATTTCTAAGAAAAATATACTAGGTACAACCTTGCAAAACTGAAAACTCTTAAAGCATTTTTCTATGCTAATATAGTTTAAAATTTCTTCCCCTTTATAATTTTCCACTAATATAGACAGACTCCCAATTCCACCTAATCCAGAAAACATTACCATGGCCTCTTAATAAAAAATAACCCCTCTTTTCCTATAGCTTGCTCTAAAATTTAATACAAATTATTGGGTCCACCACAACATTTTCATGGTTGAAAAACAAAGACCATCTTAATCATCTTTTTCCTTTTAGGGTTTATCCCTATTTATGCTGAAGGCACTAAGTAACTGTTTATGAAATTTCTGGTTATCAGGAAACAAGCAAAACTTGACCCCATCTTGGGCCCTCTGTTCTTTCTGCCTGGGAAACCAATCACTTAAATTTTTTAATGGCTTTCCCTTATTTTTAGTTACTGTTCAAATGTTACCTCCAGACAAAAAGACCTTCCTTCATCACCCTACTTAAATTGGTCCCCTTCTTTCATCCCTAATCAATTGCTATACCCTTATCTAACCTCTTTATTCTCTTTATCACAATTACTACTATCTGAAATTATTTACCTTTTTATTTTCTGTCTCCCCCTCTAAGATGTTAGCTCCATTAAGGCAGAAACTTGTCTTGTTCACTACCATACATACCCAGAGCTACAGCAATGTCTAGAAGAGAATAAACACTCAAATTATTAAAGAATTTATCTACAAAATATCTATGATGCTAACATTCAATCACTAGAACCTGAAATTTAAACTTAAATAATTTTTATCCAAATGTTACTCAAAAACAAGTAAATTCTATGAATTCCGTATCTGCAAAGAGATAAAAATTCTTGACTTTCTAAGAATGCTGAATTTTGGGGCGCCTGGGTGGCGCAGTCAGTTAAGCGTCCGACTTCAGCCAGGTCACGATCTCGCGGTCTGTGAGTTCGAGCCCCGCGTCAGGCTCTGGGCTGATGGCTCAGAGCCTGGAGCCTGTTTCTGATTCTGTGTCTCCCTCTCTCTCTGCCCCTCCCCCGTTCATGCTCTGTCTCTCTCTGTCCCAAAAATAAATAAACGTTGAAAAAAAAAAAATTAAAAAAAAAAAAAAAAGAATGCTGAATTTTAGGTTGGAAGTGACTTTAGAGATCAAGTCCAGTGGTTTTCAAACTATGCTCTGAAATACTTAAAGAGTAGGCAAAGGTCAGATTCCCTGAAGCACTGGACTACAATTGTTTTATAGACATATATATATATATATATATATATATACATACACACACACACACATATATATATATTTATATATGTGTGTGTGTCTATTTAGGATACGTGATATATACACACAAAGAATACAAAAGTACATTTGAAGGGGCTCCTGGGTGGCTCAGTTGGTTAAGCATCTGACTCTGGCTCAGGTCATGATCTCATGGTTCATGGGCTCATGGTTCATGGGCTCGAGCTCAATGTCAGGCTCTGTGCTAACAGCTTGGAGCCAGGAGCCTGCTTCAGATTCTGTTGTCTCCCTCTCTCTACCCCTCTCCTGCTTGCCCCTCCTAACCCCCCTCCCCGCCCCTGCCCCCGGCACAAATAAATAAAATTAAAAAAAAATGGGGCCCTTGGGTGGCTCAGCCCATTAAGCGTCTGACTCTTGATTTCAGCTCAGGTCATGATCTCACAGTTCTTGAGTCCGAGTCCCTCTTCGAGTTCTGACAGTGTGGAGCCTGCTTGGGATTCTCTCTTTCCCTCTCTCTCTGCCCCTCACTGGCTCGTATTCTCTCTCCCAAAATAAACAAACTTAAAAAGAAAAAGTACATCTTACATCGAATTTAAACACTTTGGAGGCTGTTTCTGCTGCCAGATTTAATGGTTTTGCTATAGACATCAAAGCTTGGGTTGAAAGGTCTACGAATATATCCACATTTCTCATAAGTGGACACAAATTAGAAAAAAGGTTATAGGTCTAATTTTTTTCTACTCTTAAGGACAGACATGCTCACTCAAATAAAATTATAAAAACTCCCCCTGGGGTGCCTGGGTGGCTCAGTAGGTTGAGAGTCTGACTCTTGACTTCAGCTCACGTCATAACCTCCTGGTTTGTGGGTTTGAGCCCTGCATCCAGCTCCGCGCCTACAGCACAGAGCCTGGCTGGGATTCTCTCTCTGTCTCTCCCTCTCCTGCCCCTCCCTTGCTTGTGTTCTCTCTCTCAAAATAAACAGACATTAAAAAAAAAAACACTACACCCCAAAGCACTATTTTTTGCCCTAGTAAATCAAGGCAAAGCTCAAGACATATCTGCTCAGCACATTATGTCCTTGCAAAATAAATGTGCAATAAATAAATTTATAAAATGTGGCATCAGTGTGATACAAAATTACCTACTCTTATTATAACACAGTATTATTTAAAGCTTTGGCATTTCTTGATAAATATGATTATAATGCTTAAAAATGTGAGCTGTTTTATTTTGCCAAAGTCAAGCTTAAAACAAAAAATTTCCTACTTCTCTTTCAAATTCCTGTATTACCCTAAATCTACAAGATGACCAATTAAAAACAAAACTAAACCTTCCACTTATACATACTTAATTTGATAAATTAAGCTAGAGTAACATTGAGAAATATATTAGATGCTGTGTCCAGTCTAAGAATAAAATGGTCTTTATAATTCCCAATTACTAATTTTAATACTAATCAAAACAGCTTGATTGTTCTATCTTTATATTAATATTAAAATATAACCTTATTTAAGGGGCGCCTGGGTGGCTCAGTCAGTTGGCCTTCTAGACCCTATTTTGGCTCAGGTAATGCTCTCCAGGTCATGGGATCAGTTGTGGGATTGAGGAGCCCTGCTTCAGGCTTCAGGCTCCAATCTGGGTGTGGAGCCTGCTTAAGATTCTCTCTCCCCAGGGGGCGCGCCTGGGTGGCTCAGACCCAGTCGGTTGGGCTTGGGCAGTCAACTTCGGCTCAGGTTATGATCTCATGATTCATGGGTTCAACCCCTGCATCAGGCTCTGTGCTGACCGCTCGGGGCCTGGAGCCTGCTTCAGATTCTGTGTCTCCCTCTCTCTCTCTGCCCTGCCCCCCACTATTTGCACTTTGTGTCTCTCTCAAAAATGAATAAACATTAAAAAAATATGAAAAAAAAAATTCTCTCTCCCTCATCCTCTGTACATCACCCACTCACTCTCTCAAAAAAAAAAAAAAACAGGTTAACCAATATATATATCTTATTTTAAGTAAACATCAAAATGACAACCATGTAAAATTGAGATAATGGGGTCGCCTGGCTGGTTCAGTTGGAAGCGCACACAACTCTTGATCTTGGGGTTGTGAATCTGAGCCCCACAATGGGTATAGAGATTATAAATACATACATACATATGTATACATATATACATATATATAATATATATATGTACGTATATATACAACTGTATACGTATACGTATATATACAACTGTATATGTATATGTATACATACATATGTATATGTACATATCTATATATACATATGTATATATGCATATACAAACTTGAGATAATGTATATGAAAGTGCTTTGCAAGCTGTAAACCACTTTTTAAAATATTAAGCAATAAAATTAAGTCAAAAGGAATCAGGTCCTTTGAATGGTATTAATTATTGAATACTGTTATGATACCAATCTCACAAAAACTTTTACAAAGAGAAAATTAAATACAAAATTTGAAGGATAAACATAATTTACAATGTAAAAAGTAACACAAAAACACATTCCTGCCAAATATGACACAAAACCAAATGTTCCTCTCCCAAACACATTGTATTACATAATCAATCATTACATTCTGTCAGGATGTGGATACAAAATGGAGTTATGTTTCAACATCCAAATACATAAATGGAAAAATGGCATATTGATATGTTTGGAAAAAAGCAAGTCTACTCATTGTTACCTAAACTGCCAGGACATATAATTTTAATTTTCTCTTGCTTATTTTATCATTCCTTGGCAGAGTAAAAAATTACTAAGTGTGACTCTCATCTACTTTCAATATAAGGAAAGACATTTCAATTCAGTAAAAGCAGAGAAAGGACTGCTGTCCTAAGTACTGGATCAAATTATCTTTTAAAAAATATATACCCTCTCTCTGTATCTTCAGTTTTCAATCATTAAAAACTCTGTGGCAAATACACAACAAATGAAACATAAAAAAAGATTTCTAAAATTTTAAGTCAAATGTTAGCACCTCCACTAAATGTAATTCAAGAGCACCATTTACTCTGCTTTGATTTTTACATCTCAAAAAATGGACACAAAACAAGTGTATAATCTCTTATTCAAACCCTCTAAGGCTGTTTCTCAGAATTGGAATTTTTCAGGTTTTAAAAAGATAAAACAGTACATGTATCATTTATGACCAAATACCTCCCAGAGTGGCATAGACAGCATAAATAATCAAATACATTAACATTTCTGCTGCAAAATGTTGGAAAACAAGATAGACCAATAAAGACCACGGTTAGTTCCCAATTTCAACTGGAATTAGTCACCATGAAAAATTAGTTTCAGAACTAAAGGTTTTAGACTACATTAAGTCATCTTAACTAATTTTCATAAGGAGAATGGTATTTGAACTGAAGAACTCCTAAGCTTTGGGACAAGCATTAGGAGTAAAAAAAGGTTGGGGGAAGGGCGGGGGGGGGGGGGGGGGGGTGGAGCAGGGTGACAGAATCTAACTGCAAAAAGCCCAAATCCAATAGGAGTTCCTGGTTAAGCAATGGTTAAGTATATATTACTGTGTAAATAAAAATACAGATCCTCTTCAACTAATGATGGTGTTACATCCTGATAAACCCATCCTAAGCTGAAAATATCGTTACGCTGAAAATGTATTTAATATATATAACCTACTGAATGCTGTAGCTTAGTCTAGCCTAAGTTAAATGTGCTCAGAACACGATATTAGCCTACACTTGGACAAAATACCACAAAGCCTCTTTTAAATGTACTGAAAATCTCATGCAATCTATTGAATATTGTACTGAAAGTGAAAAAAAATGGTTATATGGAGACAGAATGGTTTCAGGTGTACTGTTTATTCACCCTTATGATAGCATGGCTAACTGGGAGCTGTGAGTGGCTGCCTCTGCCCAGTATCACGACAGAGTATTGTACAGAAAATTGCTGGCCTAGAGAAAAAAATATCAAAATTTGAAGTACAGTTTCTGTTGAATGAGTATCACTTTTGTATCATCATAACATCAAAAAATTGTAAAATTAACCATCATAGGTCTGGGACTGTCTACTCAAAATATCTTTCAACCAGTGACCTTAGCCATACAAAATACAGCAAAAAATATGGAAACACGTCACCAGAGGCACTTTATTACTATCCTTCCCTTTCCTACACTTACTCTACATACATTTCTCTAAGAAGCTAGTTATCTAGCCTCCCATAGGTAATTAGGATGCAAAACTATAGGAAAAAAATTCAAGGAAGCAAAATAATACAGGATGTTCTTCTTCCCATCCCCTTTTCCAATACAGTATTTCTGGTCTATGGACCGGGAAACAGTACCTTGAAAGCATGGAGTCAAATGACAATCTGGCACCAGTTCAGTTTCATGATAACCTTTACTGACAACCTACTAAGTACTATGCACTACAGAAGGTACTAGAAATGCAAACATAAAGACATAACCCTACCTCTTAGGTAGGAAGGTGCTTAAGGTCCACTGGAGGTTATGGTAGATGGTAGGGATGGACAGTAGGTTACAATGCAGCATGACACTTTTAATTATATAAGCTTAAAGACTAAAAGCAGCACAACAAAAGGATTTGGGGGCTCAGGAAAAGTTTCATTTAAAAAATGACACTACAGTAGAGTTTTGACGAATAAGAAGTTTGTCAAACAGAGACGTGGTAGTAAAAGTACCCCTACCCACTCACATAAACATATATGAAAGCAAAAAAACAAAAACAAAAGCTTTCAGGGTAAGTAGCAAAAACAGTTGTCCAAAATATCTACCTACATCTAAATAGATCCCAAGTGTAAGCATATACATCAAATATGTCCAGAACAGGGAAATTTTTTCCTACATAACTTATTTTATATTTCCATATTATAATAAGCTATATTATCAAAAAAAACCCACTTAAGCCATTTTATTACTTCATAATTGAGTGTACCTCCAAGTGATATGCCAAGAGATGTGCATCTACATCTCAGAGAACAAGCTGTTAGAAAAACATAATAGGAACTATTTTTCCAGGTTATCCCTAACAGTATAGACAAAGTAAATAAATGAACAAGCCATATGAGCATGACCTGTCATAGACAGGAATTTTAAGAGTTCAAAAAAGGATGCCAAACAGAAAAACTAAAGCAAGAAGAAAAAATATATACAGTATTTAGAATGTGGAAAGGTTAAAATCAGGTAAAAATTGAAATTTCTCTTTGTAAAATCAAGGTAAAAATTGTAATTTTAAAAAGTGAAAACCCTAATGTCCATTTTATTTCTTTTCAAAGGCAGACTCTCTATAACAGACATCAATGTTAAAGCTTATTCAAAATATCTAGTGAAAGTCACAATGAAATTCCTGTTTAAGCATCACAGGTAGAAATTAACCTTAGTAAGGAGGAACCATCACCTGTATCATCAACCAAAATGATTCCTATCATAGCACTAGATCCCTTCCTTGATATCAATATTGTATGTAATTGTATTCAAAAATTATAGTGCAGCTCACATTAACTCTGTAAAACTGCCCTACCTAGTACCTTGGTTTCTTTTGCTTCTTTGTGTTACAAAATCTACCAGAGGTCTAGGCAACAAACAAAATCTTATTTAGTAGTATCTTTTCCTAAGACTGTATCACTATTTGCATAAGCTGTCCTCAATGCCTATTCAAGCAAGCACAGGGAAAGTTTTGTTTTTAAATATGTAATAATAGAACAAACCTTGTACCGGTAAAAATTTCAGGTTAATTTAAAAATACTATTTATCACTGCTCTTAAGGAGTAAAAAACAAATGAACTTATTTTTACTAGTCTATTGAGGTCTATTCATATTTCATACATAGAAGTAAAGTATGCCTCTACTTTTCTACAGTATAAGAAAATTTTATGAAGCAAATTTGTCACTATACAGAGCAAAACTATAATTTCCCATAGGTTGTGAAAAATTCTCCAAGAGTCTTTCAAGATACAAGTACCTTTAATACCATTATCTATTGAAGAAATAAAAACCAAAACTAGGTTAGAAGCACTTGTAATGAAATCTACTCATAAATCTGAAGTACTTATTTACTTTTGAACAAAGAAAAATTTCAGGTTAAAACTAAGTGTAAAGCATCTCCAGAAAATGAAAAAGTAAATTAAACACCCAAAATTATTAAGTAAAAACATAGGTAATTAGCTCTCTTGGGGAAGAGTATCATTCTGAGTTTTATTTTATCTTCAAGATCAAGTACTTCTCAAACGAAGGAGATATAAATACACTCTTGCATTCTGTCCTGTTTTTTTCCACCACACAAATTTACTTTAAAACGGAAGTATTACAGAAACTGAAAATTTTTTAAAGGCTGTATTTGAAGGCTGTTGCTTGCTTAGCCATACAGGCAATTCTCATTCCCCAAGAGCATCAGATTAGGTTACAGATATCTCTATGCAGTATACTTAGAATAAAAGGGTTCTGCTTACAATAATTTATTTTTATTGATACAACATTAATCAGGATGTAGAAAGTGTGAGTTTCTCGATTCCTGTCTAAATTACAAAGTATGAACAGAAGTAACTGCAATTTAAGCCCCTAGGGAAAAAATGAAAAAAATTCCTTTTTAAAATTAAATGAGAATTTTACAAAGTCAAAGTGAACAGTTTTGTCTTTTTTACGTATGTATTGTTATTTTTCCTTTAAAATTAATATAAGAATTACAAACTAAAGAGGAGTTCAACATACAAAGCTTATTAACGATCTTGGTCCATTAAGTAGTGTTTCAACTAAAATATCTGAATGTAGACATCTTTAGATGTTTTAGCCATTTCAGTCCTCTGTGATTCTGAATCAACCCTTTAACTCTGAGATAAAGTTATCTTGCAAAATTGCAAAAGATGTGTTCACTGACGTTTGAGAAATAACTTGTCAAATATACTAATTATTTCTAAACAATTCAACTTATACCCATGTAAACAGATACTTTGAAATTTCTATTCAACGCCCCCATACTTTATATTTCCACTTATGTTATTCCTAAAGGCAAATCAAAAGTAACACTTAAACGATTCTAGAGGTTTAGAAATGCCCAATGCCAAGACTAACAGGAAGAAATGTGTTCAATTGTTAACTCTAAATTCAAGTATGGCCTCCCTCGTGAACAGATTTTAACTCAGTACTTTCTATTATTTCGCCAAGAATGTAAGGGTTGATATGAATGTACTTAATTATTATAAACGGTCCAGAAGATTAAGAAAGGAGTTAAGATTCTCTGACCAAGAGTTCTATGAAAATGAAACAGAATGAATTGCATTCGGTCTTATGGATGTTGAAAAGTGAAGGCCTCCTCTTAGGATTCAAGGGAAGTTGATGTTTAGGTTCCTTCCGAGAGGGTGGTACCCGTATGTAAGACTTTTGTGGTGATAATGCCATATCCACAGGCTATGGTATAAATGCAAATTCTAAAACCTTGGAAGTGTTTTTATAAACGAAAACTAGAATTCGCATTCGCTGAAGACAGGAGTTTGAGGCTTTCTCTTCTACATGGACAGCAGAGCCTCAACGAAAAACTAGGTGGGCCTCTTCCAACCCCACTCATTTCTTCCGTGAAACTTTTAAGTTAGACCCAAGACAGCACAAGGTGGAGAGGCCCCGGCGGAAGTAGAAACCTAGAACTGGCAACTTCACAAACAGAAGCGTCTCAGGTTCCTCCGCCGCCCCAGGACTATCCCGTCTCACTCTCTATCACACCACTGAAGGTTCACCCTCCCGGTGCGGTGGCAGAGGAAGCATCACAGTTGCACTCCTCCTTCCACCAACCATACCCTTTGGTATCCCAAGGCCTGGGGGCTCCTGAGGCCCGTTAGCCAGTCCAATGTCCCGCCCCCGGCCCCCATCTATTACACACACATACACACATACACACACACACACACACACACACACACACAAGTTGCAGGTGATGTGGGTGTACTCAGAAAATGTGAACAGCCAGAGACCGCGGCAGCTGCTGGGAACGCGGCAGCCCCATCTAAAGAGGACCCGGGCTCCTTGGCCACCACCGCAGCCGCCTTCTCTTCTTCCCCAGGAAGCAGCGCGGCGGCGGTGGCTCCTCCGCGCTGGCGGGAGCTCGGCGGAGCGGAGTCTAAGGGAAGCCTCAGCGCCCGCCGAAGGGACCGGGCCTAGCTAGGATCCAGGGCTGCCGCTGCAGCCACCCAAGTACAGCGACGCTTTACGTCCCGTCCACCACCCTCCCCATACACACCCCCTCCCTCCTCCACCGCCGCCACCCCCCCTCCCCGCCCGCTCCGCTCTCCCTCTCTCGATTGGAGCCGAGACAAAAGCAACGGGAAGCGGCGGGCCAGGACGCTGCCCGCGGACCCCGGACGCGGCCGGACCGGCCCCGAGGCATTCCCCGGCCTTGAGGGGGCCCCGAATCCGCCGCCCCCGCCGCGCACCCCGCTGCCAGACTTCCGAAAATTTGCCAAAAACTCACCGCATGAATTTTCTTGTCCCGCGGATCCAAGATGGCGACGTATCCACCGCGGAGGCTGCTGGGAGCAAGACCTTTACCCTCTGACCCCCGCCGTGACCCCCGTCGTTCCGGCTTCACTCAAAGCGGCGGCGGAAGGTGGGAGCGGCGATTGCCGACCGGACAGGGTTGGGGGTGGGTAGGCGGCTTCCCGCGCGTTCGAGAAAGGGTGGGGAGAGGCGCTTCACTCCCTCACCTTCTTCCCCGAGGCTTTCAGCATGTCTTCCACCGACTCACGGGGAGGCTCGTCGCTTCTTCGCGGCCGTTATAGCGAGCAGGGCCTCTGCGGCCGCTGCAGGTCCCCTGAGACCGGGTCGCGCTGCACTGGGCACGGGCCCTGGGTCCGAGGCGGGCCCCGGGGTCCAGGGGCGGGGAATGGTGAGGTGGCGTCAGCCCGCCCTGCCTGGGGACGCGGAGCGTGTTTGTGTTTGTGTTCGTGTCGGACACCACGCCCCTCCCACGTCCGTCCGCCTGGAACGGCCCCCACACCCACCCCACCCCCGACTCCCACCACCTGAAGCAAAACTGATCGTTGTCTTGTTTTCCTCCCTCAGCCCCCGCAAACTGCGGTGTTCGTGCACGCACTTCCAGGGACCAGCAGCACGTCACCATCACCTCCTGAGAAGTGAGTTCCCCGCCGCCGAAACCGTTGGTATTTTCTACTCATCACCCTTCCTTTTTCTGTTTTTTTTTTTTTAACTTGATGGGAGGGAGCATATTGGGGAGCAAGTTTTTAAAGCTCTATTGAATGAGCTTGCGCTAGCCGAGTTAGATTTATAGCACTTTCTTTCGCTCCTGCTCCCCCCAGTCCCCATGTAAGCATGAGTGACCGGCTGGGCTGTGAGCAATACCGTTTGAAATTACGGTGGCTTTGATGGGAACTTCAGGAGAGTGAGGTCTTTGTTTTTCAGAAAAGTAACTGTCACTCAGAGTTAAATTGGTGTTCTTCGAAATAACCTCTATTCCTTTGTGTGTCGATAAATGCTTTCTTTCCCTTTTGTTACTGTTCGACATTTTTGGACTTGAAAAAGAGCTTCTGCATGTGTATTTTGGAATCGTGTAGTTTCATAAAGTGAATTGTTATTCTTTTGTGTTTGAGTGATAGACTTTATTAATGTAAAGTACGAGTCATTGGCAGTAAATAAAATTTCTACTTCCCTTGTTTGTTTCTTCTATAAAAATCACCTTTTCTTTACAAAAAAAAAAAAAAAAACCACCTGTAATCCAACTTAAAACTTATCAGTGAAGGGCAGAGGGTGTCTATCTTAAATAGCAAGAAAGATAAGGATGTTATAAATAAAAGGTGACTTTGTTATGTTTGCAGAATGCAAGGTGTTTTGACATACTGGTAAACGTCCTGTGGTTTAAGTTAAACTCCGAGTGGTGCTGACGTTCCCCGTAGAAAATGTGTTGCCTGATTATTCATTTCGTTAAACATTCTACTTCCTTGTTGTTGTTTACTTCAGGTAAATTCAAGGAGGAGCAACCCCTCTTTCAGTCCTTTCCTCCCCAGCCCCCAGCAGTTCCTTCCTGCCTCTTCAGCATTCTCTTCGGTGTAAGATGGTGTGTTCTAGGCCTGGATATGCCTCTGAGTGCATGTAATCCAACTTCGTCCCGTCCTCACCCTTCTCGTTGCTTCCTCTCTGTTTGTGTCACGTACCAAGCTCTTTCCAGTCTGTAGCAGAGACTGTTAGTTGTCCCCTAAAATTTCTCCCTGTTTTTCATACTAACAGACATGGACACATGGCTGTCCGGAATGAAGGCTGTTTTCCGGCCTCTCTGTAGCCATGTGATAGTTCTGGCCAATGGCGTATAAGCGAAAAGGTCATGTGGCGTCCCTTCACAGCCATCCTTAAAATACAGTTGGTGTACACATCCGGTCCTCTGTCTCTTTTCCTCTTAATATCCTGCACCCTGGAAAATGGATGTGACGGCCTGGAAGTCTAGCCGCCAGTGTGGGCTGCAGGCGAAATCTTAAACTGGTGGGAGCTTGGGTTCTTGAGACCTTTGTGGAGCACCGCACCAGCCCTGCACTCTTTACGTTCAGTTTTGTTTTGGTTTGGTTTTTTGTTTTGGGGGGGTTTTTTTAGAGCGAGAGAGAGCACCTTTTTTTTTTTTTTTTTTCTTAGTTTGAGCAAGTGAGCACCAGTGGAAGAGAGGGGCAGAGGAAGAGAGAATCCCACGCAGGCTCCAAAGACGCAGGGCTCGGTCCCACAACCCTGGGATCATGACCTGAATGGAAATCAAAGATTCAGATACTCAACCGACTGAGCCAGCCAGGCGCCCCTACATTTAGATTTGGATAGGAGAAAATAAATTTCTATTTTATTTAAAACTCTATTTAGGGTCTCTTCTCAACTGAATTTAATTTTAACTGATACTCCATCTCAGGACCTTTGTACTTTTGCACTATTATTTTTTTCTGTCTGGGATGTACTTTCTCGGTGTTTATGTGGCTAACTCATTCTCATCCTTCAGGTCTTAACTCAGAAATCAAGGCACACGGGTGGCTCAGTATGTTAAGCATCCGACTCTTGATTTTGGGCTCAGGTCATGATGTCATGGTTCCTGAGTTCGAGCCCTGTATCAGGCTCTGCACTGTCAATGCTTAGGACTCTTTCTGCGCCTCCCCTGTACGCTCCCATTCTCTCTCCCTCTCAAATAAGAACTTTAAAAAAAGAAAGAATCTCTGACAGGCCTTCCTTCACCACCGTGTTTAAAGTATCTCCTTTTCCCATTTATTTTTAAATAGCATTTATAATTTATCATTATCTTTATTGTTTGTTATCTGTTTCCCTTTACCCCACTAAAAATTTAAGTTCCATGGGGGCAGGGGCTACATCTATTTTGATCACTGCTTTATCCCCCACACATAGTATACATTAGGTAAGTACTGTTGAATGAATGAAACACTGAATAAATAAACCATTGAATGAATGAAATAGATTCTTATCCAAAATTAGGTAAGCTTTTTTTTTTTTTTTTTTTTTAATGTCTTGAAAGGTTTCCTTCACATAATATGTAAATTCCTGGGCACCTGGGTGGCTCGGTCGGTTGAGCATCCCACTTCAGCTCAGGTCAGGAACTCAACGGTTCATGAATTGGAGCCCTGTGTTGGGCTCTGTGCTGGCAACTCCGAGCCTGGAGCCTGCTTCTTATTCTGTGTCTCCCTCTCCCTCTGCCCCTCCCCAGCTCTGCCTTCACTCTCTCAAAAGTGAATAAACGTTAAAAAAAAAAAAATTTTTTTTTAGTAAGTAAATAAAATCCAAGCTGGGAAGCAGCTAGGAAAAATTGTGCTAAACTAATGGAATGTACTAGCTTTCATCCCTGGATAATGAAGATGTATACCTTTTTGGGGGAAATTGACAAGGCTATTATAGGAAAAACAACTTAATTGGTAAGGCTGACTGGCAAATCAGAAAGAATACTCAATATCGTATATGGGGCAGAAATTTCCATTATGTAGTGGTCTGATTTATTATGTAACTTACTGGATCTCAGATTCTTCATCTAAAATGTAGGTAAGAATCTTAAGCTTTGAATGGTAATATAAAAGTTTAATAGTCCATCTTGGGAGTGAGTGACAGAACACATGTTACACATTAATTTGGTTTTCAGGTGTTATTTTAACAAGTGATTATGTCTTGTTAGTACTGGCAAGGGTTCAGAGAAATAGGGCTTCTTAAACTTCCGAGTATATAAATGGCACACACTTCTAGAGTGCAGTTTGACAGTATGTATCAGAAGCCTTGAGCATGTGCATTTGACCCTGAAGTTCCTTTTCTAGAAATGTATCATAAGGAAATAAGAATACGTGTAACAATTTGATTGCAAGAGTATTCATTCCTGCATTGTTTGTTAAGATATTCCTTAAATGGGGGCGCCTGGCTGGCTCAACAGTTGAGCGTCTGACTGCGGCTCAGGTCATGATCTCACGATTCACAATTCGAGCCCCAAGTGGGGCTCTGTGCTGACAGCTCGGAGCCTGGAGCCTGCCTCAGGTTCTGCGTCTCCCTCTGTCTCTGCCACTCCCCGGCTCACACTGTCTCTCTCTCAAAAATAAACATTAAAAACTTTTTTTTTAAAGATATTCCTTAAATAAATTAAGCTACATGCATAGAACAGTATTCAGCCATTAAAAATGATGTGGAAGAAATGTTATTGACCTGATATATTAAGTGTAAAGAGGAAGTTTTAAAATGTACAGTTGATCCTTGAACAATGCAGGGGTTGGGATGCCCAACTTCCTCCCTCACATAGTCAAAAACTGCTAATAGTGTACCATTGACCAGAAGCCTTACCAATAATATAAACAGTCAACATATTTTGAATGTTATATGCATTGTATGCTGTATTTTTACAACAAAGGAAGCTAGAGAAAAAAAAATATTAAGAAAATTACAAGGAAAATACATTTACAGTATTGTACTATATTTATCGAAAAAAAAAAAATCTGTGTGTAAGTGGACCCATGCAGTCCAAACCTGTGTTGTCAACTGTAACTCCAATTTTGTAGAGATTTGTAGTCTCACAGAGATCTAACAGGGTATGTGCAAAGGGTTAATTCAACCTTGCAAAAGTATTTTTATTTACAGCTATTTTTATATCATTATTTCTATTTCATTTTTTAATTTTCATAGAATAAAAATTTTGTATAATAGTAATAAAAAACGCTATTTCTCTCTTTATAAAACCGAGTGAATGATTTGGAACAATAGTATCACATACTCAGTTGCCAAGCCTGATATCTTTTATCCTTCTTCCCTATGCCTCACAAATAGTTATCAATTATTGTGTATTTTATCTTCCAATGAAGACATAGTAATAGCAGCAACAGATGTAGCAAACACTTAAGATTCACTACATGCCAGGCATTGTTGTAAGCATTTTACGTATATTAACTCCTGAAATCCTTACATCTACCATATTTTGTGCTAGGATCTGCTAAAATCTGTAGTTCGGACTAAATTCTCTGTTAGGGCAGAAAAAAAGAGGACTGTTGTGTCAGGGATAATTTCACCAAGTAGCTGTTTAATTTCCATGTTGAATGACTGGATAGCTGGGGATGAAAGGAAGGGACATTTTCACAGTGAGGGGAATAACATGCGCAAAGGCAGATTGTACATGCTGGGGCTGCCACAGGCAAAGCACCACAGATTGGGTGACTTAAACAACAAATGCATTTTTTGCTCACAGCTGTGGAGGCTAGAAGTCTGAGACGGTTGGTTTCTTCCCAGAGCCTTGTTCTTGGCTTCTAGATGGCCCTTTTCATGTTTATGTGGTTTTCTCCCTGTATGTGAATTTGTTTCCAAATTTCCCCTTTTTATAAGAACACCAGTCATATTGGATTAGGACATACCCATATGACCTCATTTAACATTAATTACCTTTTTAAAGTTCCTATATCCAAATGTAATAACATTTTGAGGTAAGGGGATTAGCACCTCATAAATTTTGGGGGGACACAACACAATCTGGGTCAGCTTAGAAGCAGAAATGAGCATGGGCCAGCAACTAGAACCAGACTCAGATAAGCAGAAGGGGGCTAGTGGAAATTATGTAGAATAAGGAGGCAGGAGTTTGGAGTGTTTTAAAATGCAGAGCAAAAGAGACAATAGATGGTTTTTAAGAAGTCACTGCTAATCAACCCATGTCCAAAGTTCAGTCAGCACCAAAAAGGAAAACAAAATAAGTAGAACCGTTTATAGTATATCTTTCATCATGTCCACTTTTATCACCTAACATCACTGCCCTCATCTTGCAAAGATAATTACTTTAAGTTGTGGATCAAAAAAATTATGAATCCTCTCAAAATTAATGTTTTTACCTATTCAGATCACTTTCATACAAGTTTTTTTCCCACATCAGGCAAAAGAATCAACAAAATACTTTTTTACTTTGCTTTCTCGACTACGTTAACTGTTGAATGTTTTAATGCATGGTTAAGATATTTTCTTAATGCCAATTCTATCCCACATATGAATTATAAAGTATCTTCCACTTAAATAAGTAAAAATCCCTCCCCAACAGTTTCCAGAATCAATGAATATAGAAGTAAATCAATCTAAAACACAAGAAATGGGATGCTTGGGTGGCTTAGTCGGTTAGGTGTCTGATCTCAGCTCTGGTCATGAACTCACAGTTTGTGAGTTCGAGCCCCGTGTCAGGCTCTGTACTTGACAGCTCAGAGCCTGGAGCCTGCTTCAGATTCTGTGTCTCCATCTCTTTCTGTTCCTCCCTGGCTCGCGCTCTGTCTCTCTCTCAAAAATAAAGATTTAAAAAAAAATTTTAGGGGTGCCTGGGTGACTCAGTTGGTTAAGCGTCTGACTGGTTCGGTTTGTGGTCTCGCAGTTCCTGAGCTTGAGCCCTAAATTGGGCTCTATACTGACAGCTCAGAGCCTGGAGCCTGTTTCAGATTCTGTTTCTCCCTTGCACCCCCCAACTCTGTCTCTCTCAAAAATAAAAATAAACATTAAAAAAATGTTTTTTAATTTTTTTTAATAAAACCTGAGAAATCAGCCAATACATTTCTGTTTAAAGAAAAACGGATTAAACACTGACATGATAGCAGGAGTAAAAGCAATTTATGTACACAATAGATTGAAAAAAGAATTATCTGTGCTTTTTAAATACTAATGGCCTTAGTCATAGCCATTCAAATGCTGAATATTAACCTGTTTTGTAACTGAGGAACTTAAAGTGAAAATACATTCAGTATAAAAGAAAATGAAGATTACAAAGACAATGAAACAGTAAAGGTTATGAAATCTGTAGATCTTAAGAAAGCCTTGGTCCTGGAAGAAACACCCCTACTTGAACTGATCCCATCCTATTCAATAATTCTTACTCTCAGGAGCTGTTTATGTTTTATGTTTTTTTGGTTTGTTTTTTTAAGTTTACTTATTTTGAGAAAGAGACCACATGAGTAGGAGAGGGGCAGACAGAGAGGGAGAGGGAGAGAATCTCAACCAGGCTCTGCACTGTCAGCACACAGTCCAATGCGGGGCTCGAACCCAGGAAACCGTGAGTTCATGACCTGAGCCGAAACTGAGAGTTGGACGCTTAACCACCCAAGCAACCCAGGTGCCCCAGAACTGTTTTATGTTTAACCTAAAAGTTTTACATTGCTTTTTTGTGTTTGGATTTTATTTTTATTCCTTGAAAGTGCTCACACTGCAAATTGTTCATGGATGAAATATAGAGCTTAGCACATTTTTTCCCTACAAAATTATGGCATAAATTTGCTCAGTTTTCTATCTGATTGCTAATAAATGTTATGCCACAGAGTTTGTAAAAGAAACCCCTTAAGGACTAAATGTGTAGAGCATGCTGCAAAGTGCAAGAAGTAAACTAAAAATGAATCTATAAACCTACATCTGGACCACCACAGTACTGAATGCTGACAAACATAATGCAGGGGTAAAGTTTTGTAAAGAGATATAATTCAGGACACCTGGCTGACTCAGTCCATGAGCATGCGACTCTTGATTTCCAGGTGATGAGTTCATGCCCTAGTTGGATGTAGAGATTACTTAAAACACACCAAATTTTTTTTTAAATAAGTAGATATATTTCAGTCCTAAAAGGGTAAGTAGAAACTAATATATTATTGTTTCTAACCATCCGTCACACATTACAGTGCTTGAAAACAGTCAAAAATCTGCCACAAAAAATTACACACGTTCTGTATACATCAGAAACAGTCATCTTTGAAATCAAAAGTAACTTAATAGTTTAAAAACTTTGTTTCAAAAAAAACTGTCAATTACCTGGTTAAACATGAATAGTTAATTCACTTCTCAAAACCCGCATTGGAAATTTTCTGTGAGTACACATGATACCAGTTTCATTTAAACAAAATTGTTATCATAGAGAAGTCTGTTCAGTAAGAGGGACAAATATTTAATTAATACAATACCAGGATGCCTTAAGTTGCAAAGTTTAAGAAAAGTCAGCAACAGGTTAAATATACCAGTGTTCAACTTTGACATCTTTCAAAATAGGAAGAGAATAAAGCCTTTAGCTCACCTTTCCAGTCTGTAACAAATTCAGTAGAACTAATAAAATCTGTTACTGGATCACTAGCTTAGCTTCTATGCATGTTTGTAAAAATTGCATAAAATTGTAAGAGTATAAGATCTAAAAAAAAAAAAAAAAAAGCCAGGACATACTGTACTTCAAGCATTCACCATTCTAAAATGAGTCATTGTCATTTATGATAAATGACCAGCATCTCTAATAAGGCCATAATTTGAGGAGGGGGAATATGGTTTTTTTTGTACATATTCTTTTTCTTTTAAAAAAAAATGTTTGTTTATTTTTGAGAGAGACAGAGCAGAGAGTGAGGGGGAGACAGAGAATCCCAAGCAGATTCCATGCTGTGAGCGTGGAGCCCAATGCAGGGCTCAAACTCACAAGTCATGAGATCATGACTTGAGCTGAAATCAAGAGTCTGACACTTAACTGATTGAGCCACCCAGGCACCATTTGTACATATTCTTCTTAAGATTGCTTCTTAATATATTCTACTCATATTGAAGTTACTATTTATTTATAAAAGCATTTTATAGTACTTGTGAATCTTAAACATCAGCATTTTGTGAAATCTCATTACAATGTCTATAGTGACACTATATCAAACACATAGAAAAATTTTTATCTTCAACCCCTCACCTATACATTTCATGCAATATTTGATGCTTAAAAATACCAAAATGAAAAAAATGCCAAAATAATAATGAAAATAAGTAAAAGAATTTGAACAGTTCCTTAGAAATGCTTATGTAATGATTTCTCTTACAATTATGTTTCCAAAGTTTTGCATTATTTTTATGACATTCTTTCTGAACTCTTCATAAATTTTCTACAGCCTCATAGAATTGGTTTCCAGATATAAACATAAAAGGATGCTTTTAATATAACCAGTTTTGGCAATAAAAGAATAAATGCTTTCTCATATGAATACAATGTTCTGTTCTGATGTGGTATCCATTTATCATTCATTATTCAAATGTGATTGACTCAGTTATGTGCCACACGTCTTTTATTGTCATGTAATTCTCAAAGAAACTATCTGATATAATAGTATAATTTCCTCCATGTTCTTGTTTGTAGCAGATCTCCAGTTTAAACTTGTGACCCATATTTTGCCCTTCAAATATCCTTATCTTTGTATTGAATTACTATTTATTGCTCATCAGCTTTCATATTGATCACAGCAATGTTAAAGCTGCTTAGTATTCTGACCTGAACATTATAGATGTTATTACTCGCCGGTGCTTTTGTGGATCACTATCATCTGTAAAAATAGGTAGCCTAAAAGGAAAAAACAAATAAGGTAACCAGTGAGAAAAATATAAGATCCATGGAACTAGAAAGTAGTTGTAACAAACCAATCAGCACAAGAAAACCTCAAACAGTAATTAGAGATAAAATATGAGATCAATATTGGCCTGATAATAATTATAGCTACCACTTAATTTGGCATCTACTAAATTGCAAGCACCATAATTACATGATTTCATTCAGCTGCATAACATGAGATAAGTAGTATTCACACTGTACAGATGAGGAAATGGAGGCTCTAAGAAAGGTTGCCTTCAATTATATAAATTATTTCCAACTTCACAGCCAGTTCTCTCTTTTTTAATAATGTATGTAGTTTATAATATTGTGATATATATCTGTGTGTGTGTGTGCGTGGGGGGGGGGGGGGCTTTTGGGGGAAAGAGTCCATAGATTCCATGAGATTCTCTTAAGTGTTCCCTAGTGAAAAAGTCTAAGATAAACACTAAAACCTACTGTAGGTTCAGTGCATTTATTATAAGAAACTCCAAGGTAGTTTGGCTGAATCAATCAAATGAATAAATATGGAGAACCTAGATAGATCATTAAAATTCTGGCTCAACTATTATTGAGTTCCTATTATGCACCAGCCATACAAATTATGTAGTACTGTTCCTCAATCTTGAATAATATAGGAATACCCTATAAGAATTATTGTGTGTACCCAATATGATAAATATTTTAAAGTTACCCTAATATGTGCTATGTGCACATAGAAAATTTGGTGTAAACCTGTATTGATAGCTCCTTTTTAACTATTAAACCAGAAATAATAGAAATTAAACTAAAATATTTGAAATTAATAACATCAATTTTAAAGCAACAAAGACTATTGTTTTGCTGAGCTGGAAGTCATTGGAAATTAATACAGCACATGTTTGTTGTAATTTGGAATGCCTACATTACTATATGATAATTCAATTTTCCCATTAGTTTTCTCTGTTACAATTTTTTTTAAAAAAATCTTTGTTCCAGAACAAAGCAGGAACAATATTTGACCTTTGCCTGTCATGTATGCATCATTCATTTGTTTGTTTTTATTCTCTACTGTAGCCCAGGGCAATTTAAGTTTTATAGCTTGGCACTAACTCAGTTATAAACACAAAAACCTGGTATTCAAATCAGGTGAAAAGTGTGTATTTATATAATGGTCTTCCCTGTGATCCAAAGTATAGTTACATTTTTAAGTTATTTTTGAAATGAAACCTCAAAACTAAAGGTTTTTGAGGAGAAATCACAAACGTTCAAGAATATATTACTGAATCACCAGGGATTGGAGAAGCAAAGGTTAAGAACTTGGGGTTTTAGAATAGCTCAGACCTGAAATTTTATCCAACTAAAATACACACAAGCTGAGGTCCCTTAGGCAAGATGCTTAACCTCTCCAAGCCTCAGTTTTGTTACCTTAAAATTGTACATAGAAAGATTACCATGTCTTTCAGGGTTGTTAACATTTTATGAGATGATCTTTGTAAACCTTAGCATAATGTAGAATAAAGCAAACAATCACAAAATACTAGTTGCTATAATGATAGTATTTTTATGTGAAATACTACATGTAATCTAAGAATTTTGAATAGAGAAGCTAATTATTAAGGGAGCATCTGAGAGGGAGAAATACAAGAAAATAATAGATAATATAAAAGCCATTTAAAAATGACAGCAAACACAAGTGTGCTCACTGGCTGTTACATGTTTTCTGTTGAGAAATAAAAAGTCAGGTAAGGCAGGAAAGTGAAACATATTCTTAAATTATTACATTTTTATAGCATCAAGTAGTGATTATGTTGTACTTTGTACTGTAAGAATACTTTTTTTAAATAAAATAAACATTAGCTAATCTTTTTCAGTTGCTGGGATGACATCCCTTCTACAATTGCTCACAGGATTTTTAAGGCCTATGACTTTTTAAAGACATTGTTTACAAGAAGATAGTTACTAAACATTTATAATAATTCTCAAGTAACTTTCTGTTTTTAATAAGGTGTCCAACTCTATATGAAGTAGCTAGAACTTATCATTTCAGGTGTTTTTAAAAGACTGCCTGGGGCACCTGTCTGGCTCAATAGGTAGAGCATGCAACCCTTGATCTTGGGGTTGTGAGTTCGAGCCCCGCGTTGGGTGGAGAGATTACTTAAAAAATGAAATGGTATTTAAGAAAAGAAAATAAAAGACCACCTAGACTAGAGGTATACACCGTATATTCTAAAACACTTGTATGTCATCAATATAAATAATATTAGTTGCTATTAGTTTCTGGATTTTAAAAGTTGCTCCATCTGCTATACCTTTGACTGGTGATGGTGATGGTCTTGGAGAAATATCTCCAAATCTTCTCTTTTCCTTTTAATGAAGCAGCCTACAATTAGGAAATCACTGTTCGTAAGCATAACCCACGTAACTGGGCATAGAAACAGTTAAGTGGCAAAACTCAGAAAAGCAGCCATTGACTTACAAGCTCAGCAGCTGCCACTGAGGAGATATTTGATAATGTAGAATAAAAAGAAATCATAACACATAAGACTTTTAATTAGGAGGGAAGACCTATTCTGGTAGCCTCATCTCAAAAGGCAATTGTTCCAGGGAATTTTTAAAAGCCAGGGAATTTTTTTCTCTCTTCTTTTTTTTTCTTTCTTTCCTTCTTTCTTTCTTTTTTTCTTAAAAACCTCTTACTATAGTAGCAGAGGGAGGAGAAAGCCTCCATTTTGAATGAACCAACAACAGACATACTATACTGCTTTAATTTAAGGAACTTGCACAGATCTGTGTAGTTCCTTGTGGACTCAAAAATTACAAAAAGAAGAGAGGGAGGGAGGATACCAACTGGGTTCCTCAGACTAATTTCACAAGATACTGGTAAGTATTCTGTGGGGAAAAAAAAAAAAGGATTCCATTGTAAATTAAGCACAGGGAATGCTGAGTTAAACAAAGTAAAAGAAGTTTCATTATTGCAACATTTACTGGAATTTTTAATATGTATATTTCTAATATATACACACATGTCTCTAAGTGCCTTCATTGTTTTTATTTAAGATTTAATACCTCACAAAACCATGAACTATCTAACTACATTTAAGAAAATACTGTAATTGGGGGGGGGGGGGGCGCCTGGGTGGCTCAGTCAGTTAAGCGTCTGACTTCGGCTCAGGTCATGATCTCTCAGTCCATGAGTTCGAGCCCCATGTCGGGCTCTGTGCTGACAGCTCAGAGCCTGGAGCCTGTTTCGGATTCTGTGTCTCCCTCTTTCTCTGCCCCTCTCCCGTTCATGCTCTGTTTCTCTCTGTCTCAAAAATAAATAAACGTTAAAATTAAAAAAAAAAAAAAAGAAAATACTGTATTTGGGGCACCTGTGTGGCTCAGTCAGTTAAGCATCCAACCCTTGGTTTCTGCTTAGGTCGTGATCCCAGGGTCATGGGATTGAGCTCTAGTGTCAGGCTCCACATTGAGCGTGGAGCCTGCTTGAGATTCTCTCTTTCTCTCTCTCTCCCATGCTCGCGCTCTCTCTCTAAAAAAGAAAAAAGAAAAAAAAAACCTGTACTTGAATGGCATAAATTTTGGATTCCTGTAGACTAAGACTGAGGCTTTGTCATCACTATAAGGAATTGGCATGGGGTTGAATTGAATATCACAGATATTTTGAACAGGAGGATCAAATAAGAGCTATTTCTCTTATCCACGCAAGACTAAGGTTTACCGATATATTAAACAAGTATTGGCTGATATTTAATACCACATATTAATATGTGGTAATCACGGCAATATTATAGTGATAGCCAAATATTTTTTACACACACATTTACAACAGCATTCTACAACGTAGGTTAAAATAACTTTAGGGGTGCCTGGGTGGCTTTGTCTGTTAAGCATCCGACTCCTGATTTCAGCTGAGATCATGGTCTCACCGCTTCTGAGATTGAGCCCCACAGTGGGCTCTGCACCGAGATCATGAAGCCTGCTTGGGATTCTTTCTCCCTCCCTCCCCTTTCTCTCTGCCCCTCCCCACCCTGTGTGCACTCGCTCTCTGTCTTACAAAATAAATAAACTTAAAAAATTAAAATTAAAAACCCAGAGCATTAACTGAGTAGTGTCACAGCCAGCCCTATCACCACCACCACTCCTATGCACTCTTAATCAAAAAGAGAGAGAGAAAGAGAGGGAGAAAGGAGGCCTTTTGGAGAAAGCAGTGTTTGTGGACAAGCTGTTCCCCAATATGTGGTTGGGGCGAAGAGTGCTTGAAGAGAATTGCTTCTAAAGATTGGGTTTATAAAACATAGGGAAACACATCTTTTCTCTGTTGGCCATTTGCTTAGCCACCCAGATCTGTTCATCTCAAAACATCTCCTAGAGGTTTTGAACAATAATAGACAGCTGTGCCCATCATTTAGTGTGGCAAGAATAATGAAGTTTCCTGTAGGTGGTGTGAATGTCAGGAAAGGTTAAGTGGCTTGAGCCATTTTGTCAGAATAAGGACTGACTGCAGCAAGAGTGAACGATTGCAGCAAGAGAAATGGAAGAGATCCCAGTAATTGGAACCCAGTTTTTGGACACTGGCACATAGAGGTTATCAGTATCTAGTCAGTGAAGATTGCATTCTTACCCAGTCAAGTAGAGAAACATTTGCCCTTTTGTCTTTCATGTAAGGAAGCCTTTGCCCTTTTCTTTGTCCCTTCTTTCTGCCATGAACGAGGGCACTAAGTCTGGGAAGGGAGGAAAAACAGGTATCTGTGAGCCAGGATGTTCCCCTACTGCCTCCAAGTCACTAGAGCTTTACCTGTACTAAGGTGGGTGGTAGGCAGGAGAAGGAGGGCAGAAGAGTTTTGAATTGAGCTAGAGATTGAAGCTTTCAAGTTAACAAGACTGATTATTTAATCTTAGGTTGTTATGTTTTAATAAAGTGTCTGAAAATCACAGAATATATATGTAATGTATCATTAAAGGAGCCACCCCTCTGGAAACAAGGAAATTCTACCTGATGTTGTTGTGGATAGTTACTGAAAATAATAAAGACATTTCTTGTTTATTCTCTCAAGGGTTTGAAACATTTTGCTAAGGAAAACAAACACTTTAAAACATTTATCCTTAAGTTTTATAAAAATTGTGATTTCTATAATTCTTCATCAATCTCTTTTGTGAACTTTCTGAATTTCTGAAGTTTAAAGCATCCTTACAAGTACTTTAGAGGTGTATCCACAACTGACAGTTTTGGTGAAGATTCTAGGGGTCCAGGTAACGAAGTAAACAACACCATTTACACAATGTATTTTTTTTAAGCCCTGCTTTTTATTTTACATTTGCCCTCATTACAAAGACAAGCAGCTATGTCATTCAATCCTGATATTGTCACCCACACGCCGCAGTGTCATTCAATCCTGCTATTGTCACCCAGGCCAGATTTTAAACCAAAAGTAGAATTAAAGAGCCAAGGGGTCTCAGGGCGCCTGGGTGGCTTAGTGGGTTGAGCGGCTGACTCTTGATCTCATGGTTAGTGAGATCGAGCCCTGTGTCAAAATCAAGCCCTGCATCAGGCTTTGCACGGACTGTGCTGAGCCTACTTGGGATTCTCTTCCCTTCTTGGTCCCTCCCCTGCTTATGCTCTTTTTCTCTTTCTCTCTCTCTCTCAAAATAAATAAAACTTTTTAAAAAAGAAAAGAGCAAGAGGTCTAAAGTACCTCTTTACTTTTTACATTGGCCTTAAGTTTTTTAATCAAATGAAATTTCACAAAATTTTAGATCAGTGTCTTTACTTCCAATTCAATAAAATTAATACAGTTTCACCCAGAAAAGAGCAAAGAGTAGATCTAAAACTTTTATTTAATATGATTTAAGATGTAGGGGCGCCTGGGTGGCTCAGTCAGTTAAGCGGCCGACTTTGGCTCAGGTCATGATCTCACAGTCCATGAGTTCTAGCCCCGCGTCGGGCTCTGTGCTGACAGCTCAGAGCCTGGAGCCTGCTTCAGATTCTGTGTCTCCCTCTCTCTGACCCTCCCCTGTTCATGCTCTGTCTCTCCCTGTCTCAAAAATAAATAAACGTTAAAAAAAATTTTTTTTTAAATATGATTTAAGATGTAATCTTCCAGGTCAGTAGTGAATTTCATTGATGTTTCAGGAATAATATCTAGCATGACCTGTTCAAACCTTTTAACCATCTAATTCAATACGATATGAAGCATGAAGAATTATTCTTTGTTTGTTTATTAGTGAGGGAATAATACAATACAACTGATTGCTTAGCAACTTCAGATCTGGGGACAAACAATTGAATCATTCTCATGTGAAGAACAACATGAGGGCATGCAAATCCTCAGTGCATTCATGCTGACAAATATTTACTATGTGCCAGGCACTGATCCAAACACAGGGAAATAGTGCAGTAAGGAAGGCAGATAAGTTCCCTGTTTTCCTGGAAGAGATAGACAATAAACAAATATTTATCATAATATTATGCAGTGATAAGAATTATGAAGGAAATGAAGCAAGATAAGGGCTAGAGAGTGACTACGGGATTGGGTGCTCTTTTAGATAAGGTAGTCAGTGAAGACTTCCCTAAGGAGGTAACATTTGAGCAAGTGATCTGCAGGAAATGAGGTTTCATCAAGTTCAGTTGAAAGACACATGATTTTGGTGTCAGCTATGTTAGCTATGAATTTAATATCCCTTATAGACTCTCTCTCTATAGACTGATAGGGAGGGACGGCAGTGAGGGAGAGATAGAGATATCTATGTATGTAAAATCGACAGCCCCATCCAAGAAACACAGTTAACTTGTCTTTACAAAAAGTAGCATATTGCTATGGATAGTTATATCTTCATAGAAACTGATTTTTTGTTGCTTCTGGTCTCATTCATTTCATTCTATTTTAATTGAGCAGATCTTTATTAAGTGATTGCTATGTCCCAGGCCTTATTCTAGGCTCTTGCCACATGTCAGTAAATAAAACAGATGACAATCTGACTATGTGGAGATTACAGTCTAGCAGGAAAAGCTAGACAATGAGTAATAAACATGATAAATTATATACGATGTTAGAGAGTGATTTATGCGGGGCGCCTGGGTGGCTCAATCAGTTGAGTGTCAAACTTCAGCCCAGGTCATGATCTCATGGTCCGTGAGTTTGAGTCCCATGTCAGGCTCTGTGCTGACAGCTCAGAGCCTGGAACGTGCTTTGGATTCTCTCTCTCTCCCTCTCCCTCTCCCTCTCCCTCTGTCTCTGTCTCTCTGTCTCAGTCTCTCTCAAAAATAAACATTAAAAACATTTTTTTAAGTTATTTATGCTATATAAGAAAAATTAGGCCAGAGAAATGGAGATTGTAAATACGAAGAAAATGGTAGGTCTCATTAGTAAATAGGCATTCGGGGTGAATCTCACTGTGGTTAGACCAGAGCAGACAACTGAAGAGATGAGGGAGTTAGCCAAGTGCCTCTCTGAGGAAACAGCTCTCATTGACACATACCTGCAAACACACATACATGCTTTTGCCATCAAAGAAGTTACTATCTTTTTTTCAAGACTCATTATTATTGTAGCTTATAAAAAAATAGAATGGATATACCATTACTATAACTGCTTGATGGTGTGAATCTGTTATCTTTTATTTACTTAAATGATAGCCATGATAGATAGATAGATAGATAGATAGATAGATAGATAGAATTTTTAACATGAGATTATGAAGCACTGTCTTAGTTTTTTTTGAAGCACTGCCATTTTAAAAGGTGCTAAAAATAACATGATTAGAAACACATTTTTATATACTGGCATGTGTAGGTCACACAGTAAATATATTCTTTCTTTCTTGTTCATAGGTAATGGTATTCAAAGTTATGTTAGAAATCCAAAATAATTTAAGATAAATTGAAGAGGTGCCTGGGTGGCTCAATCAGTTAAGTATCCGACTCTTGACCTCTGCTCAGGTCATAATCTCACAGTGAAATCATGCCTCGGATTCTGCTCTGACACCACAGAGCCAGCTTGGGATTCTCTTTCTCCCTCTCTCTCTCTGTCCCTCCCCTGCTCTCTATCAAAATAAATAAAGTTTAAAAAAAGATAAATTGAAAAACATGGTAGCTTTCTTACTTCATTCTATAAATTGAATGCAGGTTTAACAAACATAAGGATTTGTTAGTATGAGCAGTTAGAAAAATAGACTGTTCTGAGTTCCTTTAATAAAATAATTTAGATTCTTTCATGTTATTTTTGCTTCATTTTATCTGCTTTCCAGATATCATTAACTTTATTATAAGTTTAATAAAATCAACCTTCATCAATTTACATGCAATGTCTGTTATTTTGTAAAGTAAAATCTAATCTTTATGTTCTGAAGACATGACTTTTTTTTTTTTAATTTTTTTTTTAACGTGTATTTATTTTTGGGACAGAGAGAGACAGAGCATGAACGGGGGAGGGGCAGAGAGAGAGGGAGACAGAGGATCTGAAGCAGGCTCTGTTCTGACAACAAACAGCCCAATGCAGGGCTCGAACTCAGGAACTGTGAGATTATGACCTAAGCTGAAGTTGGATGCTTAACCCACCAAGCCACCCAGGAAGGCACCCTGTGATATTGTCATTTATAATAATATATATTTGGTTTCTATCCCCGTTCCTAACAGAGTTCCTAAAACCCTTGGCATTTCCCAAGTGATAAGAAAGATAAAGATGTCTTGTTGTTCATAACAATCCCCTGTAAACCACACCAGAGTTATGTTAATGAGGTGACTTTTGGAAAGCTGCCAGGGGAACCAACAACATCATTAGAGGAATAGGACTTTCAGGCCCACCTTCCACCCCCAACCTCCAGGAAGAGGAGAGGGGCTGGAGGGTGACTCAATTATCAATGGCCAATGATTAAATCAATCATGTCTATGGTAATGGAGCCTCCACAAAATGGGTTCAAAGGACTTTCAGGTTGGTAAACATATGGTGGTGCTGGGAGGGTGGTACACACCCCTTTCCCCATACCTTGCTCTATGTATCTCTTCTATCTGGCTGTTCCTGAGTTGTATATCCTTTTATAATAAACTGGTGATCCATTAAACAAACTGTTTTCCTGAGTTCTGTCCCCAAGGAAGGGACTGTGGGAACCTCCAATTTGTGGCGAGTTGTTCAAAGCATAGATAACAACCTGGACTTGGGATTGACATATGAAGTGGGGGGCACTTTTGTAGGACTGAGACCTTAAACAGTGGAATTTGATGCTGTTTCCATATCGATATTTTCAGAATTAAATTGACTTGTAGGGACACCCAGCCAGTATCCACAGAGAATTGGAGAATTGCTTGGTGTGGGGGAAAAAAAAACCCACACATTTGGTAACTAGAAGTGTCAGAGGTGAAATGTGAGTGTTGTGTGTATGTGTATGTGTATATGTATATATATGTTACATACTATAGTATACAAAGTTATACTGTACTCTTGAGTTTGAAAACTGTTTATATAGCATGCCTCCTTTAGCTAGGGAAGGAGAAGAGTCAAGCTTTCCATCGTTCCTCCTTTCTCTGTGGCAATTGGAGTTCTGCCTGAAAAATTGTGTTGCCAGACTGGCAGTTACCAGCTTTTAGATATAAAAAGTTGGTCATGAAGACTGTTAAGTTTAACCCCAAAATGTTTTTATATTGACACCAAAATATTTTTGCTTATTTTTTTTTTTTTGCTTTTTTTTTTTTTTGTTAAGTAATCTCTAAGCCCAATATGGGACTCAAACTCATGACCCTGAGATCAAGAGTCACATGCTGTACCAACTGAGCCAGGCAGGTGCCCTGTTTTTGCTTTTATATCAACAGTCTGAAGATTCAAAAGATAAGTAAATGGAAGGACAGCATTCTCATTTTTCCCTTTAATCTGCACAAATGTTGAATATAGCAGAAGAAATATTCTATTAAAATATGAATAGCATTGTATTTTAAAAGCAGCCATGAGAACTCTGCTGTCTGATAGACTTAATCTTTGAATGATGAAGGTAACATAGTCCTTGGTTCTATCCAACTACACATGCCCTCAACTACTGATACTAAACTAGATCAGTTTAGTTTAGTTTGACATATGATCAAACTAATGTCAAAATTCGTTGTATCTAAGAAGTCCTTAGGATAACAAGTTAATCTTTGACACCTACCCCTTAATTGTTGTAGGTCCTCATCCCTGATAAGTACTTCTTTCTTTTAAAGTTTATTTATTTATTTTTGAGAGAGAGAGAGACTGAGGAAGGAGCAGAGAGAGGGAGAGAGAGAGAATCCCAACAAGGCTCCGCATCACCAGCGTGGAGCCCAATGCGGGGCTCAAACTCAGGAACTGTGAGATCATGACCTGAGCCAAAGTCGGATGTTTAACCGACTGAGCCACCCAGGCGGCCCCACTTTCTTTCCTGCAGGAGCGCTCTAATTCCACAGGAGATTGGGGATGGGAGAAGACAAACCAATCTTACAGAAAGTGGGTACTGCACAAGTTATTAAGGCCTAGGGATCCAACTACTTTAACTAGAACTATTATAGGAAGTTGATGAAGGATTAGCCGTTTAACCTTATGAAGAGTAATGTGAGCTATAGACACTGTGCTCCTTAAATTTTTCCTGACCAAGGACAAAATTGACTCATTAAGCCTTGCGCAGAGCTGAAAGTTCATATGAACTTTTAAGTTTAGAACTGTAGGTAGTGGAGAGATTGAGCAGTCCATGCTGATTTCCAGTTTCCCAGAATTTTTTGCTGCCATATTTCTCTTTGCTCTGCCTTTCCTTTACTTACACACATTTCCAATGAAAGTTATTTGCTCTATATATGATCTTCTCAAAGTCAAACAATAGTTACTTTTAATAGAATATCAGGTAGTTAGTCTGATAGTACAGCCAAACAAACAGGCCTACATTCCTGCATAGGTTGCCTGCTCACGAAATTAGCCCTCTGCATAAGTGCAAGAAACATAATGAGAATCGTAGAAGTCTAGTGCAACAAACACAACTTCTAATCTTGTCTTCTGCAAGAATTCTTTTTTTTTTTTTTTAATATTTATTTTGAGGGTCGTCTGGGTGACTCAGTCTGTTAAGCTTCCAACTTCGGCTCAGGTGATGATCTCACGGTTCTGAGTTCAAGCCCCACAGTCAGACTCTGTGTTTATTAATAAATAAACATTTAAAACAAATTTTTAATACTTATTTTGAGAGAGAGTATTTATTTTTTGAGAGACAGCATGCGTGTGAGTGGAGGAAGGGAAGAGAGGGAGAGAGAGAATCTCAAGCAGTCTCAATGCTCAGCATGGAGCCCATCAAGGGTCCCAATCCCACAAACCGTGAGGTCATAACCTGAGCCAGAATCAAAAGTTGGACCCTCAACCATCAAGGATCCATTGAAGGTCCTCAACCATCAAGCCATCAAGGCACCCCTCTTCTGCGAGAATTTTTAAGGATACTTATGCTTATTAAGGTTTTATTTAGAAAGTTAGTTGATGATATGACTGCAAAAGTTGTCATTAGCATATTTTCTCACAGTCCAAATTAAAGTGGATAGCCATGTTAAAAAATCAGAAATTGGTATCAGTTAAATCATAATTTGTGTTAGAACAACATACATAAATTCATAGTTTCTAAGAAGAGAAAAGTTATTTTTCAGTTTCAACAGAGGATGAAATTTTAATAAGCAGTCCTAGGACTTATTTTCTATAAGTTAATGGCATCAGCTATGAATTTTCCTAGTTTGAGTAGAACATTCTTTTGGCCTCATTAATAAAAAGCTATGCTTTAGCAAAGTAGCCCTAGTGTTATGCCAAATAACTGCTTCATTGGCCTGATTATTAAAAATCACTAGACAAATCACCAGGGGAAAAAACCACTCATATTTCACATTTGTCAGACAAGCTTATGACTGTAGAACCTAGAAAGTACAGCAGGTAAATCGCAATGCACCTAATCAGGCTTATTTAGTTTACATATTTTCATAATGTGCAAAGTGGAATTTGACCAAGAACCTTTCTACTTAATTACAACAGATTTAATAGCCTTTCTCTCCTTAAAAACTTTACAACAGTTAAGAAAGCCAAACTAACTATTTTTTTTTTAACTTCTGGTTTGGATTTTCAGGTTGGCTACCTGATTCGTGGGTGAAATTGATAAACAGATAAATTCTTGTTGTGACAGTTCTTTGTGAAAAAAAAAATGAATGGCTATATAAATACAGAACTTACGTTTCAACCCTCCTAAATTGCTCTCTTGAATTTTACAACTTACTCTTGGCCTTGAGAAACTGGATCACTGAATGAAATGTCTTCTCATGTTACCCTCTCTCTATCAATCTACTATGCGCCAAATGGAGATACCTCAGTTATCTGAGGCAGGCAGAGTGTGGCAGACAATAGACATTAATACATAAGCAAAATTTTGGTATGTTAGATATGGTTAAGTACTAGGGAGAAAGAGAAAGCAGAGAAGGAATATAGGGAGTTCAGGGTAGATTCTGAATATAGAGTAAGGTAGAATAAAGAGCTCTCAAATCCATTTAGTTTATCATTGATTGAAATATTACTTTGTATAATCATTTGTTTTATACCTTTTCATGGTAAAGTATTATAATCCTTTCCCAGTTAAATACATCCTACCACATGATATTAGTGGCTGCATAGTGTAGTGTGGATATAGCATAATATAGCCATTGTATAGATAGAACAGCTTATTTAATCAGTCCTCTTTTTCTTGAGAAAGAGAGAGACAGTGTGAGCAGGGGAGGGGCAGAGCTAGAGAGAGAATCTCAGGCGGGCTCAATGCCCAGCACAGAGCCCAATGCTGGGCTCAATCTCACGACTATGAGATCAGGACCTGAGCCGAACTCAAGAGTTGGACACTTAACCAACTGAACCACCCAGGTGCCCCAATCAGTCTTCTGTTGATCATTTAAGCATTTTCCAATTTTTCTCTATTATAAATACCATTAAAATAAACATCCTTGGGGCGCCTGGGTGGATCAGTTGGTTAAGTGTCTGACCTTAGCTCAGGTCATGATCTCGTGGTCCGTGAGTTCAAGTCCCGCGTCAGGCTCTGTGCCAACAGCTTAGAGCCTGGAGCCTGCTTCAGATTCTGTATCTCCCTCTCTCTCTGCCCTTCTGCCACTCATGCTCTGTCTCTCTGTCTCTCCCTCAAAAAATAAATAAACATTTAAAAAAAAATTTTTTTTTAAATGAGCATCCTTAGGAAGCCTGAGTGGCCCAGTCAGTTAAGCATCCAACTTCGGCTCAGGTCATGATCTCATGGTTCATGGGTTGGAGCCCCACTTCAAGTTCTCTGCTGACAGCGCAGAGCCTACTTTGGATCCTCTGTCTCCCTCTCTCTCTGTCCCTTCCCTACTCTCTCTCTCTCTCTAAAATAAATAAAAATTTGGGGTGCCTGGGTGGCTCAATTGGTTAAGCATCCAATGTCAGCTAGATCATGATCCCATGATTCACGGTTCAAGCCTCAAATGGGGCTCTGTGCTGACAGCTCAGAGCCTGGAGCCTGCTTTGGATTCTGTGTCTCCCTCTCTCTCTGCCTCTCCCCTGCTCACACACTGTCTCTGTCTCTCTCTCTTTCTCTCTCTCTCTCTCTCAAAAATAAATAGACATTAAAATAATAATAAAATAAATAAACATTAAAAAAATGAACATCCTCATTATTACATTTTTGCAAATATAATTACTGTATAATTTAGGGATCTCTGCCTATTGATTTTAGGAATTACTCTGCTAAATTTGAACAGTAAAAGAGAAACTAGAAAAGCAGAACTATTTATAAACCAACAACTTAGGTTGGTTTTTTTTTTCTTTTTTTTAAAGTAACCTCCATGCCCAACATGGGGCTCAAATTCATAACCTCAAGATCAGTAGTCACATGCTCTCCAAACTGAGCCAGCCAGGTGGTTGGTATTTTTCCAGCTATAACCATGGAAAGAAGATTATCTACATCAGATGTGCATTGATAGAACTTAAAATATTAAAAAATATTTTGAATATGAAATATTTATAAATTCTGTGCTCAAGGTTGAATGAACATTCTGTATTTCAGAATTTGTTTTCTATTTCTGATAGACTTAGTTATTACTAGGAACAGATGACCATTACAAGAACTGTCACCATTTTACCATTCTACATGAACTGTGGCCAGGCTGGATTTCTGGCACTGGAGCATTCACGTCCATCTGTTTAGAAGGCATTATGCCCGCTCATGAGATTTATGCCAGTTTCCAAAAGTCATGTGTAAATCAAGAGAGGCAATGTATGTTCTTTGAGATATAAATCATCTATTATTTAATCTCTTTGAATTATGTTCTTAGAAAAGACCTTTAGCCATTTACTGATTTAAGATAACTTTCAATTAGGCATATATGGAAAGAAAAATATAAGCAAAGTTTTAACTTTATTAAGTAATATAAATAGAATACAAAGTTTTCCATCATAAGAAAGTTGAAATTTGAAAACGTGCTATGAGAAGTCCTTAAAGTTTTAATATACCATTTGAAGGAAAGAAACTAACATTTATTTGGCACCTGCTGTGTGCAAGATGCTTTTACAGATTTGTTTATATAATTTTCATCATAATCTTGTGAAATAGGTATCATTGTCCCCATTTTGCAGATAAGAAACTAAAAGAAATGTCTTACCTAGGATCACACATAGGAAATAACTAAGATAATTCCAAGCCCAGTTTAGTCTGACTCCTAAACTCATGTTCTTTTAGCTACAGAACACTACATAAGTGGTTGGGATTCAAACATCGGGCTGAATTTACAAATCTGTGATGTGGATTGAAAGTGGTTTTTAGAAGTTAAAATTAAAAAAAAAAAATCAACCAACCAAATGATTGCTTTATTCTCAAAACTCAACTGAACGTTCCAAGGTAAGTGTGAAGGTGTACATCAGCTCTCATTATCAAGAAGGCAACACCAAATAGCAATAAATTATTTTGATGTAAAAGAATATCTACTTAGACAAGATGAAAGGGGAAAAAAACCGTCTGATGAGCTGTTTGCTTCCCTATAGATCAGTGATTTTCAAACTAAAAAAAAAAAAAAAAAAAAAGCTATTTCTTTTCCCCAAGCAAAGCTACATAAATGAGAATGGTTGAAACAAGGGTGCTTACTAGAGGGAGGTAGAGGCAGGTTGCTCCCTGTCCAGTTTTCTCTCCCAATGTCGCTGTGACCTCTGAAGGAATGCCCATAAATCCCAGGACTCAGAATGTCATTTAAACCCCCCGTGTTGTAGCTGGAACACTTGGTTGATCAGCTTACTTTTTCAGTATTCAACTGATTTATTTTGGTTATCTACTGATCACAGTAAAAATGTGACTTGAAAGTGGTAAGAAAGTTCTTAGGGCAATAGCTAAGTACTTTTTATTTTATACTGAATTACCTTTCCTTATTTCTCCGAGTCAAAATCAACTAATTAATTTGTCTTTCAAATGTTTTGACCCTCAACTGACTGCCAGGCTCTATCTTGATAACTATCTTCGGGAAGCTTAGATTCTAGTTGGTAGAGCCCTATAATAAAGAAGTGAAAAAAATCCATCTGTGCTATAAAGAAAATAAGTATTTTTAGTAAAGAATGGTTATGGCATATTGGACTACTTTACTTTTGTCTTATTAGTAAATGTTACTTGTATTAGATTAAATGTGTTCCTCAAAAGTTCACATCCACCCAGAACCTCAGAGTGTGATTTTATTGGAAATAGGGTCTTTGCAGATATAATTAGTTAAGATGAAAGTATATTGGATCAGGGTGAACCATAATAAAATGACTCCTGTCTTTATGAAAAGAGAAAATGGAGACATAGATAAACAGGGGAGAAAACTATATAAAGGAAACAGATCTGAGTGATGATCTATAAGTTAAAGTACATCAAAAATTATCAGCAACCACTAAAAGCTAGGAGAAGCAAGGAAGGATTCTTCCCTAGAGGCTTGGAAGAGAGCAAGGCCCTTGATTTCAGATTTCTAGACTCCAGAACTGTGAGAGTAAGTCTCTATTGTTTTAAGGCATCCAATTTGTGTTAATTTGTTATGGCAACTTTAAGAAACTGAAAAACTACTTTAGATAGAATAGGTAGGAAGACTTCTCTTACTATACGATTTTTTTTTCGAGAGAGAGAGAGAGCATGGGTGGAAGAGGGGCAGAGAGAGGGGGAGAGAGACAGAGAGAGAATCCCGAATAGGCTCAGAACTGTCCGTGCAGAGCCTGATGCAAAGCTCAAATTCACAAAGCATGAGATTGTGACCTGAGGCAAAATGAAGGCAAAATGACCTCAGACGCTTAACCAACTGAGCCACGCAAGTGCCCCAGTATATGATTTTTAAACAGAGACATAAATGATGAGAATGACCCAGCCAAGAGGAAATACTTACTGGTGTTATTTTATATTTTATCTACAGGTATATAAATTACTAGTTCTAAAACAAAGTTATCATTTTCTCCCTCTCTCCAAATATGTTTCCTCTGCAAAAACTTTATAAAGTAGATATTAATATCCCTACTTCTCATATAGAGGCTAAGGAACTTGGACAGGGTCACACACCTAGTTAGTGGCAGAGTCTAGATTCAAACTCTGGCTTCAAGAACCTAAATTTACCGGATTATTCTAACACTATTCCTTAAAAAAAATTTTTTTTAATGTTTTTGTTAATTTTTGAGAGACTGAGCACGAGGAGGGGAGGGGCAGAGACAGAGGGAGACACAGAATCCAAAGCAGGCTCCAGACTCTGAGCTGTCAGCACAGAGCCCGACGTGGGGCTCAAACTCGTGAACCACAAGATCATGACCTGAGCCGAAGTCAGACACTTAACCGATGCTTAACCGCTTAACTGTCACCCAGGCGCCCCACTAGCACTATTTCTTAGGTTTCAGGCAACATGCTTTAATACGGTCTACAGGCTTCTAAGTTCCCCTTTTGTGATATTCCACTTAATCTAGTCTTACATGTAGAATGCAGCTTCTCTCTTTTGTCTCCTACTTATCCTCCCCTTTTTAATAGTAGTAATAACAGTGATAATCATAATTGCTAAACTTACTGAACACTATGCCAGCTCTCTTAATCCAAGGAACAATCCCATAAGGTAGCTACTATTATTATCCTAATTTTCCAGATGAGGATTCTGTGGCTTGAAGAAGTTAAGTAACATGTAGAATCTTAAAACCAATAAATGGCAGACCTGGGGTGGTCGGATCTGTCTGACTTCAGAGCTCCCGCTTTTTAAAAAAATCTACTTTTTAAAGCAAGATATGACTTACATATAGAGAAATACCCACATTAAATATATAGTTCTATGAATTCTGATAAGCTATACACTTGTGTAAAAATCACCAAACGTTCTGAGCTCAGAAGGTTCTCTTATGCTTCCTCCCAGAGATAATCTTCCAAAGGTAAATACTGCTCTGATATTTCTCACCATGGACTAATTTTGCCCATTCTTGAAGTTTCCAAAAGTGGAATCATTCAATATATATACTCTTTGGTGTCTTCTTTCTTTCTAGACTCTTCTCTTTTAATGACCATATTCTATTTTTTCCATCAAAATTGCCAGGTCTTCTGCCTTATTTTCCTAGGCGTTTGCTAAGTAATTAATGTTGATGATGTAATAAACTAATTCTTGCTAAAATATTGGGTGAAAATGGTTAAAGTTACTTTTTTTCCAGATAATTATTCATATTATAACTGACCTTAAGCCTAGAAGAATGGCTATTATGGAAATTCTAAACAGCTAAGAAACATTTTGGAGGGGTAATAGATTTGGTTTTTCCTTCAATCGGAACACACAGGTTTTTATTTTTTATTTATTTTTTATTTTTTTTAATATATGAAATTTATTGTCAAATTGGTTTCCATACAACACCCAGTGCTCATCCCAAAAGGTGCCCTCCTCAATACCCATCACCCACCCTCCCCTCCCTCCCACCCGCCCATCAACCCTCAGTTTGGAACACACAGGTTTTTAACTAGTATACTAATTATGTACCTGTAAAATTTCTTCCTGAAATGTAAAAGACGAATCTGTGACTGCAATTAAAATACTATAGAAGTGGGGTGCCTGCGTGGCTCAGTCGGTTAAGTGTCCGACTTCAGCTCAGGTCATGATCTTGCAGTTCATGAGTTGGAGCCCCGCATCAGGCTCTGTGCTGACAGCTCAGAGCCTGGAGCCTGCTTCAGATTCTGTGTCTCTCTCTCTCTCTGCCCCTCCCTACTCATGCTCTTTCTCAAAAAGTAAATAAACATTAAAAAAAATTTTTTAATAAAAAAAAACTACTATAGAAGAAATCTCAGATGCATAAAAAAGTTAATATGATATAGAAAAATGAGCATTGAAATTGTTGAAAATTTTGTGTTGTATTCCCTGCTCTGCAACTTACTAGCTACTTACCTCACTAATATCACCTAATCTCTCTGAGTCAGCTTTAATGTGAGCGTAAAAAAATTTTCCATGCCTGACAGGATTAGTGTGAAGATCAAATATGAAAGAAGCTAATGTATATTAGGGGCACCTGGGTGGCTCAGTTGGTTGAGCATCCAACTTCAGCTCAGGTCATGATCTCCCGTTCGTGGGTTCGAGCCCCATATCAGGCTCTGTACTGACAGCTCCAAGCCTGAAGCCTGCTTTGGAGTCTGTGTCTCCCTCTCTCTGCCCCTCTCTCTCTCACACTCTATCTTTCTCTCTCTGTCTCTCTCTCAAAAAAAAATTAATAAATATTAAAAAAAATTTTTTTAATAAAAAATCAAAAAGAAATAAGCTAATGTATATATTAGAGTGCTTCATAAAGTCATATATGACTTTGCCACACACACACACACACACACACACACAAAACTTCACAATCACACTTCCATAAAACAGCTAATAATGAATATGTGCAATATTGAATATTCTGACCATCCAATATAATAGGAAGACTTAGTGACATTGTTTTTGGAGAACTTCTTAATTGAATAACCTAGACTGCCCATCGCTTAATTCGTTTGTAAGATCTCTAAATGACACCAGTTTTCTTTCCCATTGCCTTTTATCTTGCTTTTACATTTCACCTCTCCTCCGTTCTAAATTTTGTTGGAAGGCAACACATAAGTTTTTACTTTTAACTCTTTCCTTAGAATTTTTTGCATGTCACATCTGAGTTTGTGTCGGGTTTCTCCTGCAACAAGAATTATCTAAATGCCACGTAAGAGTGTGAAGAACTTGTTAGAAAGAAAAATGTGAAAGACTTTTCTCATTGATAACCACTTACCAAGTAATCTGGACGCATTAAGAAAAGTTTTGAGTGGAGGGTTTGAGTAGGAGAGGGTGGTCGAAGTAGTTTGTTCCGCTTTACTCTGGAGCGCCACCTGCTGGTAAATTGAGTCTAACAGTGGCAAATAAGAATTAGGCTGGGAGATTAGAACAATCAAAACTTGTTTTATATAAAGCACATATTAGTTATTAGAATCATTGTGGAAAATGATTTGATTTACCAACAGAATGATTCAATTATTAGAGAGATTTTCCTCAAAGCTTTTTTTTTTTGTAGGAATTTATTTATTTTAAATTCTGGGCTTTAATCAGAAAACCACAAATATGAATCGACGGCCCATTATGTTAATTAATCAAATATTTAAGTGTTTACGTATCACACTGTACTAGACACTGGGAATGCAATGGTGAGAACAGATAGAATCTTCCAGCCCTCATTGTGGAGTTCAGACTAAAAAGAAAAAGTGATAAATAGATTGCTAAAAGACGATATGAATAAAGCAAATAAAAAGCCAGAGAGAGAATACAGTGTGGTTGAGGGAAACTACTTTGGATGGGACTTTCAGGAAAGGCATTTCCGATAAGACCTTTAAGAACTTTTTTTTGGCTATACTCGCAGCACTAAGTACAGTGCCTACTACATAGTCAACGCTCAGTGAATATTTGTTGAGTAAAAACGATGGATGACACAGGGTGATAGCCCTTAAATAGGGGCATTGAATGGAGCTGAAGCACCATCAGCTTTTCTTTTTGGTCTGATCTATGTACATGGGTCATGCTGGCCTAATGATACAGAAATGTGGTAAGAGTACATGAAAACTGCTGGAAATCTGTGTAGCATAATCGTTTTCTGTTGGCACTGGACCAGCTTATAAAAGCCAATTCAAGTTCAAAGACTGATGACATGATGACTCAGTTCAAGGCTACTTTTGTTTTAAACTATGAAACAAGGAGTACTGGGGATCTATACACCAAATAAGGGTACAAATGAGTGGATTCAGCTCCCTGTTGCCTTTCTTGTAGTTCACAAATGCCCAAGTTCAGTAACTGAGGCATCCCAGGAGGAATCAGATCAAAGAGTTTGAGAGCTATAGACCTTTATAACATTAGGCTGGGTGAGGGGTCATACTTAAGGGTCTAATCCACTACCATATAAGAAAATGTATCGTTGCAGTACAGTAATATCTTTTTGCAGTTTGTTTCTGATGCATCACCTGGCCTACACTAGACCTGTAGGCCTACCAAAACTTCAGCAAAGCCAAATCTAATTGGAGAGCTAAGAGTAAGATGCAAACTTATATGGAATCAATATTTAAGTGCTAGCTAATAACTTAATAAAAATTGAATAAGAGGGGCACCTGGGTGGCTCAGTCAGTTAAGCATCCGACTTCGGCTCAGGTCATGATCTCATGGTTTGTGAGTTCGAGCCCCGCGTCAGGCTCTGCGCTGACAGCTCACAGCCTGGAGCCAGCTTCAGATTCTGTGTGTCCCTCTCTCTCTCTGCCCCTCCCCTGCTCACGCTCTGTCTCTGTCTCCAAAATAAATCAAACATTAAAAAAAAATGTTTTTTAATTGAATAAGAAAAAAGGGAAACAACTTTTTAAAAAAAAATTTTAATGCTTATTATTTATTTTTGAGAGAGAGAGACAGAGTGTGAGCAGGGGAGGGGCAGAGAGAGAGGGAGACACAGAATCCAAAGCAGCTCCAGGCTCCGAGCTGTCAGCACAGATTCCGACGCGGGGCTCAAACTCACAAACCACAAGATCATGACCCAAGCAGAAGTCGGAAGCTCAACTGACTGAGCCACCCAGGCGCCCTGGGAAACAACTTTTTTAATGACCTAACTCTTGTGAAACTGGCTCCTGTTGATAGCCTTGTACTTTGCATTCAGTAGACCCACATAGTATGCACATCTTTTTTCCACACATAAACAGATACGAATAACATACCTACAAATACAATCTATAAGCATTGATTAAATCCCCTTCTTCAGGATGAGTACTCTGAACTTTAGGTGGGCATATTGTTGGTTCCACAAAAAAGACTACACTTCCTACCCTACAGCTCTACTAGGAGTGGCTTTGGGATGAGTTCTTGGCCATTGAAATTTAAGAGGAAGTATTGTGTGGTATTTCTGGAAAATCTTGAAAGACGAGTGTGTACCTATCCTTTGACAGTGCTGCTTGGAATATAGTTATGGTGACTGGTGCTCCAAAATTCATGTTAGACCAAGAAGATAAGGGCTGTACCTATGGCAAAACAACAGAAAACTGGAGGGATCTTGATATACTGTACAACCCTACACTATTTCTTGTCTTCTTATATGCAAGAGAGAAACATCTGTCTTACTTATGACATTGCTCTTTGGAGTTTCTATTACTCTGCTGAATTTTATCGTAACCAATTTGGCAAGTAATGTAGATTTTACTGATGTTTTCATGACAAATGGAGGAGAAGGCATCATTTCACACCACGAGGCAAACAATCTTTTTATTATACAAGTTCCCTCTCTAGTCTCTTTCCAGATCCAAATTCTCTTTAGCCCAGCCAGCCCTCTACCCCAACCATCTGTACCTTTTTTTCCTCTGTTGGATCCCACTCTTATGCCTCTGATCCTGTAATGTCACTTGGACAGGAATTCTACTTGCTTCAGCCCTTCTTCAGGGATTCCTTTCCCTATAAAGAGGGACTGTTCTACCTGAGCCTTTCCTTGGTGAATGTTTTGAATACTGTACGGTCTGCCACAAGATGATAGCGACAGTAGCATCGACATCAACCCACATGATTAAATGCTTACTACGGGCAGTCATTTAATTCTCACCACCACCCTATAAAGTGTTACCCTACTTTACAGACAGGGTAAGTAATCGGCCAGTGGCAGAGAAGGCTAGCTGTCTACCCAAAATTCATGCTCCTCCTTCCCTAGAATGGAGTTTTCATTGAAAATTTACCATCCATCACACTACATATACATTCATAATTGTCAGATTTTCCTAATATATTGATCCTTTATCATTATGAAGTATCCCTTTTTGTCCCTAGTAATAGTCCTTTTCTTGAAGTCTATTTTGTCTGATATTAATAGGAAAACTCTTGCTTTCTTGTGTTTACTGTTTCTATGGGGTATCTTTTTTTCTTTAAATCCATTTGTCTCTGTATTTAAAGTGCATCTGTGTAGACAGCATATAGTTAGTACTTGCTTTTCACCGTTCTTATTATTTTTTAAAATTTTATTTTTATATAATTTCTACACCCAACATGGGGCCTAAACTCATAACCCCAAGATCAAGAGTCACATGTCCTACCAACTGAGGCAGACAGGCACCCCTATTACATATTAAATATGTTTTAAAATAAATAAAATTTGTGTTTAATGTATATAATAAACATATTTAATATGTTTTAATATATATTTATACTTATGCACAGGTCTACCATTTTGCTATTTTTTATTTATCTCATTGATGTTTTGTTTTTCTCTTTCTTCCTCATTTCCTTCTTTTGTGTTAATTGAATATTTTTTAGTATACCATTTTAATTTCTCTGTTGACTTTCTAACTACCTTTCTTTTCATTATTTTTTTTAGTTTCTGTAGAGTTTTTAAAAATGCATTTTTAACTTATCCCAATCTACTTGGAGCTGTATTGAATTACTCCAGATAAAATGTAGAATACTTGCAATAGTATAACTCCATTTACCCCTTGTTCTTAGTGCTATTTTTGTTGTATATATAACATGTATATCTGTTATAAACTCATCAATACAGTGTTACACTTTTTTGCTTTAAACAGTCATATATATGTCTTTTAGCTAAAGAAAGAAATATGTACTGATTATTTTTTACACTCACCCACATATTTACTATTTCTAACTCTTTGGTATAATTTCATTATACTATCAAGAATCTTGAAATATAAATATATATGTACACACACACACACACACACACACACATATATATATATATATATACACATATATGACCAGTAATTGTACTTATAGGAATTTTTATGGCAATAATTAGGGAATAATTTTTTTAATGTTTATTTATTTATTTTGAGAGAGAGAAAGAGTGCAAGTAGGAGAGGAGCAGAGAGAGAGGGAGAGACAGAATCCCAAGCAGGCTGGCTCTGTCCTGTTAGTACAAAACCTAACATGGGGCTCCATCCCACAAACCATGAGATCATAACCTGAGTCAAAATCAAGAGTCAGATGCTTAACCAACTGAACTACCCGGGCACCCTGGGACCAAATTTTTTTGTAATCATGTTTTTCTCACTGTTTCTTATAGCTAAAAATTGAAATAAAATAAATGTCTAAAATTAAGAAAGTCATTACATAAGCTATTTTACATACATAGGATGAATAAGTGCATTTGTTTTTATATTGGATGTTGGTTAGCTAGGACATATATAACATTGTTTAGTTTTTAGGAAAAAAAGACTGAAAAGAAATATATCTAGATATTAATAGTGGTTCTTTCTGGCTAGTGGATTTTTTTGTGTGGATTACTGCCTTTTGCTTATTTATACTTTTCTGCATTTTTTACAACAATATATGACCTTTTATAATCAGAAGACAAGTGCAATGAGAAAAAATTCCAAATGGGTGATGTTATGTAAACATTGGACAGGATCTTTGAAACCAGTTAGTCATAATATTGAGAATAAATAATTTTCTTAAATACATCAACTTGAATTCAGGATAACCTGTGTCTTTAGTTTGACAAGTTTGAAATATAGACTGTAAGAAGACAAAGTGTGGCAAGAAGTATATGGATTTATATATTATTCAATATATTAAAGCCTATTCTGTTGGTAGGCTTAGCTTTTCTGGTGTGATTTAAAGATTGTTACAGGTCCATAAGTGTCTTAAAGTATCTCCCTCATTGGCTGCATGAGCCCTAGAAATTCCTATAAAGCAACTCCTCTTGTTTAAAGTTCTTTTGTCTTTCTTCCAATGAAACTTACCTTATTTTACCTAGCAGAGTGGCATCCATTGACATAACTATGGGTTAATTTATCAGACTCGGGACATTCTGATGAGGAATATTTTGGCAGTTTGGAGAAAAACTGAGAGATACATAGCTGTCAGAACAGGGCAGTTCTAGACAGAATTCTGTAGGGGGGTGTTCTAGAAAGTTCAGTGGCAGGGTGAAGGTAGTTGATACTTTGTAGGATTGGTAGGTGGTAGAAGGGAGAGTAAAAGAAAAAAAAAAAGAGAGAGAATACCAAATAGGGATGCAAGAATCATCCAAAATTTATTTGTTGAATAGGCTTGTATGCACTCAGGGGCTATTAAGCTCCTATTCTCCTGTAAGTGGCACATGTCAGTGACCATTTACTCCCATGGCTCCTTGCTGCTTGCTCTTTCATTGAGAGAGACATCACAGTCCTTTGTAGAATCTACAATTCTTTATTTAGGCAAAATATGTTTATTATTTTGCCCTTTGCACCTTCAAACTCCAAATTGGAGTTGCCTCAGTAGTTGAAGAAATTAATATCCAATAAAGGGACACAGTGAGTGAACCATACTCAGGGAAAATATATATACTAGTTAGGGCCTTCCAAAGATTGTACCTCTTATTGCTTTGCTGTCACACATTTTGACAACTCTTTAAGATGAAATTTAAAACTAGATGAAAGAGAAGACCGAGCTCTGCAGATGCTTTTGCTAAATGGATCTTTCAGAAGCTTATAAGGCAAGCTGCATTGGCAGCTGATGTTCAGTCTTCTTATAGGACCAGTTCAAAGAAAGGAATTCTTAAATATGCATAGCACACAAAGTCAGAGATTCAGGATATGTAGAGATGTAATAAATTGAAATCTAACCTCTTCATTGTACAGATGAAAAAAAATCAAGTCTTGACATTGGATGGACATAACCGAGATTGTAAATAGTTACTAGCAGAGTCAGGATTAGAACTCAGGTCTTTTAGCTGCTAATGTAATGGCTTTCCCCAATATCATGTTGCCCCAAGTCCTGGTAGTAGATCCACACCTTCAAAGCCCATAAAAACACCAAGCAAAGCAAGGCAGAAAGCCAAAAGCACAATCCTACAGGTCAGACATCAAACACTGGGAGAAAGTGTGTAAACAATAAGTGAATTAGAATCTTAAGCCACGTTTCCTTTTCTAAAAAATGGATTATGTCAACTGTACTAAATAATTTTTTTCCTCCTAAATCACTAAACAAAAAAGGGGAATATAGGTTGCTATTTAGTTGGACCCTGAGACATTTTTTAATATCAAATATCATTTGAAATCTTGCTTCACCTGATTTGGGCAATACTTTTTAAGCCATGGACAGAGTAATAATGAGTCTGTTTTGTCAAAATGTCTGGCTGAGTGCCACGGGAGTTAGAATAAGGTCATGTTTATTCCACTGGACATTTTATTCTTTATCTAGACTCTAAGAAGGCAAAGAACATGATAATGAAGTCCATTGGTGGCCTAAATTGGAAGGCACTGTCAATGTGAATGAGGACTGAAAAATAAAATACAGGAAATACAAGTTTAGACATATGTGCCAGGGAAGATACAGCAAGACTTCACTTCAGAAGAAATCTAACAGTTTGGAACAGAAATGGGTTGCAGAAATTCTAAGGATATGAAAGTCACTGAAAATGATAATGACTAAAAAAGAAAGGGGAATTATACCAGTTTACAAAATGATGTAAGAATACAATATGATGTACAGAAGAAAAATACCCCAAACAAAAAGGTGCAACTATGCACTAATATACATTTTACATTATATTACATATATCTTCCATCTTGAGACCTATAAATAAAAAGATCTCTGTTATTATATTGTAAATATAAATATTTTTGGTGTGGAATTGGAGATGGTACCAGAATAACCAACTAAAGGGATAATTTGCATATAAAAGGGACTGTGGGTACAATGTGAAGGTGTTGGGAGTATCCTCAGAATTCCATTTAAAGACAAAAGAGGAAGAGTTCAAAAAGAGAGAAGGAAATTGCCATTTCTGCCTTCTGTTGTCTACTATACTTTTCTCTCTGCTGCTTCATCTAGAAAAAACAAACAGATTTTTTTTTTTCTTAATAAATCCTTGCTAATTTCTAAGCCTAGAAAAGAGCAGCCAGGCCACAGCTACAACCCATGGCCACGTCATCAAGGTGAGGCTCCCTTCATAAACCTATGAGCATTCTTATGTCTAAGGGACCAGAGCCAATGCTGGTCAATTTTTATCATCTTCCCATATTTTTGAAATTTGTAGGGTTAGAATTCTCTCTAAGTATCTTAATCAGAGCATATAGCATTCTGTTCCATACTATATAAGTAATGACATGATGAAATTCAGCACATGCGATTGCTATGTAGTAAGATTCTTCCAGAAATCATATGCCATTGGACCAGAGATGGACTCTCCCTGTATAATTGGATAGAATAACTGAGGTCCCCTTTTCAGCAGATACTTTGACAGTGGTTCCCCTTATGCACAGGAAATGTGTTCTGGGACCCCCAGTGGATGCCAGAAGCTGCAGATAGTACCAAACTCTATATATACTATGATTTTCCTATACATACATACCTATAATAATTTAATTTATAAATTAGGCACAGTAAGATATGAACAACAATGACTAATAATAAAATAGAATGGTTACAAAAATATACTATAATAAATGTTATGTGAATATGGCCTGTAATTAAAATATCTTATGATGTACTTACTCTTCTTCTGGTGATGATATGAGATGATAAAATGCCTATGTGATGAGATGAAGACAGGTGAATGACATAGCCATTGTGATATAACATTAGACTACTATTGACCTTCTGACACATCGATGAGGAGATGTTCAGATATGTGAGGTTCATCTGCTTTTGGACTGTAGTTAACTGCAGGTAACTGAAACCTTGGAAAGCAAAACTGCAGATAAGGGGGGCTCTATCTTATCTCATGGTAGTAGGAATCCATTAAAGATTGCAAGAGTTATTTAAATTAAAGGCTGACTTACCCAGAAATGTTAAAGGACCTCAAAACACAAATTCTCTCTGAGCCATAGGTAAGTAGCATTTTAATTATTCTGCAGAAGTATAATAGAACTGATAAGCAATGTATGATAAGGGAACAGAATTATAAGGGAAAAAAGCATGGTTTTTAGTAAACATCCATCTAGCTTCCAGTTTTAAGAGGATGATACACCTTATAATGAAGTAGTAGTCATTATTAACCAGCCAGGACTCCTGAGAGCTTAAAAGCAACAACTTTAGGGGCACCTGGGTGGCTCAGGCGGTTAAATGTCCGACTTTGGCTCAGGTCATGATCTTGCGGTTGGTGGGTTTGAGCCCCACATCAGGCTCTGTGCTGACAGCCTGGAGCCTGCTTCGGATTTTGTGTCTCCCTCTCTCTCTGCCCCTCCCCTGTTTGTGTGCATTCTCTCTCTCTCTCTCTCTCTCGCTCTCTCTCTCTGTCTCTCTTTCTCTCTCAAAAATAAATAAACCTTAAAAAAAATTTTTTTAAAGCAATGACTTTAGATTATCTTCCAAGGGATGATTTTCCCTTTCAGTATTGTGAAACTCTGGCTGTTTAAAAATTTCAGATGTGGGGCGCCTGGGTGGCGCAGTCGGTTAAGCGTCCGACTTCAGCCAGGTCACGATCTCGCGGTCCGTGAGTTCAAGCCCCGCGTCAGGCTCTGGGCTGATGGCTCAGAGCCTGGAGCCTGCTTCCGATTCTGTGTCTCCCTCTCTCTCTGCCCCTCCCCCGTTCATGCTCTGTCTCTCTCTGTCCCAAAAATAAATAAACGTTGAAAAAAAAATTTTTTTAAATTTCAGATGTAACATAGCCATCGAGAGTACTTTGCTCTTCTTCAACTGGCACATATGCTGTTTGTGATCATTTTCTTAGACTAGCACACTATTTTGATAGAGGGCACTGTATCAGCATTAAATTACCTCATTATATCCTTTCATGAACAAATCCAGGGAATCCTAAACCACATCTTCTTTCCTTTGCCTACTCAGTTCTGTGTAAAAAAGACTTAACTTATAAAGAAACTCAATGAAAGGCCATAACTCTTCAGATTTATAAACAACAATATTATATGTGCTGTAAGAGCAGTAAAAGGGGCATCAATGTCTGTAAAGGTATAGTGGTGATTATAAGGAATTTATTAGATGCATCAGATAAAAGCCATTATTGAAAGAATTGTTTTTATGTTCAAGGACCTTCAAATAAGTGCTTTATGGTTGAGGGAAACCTGTTTCTGATTCAACTAATATTCATGGGATTTATTAATGGGTACCTGCTACATGGGCCAGGCATTATTTATTTCATTTCAGTCTTACTAAATGCTAAGAATTGTGCTTATGCCAGGGATACAAAGACAAATAAAACATAATCACCACTTTCAAGAGGCTCACAGTCTAATAGGGGAGATTTGTAAGTAGATAGTTAAATTCAGTGTAACAATGTGGTAAGTGTAATGAAAGAGGGAAGCATGGAGGACTATGGAAGCACACAAGAAGGGTTAGACAAGGTTTTCTGCAGGCAGTGACATTTGAAACAAGTCTTAAAGTAGGGTGAAAGGAAGAAGAAACAGCTTGAGCTAGGTCCAAGGGCTTAGAAACAATGCTTTAGTAGTACCAGAGAACAGAGTAGGATGTGGGAGGTTGGGGAAAATGATGGCTGAAGAGTCAAGCAGACTCCAGATCATGCAAGGCCGTGTTAAGGAGTTTTCCTAGAAGATAGATGGTGGGATATTTTGTTCCTAGTAGGAGAATTTTGTGGGGAAAAAAGTTTGGAAAACATTGGATCAAAAGGCTTCTTTAACATAGAGTCTGTGGGAAACTTAACTGTACTAATATGCGTTGTGACTCTCCAGGGACATACTATACAGTTTTCTGACTATGAAATACTTATGAAAGATCATCTTTTGGGACTAGAGTTCTGAGAAGCACACTTGGAAAGTAATGCATAAATCTTTGCATTACTAAGGTATTTAATAAAACCACTAAGGTATTTAAATAAATCAGTGCTATGGACAGGTTTGCATTTTAGAACACACCGGTAGGGGCGCCTGGGTGGCGCAGTTGGTTAAGCATCCGACTTCAGCCAGGTCACGATCTTGCGGTCCGTGAGTTCGAGCCCCGCGTCGGGCTCTGGGCTCATGGCTCAGAGCCTGGAGCCTGTTTCCGATTCTGTGTCTCCCTCTCTCTCTGTCCCTCCCCCGTTCATGCTCTGTCTCTCTGTCCCAGAAGTGAATAAACGTTGAAAAAAAAAAATTAAAAAAAAAAAAAAAAAAAAAAAAAAGAACACACCGGTAGCATTTCAGAACTCTCCAGCAGGAGTGTAGGAGATAGTTGTGGAGGGGCAAAATTCATGGCAGAGAGGCCCGTTAGGAGACCACTTTTGCACAGAGCAAAAATGAGGACCTGCACTTAGGAGTAGAAGGAAGAAAAGAATTTAAAAAAAAATGTTTAAGAGATTGACAGAGTTTAATCATTGATTGAATGCAGGGAGAGTGAGGGATAGGAAATTCAAAGTTTCTAACACGGGTGGTCAGGTGGATTGGGTACCAACAATTGAGTAAGAGGAGGCATAAGTTCAGGAAAGAGACAATGAGTTTAGTTTAGGAAATCTATGTCACATGTAGGGGGACATTTTATGAGATAGTTGGATGCGAGTATGTGATAATTAGATATTTCTGTTAAGTACTCAGATTTGGTAGTTCACAGTATATAGGTGTAGTTAAAATGATGACAATATTAAATATCACTCAGAAAGAGCAAGTTGAATTAGAAGAAATGTGGACCAAGTACAGAAACCAGGGAAATTGCAAGAAAAGTGTCTATACACACAACAATTTCAAAACCTGAAACAGCTCAAACCATAGACACAGGCTGCTATTTAAAAACACCAACAACACAGTATTAGATCTATTTTAGTGATCATTTTGGATCTATATTAAGTTCATGTCTTTCTTTACTCAGACTTTATATTTGTCTATGTCAAGTATTTTAATAAGCATTCTCCACTCCCAATTAAATTACCAGAATTTTTTTTTTTAACTTTGAAGTGCTTTCTTTCTTTTGGTTGCTCTTTAAAACAGATTTGGCAGCAAATAGAGATGTGAACTGAGGCCATCGTATTTAAACCTGTGGTTTTGCAGATTGCTAGTGGTGGCTCCAAAATTTCTACATAGGAAGGGCTTGGGCTGATTGAAAGAAGGTGCTAACGTTTATATAAGAAATGTTTTTACTAAAATTGAATGTTTCTTTGCAGAGAATGGGGCTGATGAAAATTATGCATGGGGTGGAGGGAGCTAAATGTTCTGTAGAGTCTCCACTTGGTTCCATGATGCTGTTTCACATAATTAAATATGTAGTAATTAATATTTCCAGCTGATATCGAAACTAACCCTTTAAGTCGCTAATAATATTTGTCATTCCAGCTGATAGTGAAACTAGCCCTCTAAGTACTTAATAATATGTCAATCTGAAAAACATCTCCTGCAACTAAATTGTGCTAAGTCACATTTTCATCAGATACCCTAATATATATTGTTTACCTAACATATTACCTAATATAGATTGTTGATTAAATTACCTATTAACAGTCTATTCTTCAGTACACTGAGGTTGTTTGTTTGTTTGTTTTAAGCAATGTGGTAGAACTTTAAAATACAATCACCCATGACAAAACACAGCTTTTTTTTTTAAGTTAATTTATTTATTTTGAGAAAGAGAATGCAAGGCAGGGGCAGAGAGAGAGGGAGAGAGAGAATCCCAAGCAGACAGTGCAGAGCCTGATGCAGAGTCAAACTCACCAACCCATGAGGTCATGACCTGAGCTGAAACCAAAAGTCAAATACTTAACCAACTGAACCACCCAGGTGCCCCAAAACACAGCTTTTCTTAGTATCTACCACTGTTAGCTCTCAGTCTTTATATTGTACATACTAAAATTTTTACATAATCATCTATAATCCTTTGCAGAAATAGAGTATAAATAAAAATGAGTAAATAAGTATATGCAGCATTATACCTATTGTGATAAATTATATATAAGATAAATTATATATCCCATTCACTCTTATGTTGTAAATGACATACTTTGGTGTTTGTGTTGCAAATTTAATGTTATATGAATGTGAAGGAGTATTAAGGAACACAAAACAAACTTTAAAAAAAATTGCGAAATATTCTGTGTGTGTATTAATAAACAGTAATTTCATGGATTGTACTTCGTTGATTTGAAGAATTAAAGCAGTTAGCTTCCCTGGCACAGAGTTTTCTTCCCAGGAGTCATTTAAGCATTACAAAATCTGTCATGTAGTTATAACATTGGAAAAAGCATAGACAGTATCGCTATTATACATGCCTGGTCCAAATATAGCTTTGCAGTACGCAGTTTTGCCTGGAATCCTTGCAATGGGTTCTATTAAGTTGAAGCTTAATAAAATCAAGGTGGTTTTCAGTGCCCATTTTCATGATCAAAACAATGTTTATTGTGATGTTCTGAAAATGGTCAATGCATGGCTGCTTTTTTAGCACAAGAGATAATGTTTGGTTAAAGAATATAACTATGGCAATAATTACTTTTTCCAAAGGCTAGTTTCATTCAAAGAATGCCAAAGAAAGGGCATTGTATAGCAATAGAGTCTCCAAATTTAGAGCAGAAATAGTAAATTTCATCTCGTGGGACCTCAAAGCTGGTGCTTAAGTTTTGTTTTATTTATGAAGAAGAAAGCATATAATAAAAACAGGAAATATCAGATTGGAAGAAAAGATATTCCTTAGCTTATTCTTTGTGGTAAGAAATTGGAAGTTAGGCAGTGAAGGTGAGATTTTAATCTGGGGAAGGACACAAACATCAAAATCCAAGAAGCACAAAGAATTCCCATTAGATTCAACAAAAACCAACCATCAACAAGCCATATCATAGTCAAATTCACCAAATACACAGACAAGAATTATGAAAGCAGCAAGGGGGGGCGGGGTGGGGAAAGTCCTTAACTTATAAGGGAAGACAGATCAGGTTCGCAGCAGACCTATCCACAGAATCTTGGCAGGACAGAAAGGAGTGACAGGATGTATTCAACCTGCTAAATCAGAAAAATATGCAGCCGAGAATTCTTTATCCAGCAAGTCTGTCATTCAAAATAGGAGAGATAGGGGCGCCTGGGTGGCTCAGTCGGTTGGGTGTCCGACTTCGGCTCAGGTCATGATCTCACAGTCCATGAGTTCGAGCCCCACATCGGGCTCTGTGCTAACAGCTCAGAGCCTGGAGCCTGCTTCACATTCTGTGTCTCCCTCTCTCTCTGTCCCTTCCCTGCTCATGCTCTGTCTCTGTCTCAAAAATAAATAAACATTAAAAAAAATTTTTAAAAAAAAAGGAGAGATAAAGAGTTTCCCAGACAAACAAAAACTAAAGGCGTTCATCACCACTAAACTAGTCCTGCAAGAAGAATTTTAAGGCAGACCCTTTAAGTGGAGAAAAGACAAAACAAAAAAGACCAAAAGCAACAAAGACTAGAAAGGACCAGAGAACATCACCAGAAACACCAACTCAACAGGCAACACAATGGCACTAAATTCATATCTTTCAGTACTCACTCTAAATGTCAATGGACTAAACGGTCCAATCAAAAGACATAGGGTATCAGAATGGATAAGGAAACAAAACCTATCTATATGCTACTTACAAGAGACTCATTTTAGACCTAAAGACACCTGCAGACTGAAAGTAAGGGGATGGAGAACCATCTATCATGCTGATGGTTGTCAAAAGAAGGCTGGAGTAGCCATACTTATAACAGACAAACGATTTTAAAATAAAGACTGTAACAAGAGATGAAGAAGGGCATTATATCGTAATTAAGGGGTCTATCCACCAAAAAGATATAACAATTGTAAATATTTATGCCCCCAACATGACAGGACCCAAATATATAAGTCAATTAATCACAAACATAAACTCATTCACATTAATAACATAATAACAGGAGATTTCAACAAGGAAACAATGGCTTTGAATAACACACTGGACCATATGGACTTAACAAATATATTCAGAACATTTCATCCTAACACAGCAGAATACACATTCTTCTCGAGTGCACATGCAGCATTCTCTAGATCACATACTGGGTCACAAATCAGCCTTCAACAAGTACAAAAAGATTGAGATCATACCTTACATATTTTCAGATCACAACACTATGAAACTCGAAATCAACCACAAGAAAAAAATGTGGAAAGACCATGAATACTTGGAGATTAAAGAAAGTCCTACTAAAGAATAAATGGGTTAACCAAGAAATTAAAGAGGAAATTAAAAAGTACACAGAAGCCAATGAAAATGAAAACACAACAGCCCAAAACCTCTGAGATGTAGCAAAGGCAGTCATAACGGGGAACCTAACCTCATCTCAAAGATCTGGAAAAAGAACAGTAAATAAAACCCAGAAACAGCAGAAATGGGAAATAATAAAGATTAGAGCAGAAATCAATGGTATTGAAATAAAAAATAACAGTGGAACAGGTCAATGAAACCAGGAGCTGGTTCTTTGAAAGAATTAACAGAATTGATAAAGCCCTAGCCAGACTGATCAAAAAGAAAAAGGAAAGGACCCAAATAAAATTGTCAGTGAAAGAGGAGAGATCACAATCACCATTGCAGAAATACAGGGGCACCTGGGTGGCTTAGTCAGTTAAGTGTCCAACTTCAGCTCAGATCATGATTTCACAGTTTGTGAGTTTGAGCCCTGCATCAGGCTCTGTGCTGACAACTTGGAACCTGAAGCCTGCTTCGGATTCTGTGTTTCCCTCTCTCTGTCTGCTTGTCCCCTGCTCATGCCCTGTCTCTCTCTGTCTCTCAAAGATAAATAAACGTTAAAAAATTTTTTTAAAAAGAAATACAAACAATAATAAGAGAATATTATGGGCAATGATATGCCAACAAATTGGGCAATCTGGAAGGAATGGACAAATTCCCAGAAACATATAAACTACCGAAACTGAAACAGGAAGAAATAGAAAAATTGAACAGATCCATTACCAGTAAAGAAATTGAATCAGTAATCAAAAATCTCCCAACAAGCAAAAGTCCAGGGCCAGATGGCTTTCCAGGGGAATTCTACCAAACATTTGAAGAACAATTAACACCTAGTCTTTTGAAGCTGTTCCAAAAAATAGAAATGGAAGGAAAACTTCCAAATTCACTCTACGAGTCCAGCATTACCTTGATTCCAAAACCAAAGACCCCACTAAAAAGGAGAACTATAGACCAATTTCCCTGATGAACATGGATGCAAAAATTTTCAACAAAATACTAGCAAACCAGATCCAACAATACATTGAAAGAATTATTCACCATGATCAAGTGGGATTTATTCCTGGGCTGCAGGGCTAGTTCAATATCTGCAAATCAATCAATGTGATGCATCACATTAATGAAAGAAAGGATAAGAACCACATTATCCTCTCAAGTGTGAAAAAGCATTTGACAAAATACAACATCCTTTCTTGATAAAAACCCTCAAGAAGGTAGAGACAGACGGACCATACCCCAAAATCATAAAGGCCAAATATGAAAGACCCACCACTAATATCTTCCTCAATAGGGAAAAACTGAGAGATAAGGTCAGGAACACGACAAGGATGTGCACTCTCACTACTGTTATTCAACATAGTGTTGGAGGTCCTAGCCTCAGCAATCAGACAACACAAAGAAATAAAATGCATACAAATCAGCAGGAGGAAGTTAAACTTTCACTCTTTGCAGATGACATGATACTCTAATGTGGAAAACATTAAAGACTCCACTAAAAAACTGCCAGAACTGATACACAAATTCAGCAAAGTTGCAGTTGCAATGTACAGAAATCAGTTGCATTTATATATACCAATAATGAAACATCAGAAAGATAAATCAAGGAATTGATCCCATTTGCAATTGCATCAAAAACCATAAAATACTTAGGAATAAACCTAACCAAAAGGTGAAAAATCTATACAGTGAAAATCATAGAAAGCTTATGAAAGAAATTGAAGAAGACACCAAAAAATGGAAAAACATTCCATGATTATGGATTGGAAGAACAAATACTGTTAAAATGTCGATACTACCCAAGGCGATCTACATATTCAATGCAATCTGTATCAAAATGACACCAGCATTCTTTACAGAGCTAGAACAAACAATCCTAAAATTTGTATGGAACCAGAAAAGACCCCAAATAGCCAAAGCAATCATGAAAGAGAAAACCAAAGCTGGAGGCCTCACAATTCCAGACTTCAAACTGTATTACAAAGCTTTAATCATCAAGACAGTGTGGTATTGGCACAAGAACAGACACTTGATCAATGGAACAGAATAGAGAACCCAGAAATGGACCCACAAACATTATGTCCAACTAATCTTTGAGAAAGCAAGAAAGAATATCCAATGGATTAAAGACAGTCTCTTCAGCAAGTGGTGCTGGGAAAACTGGACAGTGAAATGCAGAAGAATGAACCTGGACCACTTTCTTACACCATACACAAAAATAAACTCAAAACAGACAAAAGACCTAAACATAAGACAGGAGGCCATCAAAATCCTAGAGGAGAAAACAGGCAAAAACCTCTTTGACCTCAGCTTCAGCAACTTCTTATTTGACATGTCTCCAGAGGCAAGGGAAACAAAAACAAAAATGAACTGTTGGGACCTCATCAAATAAAAAGCTTCTGCACAGCTAAGGAAACAATCAGCAAAACTAAAAGCCAACTGACAGAATGGGAGAAGACATTTGCAAATGACATATCAGATAAAGGGTTAGTTTCCAAAATCTATGAAGAACTTCATAAACACAACACCAAAAACAAATAATCCAGTGAAGAAATGGGCAGAAGACATGAATAGACACTTTTTCAAAGAAGACATCCAGATGGCCAACAGACATGAAAAGGTGCTCAATATCGTTCAACATCAGGGAAATACAAATCAAAACCACAATGAGATATCACCTCGCACCTGCCAGAATGGCTAAAATTAACATTCACTCAGGCAACAACAAATATTCATGAGGATGTGGAGAAAGAGGAACTCTTTTACACTGCTGGTGGGAATGCAAACTGGTGCAGCCACTCTGGAAAACAGTATGGAGGTTCCTCAAAAAATTAAAAATAGAACCTACCCTACAACCCAGCAATGACATTACATTACTTATCCAAAGGATACAGGAGTGCTGATTCAAAGGGGCGCATGCACCCCAATGTTTATAACAGCACTGTTGGCAATAGCCTAAGTATGGAAAGAGCCCAAATATTTATTGACTGATGAACGGATAAAGAAGAAGTTGTATATATATATACAATGGAATATTACTCTGCAATCGAAAAGAATGAAATCTTGCCATTTGTAACAACGTGGATGGAACTAGAGGATATTATGCTAAGCGAAATAAGTTAGAGAAAGACAAATATCATATGGTTTCACTTGTGTGGAATTTAAGATACAAAACAGATGAACATAAGGGATGGGAAGTAAAAATAAGATAAAAACAGAGGGAGACAAACCACAACAGACACTTAAATACAGAGAACAAACTGAGGTTGCTGGTGGGGTGTTGGGTGGGGGGAAGAACCAAAGGGGTGAGAGAAAATAAGGAAGACACTTGTTGGGATGAGCATTGGGTGTTATATGTAAGTGATGAATCACTAAATTCTATTCCTGAAATTATTCTTACAGTGTATGTTAACTAACTTGGATTTAAATTTTAAAAAAAATAAATTAATTAAAAGACTAAGGAAAATATACTTGAAAGTCAAAGAATAGCAAAATAATGTTAATAGGGAAAGGAATTTAAAAAATTCATTCAGATATATGTAATAATTTTCTTATGGGTCCTCATTCATCACAGACATAGGTTTTATTTATGTCATCTTATGAAAACCAGATCACATGAATGACCAAGAAATCCAGGCAGATGTTTGTGAAACAATTCTGTTAGATTTTCTGTCTTTAAATATGTGCTTTTACTTAATCCATTCTCTGTAGTATATGGTTAATCCACAGTAAATTATAGATTCAGTGTTGGCTGGTTCAATGTTAAGGGTAACATTTATATACCTGTGTTATTTCTAGTCATATTTTCAATTTTAAGTAATGGCTGTTTTGGTTAATGTGGTTACGTTCCTATTTTTAAATAATTATATGTACATATACAATATGTGTTATTTATATTTTATATAAATAATGTTTATATTCATAATTATTATTTGCTCTCATTATAAAAGGGATTATATACTGTTACCTTTCAAATTGTTAGTTAGCCTGATTTTACATATAAACACAGACTACTATGTTAATATCTGAAAGCCTAGGAATGTTCTTCCATCTCTTTTATCTTCTCCTGTTCTCTCTGTAGCCATCACTTCCAGCCACTATTCTCAGTCCATACTACGTCTCCCTGTTCCTGCTAAATCGGGTTGAAATGGCCTTGCCTAGGGAATTGTGAATTCAAACATAGTAAAATCTCGATTTGGCAACAGCTGTAAACAATATTTTCATTAAAAAAATAAACATTTTCTTAAGAATCTAATTTAGAACAACAGTCTTGAGAATTAACATTGAGCACACAGGGCATGTACAAGATGATCCATGGGGTATATGATAAACTACTGGTGCTTCTGTTTCTATTTATGTTTCCTTATTCTCTTAAAAATGTAACCTTTTCATGCTTTACAATGTAAACATAATATGTTAATCTAGTAGAATTGAATGAATAGAATGAACCAGTGATTTTTTTTTTTTAACTGCTGGGGTATAAGAACAAAGAAATTTAAAAATCAGAAATATAGGGGCCCCTGGGTGGCTCAGTCGGTTAAGCGGCCGACTTCGGCTCAGGTCATGATCTCGCGGTCCGTGAGTTCGAGCCCCGCATCGGGCTCTGTGCTGACAGCTCAGAGTCTGGAGCCTGTTTCAGATTCTGTGTCTCCCTCTCTCTGACCCTCCCCCATTCATGCTCTGTCTCTCTCTGTCTCAAAAATAAATATATGTTAAATAAATAAATAAATAAATAAATAAATAAATAAATAAATATCAGAAATGTAAAGAATAAGAACATTTGCAAAAAAAAAAAGAACATTTGCTTAGTAGTCTGATAGACTTAGATTTGATTGTTACCTCTTACATTTACTAGCTATTTGATCTTACGCAGGTTACAGAATCTCTCTATGCCTCAGTGTCCTTATCTATGGAATAGTAATAATCATATAATACTTACCTTATAAGGTCTCTTGAAGAGTAAATTAAATGATGAATGTAAAGCACTTAGTGCATAGTATATAAGCAACAATGTTAGATGCTTGCGTGACTGGAAAAGGTCACAGGGAAGGTCATGTGGAAAGCTATGGAATAATAGACCTAAACTCAAGGTTTTCTTTCACTGAGACATGAATTTGAATTTTATTATGGTCTGAGAAGTTTCAAATCACGCATTAGCATTCAGACAAATCTGTTCATATTTTATTTAAAATTTTTAAGTTCATTTATTTTGAGAGAGAGAGAGAGAGAGCACAAGCAGGGAGCGGCAGATAGAGAGGGAGAGAGAGAGAGAGAGAGAGGGAGGGAGGGAGGGAGAGAGAGAGAGAGAGAGAGAGAGAGAGAGAGAATCCCAAGCAGGCTCTGCACCTCCACGCTGAGCTTGATGCAGGGCTCAATCTCATGACCATGAGTGAGATCACAACCTGAACCAAAATCAAGAGTCAGATGCTTAACCAACCAAGCCACCCAGATACCCTAAATCTGTTCATATTTCAAAGAACATAGACTACAAAATCACTTTTCTGAAACAAGTGAACCAGCACAGGATGACCTGAGTTATACACAATGTTAGTTTTAGTCCCATCAAAAATATATATTTATTCACACAATACAGATAGAAATTGAATGCCTAAAGTACATAAGTCTTGGATTCCTGAGGGTAACAGTGTTCTTTTCATATTTTTCACATATGAAGTTTGTTAATTTTCAATATTATTGCAAAACTCATCCCATTAAAGAGAAATTTTTTAAAGTAATCTCTAGGTTTGATGTGGGGTTTGAACTCAAGACCCCAAAATCAAGAGTCACATGTTTTACTGACTGAGCCAGCCAAGCACCCTGAGAGAATTTTTGTTATTTGTAAAGAGGTAAAATAATGTAAGTGACAACCATTACCCATTCAAAAATTATTGTGCATCAAATTTGTGTGTGTGTGTGTGTGTATGTGTGTATAAAATGAGCAAAAGCTCATTAATAGTAAATATTGGAATTTTGCAAAACATCCAAAAAATCTGATCTATTGATAACTTGCTCCAGAATTATAGAATAAACAATGAGAATTTAAAAAATCAGTGAGAAAATAAGTTTTGATTCTCAGAAGTGTAGTATTCTTACCTCATTGAGATTTGGAAGTTATCTTCAGTCTTTTAAATGTAATTTTAAAAACAATTTTTTTAATGTTTATTTATTTTTGAGACAGAGGAAGACAGACCATGAGTGGGGGAGGGGCAGAGAGAGAGGGAGACACAGAATCTGAAACAGGCTCCAGGCTCTGAGCTGTCAGCACAGAGCCCGATGCGGGGCTCGAACCCATGAACCGTGAGATCATGACCTGAGCCAAAGTCGGATGCCCAACCAACTGAGCAACCCAGGAGCCCCTGTCTTCAGTCTTTTATAATAGTACAGAGTCATTTCCCCCCAAAGCTTTGATGAATATTAAAACACATTTTTAAAGGTTTGTTTTGTTTTGTTTTTCATTTTAGGTTGTGTTGACCCAATCAGAGAAACCTTTGATTCAGAGACACCTCATGAACCTGAGTGGCAGGATGCCTGGATAGTAGTTTTGTTCTGTGCTCGTTATGGAATTCCAAGAGGAAAGGATGAAATGAAAAGGCAGAACACGGAGTCTGAATACTTACAATTGACCTGACATAAGACTTTCATCTAAGTCAATATGTGGCTTTAGCAGAAATTTTTCTTAAAGAAATAGATAATGAAGAATCAGATTCAACAAAATATTCATAAAGGGCTCAACATGGTCAACAAAAGTGTTTTAAGCACCTATTATGTACAAAACTTTGCAAAATTCTGGGAGTGAGGTTGGGAGAAATGAAAAATAATAAGATATGCAGATGAGTAAGACATTGTCTTTCACCCCAAGGAACTTCCACACTGGTGAAGGAGATACACTTGTACAAGGTAGGCATAGAAAATATTTTTAAAAACTGGGATAGTAGAAAGAAGACTTCTGGGGTTGGATCTTCGGCTTGGACTCAAAATAAGTTTCTCTTATTTACTGGTCTAGACTAAGTTGCCACAAGACAGAACACCACGTTACATTTGAATTCTAAGTAAACAAGTTTTTAATTGTCAGTATACTGTATTACATGGGACATACACTAAAAAATTACTTTGTAAAAAAATCTGAAATTCAAATTGAATAGGGTATCCTGTATTTTTATTTGCTATATCTGGCAACCCAATCTTAGGCAATGTGCTCATTATTTATAGTTTGCCAAATCCATCCATCCTTTTCTGCTGTGTCCCTCCTGGAAGCTGACTCCTATGATCTCAATTTCCTTTGCTCCCTTACCAGTTGGCTTCTTGTTGAATTCAGTCATTGGGAGGGACTGGAAGGAGAGGAGACAGTAAGAGGAGAGAGATTAAGTTTTCTTCCTTGCCTCTTCCATACCTTAGCAAAGCATCATTGGTGATGGCAGTAGTCTTCTATAACTACAAGTTATGCCTGACAGTTCCTCCTCCATGACGTCAGCTTTCCTGAGACTCTGGTCACATTTTCCCCTCCCATTGCTCCCTCAGTGTTAGGAATAGCAAAAACTTCCCTTTGCTGCTAACCTCTGGGTGCTTCAGCATCCCTTTTGGTTTTTCTAACTTTGCCCATTTCTTTGTAGGTAGTCTATTATTTAAAACCACTGAATTAAATTCTGTTTCCTTCCTGGACCCTGGTTGATAAAGCAAGTCTCTTCAGCTTCTTTGAGCTTTATCTTTTTAGCTTGTAAAATGAAGAAAATAATACCTCCCTCAAACATTTTTTTGTACATTTTTGATTATATATATGGATATCTTGGTGGGGGCTCTAAAATTTGAGTTTATATTTAGCACACTATATTAATAAGTCTTTCCAGTTGTGGTATGGCAGAGTAGTGCCTATTGAATCAAATTTCCTGTAGATAACAACTATAAACTGATCAAATATTAACATCAGCTCTCTGAAGGAATTGGGTAATGACCCAAAGCAGGCAAGTACTGTTGCAGAGTTGATAACTGATTGAAGAGAACAACACTGGGTGAGTTTCTCATTTTTATAGCTTTTGGACTGAGGATATAAACCAGTGTGCACCAGAAGGGAAGCTAAAATTCCAATAGTCTTACTGAAGAACCATAGGACAGAGTTTAGGGCAACTATATAGCCACTAGAAAATGAGGGGAGACATCCAAGAAAGGAGAGTTCTAGAAAGAAGGAGTTCCAAATTATATTAATTACAAATTTCTGGCTTACCCTTGAATCATACCTATGTTGGGCAGACTCACACAGGCCAACTAAAACTAAAAGAACAGTACTGAGATTTAAGCTGCCACGTATTTCAGGAAAGTTGGCAGCTTGAGTCCCACTATTTTAAGTGTCTATTAAAACAATGAACACTTTTCAGAGAAATATAACAGAATCTAAAGTCTACAATACATCATTCACAGTGTCTAAAATATAGCCCATAATTACTTGATGAAGAAACAGAAAACATGAACAATTTTAAAGGGAAAAGACAATTATCAGAGCTTGACCTCTAAGAAAACACAGATGTTAGAAGTATCAGACACAGATTTCAAAACCGCTATTATAACTATGCTTAAGGATATAAAGAAAATATGCTCACAACATATGAAAAGATAAGAAATCTCAGCAAGAAAACAGAAACTATAAAAAATAAAAATTCTAGAACTGAAAAACACAATATATACTTAAAAATATCCACTGAATGGGATTAGAACAGAATGAATATGATGGAAGAAAGAATTAATGAACAAATCAATAGAAATTATAAAACTTAAAGAACAGAAAGGAAAGATTGAAAAAAATTTAACAGTTTCAAAGGGCCTGAGGAACAATATCAAAAGGTCTAAACGAACATTGTATAACTGGAATCCCAGAAGAGAAGAGATAAAATGAATAAAATAAGATATTTGAAAAAATAATGGCTGAAATGTTCTTAATTTGATATAAGAAATTTATAGCATCAAAAATCTCAGAAAGCCTCAAGCAAGATCAGTCCACAGAAAAGTCACACCCAGTCATATCATAGTGAAACCCAAGATGAATAGAAAATTTTGAGAAAAATGACACATTGTATACAGAGGAACAATTCAAATGTTCAAATGAATTCAAACAATTTAAACCTCATCAGTAATAACAAAGTTAGAAAACAGAACAATGTCTTCAAACTGCTAAAAAAAAAAAAAACAAAATCCAGAATTCTATACTCAGCAAAATATATCTTTCAAAAATGAAGACAAAATAAGCACATTTTCGCATAAAAGAAAACCGAAAAAAGTCATTGCCAACAAACCTGAACTGCAAGAAGTGTAAAAGCAAGTTCTTCAGGTAGATGGAAAAGGATAACAGATGGAAATTTAGGTCTTTAGGAAAGAATGACGAGCATTTCAAGTGGTAAATATGTGGGTAAATAAGTATTTCCTAGCAATTTTCTAGCAGTGACATGAAAATAATTTTTTCTTGATATAGTGTCACTTTACAATAATGTATATAAATACACATGAAATAGTAATAGATCAGAAGTTTCATTGGAGACACCAAGACACAATAGAGGCCACCTCCAAAGAGGTATGGTAATCCAGATGCAGATTTTTCAAAGGAAATAGTCAAGAATATGTTAGATGATTCACCCATGTTAAAAGTATAAAAAGTTTGGATTTTTGGAAGTTTGAAAAGTTTTTGAGGATGATTAACTGAGAGATAACTATGTTGTGATGTTATTGTCAACTTTTACCATCCAAAGGGGTTGGAGTAGGGAACCTGACACTTAAGTCTAATGAAAGGGACCTCAATGGTACCAACCATTTGGTTAGCTTGATATGTCTACCCCATGATTGAAGGGCACAAGTAGGTTTATTTTATTTATTTTTTGTTTGCTAGTTCAGGTTTATTGAGATATACATAGAGTAAAATGCACCTTTTTTAGGAATACAGTCGTATGAGCTCTGACAAATGTATACAGTCATGTAAATAACACCACATCATTATCCCCAAAAGTTCTCTTTTGTAACCAAGTTCCTCATACTCTCAAGCCACTAACAAACACTGATTTGATTTTTGTCCCTTTAATATTGCTTTTTGAGAGTGTCATATTAACACAATCATATAGTATATAGCTTTTTGTGTCTGCCTTCTTTCAATTATTATATTGCTTTTGAGATTCGTTTGTGTTGTTGCAATTATCAGTTTTATGGATGAATTTTTCCCAATCACCAGTTGATGATTTGGGGGTGGTTCCCCAATTTTTGGCAATTATAAATAAAGCAGTTTTAAGAATTTGCATACAGGCCTTTGTGTGAACATGTCTTCATTTCTCTTGGTCTAGGAGTGGGTTTTCTGGGGCAATATGTTAAGTATATGTTTAACGTCATTAGATTGTAAGATGGGTTAGTCAACAGCTTTAGCAGCAGAATGAAGGAGTGCTGTCTGCTCTCCCAGAGCACGCTGGGTAAGGAATAGATAAGTGCTTACTAAAAGTCAGATAAACTTTGTGTCATTTATTACTGCCAAAACAAAACCAAATGCAAAAAACAGCCCAAAATATAGGAGCTTAGAAACAAAAAGCAGTAATTTATTTGCTTATAATTCTGCAATTTGGGCATGGCTTATGGCGGGCTTGTCTCTGTCGTGTTGGCTGGACTATCTCTGCTCTGGTTTACTGGAGAATCTGAAAATGTCTTCACTCCCATATCTGGTGCCTCCGCTGACATGACTGGATTACCTGGGGTCTGGCAGAGCCTCTCTCTCTCTCTAGCAGAGTAATTGGGCTAATTTACATGATGATTCAGACTTCAAAAGTGTAAAAATGGAAGCTGTAAGATCTCTTAAAATCTAGGCCTGGAAGTCACACAGCATCACTTTTGCCTCATTTTATTCAGACCATTCCAGTTTCAAAAGGAAGGAAAATAGACCCCATTTCTTCATGGGAGGAGTGGAAAAGTCACACTGTAAAAGGGGAATGAGATGAGGGGTGAATGTTAAAGCCAGCCTTAAGGGCAATCGCCTCAGGCAACATTGCATCTGTCCTAGATTCTATTCAACAGTACTACTTGGAAGGACCATAACGGTGTCAGAAGGGAAGTGGAGATGTGCTTTAGGATTCTAGGAGCTAAAAGAGATTAATTAACTGCCAGAATAAAATCCATTCACACAGATCAAGGGAACTGAAGTTGAGAGGACTTTCACAGTGTCAGAGACTTCCAAAAAGCCAATAAAAGTACTGCGTGAAAAAAGTCAAAGTTACACATCTTCCATTCCCCAGTCCCAAAGCCACCTTACAACAGTAATCGTCATATATGACCTTTCTTATTCTTTTCATATCTTCTCCCTCCCCACCCCAACTTCAACTCTGTTGGAAACAAAATCAGAAAATCCGAAACCATAATACACTAGGGAAAGAGGAGCAGGGGGGAAAAGGAGGACTTCTCTCACTCTACTGCATATGTTCAAGCAACAGCACGCCCTCTTTGGGAGAGGTAGAAAGATTTTAATGTTAAAACGATTTTGGCATTTTGATTACTATCTATTATTGGTCATTTATAATAATGTGCTCAGACTGTATTTGTCACCTAACATGATTATAGGATTTTACTTAAGTGGCCAGAAAATATATATGGGGACTGCCTGAGCTTTAATCCAAGGATAGGAGAAAAACAACTCACAATAAAAGGCTTAAAAAGAGTAGTGGGAAACAAACAAAAAAAAAGTGTTTTAATACCAGTTATCTTGTTAGGTCTACGATAGGTGAGTTTTCATTATAGTTAAAGAATCATTTAAAGGGTGAAAAATTCAGTGTAACCAGATCTCTGGTATGCCATGACATATGCTGGAATATCCCATCACTAAGCCAACAGTGTAATCATAGGCAAGTCAATCTCTCTGTGCCTTATATTTTTCGTGTGTAAATGAGATCAATAATATCTGCCTTGTTGGGTAGATTAAGTACTTAGAATAGTGTCTGGAAAATATTAGCTGTTCAGCAAATGATAACTGTTCAGCAGTTATCATCATCATCATCATCATCATCATCATTTGCCCTAAATTGTTTTGCTGAATTAAGTTTTTAGCAAGTCTATTTTTTATTTTCCTTTTGTTAGTAGATACTCATCTTTGTGCTTTAAGAAGTAATAATATTTTTATAATGCCTTAAAACGATTAACATAATGCCTGGAATATAGTAACTTCAATAAATGGCTGTTGTTATTATAGTCACTTCAAAGGAACCCCTTGCACCTTTCTCTCTTCCCTTCATGCACAAGCTATATTACATGCTGGCACTCCATTTAATCTCTCTGTATCTCAGTTTCTTCATGTGTAAAATAGGGCTTTTATTGACTTTACCTACTTCACGGGGTCATTATGAGGAATAAGATCATTTTTGTGAAAACACTTATAAAACAATATACAAATATGAATTAGCATTATTGTTTATTGTACGGGTTGCTTTTTTATATTATTTATAAATCTCTTTCCAATGATTTTGAATAATACTCAAAGTTTTTCTGCAAGAAATCAGAGCTGAAATCTCCATTCATATATAAACTGCTTTCCAGAAGTAGGTATGTATTTTCTAGCCCTTACACATCAATGCTGTGATTGCAGGGCATACTGTATTCACTGTGTATACAGTGAATACTTACTATGCATTATGAAAATACAGAAATAGAACATGTGATGCTAGCCTCTGAAAATTTACAAATTTCTATGGGAGATAAACATGCACACATCTCATACTGGACAAAACAAGGTTTGATTACATGCAGAAACTAGTATTATAAGGCATCCTTAGAAATTCAGAGGGAATGCATCATTTTGGCTGACTAATCAGGAACTCTATACAGACTGCAGGATTTGTGTTGGGATTTCAGGTCCCATTAGCCCACCAGTTTTTCTTCTTGTTGGTGCTGAACTACTCTCCTGTCTCACCTGAAATTTTCAATTAGTGTTTCTAGAAGGAGAGACAAGAAACATCTAACATCTGATAACACCTTTATATTTTACCTGGGGAGGTAAGGTTAACGTAGGGGACTATCTCCTACAATTTCTCAGAACAAATTGATTAACTAGCCCAGAGTTAGCTAAGAGCATCCATCCTGCAAGCATGAGATTGTAAGATGGGCACATTTCAGTGGAGGAGCAAAACATGATCACAACCATCTAAGAATAAATAGCTCAACAAGCTTTTATTCTATTTATGTCCAACAGAAGGTGGCTGCTTCCCTAAGATGCCTCCCACCAGATGGTGACTTCTCAGTTCATTTTTAACTACCTGCAAAATCATGGCACATGGCTCTGACCTCATTTCATTTTAGAATTCACCTTTTATTTCAGCACTACATTACTATAGCTTCTGACTTCTATCTGGGCAAAAAAGTTTCTCAAAAGGCAGGAGGTCAATGTCAGGCAAACATATATGCACATAAATGTACTTACTTTTATAAACAACTTACACTTCATAATACATCTGTAATATGGGCAACTGACTTCTTGTTTCAGACTAGGTTCCCTTCTCTATATACATAGTAACAGTTATCTCTTTTGACTCAAGAAATGAAAACTTATTTTAAATTATTCTAAAGAAAACCTAATTATGAAGACATTGGAAGTTCTCTCTATATAATGCATTGTAAAGTCAATCCAATAAATTGGATTATCTATATCAATCCTCATTCCCTAAATTTCCCTTTGTTAGTATTCATTACTGAGAATTGACAGCACAATTCTATACTAAACCTCTAGAATAATCAGGGTAAGGAGTCACTTGGGAGCTTAGCCACCATTTTAATCAATTACTGTGTTTTGCCTGAATTTATGACGACACATTGCCCCCTTAAAATTAGCCAGGAACAGTTAGCAGTTATCTTTTGTCTTCCTTCCTTCCTTCCTTCCTTCTCTCTCTCTCTCTCTCTCTCTCTCTCTCTCTCCCCTCTTTCTTTCAGGTAAGCTCTAGTCCCAACATTGGGTTTGAACTCATGATTCCAAGATTAAGAGTTGAGTGCTCCACCCACTAAGCCAGCCAGTCACCCCAGGAGCAGATATCTTAGAAGTAGGTGCTGCTGGTAGGAAAAGGTATACAGCCAGGCCAGTAGAAGGATCAGGACTTGCTCATCCCTACTATTTGGAAAATAACTCACAATAGGCCAAAGCTGGGCTATTTTGTTATTTTCGTGAATCCAATTTAGCAAATGATGTTTTGGAGAAATGACAGTAATATACTGCTCTGCCATCAAATATAAATTCATCTCAAGTGTTTTCATCTTTGTTTCCTAGGATGAATTGATTATTGTACTGAGTACAATAAATAGGTAACTGGGAAAAAGTGATATGTATATATGAAAAATAATATTAGTTAAAAAGAAATAATGAAAATAGTTATGATACAGTTCCATAACTAACAATAATCACCCTAAACATCATATGGAGAACTTTTTGTTGCTGTATACTTCTTAAAGTTTCAGATTTTATATCATAGGACATTACAGCTATTACTCCCAAAAATGTGAAGTTGGAAAGAACATTTGAGAATAACTAGTCCAGCATCTTAATTTTACATACGGGAGACTAAAGCCCCTAGAGATTAGGTGACTTTCCCAAGAACACAGAGCTGATTTATGGCAGCAGATTATACCAGACATAATCCCACATCTTAGGACTCTAAGTTTTACATTCTTCCCTCTTCCATACTCACCATACAGATAATTGCTGTTATATTAAAAATGAATTCATGCACATAATTAAAATTAGACTAAAAAAGTAGTCATCCATCTTAGACACATATTAAAATTATTTGGAGGGTTGTTAAAACTACCAACACCGGACTGCACCCAAATCAGTTGTATCACAACCTGTGGGGATGGGATCCAGGCATCACTAGTTTTCAAGCCTCCCCAGGTGATTGCAAAGAGCAGCCAAGTTTGAGAATCATTGTACAAAAATAATTATAATAATTATAATGAAAAACAGTTGTCCTTTACCCAATTCTTTCTAATTCCTTCATCTACTTCCTATTGTAGTTCTCAAAGTTTTGGACTAGGACCAGCAGCCTTGTTAGAAGCTTGCTGGAAATGCGTATTCATGGAGTCGGCCCCAACCTACTGAATCAGAATCTGTGAGGATGTGACCCAGTAAACTGGTTCTTATTCATGTTAAAATTTGAGAATCTCTACCCCATAGGCTACCATTTTCAACTATTTTTAGCGATTTCCCTATTTTCCTCCATGTCTGAATATGCTTATAATCCTATTTCTTGCTTTGACAGTTTTCTACTTTATCTATTGACTTTCTGTTATGGACGATCAGGATTTATTTAGTTCTTTGCATTTTTTGTCCTGCCCTCATCCTTCCAGTAGAGGTATATCTATTTTTTTTTTCTAAATCAGTCTGTGTTTACACTATTAATACCATAAAAATGTTTCCTGCAAAGCCTAAATAGACCTATGCTTATATGCCTTTTCTTACATTCTTAATTGTTTTTCCTGAGATTAATAATTGCCTGGTTTGTTTATTGGTTTGTATCTATTCTTATTTTTTGTACATGCTCCACTATATCTGTTAAGCCTACTGATACAATTTTCAAAATATCCAACTATGTGATATTGTGTCCATTCCATTTAGAATCCTCTGCCCCTCAGCCTTCCATCACCCTGCTCTGATCTGGACTGGGTATTCTCAGAACTCTGCTTTTTATCACACTAGATCCAGTCTGCAGGCAAATCTACTGCTTCTACCTTCAACATGTATCCAGAATCTGATCCCCTCTCTTAACCTCCCCTGCTACCATCCTGTTCTAATCACCATTATCTCTCATCTGAATGGCTGAAATTATTTCCTGAATTCTTCCATCCATCCCCCCTCCAACCTATATTCCACATTGTAACCTTTAAACACATAGTTCATGGGTACCTGGATGGCTCAGTCGGTTAAGCGACCAACTTCAGCTCGGGTCATGATCTCACAGTTCGTGGGTTCAAACCCCACATCAGGCTCTGTGCCGATAGCTCAGAGCCTAGAACCTGCTTCAGATTCTGTGTCTCCCTCTCTCTCTGCCCCTCCCTGCCTCATGCTCTATGTCTCTCTCTGTCTCTCAGAGATACATGTTAAAAAAATAAAAATTAAAAATAAAAACATAGTTCAGATCATGTCTCATGTATTTATAGCTAAGTGTAAATAAAGAAAGGAGCTATGTGCTGTTTGGAAAATGTTTGTTACTTTGTATACGTGGGAGGAGAAGGAATGGGTTGGGAGTAGAGGATGGGTAGACAGATTATAGGTGTGAGGATTCCATGTATCTTCTCACTGATTGCCCTGTAGGAGATGGATGTTAAGGGGGGAAGAAACAAACAACCAAATGAAACATGTATACAGTGAATACTTACTATGCATTATGAAAATACAGAAATAGAACATGTGATGCTAGCCTCTGAAAATTTACAAATTTCTATGGGAGATAAACATGCACACATCTCATACTGGACAAAACAAGGTTTGATTACATGCAGAAACTAGTATTATAAGGCATCCTTAGAAATTCAGAGGGAATGCATCATTTTGGCTGACTAATCAGGAACTCTATACAGACTGCAGGATTTGTGTCGGGATTTAAAATATGGGTAATATTTTCATGTGCAAAGACTAGATGAAGAAATTTTAGACTGAGGTAACAGTGACAATAATATATGGAGCAAAGAAGTATAAAACCAATTTAAAAATAATATAGACTAGGACAATTTGATATATTAAAACTATGCCAGGGAGTAGCTGAAAATAAAATGCAAAGGGTAGATAGGTTTTTTTATTGATACTGAGCATTTAGTGAATTGGTTGCCCTTTTTAAAATCAATTTAACTAATCCTTCACATATTGTGGGCAATAATAACAGCTCTCATCTAACCCAAGAAAGTAGACTTTATTATCTCCATTTTATAGATGAAGAAATTTGAGGCCCCAAGGGGTTAAGTAACTTGCTTATGGTCAGAAAACTAGAATGTAGCATAGCTAGTATTTGAACCTACACAATCTCATTCATGAGCCTGTGTTCTTAAGCACTACTTGCACTGGCTTTATTTGCCTATTATATATGTTGCAAAGACTTTTTTCCATTCTTCATTTACCATCTTAACTTTGTGTATGCTATTTTTCACTGTATAGACATTAAAATTTTTTTATATAGTCAAATTTTTAATTTTTTAAAAAAATTTACTCAGTGTTGTTTCATACTAAGAAAGGCTTTGTACGGAGAGTAATAAAAATTCTCCTACTGAGCACAATTATTGTGATGAGCACTGGGCGATGTATGGAATTGGAATTGTTGAATTGTACCCGAAACTCATATAACACTGTTTGTTAACTACACAGCAATTAAAATTTAAAAAATAAAAAATATTCCTCTACTGTATTTTATTCTGAAGTTTTAGCTTTCATTTTTAACTTTATGATAATTAATCTTGAATCTTTTATTGTGTGTGTCTATGGTCTGAGGTAGGGATCTAATTTTATTTTACCCCCAAATGGGTAGCCAATTATTCCAAAGATATGTCCTTTCCTTAATGAGTTGACATGCCACCTTGATATAGATGTTGAGAAATTAGCCATGCTGCTAGACAATACCAATTAGTGTCTTATTCTAATTAAGAATTCTTTTAAAAATGCAACTATGGAACAAATACCAATTAGAAACTCTACAGTATAAATTAGTCAGATAATGTTGGGGTCTTAATACCTAGCTATGATAAAGGTATCCTACAACAGAAATTTTGGCTCTGGAGGTCAAATCTTCCTAGGGAAGATGGTGAAAGAAGAAATTTTTTAAAGCTCATTTCTTTATTTAGAGAGAGAGAGAGAGAGAGCAGGCACAGGGGAGGGATAGTGAGAGAGGGAGAGAAAGAATCCCAAGCAGGATCCATGCCATCAGCCCAGAGCCTGATGAAGGGCTCCTTCCCATGAACTGTGAGATTGTGACCTGAGCCAAAACCATGAGTTGGACACTCAACTGACTGAGCCACCCAGGCACCCTGAAAAGGTTATTTTTAACTTAGGGTATGAGTGGGAGAAACTATTGCCTTCTTCACAATCTGGTCTTTTATAGGCAAAATTCTCACATTTTTGATGACAATAATTGAAGAACATCTGGGACCAACTGAAGTAATGAGGACTTATAACCTGACTGTTTAGTAAGCAAATCTTTTCAAATTTTTCTAATATGCCCCAGCTTTGAACCAATGGGAAAAGCCATCAAGTAAAACAACCATAAGGATAAATAATCCGATGAAGACAATTTCTCTGGAAATATGAACTTAAGATGGGTTCTGGGGGAAAAATGCCAAATCTTTTCATTTCCTCCAGAACAACATCATACATGTATATCAGTGGTCCTTCTGTATAGAGTGTTAGGAAATCTGTATACACATATTGAGTAATTTCCCCCCATTTCACTATGCATGCTCCGAACAGTTAGTGTCCTTACTTGCCTTCACAATGGTTCTGTGTGATCTAACACAGATTCAACCATCTGTCTGTGTTTTCTTCCATTTGCAACATTTGTTCTTCCTGCTGATCTGACTGCTTCTTTTCTCTGCTTTCTGATTCAGACAGAGCAAGCTTTTCCAGAAATGTGCTTGTTAGCCAAAAGTGAGTCTCTTGAACTACAGAAATATAAAATTTGCCCCAACTAGTAACATTTAAGAAACGTGTTGTTTTGTTTTGTTTCTTATGTATATTGCCTGGAAAGCATCCCAAATTTTTGATGACAGATGCTTTTTAACCTGTTGGCAAAATAAAATATATAGAAATCTAAAACCATACTTGGAAGAAATAAAGTTTTCCTTGGATATGGCCCTGAGGATCACTAGTGTCCTGTTTCAGCAAAGTTTCAGCCTTACTTTTTGAGAAGTGCATCTCCAAACATTCTACTGAAATCACTTACTTTCATCTTGAAGGACATTTTTTCATTGTTCCCTCAATGTGTGTCTTTTAGAGGTAAAACCTCTCAGGGTTTTTTTTTTGTTGTTGTTTTTTGGTGTGTTTTTGATAGTGTATTTCATTTTCATTATCAGAAGATCATTTCAATTATATATTATTTCAGTATCCTCTGGCTCCTGTTGTCATTATTAAGAAATCAGCTGCCAGTTTAACTTCCTTGTGCGGAATCTATACTTGCTTTCTAGTTGTTTTTAAGATCTTCTTCCTGTCTTTGTTGTTCTGCAACTTTACAATATGTGTCTATGTGTGGGTTTCTTTTTATTTTACACTGTTTGGGATTTATGTGGCTTCCTGAAAGTGGCAACTGATATTGTTCATCAATTTTAGAAAATTCTTAGCTATTATTTTTCCTTATTTGAATTTGAATGCGTTTCCTTATTTGAATGTCCTCTTTCAGGAATTTTAATTAACCCCTCTCACTCTATACTTCATGTGGATAAAATTCTCATTAGGGTTTTACACCTATTTGTCTCTCTGGGCTGCAATCTGAATTTTTTTTTAGTTCTATAGTCCCATTATTTATTCTAATCAGCTGTATCCAATCTGCTTTTTAATTCTTCGTTGTTTTTTTTTTTTAATTTCTACCCAAAGCCAATTCTGAGATCAATCATATATTTTACTATCAGTGGGGGTCAGGTTTTTTTTTGTTTTTGTTTTTTAAATTTCATTCTTGCCCTGAGATTATAAGACTTGCAGGGTTCCATCTTTATACAGTATGATCTCTGATCTACTAAAGACTATTCCTGCATATTCTTCTGCATAGTAGTTCTAAGCTACCATGACTCATATAGCTGGCTAAGAATTTGAGGCTTCAAAGTTCACATATCTTCCTGATCTTATGTTCTTTGCTCAATCCTGTCTTCAGTGGATTTCCATTACTTTCTTGCAGACACATTCAATAATTTAAAATGAATTTTCTTTAATTTTAGAGAACATTTTTAACTGTTCTGTGTCAGGAGGGTTTTAAGGTTTCTAATCTACCTTATTTCATACTACTGACATTTTTATTTCTCTTCCACTTTTGAAGGATAATTTCACTAGGTACAGAATTCTAGGTTGTTTTTTTTTAAGTTTATTTATTTTTGAGAGAGAGAGAGAGAGACAGAGAGAACAAGCCGGGGGGGGGGGGGGGAGGGGGGCAGGGTGGATGCAGAGAGCGAGGGAGAGATAGAGAATCCCAAGCAGGCTCCACACTGTCAGTGCAGAGCCCATTGCATGACCGGAGCCAAAGTTGGATGCTTAACTGACTGAACCACTTAGGCATCCCTAGGTTGATTTTTCTTTTCTTTCATTGCTTTCAATACACCACTCCACCCTCTTCTTGCTTGCATAGTTTCTAATAAGAAGCTTGCTAAAACTCCTCCATAGGTAAAGTTTTTTTCCCCCCTCTGGCTTCTTTCAAGATTTTCTCTTTGCCTTTGGTATTCTGAAATTTAAATATGAAATGCCTAGGTGTGGGGGGTTTTGATTTTATTTTTGTATCACTACTGCTTACTATTCTCTGAGCTTACTGGATTTGTTGTTTAGTCTCTGTCATTAATTTAGGAAGATTACTGGTTATTATGGCTTTAAATATTTCTCTTGCTCTGTTTTCTCTTTCTTTTTCTGGTGTTATAATTATACATATGTTAGACCTTTTGCTATTGTCTTCAGTTCTTAGATGTTCTATTCTGTTTCTTTTATTCTTTTTATTCTTTGTGTTTCAGTTTGGAAAGTTTCTATGGCCTTTCTTCAAGTTCACTGATTATTTTCCCAGCCATCTGGAGTCCACTGAAGGCATTTTTTATTTCTATTACTGTATTTTTAAAAATTTCTTGTCATTTCTTTTGGTTCTTTCTGAAAGTTCCCGTTTTTCTCCTCATATGACCCATCTTTTCTTGCATGTTGTCTACTTTTTCCATTATAGGTCCTAATATATACTTTAAATTCCCTACCTTATAATTCAAACATCTGTGACATATCTGAGTCTAGTTCTATTTTTTAAAAAATGTTTTAATGTTTATTTATTTCTTTTTGAGAGAGAGACAGAGCATGAGCAGGTGAGGGACAGACAGGAAAGGAGACACAGAATCTAAAGCAGGCTCCAGGCTGTCCACACAAAGCCTGAAAAAGGGGCTCGAACTCACAAACCGTGAAATCATGACCTGAGCCAAAGTTGGACACTTAACTGACTGAGCCACACAGGCACCCCATATGTGAGTCTAGTTTTTGATAGTTGCTTTATCTTTTCAGACTGCATTTTTTCTTGCCTTTTAGCATGCCTTGTAATTTTATGTTAAAAGCCAGGTATGTTGTATTGGGTAATTATAACTGAGGCAGATCTGTCTTTAGAGAGAGATTGTATTTTATTCTGGCTAGGGGATGTGCTGTTTAATGTTTGTTGTAGCTGTAGGTGCCAGAAGATTCAAATTTCTCTAGTGCTCTTGTTTTTTGGTCTCTCCTCTGAGGAGTTATCAGTCTGTTTTGCAACCTTTCAGCTGTAATTCATTATTATTGTTATTATTATTATTATTTTACTAGAGCATTACTGGTATGGTGGCAGAGTGTGTGGGAGGAGGAGCATTTTATAATCATCTAATTGAGTCTTAGTCTTTAGTGGGCCTTTGCCTTGGCAGTTGTGTGACCTTCACAAGTGTTTCTATACCTTCTTCAGTTGAATAGCTTTTACTCCATATTCCCTACTCTCTGGCTACAGTGTTCTCAGTCTATTTCCTTAAAGGCTTGTCCCCTGGTTTTTGTTTGTTTTTTCCCTTGTGTAAGCCAGGAAGGCAAAAGGGGTCTGGAATAAGGAAGAATCCCCTTTCCTTTCCTGGGATAAGTTTGCAAAATTGTGCTTTAGTGACAACTTTTCCCCTAAAGAGTAGGCCATTTTTATTGAGAAGGCTCTGGATGTGGTTTGCAATTGTTACTTTCCCCATCCCCCATTCACCCCTTTCCAAAACCAAGAAGGAATTTTTGTGGCGTCCTCACCATGAGCACTTGATGGGGTTCCCAGACAGAGAGCTCATGAAAATATGAGAGCCCCTCAAGACTGCAGTCCCTAGGGGTTTTTCACTCTCCCACTAGTCAAAATTGCCATTCAAGTGTTCATACAAGTTTATGTCTCCAGTGGTTTCTGCTCCAGGTAGGCAGATCTTGATTGCCCTTTCTCATACCTGCCTTTCTAGATTTTAGGGTACTGATTTGCAATAAGGCACAATTTCTCAGATGGATACAAGAAAAGTCACTGATTTTTTAGTTTGTCCAGATTTTTCTTGTTGTAAAGATGACAGTCACAACTTCCAAGTTCTTTAAATATCAGAGCTGAAATTAAAAGTTTCACTATTGGAGTGCCTGTCGGGCTCAGTGGGTAGAGTAGAGAATGGACTCACGAGCTTGGGATAGTGACTTCACGCCCCACACTGGGTGTAGAACTCACTGAAAAAAAAAAGTTTCACTATTGACTTTTACATTTTCATTGCAGTTTGGGTACTTTGTTTTCAAACAAAAGAAACTAACATTGGCTAACTTAAGTAAAAATGTATTTGTCTGAAGGATATTGAGAGCCAAGACAACTCTGGAGTATTAATTAATAAGAACTCTAGGGAAAATTGTTATCAGGAACATTTTAGTTAAGACATCTCCACGGAGATGAATGAATTTCAACTACTTTCAGTACCTCATTTAGTATATTCAAGATTCAAATTTCAGGGAAGAAGGTGGCAGAATTTTTTCAAATCCTTACACAAAAGTAGTGCAAACAACTAGATAGCAAAACCATTTGGAGAACATTTATAGCAGAACTAGCTGATAAGACAACCCCCAAACCTCCAAACACCAATATCTACAGGCCTGTGTGTTACCACAGCCTTAGTGGAAGAAACCTGGGGGAAGCAATAAGGCATGTGACAGAACCAAGAACAGCATAATACCCAAATAGCCAACAGGTAATCCTGGAAATTGCAGTGGATCAGTTTGAAAATAGCAGCTGCAACTGGAAAGAGTTTTGCCTAATCCAATAAATGATGGGGCATAATGTAAGGACTGCTGGAACCGTCTCTCTCCAGTTCTCAAAATTGATTCATCAGAGTTTTCTTGCAAGACAGGGCCACACACTTCTGGTTTGCATAGTTTTATTTTATTTTGTTTTATTTTACCTATTTATTTACTTATTTAATCATAAGTGTACTCTTTAATCCCCATCACCTATTTTACCCATCCTCCACCCACCTCCCCTCTGGTAACCATCAATTTATTCTCTATAATTGAGAGTCTGTTTCTTGATTTATCTCTCTCTCTCTCTTTTTGTTTCTCTTGTTTCTTAAATTCCATATATGAGTGAAATCATATGGTATTTGTTCTTCTCTGACTGACTTACTTCACTTAGCATTATACTCTCTAGCTCTCTATCCATGTTGTTGCAAAATAGCAAGATTTCATTCTTTTTCTACAGTTTGGCTATCGTAAATAATGCTGCAATAAACATAGGGGTGCATGTATCCCTTTGAATTAGTGTTTTTGTATTTGGGGGATAAATATCCAGTAGTGCAATTACTGGATTGTAGAGTAGTTCTATTTTTAGTGTTTGAGGAATCTCTACACTGTCTTCCACAGTAGCTATACCACTTTGCATTCCCTACAGTGCAAGAGTTCCTTTTTCTCCACATCCTCAGCACTTGTTTCTTGTGTTTTTGATTTTAGCAATTCTGACAGGTGTGAGGTGATATATTATTGTAGTTTTGATTTGCATTTCCCTGATGATAGTGATGTTGAATATCATTTCATGTATCAGTGGGTCATCTGGATGTCTTCTTTAGAGGAATGTCTGTTCATGTTTTCTGCCCATTATTGATGGAGTTCTTTGTGGTTTTTTGGGTGTTAAGTTGCATAAGTTCTTTTTTTTAATGTTTATTTATTTTTGAGAAAGAGAGTGAGTGCATGTGCGCATGAGTGGGGGAAGGGCAGAGAGAGAAGGAGACGGAGAATCCCAAGCAGGCTCTGTGCTAACAGTAGCGAGCTCTATGTGGGGCTCAAACCCACAAACCACAAGATCACAACCTGAACCGAAGTTGGACTGAGCCACCCAGGCAATCCATAAGTTGTTTAAGTATTTCGGATACTAACCCTTTATTGTATACGTCATTTGCAAATATCTTTTCCTATTGAGTAGGTTGTTTATTTCTCTTGCCTCAGGAGACATATCTAGAAAAATGTTGCTAATGGCCCATGTTAAAGACGTTACTGCCTATGTTCTCTTCAAGGATTTTTATGGTTTTAGGTCTCACATTTAGGTCCTTAATCCATTTTGAGTTCGTTTTTGTGTATGGCGAAAGAAAGTGGTCCAGTTTTATTCTTTTGCATGTCACTTTCCAGTATTCCCAACACCATTTGTTGAAGACACTGTCTTTTTCCTGTTGTATATGCATTCCTCTTTTGTCAAAGATTAACTGGCCACATAACTGTGGGTTTATTTCGGAGTTTTATATTCTACTATATTAATCTACGTGTGTGTTTTTATGCCAGTACTTTACTATTTTAATTACTACTGCTCTGCATAACTGGAAATCTAGAATTGTGATGCCTCCAGTTTTGTTTTTCTTTTTGAAGACTCCTTTGGCTATTCAAAGTCTTTTGTGGTTCTTTACAAATGTTAGGATTGTTTGTTATAGCTCCGTGAAATATGCTGTTGGTATTTTGATAGGGATTGCATTAAATCTGTAGATTGCTTTGGGTAGTATAGACATTTTAACAATATTGTTCTTCCAACTCATGAGCATGGATTGTTTTTCCATTTCTTTGCATCATCTTGAATTTCTTTCATTAATGTTTTATAGTTTTCAGAGTACAGTTCTTTAACCTCTTTGGTTAAGTTTATTCCTGGATATTTTATTGTTTTGGGTATAATTGTAAATGGAATCATTTTCTTAATTTCACCTTATGCTGCTTCATTATTACTGTATAGGAATGCAACAAATTTCTGTACATTGATTTTTTTTTATCCTGCCATAGTTTGTTATGAAAAATTATCTATCACTTATTTCATTTTTCTGCTATATTTTACACGTCTTTTTGTTACTGGCTTCTTTAAGATTTTCTCTTTAAATCTGTTTTTCAGCAATTTGGCTATGATGTGCCTAGTTGGGGTTTTCTTTGTATTTTTCTTATGATGGCATGAAGTACTTCATACTTTCTTGGGACATTTTCAACTGTTATATCTTCATATTTTTTTCCCTCTATTTACTCTCTTCCTTCCCCTTCTATGACTCCAATTGTATGTATGTTAGATCACTTTCTCATAGTTCTACTAAGGGTCTACTTATTTTCTTCATTTTTTTCCCCTTCTGTTATTTAGATTGGGTACTTTCTATTGAAATTTCAGTTAATTGACTCCTTCACTTTCACTTACCCTTTCCTCTGTCAGTTTTATCTGAAATTGTCTTTTTTTGGGGGGGGGATCTTCATTTTTGGAAGGTACTGTAATTAGATATAGAAATAATAGTTGGGGCACCTGGGTGGCTCAGTCGGTTAAGTGTCCGACTTCAGCCAGGTCACGATCTCGCGGTCCGCGAGTTCGAGCCCTGCGTCAGGCTCTGGGCTGATGGCTCAGAGCCTGGAGCCTGCTTCTGATTCTGTGTCTCCCTCTCTCTCTGCCCCTCCCCCGTTCATGCTGTGTCTCTCTCTGTCTCAAAAATAAATAAATGTTAAAAAAAATTTAAAAAAAAAGAAATAATAGTTAAAATTTTATTTCATCACTTTAAAATGTCATTTAATTATCTTATGCCATTTCCAATTTGTTGTAAATCTTAGTGAATTTTTCATCTTATCTATATTATATTTTCTAGATCAGAAATTTCCATTTGGATCTTTTTCTAAAAATAATTTTCATCCCTCTAGTTACTCTGTCCTTTAGTTAATTCATTAAGAGTAAATTTTAATAGCTGTTTCAAAATCCTTGTATACTAATTCCAACATATAGTCCAGTCAGGCTTGGTTTCTATTCATCATTTTTTTAATATGTCTATAGGCCATATTTTTCTGTTTCTCTACATGTTAAATTTTTTATATATATATACTGGACATTATAGGGACACTTAATATTGTAGGAACACTGGATTTTGTTATCTTCCTCTGAAAAATGTTAGTGTTTTTAGCAGTAGTTAACTTGACTAGATACAAACTCAGAACTTTGTCTCCCTTAGATGGACAGTGACTGAAATATGCTAAATTCTCTTAGCCTTTCATCTGTTGTTTTCTACTGTATCCAGTAGTTTCCCATTACATGAGTCTAGTTCTGGGATCATCCAAAGAGTTGGATGGAATTTTTATGCAGATTTGCAGACTCTTTTATTCTCAGTGTTCTCCTTTTGCTTCTAGCCATTGTGTCAGCTCTACATTTGTCTTAGGATTCCCTGTACTACTAAGACTACAGTTTTCTACTTCACTTCTAGCTACCCCATGTTCCACAAATTGGGAATGGCCCTCAGGCAAAAGGCCACACAGTACATTTCCCTAATTTCAAGGGTCAACAATCCTTTAGTTCTTGTCTCCTTTTCATTGTTCCCCAGAGGCTTCTATTTTTTAAGAAAAATATTTTAAAAACACATTTTTAAAATATTTTGTCAAGATTTTAAATTTATATTCTGAAAAATGGTTAGTCTAATATATGCTACTCTGTTATTACTGGAAGCAGAACTTATTCTAGTAATCTTTTCCACCGTGTGTCTTTGAAAGCAATGAGTGCTGGTAGCAATGAGCACATCTACATTAGGTTTTGATTTTAAATACCACTCTCCACATCTATACCAGTTCTTTAGTATTTCTGTAAAATATTTACAACCTGAATCTAATTATAAGAAAAGATCAGGGGCAGCTGGGTGGCTCAGTCAGTTAAGCGTCTGACTTCCACTCAGGTCATGATCTCATTCATGGTGCATGAGTATGCGTCCTGCAGCGGGCTCTGTGCTGTCAGTCCAGAGTCTGGAGCTTGCTTCGGATTCTGTGTCTCCCTCTCTCTGCCCCTCCCCCACTCATGCTCTGTCTCTCTCTGTCTCTCAAAAAAATGAAAAAAACGTTAAAAAAATTTTTTTAAGGAGAGAAAAGATAAGACACACAATTTGATGATAACCCTGGAAGTGGCCTGAACTTAGGGTTGACCGGGATAGTATGTACTGAGTGAATGCTACAGATTTTTCCAGCTGGACCTTTTCACTATGCTGTAGTTCTGACTAGATTGTGATCATTAATATATAATCACAGAAAATATTATGGTTCTTTTTATCCAAGGAGTAACTTAATTGAGGCAACTGGCTGGCTTAGTCAATAAAGCATGTGACTCTTGATCTCAGGGTTGTGAGTTTTTGAGCCCCACATTGGGTATAGAGATTACAAGGAGTAACTCAAAATAAAAACAAAACAAAACTCAAATAAAAGCAAAAAAACGAGGAAAGGACCTTTTATTTGCATAAAAGTATGCAAATATATACAGTCCTGAGGGGCCACAAGTGTAAGTCCCATCTGGCTCTCTAGTGAGAACCATATGATCTGGAAGTCTCCTTTGGGTGGCAGTCACAAAATTCAGGGCTTCAGACGAGTATATAAACTTGTTCCTGAGAGATACTGGCAAGATAAAGGAAGGCAGAGGAAAAGTGCCAAGATGGCATCCACAGCCTATGTTCCTTGAGAGCGGCTCTGTCAGCCACTAAATGTGTGCCAAACTTGAAGCCTGATCCTCAGTCCAAAGCTTCAGGACAAGCAAAGTGGCCTCCTTCACAGAAAGACTGGGGAGTGTGCCTCAGTCTGCTATCTGTGTGGTGCCCTAGGAGTGGTAGCCTGCCAAGGACTATTCTTATTTTGCTACAATCCTATGTGACCCAAGGGTGTAAAGCCCTCTGACCACCAAAGGCAGGCAATCAAAGGGGCATCTCCTGGGCATCAGTTGCAAAGTCCAGGCACCAGATGCATGTAAAGCTCCACCCAAAAGACTGGCACTCTGAATCATGACAGAGGGTAAGCATGAAAATTGTGCTTGCCCTCTGAAGTCTTTGGAAGAATTCTAGTAACTTACCTGATAAAGAGTTCAAAGTAATGGTCATAAAGGTACTTATTAAACTGGGGAGAAGAATGGATGAACCTAATGAGAACTTCAGCAAAGAGATGGAAAATATAAGGTACCAAATAGAAGTCACAGAGCTGAAGAATATAATAATTGAACTAAAAAGTACACTACAAGGGTTCAATAACAGACTAGATGGAGCAGAAGAAATGATTTGTCAACTTGAAGACAAGGCAGTGGAACTCACCCAATCAGAGCAGCAAAAAATAAAAAGAATGCAAAAATGAAGATAGTTTAAGGGACTTATGGAACAACACTAAACAGACTAACAGTTGCATTATAGGACTTCCAGAAGGAGAAGAGAGGGAGAGAAGGGGAAGGAGTCTCATTCAAAGACATAATGGCTGAAAATTTCCCTGACTTGGGGAAGGAAATAGATATCCAGGTCCAGGAAGCCCAGAGTGTTCTAAATAAAGGTGAACTCCAAGAGACCCACATTAAGACACATTACAGATCTTCCTCAATTTACAGTAGGGTTACATCCCATTGTAAATTGAAAATATTGTAAGTCAAAAATGCATTTATACATACATTATATATACACTATACATACATAGCATGTACTATGTAGTATATATATAGTAAAGGTAGTGGATTATTTATAAAGCTAGTATAGATGTTATGAGACAAAAGTAATAAAAATAGCTATGATTAAAATAATTAATAAGTTAAAGGATACAGAAGATTAAAAGATGTAGAATGTGACATCAAAAACCTAAAATGTGTATGTGGAGAGTAAGAATGTTGAGCTTTATCAACTCAAAATAGACTGTTATAAGTTGTTATATGTAACCTCATGGTAAGCACAAAGCAAAAACCTATAGTAAATACACAAAAGAGAAAGAGAAAGGAATATGAGCATACCCCTAAAGAAAACCATCAATTTACAAAGGAAGAGAGCAAGAGGAAAAAGGAACAGAGAGGAACAACAAAAACAGCGAAAAATCAACTGACAGAATAGCAACAAGCATACCTATTGGTAATAACTTAAAATGTAAATGGACTAAATTCTCCGATCAAAAGACATACAGTGTTTGCATGTATTGAAAATATATTATGGGGTGCCTGGGTGGTTCAGTTGGAGACTCTTCTAAGTGCTGGGAATAATGTCGTGAAGACAATTTGGCAGAATAATTTTCTCCTATAGTGATTTTCACTTTACCCTTTCTGTAGATTTTTCCACTAAGAGTGTACAAGAAAAGAAACTGTCAAAGAAGTAAAAGAGGAGAATGAGTTGTCACAGTTTATAAGAATTTTGAGAAGGTTAAGAATGAACAATTATCAGATTATCAGATGTTTTAGAGAGGTCAAGAAACATACCCCTTGGATTTGGCAATAAGGAGGTCTTGGTAATCTGCTAGTACAGCTTCAGTGGAATGGGAGGGTAGAGAAATTCTGTAATTGTTGCACACAGCACCGTGCCTGATACATAGTAGTTGCTAAGATAATTTGTTGGATTGAGAGTAAGTGCTGTGAGAAAATAAAGACTGTACTCACCAGAAGTTTTCATGAGAAAGGAAACTAGATAGTGGATGGGTTTGAGGGAATAGGAGTCAAAGGACTTTGTTTTTTAGTATGAAAAAATTGATTATAGTCTGAGAACATGTTGTTAGTAGAGAAAGGAAGTTTGTGTGTAGTAGAAAGAGAAAAGTCAGCAAGGTCTGGAATAGGAGAGTGGGCTCCTCTAAGATTAAATTAGATCTTTGTAGACACAGGTATACGTGTAGGGCTGGGAAAAAAGTTTAGGGAAATATCTGATGGCTTCAAGTTTATTAATCAGGAAGCAAAATCACCTGCAGAAAGTAAGTGTAAATAGTAGGGAACCAAGAGGGGGGCTTGAAGGGAGCAGTGAAGATTTGGAAACAGCTGTAAGGAGTGGAAATATAAACTTGCCAAGAACAAGTAAAAGGATTGCCAGGGCATGGTGAAGTTTCTGATATAACTGATAAAATTATCCATTAATATGTCTAAATCCTTAGTATTTTGAAGTTTTCTTGGACATACTTTCTTGAAATATCTTCCAAGACCTATTTAGCTTCAAGGATAAAAAGATAAAAGAAGGTGGTTAATGCTTTATTGACATTCGCTTATGTGTATGGACCTTATTATTTTTGGAACTCAATTTAAGAATAATTCAGATTATAAGCAATACTTAATATTTTTTCTTTAATGAAATTGTCAAACAAACCTTGTGTTAACCCAGATATTGTCTTTGTTCTCTAAGGCCAGCTAAGACATTGATGAGAGTGACTTTCCGCCATCATCCTGTGGATTGTAGATGTTCAAAATTTTCCTCAAGATGTATCTGTATTCCCTGAAGTCTTGTGATGTCTAATCGTTTCTGGCTTGGAGCTCTTACTCCAATTTATTTAGTCTAGTTTACAGATCATGCACCTTTCTGCTCATGTTATCTGTTTCATATCATGTTAACCCAGTTGTAGATTTTGGTCTTCATCCCAGTAGCCACTAAAAACATCCACAGAGGCATGTATATGTAGAGATGACTTTGCTGAAGGTGGTAATATGCAGAGATTCATACATCGCAGCAACAGAAAACAACTCAACTTGATGTCAGCCTCCTGTACTTTTCTTACTCTTCTTACCTTTCTGTCCTCTCCTCTGAGGAATAAAACTTCAGTTCCTCCCACTCTTTAGTGGAGAGTCATTTAGCTCTCTGTGTCTCCTACTGTCAAAGTCAGATTGAGATAAATCTTGGTCTGTGCAAAGCCAGCAGAATGCTCAACTGAACAAATGGGCCTTTTTTAGAAATCTTTTTGCATCCCTCAGATAAGTCTGTAGCCAATTTCACTTTCTTATTCTTCTTTAGAATTTATCATTAAAATGGCGTTTTTCTTGCATAAGATATGGCCAGTAGGCAAAATAATCCTATATCTGAACTAAAAAGAGACTTAGATGCTGCCCCTCACACCTGTATTATACCAAAAAGAATTCCAATGAGAGGCATGTCACATAGTCACATAGTTCCATACTCCTGAGTTTTAAAAACTCTTTTGTATAGGGCAAAGTATAGGCTAACAGCACACACACCCACCCCAAGGTGAAATATGTGTGATATTCCTCAGACACTCCTGGCTACCCAAGAACCAAGGAAAGGGGTTTAAGTGCTTGCCATGGTGATATGGGAAACTAAGGGAAATGAAAAATTAAATTCCCTTACTGCCCACAGCCCATTGACAAGTCCTTGAAACTGGCAGAGTGACCTCTCTCTAGGAGGTCAGCTGTCCCGAGGATGACACTTTGCTAGGGGCAAAAAAAAAAAAAAAAAAAAAAAAGTCCCAAGTTTCAGAGCAGATCTCATTTTGCATTAACGCACCAAAGTTACATAATTTCTGCAATGTTAAAAACTGTGGTATCATTGGTAGGGGTCTCTCATTGACCATTGTGGTACATCATCATTACATATACCCAAAAATCCCTACGTTAGACTTTTTATGAAGGGAAGAAAAGATAAAAATTTATTTTGTTAACAGCTAGACCTCATTTTTCTTAGTTTAGTGGAGCTTTCCTCTGAAATAGCCAACAAGGTCACATCTCTCTTCTTTAGGGTGGTTTGTTGTGCCCTATGGGGAGAATCAAGAAGACTGGGTTTAAGTCATTAAACCTACCACTAGCTGTTTATGTCAGCTAAGTGCCATAACGGAACCTAACTGTTCATTAATTGCTCCTTTATAGGGATGAATAAAAAAGAAAAAGAGACTTTGAGAATAGTTGAGAAATGTAAAGAAAAATCATTATTAGACATGAAAGTAGTGAAATGGCTCAATGAGTTCAAGATAATGCTTTAGGAGTTTTGAAGGGACCAATCAATGGTGAGAAAGGTGACAAGAATATAATCACATGGTATCCTCACCAGTGGAATGGTACCTAACATATCAAGAAAAATAAACAGGAAGTATTTTAACACAAGGATGAGAAGGAGCCTGTGATTTGAGCAAACCAATATTCTTATTTCTAAGGAAAACACCCTCCTAGGATAAACACAGCAGGCTTTTCAGATTCAGAATGGTTCAGCTGTTACATTAATGCAAGTGTAGCTTAATGAAAAGGATTTCATGCTGTGACTACAAAATGTGACTGGAAATCATTACAATAACATTAATAACAGTATGATAATAAAATGTCCAGGGCATGGGTAGTCTTCAAAAAGTCATTATTAATGGCAGTAATTCACTGCTGTAATATGACATTGTAAGGAATAGAGAAAGTGGAGAGATCACCTCCTTGGATGAGCAACATAAGCCTCGGTGAAGGAGCCCCTAGGTTTTGTGGAGAAGGGGGGAGAGATGGTTAGACTAGCAGAAGATGAAGGAAACTGGAAAGACTGCTAGGCAGGCAAAAACATCAGTGACCGTATGTAAAAGAACATCTTAGCTGATACTCTTAGTTATTCTCACTCTGTGAATGCTAGTAGTGTTGTATTTCTTTTTGGACATTGTAAAATTGTAAAATCAATGATCAGACTGTTTCTAGGACTTTCTGAGGAGTTAGAAATCATCCAGAAATAGAAGACTGGAATGGTAATTTAAAACCAAAGTACAGGAACGCCTGGGTGGCTAAACTGGTTAAGCGTCCGGCTTCAGCTCAGGTCATGATCTCACAGCTTGTGAGTTCAAGCCCTGCACTGGGCTCTGGGTTGACAGCTCAGAGTCGGAGCTTGCTTCAGATTTTGTGTCCCCCTCCCCTTCTGCCCCTCCCCCACTCATTCTCGCTCTCTCTCTCTCTCGCTCTCTCTCGCTCTCTCTCTCTCTCTCTCTCCCTCTCCCTCTCTCTCAAAAATAAGTAAATATTTTTTTTAAAAACTAAAAAAATAAATAAAACCAAAAAATGACTAGAATATTGATTGGGCTGGAGATGTGTTCCAGCCGCTATTCACAACTGAACTGTGGATAATAATAACGTTAACTACCATTTATGAAGCATTTATTCTATACCAGGTACCGTATTATACACTTTACAAGTGGAACCTCATTTAATTTATATAATAAGCGAGGTGAGTATTTTCTCATGTTTACAAATGAAAGAAATTGAAGTTAATTAGATGCATTCCAAAGACTAGAATCTGTAACACAAATGGGAAGTCCAAGCAGGCTACTAAGTAAGGAAAAACTTAGTACACGACAAGACCAAGGATGGTGAGATGGTATTATCTACTTTGTGCTTTATAGCAGAGGTTAAGACTTGGGCCAAACTTGGGATATAAGTGGAGAAATCATTACCAAAATCTTCTCTTCCTCTTACTGCCTTTTCAAGCACTCATCAGTTGCTGACATTACTATGCTAAACAAATTAAAAGAATCTCAAATCTCATGGAGCCTATATTCTTGTGGGAAACAGATCACATATATAAGTAAACAAATATTAAAGTAATTTCAGTTAGTGATATTGCCATGGAGAAGATGTGAAGGTGAAATGTGGAAGGTTAACTTTAGTTAGGGTGGGTGCCTGAAGAAGCTAATTTGAGCTGATTCTCAAATAATGTGAATAGGTCAGCCATCTGAAGATCTGGCAGAAAAGCGTTTCAGATGAAGTAAATATTTGGGAAGTGATCTGATTGTTAACTATGGATGTCCTAGATTATTTAAAGATTGCCAATATTTTGTTGACTAAAAAGAGCTTCACTTTGTCTTACTGTTTCCCCTAATGCTTTTACTATTTAGACACTCAGTGGTCCAGTCTGCTTCTAAGATCCCACTGTAAATATACTGGGTGGCCTCTTGTGTGGAAGCCTTTCATGGCCTTTTCAGCTTCTGTCCCAGCTCCTAAAGGAGAAAGGCATTTTTCTAGTTGCAGTAATTGTTTATAAAGACATCTGCAATGATTCCTCCCATCTGTATAAAAGGGTTTCTTCACAGCAGTGACTTAGCTACTTCTCTCATCAAGACATAAAATCCTTTCTCCACACCCTTGAATCTGAGCTGGCCTTGTGACTTGCTTTACCCATAGAATGAAGTTGAAGTAACATGGTAGGGCTTGTAAGTGTAAGTATAGGCTTCAAAAGATTCTGCTCTTGTCCTCTTGGGATACTGCCATCTGTGTAACAAAGCCAGTCTCCGGAAGGATAAGAAACCACATGGAGACCGTGGTCCAAAGCATTACCAACCACCAGACTTTTGAGGAAGGCCAGCTTTGATCATGCATTCCTAATAGCCTCAGAATGCAATGAGTGACCATCAGCAGAATGGGTGAGATCATCAGAAGAACCACTGAACCCACCTCAAATTTCTGACCCACAGAATTATGAGCAAATAAAATGGTTGTCATTTTGAGCTATTAAGTTTGTTATACAGCAATAGATCATTAAGCAACTAGCGAGGCTCCAAAGATCTTTCTTTTGGGCTTCATGTCATCTGGCTTTTGACCTGAAGTTGCTGACTCAATGCTCCTTCCAGAGGTCTCTTGAAAGGTGCCAGAATGCATTATACTAGGCTTTCCCACATGTTTCAAATTACATCATTTTAAGTATGCATATCAGCAGAAGGATTATTTCTACTTTTTTTTTTTGATAGAGAAAGTATCTTTCCTTATTATTCTGAACTAACAGACACATGACACAGCTAAGCCTGATTCAGAGTCTTTCCTCACTATTCCAAACCTTTGTTTTCTTTTAGCACATGCTCTGACTTCCCAGTTTAGGGGCCTTTTACATACTATGCTAACTACCACGTATAGGTATCTAGTATCCTGAGCACTAGAATCTTGGCTACTAATTGTCTGTTGATTCCTGGTGTGTCAGATGCCTACCATTACTAATCTAATGGGCAATTTTGATTTGGGATGTTCTAAAAATATAATTGAGAATAATGGAGCTCATACCGATGAAGGAATCACACATAGTTCTAGCATACTATGAAGTTCTTGCCTTAATTACTGCTTCCACTCCACTAAGATTTAGAAGGATATGAAGACATTGGTTATGACATGTCTTTATGGTTTTCCATTGTTATGGCTACATTTATTGCTTTTTGCTACTGAACAGGTCCAGGCTAAACAATTCTTCAATTATAGAACGATGCCTGCTGCAGCCCCTTTTAGGCACCTTCTATTTTTTTTTTTTTTCTATTATGGTAGTTTTATGAGGATCTATGAAGTTTGATGAGTAGTCAGTTTCTGACATGAGTGTTTACTGAAGACCATTCTTCCATTACTCATAATTCCACCATTCTGTGGTTATGTTGTGTATCATTTAATCAATCTCCCTTTTCTACTTTCCCATCGGCATCAACTGGGTTAAAAGCTATCCATTTGCTGACCCACTGGGGTTTGTGTGTTTTATCCAAGCACACGGAGTATACTAGTGTCTCAAGTAATTGACCGTGTAATACCTTGAGTTTCACTTTTAACTCCAGCCTTTCTGCATGGTGCCATATCCCTTTTAGACCACCCTCTTTCTGTTCCTAAGCTTGTGTTCCTTTTTAGACTAGGCACTCAACTTCCTGCTTCTTATTTGAAAAACATTTCTCAGTTTAGAATAGAAACAAATGGTATTTCTTGAGCTCAGCCAGTTGTTGAGATTATGCTCTGGTCATTTGCTGGATTACATATCCAGCTCTTCACACTTACCCATATTCTTCTTAGTGGTTAACCCTCAAGTGTTCTTAAAAGATAATGTTTGTAGATGTCCTCTAGTTATGGTATTATAGTACATGAGATTTTAAGCATTTTAAGATAGAAGGCAAATAAATACCATTAATGCTTTATTGTGAGGGATAGCAGATTGTTTTAATTGTTTTAAATATTTATTTTTGAGAGATAGAGAGAGACAGAACATGAGTAGGGAGGGGCAGAGAGAGAGGGAGACACAGAATCCAAAGCAGGCTCCAGGCTCCGAGCTGTCAGCACAGAGCCTGGCATGGAGCTCTAACTCACAGACCAGGAGATTATGACCTGAGCTGAAATCAGATGCTTAACCGCCTGAGCCACCCTGGTACCCCAGGCGTGGCAGATTTTTAATTGGCAGATTTTTATAGACTTATAAATCTAGAAAATTCCACTTCAGAAGTCTTTTTCTGTGATTCTACATCATTAGGCTCTAAATGTGGAAGGTGAAGAGCCAAATGAGTTGGAAATATTTGTAGGACTCTAGTTCTAAATTTTGAGAGGTTTAGATGGGTATAAAGACATTGGTTACCATTCACAAGGTCTTCCCTTAGTAAAACAATATGTAAAACCCTAAAACAACATTCCAAATTCATAGGTGTGATTTGGCCAAGCTAATATATTTTTCTTATACTTTTTGAATGACACGAGTCCTGCATGAATATGTTGTCACTGTGAAAAATTAACATTATATAATAGCATGTGGAATAAACACTTAGGCATCTCTTATCTTTGTTTGAGTTCCTCCAAAAGCCAACTCAGAAAATAACTTGAGTATAGGTATAATGAGAAAACTCCTTGTTTTCCTTACTCACTGCTCACTGAATACTTTTGTATTCCAAGTGTGTGTGTGTGGGGGGGGGGGGGTTCCCATGCTAAGCAATTCTTCAATTCTCTGCACCAGATGGGTGTCCTATAGTTCAATTCAGTTCTGACACTACCTGGAGATAGCATCAGATCCCACAAGTTACGGGTTCCATCTCACAAGATTGCTGCCCCACTTCAGATGCCAATCACAAGTCTAGGTTGTCACCTGGGTTTCTTACTGGATGGATGACTGCGTATAAATCAGAGGTTCCCATAACCCCCTCAATCAGGTTTGATAATCTGCTAGAACGGCTCACAGAACTCAAGAAAGCAATATGCTTATTAGATTACCAGTTCATTACAAAGGATACAACTCCGAAGCAGGTAGATGGAAGAGACACATAGGGCACAGTATGGGGGAAAGGGTGTGTGGCTTCCATGCCGTTGAAAGGCACACCACTCTCCTGGCATTTCCCGTTGTTTACCAACCCAGATGCTTTGTGAACCAGGTCCTTTAGGGATTTCCTGGAGGCTTCATTACATATGTGTGATTGATTAAGTCACATGCCATTGGTGATTAATTCGATTTCCAGCCCCTAGCGCCTCCCCAGAGGTTGAGAGATGAGGGCAAAACTTCCAATCCTCTGATCATATGGTTGGTTCCTCTGGCAACTAGCCCCCATCCTGTGGTCACCTAGGTACTTTCCAAAAATCACCTAATTAACGTAAACTCAAGTGTGGTTAAAAAGGGCTTGTTACGATTAACAGATGATACCTTTATCTCTTTTATCACTTAGGAAAGTCCAAATATTTAGGACTTTGTGCCAGGAATAGGAATGAATACCAAATATATAGTTCCTATCATAAATCACCATATCACAACAGGTATTTTAATAGGGAGGTAAAGGAGTGAAGAAAAATGACCTGGGAAAGAGAAGAAAGCCAATAAAAATGAGTTACTACTGCAGACAATTGAGGCTTAATCCTGTTGGGGAATCTCTGAGGAACCCTGTAGAATTGTAGAAATTTGCTTCAGAATTTTCCTGCTAAACTCTTCTTTTCCTCGATCTATTTGTTTAGTCTAAGACTAATCAATATCTTCCTGTTTTATTCTAGTGGTATAGTATGTTTTGAGCCACCCAGTCACCTCCTATTGCTATTAGTTTTAAAAGCTAATAATGTTGTTTGTTTGTTGTTTAGGTAAACTCTAAACCCAACATGGGGCTTGAACTCACCACCCTGAGACTAACAGTTCTATGTTCTACCAACTGAGCCAGCCAGGCATTTCAAAAGCTGATCATGTTTATAAATGTTTTCTTCTGTGTAATTTTTATTATAAGGTAATCAAGATTTTTTTTTTTTTAATTCTGAGGGGATTTGGATTAGAATTGCTTTGCTTTTTTGAGTCTTCCTATTTAGAAAAATGGTATGTCTCCAATTTAGTTGGGTGTTAATATATTTGTAAAAGTTTTATTTTTTACATGGTTTTTATACATCTCTTATTGCATTTTCACCTCAATATTTTACACTTCTTGCTGCTACTATGAAGGGGATCTTTAATTTGTAATATTTTATTTATTTATTTTTTAAGCAATCTCTGTGCCCAAGGTGGGACTCGAACTCACAATCCCGATATCAAGACTACGCGGCTCTGCCAACCAAGTAAACGAAGTGCCCCTAATTTATAATAGTTAAAGAACATGTTTTTGGTGGTGTGTAAGAAAGATAGTCCATTTCTGCAGGTGCCTTTGTATGTATCTTACTAACTAGTCATTGACAGGTGGACTTTTATCCCTTAACATTCTCCTCCTTTCCAACTTTCTTATTAGCAGCAGGAGACACAATTTGGCTGCCTTTTTTTTTTTTTTTTTTTTTTTTTTACCCGCCTCTTACTCCTGGAGATTAAAGATAAGACTTCATGTTCCTGACTATTTTAACTATATTTACTTACCTCTTGGGATCCATCTAATTTCCACTACTAATGCCACACACCAGTCCCCTGGAGTACACTTTTTTTTTTTTCAACTTTAGGGCTAGAATTAAAAAAAAAAAAAGAACTTTAGTAAATATGAATGACTATTAAAGGAAATACTAGAAACAACAACGACGAAAATGTAGATTATTCTAAGTGCAGAATTTCTACCATAGCACTATTTAGTTACTTTAAAAAATGAGAAACTTAAAAAAAATAAAGAACATTTCTTCCCAAGTGAGCAACACTTTCTTTACACTGGAACTGGGCTTGAGTTTCATCATTAATTCTATGGACATCAAAAATAAGTAGAGGGGCGCCTAGGTGGCGCAGTCGGTTAAGCGTCCGACTTCAGCCAGGTCACGATCTCGCGGTCCGGGAGTTCGAGCCCCGTGTTGGGCTCTGGGCTGATGGCTCAGAGCCTGGAGCCTGTTTCCGATTCTGTGTCTCCCTCTCTCTCTGCCCCTCCCCTGTTCATGCTCTGTCTCTCTCTGTCCCAAAAATAAATAAACGTTGAAAAAAAAATTAAAATAAAAATAAGTAGAATAGCTGGTATAAAATCTCTTTGCTCTTGAGTTGTATTAATAACCTATATACTCTATAATGTACTATATTATGCTCTTGAAAAATCCAAATATGAATTTTTCCTAATAATGTGATTTTTGTTTATTCCTTGCCCTAGTCCAAACCAATTTCTTGTTACTCCACTCCTTTCAAATAGATCGTTACACATGACGACCAGAGTTTCTGAATTTAAGTAGTAATACAGCATTGTCATCAAGACCTGGATTTAGGTCCTGACTCTAGCAATTATTAGATGTGTGAGTGTGTGGAAATTATTCAACCTCTTTGAGGTTTAGTTTTCTCCTTGTTAAAAGCTACTAATAGTATCTACCTCATACACTTTAAGGAGCATATTGGCAATTAGTGCATACTATTATTTCTATTGCCACAGTTCTTATTTTCATAGGTATTATTTGATATTCTACTGTTTATGCTCAATATTTTAATTTGAGTTGATCCACTAAAGTATAAAATCTTGGGAAAATAATGAACTCTGAGATTGATTCTCTAATACCATTATTTCCTTCTAATATTTGAATTAGAGTCTTAATGGTTCCAAGTTTTTTAGTAAGGCTTTTTACCCTCAACTATGGAAAAGATATGACTATTGACATCAGTTAGAGTTTACGTTAAGAAGTCAGGTTATTTTGGGGCGCCTGAGTGGCTCAGTCGGTTGAGCGTCTGACTTCAGCTCAGGTCACGATCTCACGGTTTGTGAGTTGGAGCCTCGTGTAGGGCTCTGTGCTGATGGCTGGGAGCCTGGAGCCTGCTTCAGATTCTGTCTCCCTCTCTCTCTGCCCCTCCCCCACTTGCACTCTGTCTCTCTCTGTCTCAAAAATAAAATAAACATTAAAAAAAATTTTTTTAAAGAAGTCAGATTATTTTATTTTTTTCAATGGTATGGGTCATCAGAGAATATTCCTTTCAAAATACAGAGTTGAGGAATAAAAGATAAATAATAACTCAGGCTATATGAGGCATAAATTGGAAATACATTGTATTATGCCATAAGAGGTGAATTTATACCATCAAAATAAATGACTCAGTGTGTTATTTTTTAATGTTTATTTATTTATTTTTAGAGAGAGTGAGCACGTGCACACGTGTGCAAAAGAGAGGTGGGGAGGGGCAGAGAGACAGGGAGAGAGAGAATCTGAGTGCAGAATCTGCACAGTGCACAGAATCCAAGAATCTGACAGCGCAGAGCCTGAGGTGGGGCTCCATCCCATAACCATGAGATCGTGACCTGAGCTGAAAGCAGGAGTCAGACACTCAACTGGCTGAGCCACCCAGGTGTCCCTCAGTGTGTTATTTTGCTATAAATTTAGGCCATACTAAATTACTTGCAGCTTCTCGGCCATACCATGAAGTTTTATATCTCTTGTACCTTGGCATGTCCTGTTTTCTTCTTTCTGGAATTCCCTTTTCTCTACCACTTTTGTTCATCTAATGGGCTCTTCCCAGTGAGCTAATATAGTGCATATGTGTTTTCCTCATGCAGTGTTTTGGGTCATACTGGTAAAGATCACCTTCGACAGATCCAGATCAATCACAATGCTTTTTGTAAATCCCTTTTTCTTCTAAGGACTTATTACTTACTTCTGTTCCTGTACTTATTATATTATTACTTTTAATTGTCTATCTCTGTCCTTTACATTACTGTGAGCCTGACCACCCGTCACATATTTGGCATCTAGAGGTGAGCTGTAAACGTGTGTTAAATTAACTGACACAGTGCAGTATTCTTGGACCTTGACATACCTAACTCCTAAACTTCTGAACTATTCAACTATCCATTCATTCCTTCTATTCATTCCATCTATCCCATTCACCCGTTCCATCCATCTATCCATCCATCCCATCTATCCATCAGTTTTATCTGTGTATCTACTCCATTATCCTATCCATCCATTCCATCTGTCCCATTCATCCATCCATCTATCCAGAAAATACTTAATATATGATTTTTGACACTGTGATTGACACTAGAGATTAAAAATGAAAAATATGTAATTTCTGTTTTCAAGGGATTCATAAAGGGGAAGTGGAACAAGTAAAAAAAATCACTTTTCTATTTATTGTAGTGATCAAAGTAAGAAGTTAAAGTAATGATAGCATTATTTTTAGCTAACTGCATATTTTTATTCTCCCAAAATACAACAAATATTTGTTTACAAGTGAAATGAGATTTTACTTTTTTTCCTGGAATTGAGCAAGTTTTATGGCACAAGAGATAATATTAACGTGGAAAAAATGTAGATCTACTTTTTCCATTGTACAGTAGACTTTTAAGGCAATAGTAGATAATTTGGTGGCTTCTGATATAATGATTGTTATAATTTTTTGTAATTTTTTAATGTTTATTTTTTTAAAAATTTTAAATGTTTATTTATTTTTGAGAGATAGAGGCAGAGACAGCCAGAGCATGAGTGGGGGGCGGGGGGGGGGGTGCGGTACAGAGAGAAAGGGAGACACAGAATCCGAAGTAGGCTCCAGGCTCTGAGCTGACAGCACATAGCCTGACACGGGCCCTAACTCATGAACCTCGAGATCATGACCTGAGCCAAAGTCAGATGCTTAACCAACTGAGCCACCCATGTGCCCCATTTAATATTTATTTTTGAGAGAGAGACAGAGTGCAAGCAAGGGAGGGGCAGAGAGAGAGGAAGACACAGAATCTGAAGCAGGCTCCAGGGTCTGAGCTGTCTGATGCAGGGCTCGAACTCACGAACCATGAGATCATGACCTGAGCCCAAGTCACACTTTTAACTGACTGAGCCACCCAGGCACCCCCTGACTTTTTAATGCTCAATTGCTACATAGAGATTTGCTCTGTGTAAATGATAAAGCAAAAATATTTGAGCATATTTTAATGTTTACACCTTGTACAACGTTATTTTTTTAAGCCAAAGATAGGTCACTGCTCTATTTTAGGAAATAAAATGAAAAAATAAAATTTTAATCTTAGATGCAAGCAATATTTTAAAATGTATTGCACAACTGTAACTGAAAGAACAGACAGAAAAGGCCAGCCTCCTTCACATGTGGGTAAAAGGACCAGGCCTTGGCTTTCTTACCACACAGGCCATAATGAAACCAAGAAATGGAAGAGAGACAGGAAAACATACTGGACATGAACATTGACCTTTCACATGGTGTCCCTACCTACTCGTAAAATTTGGCTCCCCCTGCAAAAAAATTCTGATTGATAGGGTAAAGACCTCCTCAGCCTAGGGGTCAGTGTAAGCCCAGAGGTACTCAAGTGTTTTCTCAAGACTCACAGTGCCCCCATCCCAACCTGGGGCAGAATTCTCTCTTCCCTATGCTCTGAGTTAAAAACATAGGATGAAGGCACATAATGTTCGTATTTTGCAAAATTTTATTTTATCTGTGGATAAAATTATTGCTGTGATTTAGGGGATCTGGAGGCTAAACAAAGAATGTGAAAGAGATTTTTTAAAGCTTATTACACCGTATTTTTATAGTTTAAATTGATTATATTGTTCAACTTTAAAAGTAAACACATTTGTGTTCTATTTAACCTCTGCTAGATTTAGATAATTAGATTTTCTCACTATTGAGTGTCTTTTGCTAATAAATAAATTACATCTAAAAACTTCGATTAATTTGCTGTTTCCTCTAATATGATGTGCACGTACTTTAATGAAATTTCTAGAAAATTATGTGTTGTCAAGACTATAAATGGCAAGTGAATTAATCATTATTGTATCATTAAATAAATCTCAATGGAGGAGAGAACAGTTTAAATCTAAACAACTATGCCTCTAGTTTTACTACCAAAAGTTATCTAAAACCAACATGCAGTATCTTATTTTAGTTTTTTAAAATTGTTTTTGAAAGACTGTATTTCCCCTGTTTTTGCCACCTGTTTTTATTAACTGGAATAGACTTGACAATGGGGCTAAGTTGTTTCTGCCATTTTTGTGTACATAAAAATTCAAGCCTGCTGTAAATATGTATTTATTTAAAAAAAAAACAACCTCAAAGGTGAAAAGATACTGTAAAATATTCTATCTGAAAGCTTATTTTGGTAAAGGAAGATAAATAAATGAGAAAGTTTGCTACTACGAAAATAAATATCAAATTGTGTTTGTGATTGCTCTACTCTATATTTACTCTATAATTAAATGATTAAATTAAAGCTTATTAACAGTCCAACTATTTTTATGTTTTTAGCAAAGTAGAAAATAATGGCACACTCCTCTTTCCTTTGGCTTTCTATTACTCAATTTCATCCTGAAAGTTGCATAGCACAATATGTTAAATAATTCCCAAGGCTATATGATCTATATACTACTCTTTAGACAATAAGTCAATGTAATATTCTTTAGGAAATACCGACATTAAAGGAATTTAAAAAATATACCCATATTTCATGGTTAAAACAAAAGCACATGATTTATATCAGAGTACTTTTAAAGGTATAGAGTGCTGTGCAAATGTAAAATAATACATTTTTTAAATTTTTAATCTTACTTTTTTGGGTGTCTTTCCTATGTAGTAAGGCTTCTCGATGCCTTTCATGCGATCCCTATTCCACTTAAACTCAGCTAATTCTATCCGGCAGAGAATAAGAAAGATATAAAGAACTAACAAGCACTGTGTTAGGCACTTTAAATAATTCATTTAATCTTAGAGCATGAAAAATCTTGTTGTTACATAGGCCAGATGTCTGTGGCTCTTGTGGTCATAGATGCAATGGGTCATGGTTGTTGTTTTGTTTGTGTCTGCTTTTGTCTTGATGTTATTATTTCTATTAGCTTCCTTACTGCTACTTTAATATACTTGGTCCCTTTAAATAAAGCAATAAGCCATCATTTAATATTGGGCTGGAAGAGATCTTTAAAGATCCACGGATTCAATCTATTCTTCACTGTAGAAATAAAGAATCTAAGGGCCACTGGGAGGAGCATTACAAGGACTAAATGCCACAAGCAATAGTCAACTTTTTCCTGTTCATTCTTAACTACTTCTCTAACATCTGATCTGTAAGTGTTAGGACAGAAGTATGCCCAAGGTGCTATGATAACATGAGAAGGGATACTTAACAGAGGTGTGTGTGTGTGTGTGTGTGTGTGTGAGAGAGAGAGAGAGAGAAAGAGAGAGAGAGAGACAGACAGACAGACACAGGGACACAGAGACAGATACAGAGACATAGAGAGACCTCAGCATCCCTGTGAACAACCAGGGAGGGAGATGGGTAGGGAAAGGTTTCCTGCAGTGATTGGCACTATAGGATCAATAAGGAGTAATCGAGGCAGAGTTAAAGAGAGAAGGGTATTAAACTCAGAGGAAACAGCATATAGAAAGATAAGAAAGGTCAGAGAATATATGTGTGTGAAACTGAATGAAGAATTAGACTGATAGAAATGGCCAAAGGAAGTTTTTATTCCTTCTAAAGAAAATATCACCAATATTATGAAGATTCAGGAGGTAAATTCTCAGAGTTCTGTAAGTGCTTATTTTAATGATCTTGTACTTTGTTTACTTATTCACCCTTTCCCCCTATGTTTCGTTTTTTGCCGTGGCTATCAGGAAGCTTAATGTTTAATACTGTGTTTAATTGTGGTACCCTCTCTGAGACTTACTTGTTTTTCTTATATAATTACATTTATCTATTTTTCTGCATTCCCTTCTTAGTTACTTGCTTTTAATTACTTTTCTCTTAAGTTGTCTCTACAAAATTATTTGTGCTTATTTATTGGTAGCCTGAAAAAATCCCTGATACGGAAGAGAAGGGAACATCAGAACAAACTGCGCCTACTTTCCTACTCTGGCCAGAGCTGCCCCTGTATTGACCAATGGTTTCTTACATGAATGTAGAGAATCATTTTTTGGTGATAATAGACACAATTCAATGGTGTACCTGTTGAATTAAAATGTCAAAGCTTAGATGTGAATAGCAAAAATGGAGACTGATGGCTCAAGCATAGAATAATCTTTTATGACTATCAAAGAATTTCCTTTCTTTCTTCCAATGATCCAAAGTTTAAATAGACTTTTTATATTCCACATAAAATATATAGGGTTAAATTTTCCAGGAAGGTATTTTTTTGAATTATAATTTTTTTATTGATTCTAAAACTGGAATAATGTGCCACTCCCAAATTCCTAAATATAAATTATTTTTTATATCTGTTATAAATTATTATAATATATAATATGTATATATTGCAAATTATTTTTGATCTGTTAAATTCAGCAGACATTTTTCCCTTTACTTTTTTTCTTTTTCCTGTTGCACTGCATCTATCACTGTAAGCCATATTTAATTATCTTCAAAAGATGGCAAAGCATAAATAAACAAAAATATTTAAAGTTTGTTTATTTATCTTGGGGCACCTGGGTGGCTCAGTGGGTTAAGCATCTGACTTCGGCTCAGGTCATGATCTCACAGTTTGTGGGTTCAAGTCCCGAGTCGGGCTCTGTGCTGACAGCTCAGAGCCTGGAGCCTGTTTCAGATTCTGTGTCTCCCTCTTTCTCTCCCCCCCCCCCCCTCCCTGCTCACGCTCTGTCTCTGTCTCAGAAATGAATAAACATTAAAAAAAAGTTTATTTATTTATCTTGAGAGAGAAAGAGTGCTCGAGAGCAGGGGAGGGGCAGAGAGAGAGAGAGAAAGAGACGGAAAGGGAGAATCCCAAGCAGGCTCTGAGCTGTCAGCACAGAGCCTGACACCTGGCTCGATCTCACAAACTGTGAGATCATGACCTGAGCTGAAATTGAGTTGGACGCTTAACTGACTGAGCCACTGAGGCACCTCCAAAAAAATATTAAGTACCCATCTGGCGCCTAACATTTTACTAGGTATTCAGGTTATAAAGATAAATGTTCATAGCCACGGAAGGGAGATAAATATTTTTTATAACTGTTTTGACAGTGTTGTGAACTGAATGGTTGTGTCCCACCCCCAAATCATATGCTGAAATCCTAACCCCCAATGTGATGGTGTTAGGAGACAGGCCTTTGGGATGTGATTAGATCATGAGTGAGGAGCCCTCGTGAATGTGATCAGTGCCCTTTTAAAGGGACCCCAGAAAACCCTCCACCTTTTCTACCACGTGAGGACACAAAGAGAAGACTGCCATCTATGAATCCCAAAGTGGGCTCTCACCGGACACCAAATCCGTTGGTGCCTTAATCTTGGACTTAGCACCCTCCAGAACTGTGAGAAATAAATTTCGATTATTGATAAGCCATCCAGCTTACGGTATTCTCTTAAAGTAGTCCAAACTAAGGCAGACGTGTGTGGTAAGTACAAAAGTAGAATTCTCCTATAAAGCGGTCATAGAAAAGGAGACATTTATGCTGGCTCTTGGTCAGCAGCAGGGAGTTTCCTGGATGAGTACCTGTGCTGAAGAGTGAGGATTGTAGTGAGGAAGAAATTCCATACATAAACATGTGGAACCTTTATAGAAGAGCAACCTGGTCAGACGGGCTGGACTATTAGATATGGCAGGATCCTTTGTGATGGCAGAAACTAGAGTGAATGACCGACAGAAAGGTCTAGGGGTGGAGGTCAAGATCTCTTTAAGTCAGGATAACTACGTTTTCTTTATCTTTGTATTTCCTATAGAATTTTGCATCAAGGAGGATTAATAAGACCTACAAATAACACAATCTTCTCCACAAGTAAAGAAGTCCACACACACACAAAAAAACCTCAGCTTCCCTCAATCCATCTCTAGATGCCAGAGATATATATCACTGCAATTATTTTAATATGATGTGCAAGAGAGATGGAAAGTTAGAGAAAATTGTGATGGGCTTGAAGGAGCTGACAGCTGTAGTTCTTATTCTTTGATCTTTGCCTCTGGTCTTTGATGTTATAACAATTATCAAATAGCACTTTGATAATGGTGAATAACATAATTGGGGAACCTTGTAATTTTCCAATGGTGAACATTCAGTACAGCATTAAGGTGATTTTCAGCAATGTGCCCTGATTAGGCTATGGTATTTTTATTTAGCATTACATAATTTTCTGTTTATTATTGGATATAATAGAAACAGTGAACTTATAGAGCCTCGAATGGCACGATTGCCCATATGCTATGGCTGTGCTAGCGGGCAGACAAAAACTGAAGAATGGCCGACGTGTTCATACTGGTTATTTTCAGGACTGATTGTAAACTATGCAGTTAGACTGACTGTGTAACCAGTCATTCCAATCTGTTGTACAATAGTTACTTTGTACATTTGGATTTAACCCCCATGGATCAAAAATACTGCCAAGGTAAAGCTCTGCCTAAAAATATAATTTTCATAGGTTATCCACTGAGCTGTGACTTCTCACTTCTGTCCTTGTTACTCTATAGCCTGAACTATAAATCAAAGGGCTCGCAATTACCACTGATTCCATCCCAGATGACCCTGGCTACTATTCCATATGAGAAATAGATGTGGTTTTTAAGGGTTTCATGTAAAGATTTCAAATCCAATTTTTCCATTGTTTGCATTAACAGACAGATGTAGCCACAGAAGATATGTTAGCCCCAGGAATGACAAAATCACTCTTAAGGAAGCAGCAGAACCTTTAAAGTAAACCATTTTAATATAATATATTATATATTATATAATATAAAATATCATTATGAATATATCCTTAAGAAAACAACTCTTCTATATTGCCATTAAATAATTCCTTTGTAGACAGAAGTTGCAAAGGCTGTCCATAAACTATAGAATAAAATCTAAATTTTTAGTATAATATCCTTGTATTAACTTACCCACTTCCTCTGCACTATTCTCCCCTGAGAGATACCTCTGCTCAAGTCTTATGTTTTTCTTGTCATTCTCTGAAGATACCCTGTGATTGTGTTTCAAGACCTTTGCATTCAAACTCCCTTTCTTCTATGTTTAGCCAGCTTCTCTTCACTTTTTCCTCCTCTCACTAGTATTTTTATTTGTATTTACTAAGTGCTTACCACACTGGACAACTTACATATATTACATTACTTAAGTTTCATAAATGATCATGTATGTGCCCATGGATTTAGTCACACACGTTTATTACTTGTTTTGTTTTTCAAAGTTTATTTATTTATTTTGAGAGAGAGACACAGAGAGAGAGTGGGCATGTGCAGGGGAGGGGCAGAGAGAGAGAGGGAGAGAAAATCCCAATCAGGCTCCCTGCTGTCAGTGCAGAGCCTGATGCAAGGGCTTGAACTCACAAACTGTGAGATCATAACCTGAGCTGAAGTCAAAAGTCAGATGCTCAATCTAGTGAGCCACCCAGGCACCACCCCACATGTTCATTGTAACAACAACAAGAAGAAAGGAGAACTGGAAAAAAATCAGCATCTAACAATAAAATTTTGATTAAATAAATAATATACTTCCATATAATAGGATACAGTGCATCCATGAAAAAGATTTTATAGAATATTTAATATTGTGGGGAGATATTGACAATATACTATAATTTTAAAAAGCAGATTATAAAATAGTATATATAAATAATCCTATTTTTAAAATATATAAATGCAATGAAAAAGGAGTGAAAAAATATGTATGCTTATAAAGGATATTAAACTAATTTAATGTTGTCCTTTAGATGACAGAATACCTGATAGTTTTTGTTTTTCCATAATACTATTGTTACTTTTTAAAAACTTGTTCTTTTCCTTTTTTTCTTTTAAGTATTTATTTATTTTAGAGAGAAAGAGAGCAGAGGAGGGACAGAGAGATGGAGAGAGAGAATCCCAAACAGTCTCCATGCTGTCAGTGCAGAGCCCTACTCAGGACTTGAACTCATGAACCGTGAGATCATGACTTGAGCTGAGATCAAGAGTTGGATGCTTAACCAACTAAGCCACCCAGGTGCCCCCATAATACTATTATTGCTTTTATAGTCAGAGAGAATTAATAATTATTTTAAAAATCATTTATCTGTTTAGATGTCTGTTTCATCTAGGTGGATTATAGGCTCCATTATATTATGGAGGTAATTGATATATTCATTTATAAGTATATTTTATATTAATTAATATATTATATTTATCTTTGTGTATAAGGAATCTACCATAGTGGCTGGCACAGAATAACCACTTAAATATTTGATAGATGACCAGTAGTATGGCATTTGTCACTCTCAAGTTTGTTTGTTAAAACTCTTTACATGTGTGTATGACTCCTTTTTTTATTTTATCAGTGAACTATACATTATTTTCCATATAAGTCAAATTCATAATTTATTATTGAAAATTTGTCTACATTAATAACTTTTAGGAACTATTGTATTCTGCTTTAGGCTTTGGTAAAACACAGAGGTGGCTCTTACAGAGAAAGGCTAGTATTTTTTGGGAATCAGCTTTTGCTCCATAGCAAACCACCCAAAATTTAGGGGCTGAAAATAACATTTACTACTTCTCATGATTTGTGGGTTGGCTAGATGTCTGGCCTGGGCAAACTTAGCTGATAGGTAGGGTCGGTTGCTAGTCTGATGGTGCCAAAAGGTGTAGAATGTTCTCACTATATGTCTGATGGTGGGCTAGATGTCAGCTGGGGCCATGTGTCTCTCATTATCCAGCATCAATCTAGGTCTTTTCATGCAGTAGCTGTCACAGGGTTCCTAAGAGTGGCAAGACAGCAAGCCCTAATGCATAAGCACTTTCAAGGCCCTGCTTGCTTCTTACGTATATGTCTCATTGGCTAAAGCAGGAGACTCGGCCAAGCCTAACTTCAGGGACTAGAGAGATATAGACTCCGCCTCTTAATGCAAGTGGCTCAAAGTCACGTTGCAAAATAATGTATATATAAGGATGGGAAGGATTTGTTAGCGGTTTTGCAATCTATTGCAATTTATGATAGTGACATTATTGGAATGATGGAAGATATTTTAGATATATTGAAAACATACTTCAGATTTGAATAAATTACAGCTTTTGATTTTTTTAATAAAAAATAGAATATTTACCCACAGTTTACCTTAGTTGCTCAATACATGTGGTTATTATTATGTACTGAAGGTAATTCATCCCCAGAGCATGAAATAATACTGTGAGTAGTCAGTGACTGAATTGTAAACTCCAAAGTAGGGAATGGTAAGTGATAAAGTTGAAAATAAAAACTAAAGCAAGGTGACTTTGATGACAAAGTCAAGGAGTTTGGATTTTAAGGGTGCCTGACTGGCTCAGTTGGTGGAGCATGGTCATGAGTTCAAGCCCCACATTAGGCATAGAGCTCACTTTAAAAAAAAAAAAAAAAGGAGCTCGGATTTTATCCTATAGACAATATAGAACCTAGGAGGCTGTTAGGCAGAGGAGTGGCAGTCAGACTGACTTTTTAAAAATCTTCATCTGAGGTGATATGAAGGGTGAATTGTAAGGGGAGTAATCAGAAGGCTGCTAGAATTTCCAGGCCAAAGAAGGAAAGAGTCTGAACTTGAGGAGGAGGAGTAGAGTTGGAGAATTTGTTAGGAAGCACAAAAGTGCAAGTATTTTTTCTTTCTTTTTTTTTATGTTGATAGGTTGTGGGGATGAAGGTGAAGGAGATGTAAAGGAAGAACTCAGATTTTTACTTGGCATTTTTGGCGATTCCACCAATGGAAATGAACAGGGAGGTGGCAGAGGAGATGAGGTAAATTGTGGATGTATTGAGTTGTTGGGTTTTTTTTAGGTTTTATTTTCTTAAGAAATCTCTATGCCCAAATTGGGGCTTGAACTCACAACCCGAGATCAAGAGTCACATGCTTTCCCGACTGAGCCAGCCAGGTGCCCCTAGTTTTAAATTTTTGTGGGGCATTCAGGAAAACTTTAGTAGGCATTGTGAGTCTACAGCTCAAGGGACTGTCTAGACTAGAATCATAGATTAAGGCAGTGATATGCTGGTTTATGTTTAACAAGCAGCTCCGGGGTGAGTGAAAGTCTTGATTTCTAGCATTTGCCAGTTTCTGTGGTGTAATACTCCCACTGTAGCCAATTACAAGCAATCAGTGGGATATTACTGAGCGTAGAGTTGGAAATTAGTGTAACCCCCTATTGTGAACTGCTGGGGGTAGGCTCTAGCCTGCCGCTGGTCATCGGTATGTTTTGGGTCTAAGTACTTTAAAATAAATCTAATGCTCAAAATCCCAGCAAAAAAAAAAAAAAAAAAGCAGAATTATTCTTTTTTTCAGTGAACACATGGCTAGTAAATGTTAAAGCTGGATTCAAACCCAGCTCAGTCTAACTCCCAAGACCATGCTTCAGAGTTAGTCCACGCATTTTTGTTAGTAATTCAGCTAATTTTCTTTTTTTATGATGGTTATTTATTTATTTTGAGAGAAAGAGAGAGAGAGAGAGAGAGAGAGAGAGCATGAGTGGGGGGAGGGCAGAGAGGGAGAGAAGGAGAGAGAGATGAAGGCCTCAAGGCAAGAACTGTGAGATCATGATCTGAGCCGAAATCAGAGTCGGATGCTTAACTGACTGAACCACCCAGGTGCCCCAGCAATTCAGCTAATTTTCTTAATTGTCTCTTTTTCCTACTTCAGAAGCCACACAATTCTGTAGTTACACTTTATGTTGAAAAGTTATTGTGGAGGAAGTACATAGTATATTGAAAATAAGGACAAAATTTCTGGATAGAATGTCAGTTTCTGCCTCAGACCCTGATCACTTCCATCAAACACGTATATTAGAAATATTAATGCACATTATTCTGTGTCTGCCTATATTCTTAGGTTGGTTTCTCTCATGAAGCACAGCCTGAGACTGATTCTTTTTCAAATGCTTTATTGGAAAAGGTCTTTCTAGGAGAGGAGTGACAGAAGGGTTCATGTGTGGTAGTCAATGTTAGTGCTTTCTTTCTTCCAGAAACTATATGTTGAATACAGGTTTTGAAAGAGATGAAAAGGAAGTAAAGAGCCTGTTTCTAATTACTTTAGGATTATATAACAATGAAAAACTCTGAATCTGCACAATTTCTCTCCTGAACATTTGTATTGCCACAATTTTTTGGCACTGTGCAAAAATTTTGGAAAGCAAGCCTTATTCCTGGTGAATTGAAAGATATTAATCAATTTTTATTTCTCCTGTTTCAAAGAGCTATGTGAGGGAAAGGACACCATTGGTAAGGGTTTTCTTTTCTTCTGATTTTTCTATGCCCTTTTCACAGTCATAAATTGAGGTAAAACTGGCTTACCTGACTAAGGTCCCTGTAGAAAGAAACTAATCTTCAGCTGCTTAGTAAACTCTGCAAATTAGGAGTTTTAGCTAAAAGGCTGTAGAACAAAAATGCAAAGTTGTATAAGCCTTATTAGTTGGGTCAAGACTAGACCAAAATGTGAAAAGGACAATGTTTTCCTTTGGTATTCCTGACCTCTCCTTTCACACAACCTTTCCCCATCCTCTCGAGTCCCCAAGGGTCTCAACTGCTTCTCCCTTTCTCCTTTAGGGAGGCTATGTTAAAACTGATAATTTATAAATGTATTACCTCCCTCAGGGATATATTCTTGTCAACAAGGGACATAGAGCAAAGTCAAAGGAATATATAAATGGTCATTTTAGAAATGAATGAATCTGTAAGCAGTATAAGGAAGGTGTTTAATGGACACATGGCTTCCTCCACCCAAATGAGACAGTTGGATGTAGTAAAATGAGCAATGGCCAGTGTAGTGGGCATAGGAGGTTTTTCCATCCATTCTTTCTTTTTGAGTAATAGTATAATAGTATTCCAGTTTCTTTTTGTGGCATGACCTCTCCCCTATGAAGTGAAAACTTGATGAGACCATAAATCAAGGTACCTGCTGAGGAGTGGGCAGACAACACAAGAGTCAATCTGACTCTTTCTTCCTGGTTCTTTGACTCTTTAATGGGATAATTCAGGGATTTGGGGAAAACAATGGTTGGCTTCTCTTATTCTATGAAGGCTCTCTGTCAAAACAATTGAACAGTTCCTATTCCTGAGACCACTTTGGCTTCCTGGTTTTTGTCCTTTCTGATCGGGGCACTTCAGGCTTTTGCTTCCCTTCTCTGAGAACTTCATTGTCTTCCAACATATTCTTTCTTGCTTAAGTTAGCCAGGGAGGCTTCTGTTGCTTACAACCAAAGATGCACATCTGACTCAAGACATGATGGCTCTCTGTGAAATACTTAGCATCTCTGGTTTTACTTTTTCAAGTGTGAAAAAGAAGTGGTCGGATTGCATAGTTTCTAATTTCTCCTCTAATTCTAAAAAAAAAATATATATATATATATATATATATATATATATAGTTAGTTAGTTAGTTAGTTAGTTCTCCTTAGAAGTCTTTAATAATTCTTAGGGGAGGCTGGGCGACTCAGTTGGTTAAGCGTCTGACTATTGATTTCAGCTCAGGTCATGATCTCATAGTTTGTGAGTTCGAGCTCCACGTCAGGCTCTGCACTGACAGCATAGGACCTGCTTGGGATTACCTCTCTTTCTCTCTTTCTCTGCCCCTCCCCCACTCATTCTCTCTCTCTCTCTCTCTCTCTCTCTCTCTCTCTCCCCCAAAATAAATAAATAAACTTAAAAAAAAAAGAGGTCTTTAATAGTTCTGGACATATGCCCATTCCTAGGTGAATAGGTTGGGAGCTAATGCACTTTCCCATTAACTATGACTTCTAATTTGGTCTCTTAGCATGCCTTCAGCCTCTAGGCCCTGGAGTCCATTTAAGGTCATTTAAGTAGAGGCCACCTCTGTGGTATCTGAATTATCTGGCTAAGCATCCTGAACTCATTGGATATTGGCCAACCATATGCTAGATCAGGGTCTGCCAGAATGGCCTCATTTTGAAAGACTATTTAAATGTGAGAGAAATTATATCTGAGAGAAAGGAAAACATGGGCAAAGAGCCCAAGGAACTGACACAGCTGGGTATCATTAGCAATAATCAAACCTTACCCAATATAAAAAGCAACAGGAAGTGAGATGGGGCAGTGTGTGTATGTATGTGTTGGCATGAGTATGTATGTATTTATGTGTATGTTTGTAGGTATGTATGTGTTTTTGTAAGAGAATAAGTGTGCAAACATTTTTTTAAAAAATTTCTTTCTCCTGCCTGCTTTCCTCTTTCAACCATAACTTGAATCTTTGTACTGTGTCCCAGTGGGAGTGCTTTACGTGTTGAAATCATCTTAGAATTTCACAGTCTTTGAGGGTGACTTTGATGCTACAGACCCAGAGAAGGATTAAATAATTACTTTATTAAGAGGGGAAAAAGTGCAAATAGTAAACAGCTGCTGGAGAACCTAAGAAGTTTGAGAAACAGATCCATGAAAGATTCATATCCTTTTTTCTCCAGTCATTGCATATTTTATAATGATAAATTTTGTTTCTAAAATAATACTTTCATATTAGAAAACAATAACTTGAAAAATAAATGAAGTATATATAAAGAGTAAATAAATATTAGCTATACTCTTACCACCCAGAGATATCCATTGTTAATATTTTGGTATGTATCTTTTCATTTGCAGAAGAAGATGGTCTTTAATGAAAGAATCCAAATTTGGGAAATACTGAATCTAGTTCAGAAATTCTTCTAATTCTGAGCATGAATTTGGTCACCAATTTGTGACATAGAAACAGGACAAGAGTACCTTTAGCAGCTCTTAATTTTGCTTTACAAATTGACTTTATAAACAACTGTCCTGGGGCACCTGAGTGGCTCAGTCGGTTAGGCATCTGACTCTTGATTTCAGCTCAGGTCATAATCTCACAGTACGTGGGATCAAGCCCCACATCGGGTTCTGCACTGATAGCACAGGGCCTGCTTGGGATTCTCTCTCTGCCTCTTCCCTGCTCACACTCTTCCTCTCTCTCTCTCTCTCTCAAAATAAATAAACTTAAAAAAATTAAAATAATTATCCTGCAGATTTTCTTTTTGAAGCTTAAAATCACTTGCATTTTACTTTTGCCCCTCCTCTGCCCCACTCCCTTTAACTCACTCTACTGTACCACCCTCTGCTCACCTTCAAGTACGAGTCAAAAGCCCCCACAACCACACAGTCCATAAGACATGTCAAAGTAGGAAGATATAACCAATAATAATTAAACACACGTGGCAGGTACCACACCTAAAGCTTTTTATGTGTCCTCTCTTTTAATCCTCATAAAGCTTTAAGAAAAAGATACTTTTAATATGCTTATTTTACTGATGAGGAAACTAAATATCAGAGAAATTAAGTGACTTCAGCTCAGGTCTACCTAATCTCAAAGCCACTATGATACTGCAACAAACAAGGACAAAGAAAAGGCATGCCTAGACATAATTGGGAAGACAAAAGTCTGTGTTTTGTGCTCTCAATTCTCAGCCAGTAGGAGGTCTTTTTGCAAATAGTGTTTGATGAGAAGAAAAGTATCTGTTAAAGGCCTTCTTGATTAGGGTGAGTGGGATGGTTTGAACATTATGATGTTCCCCGGGAATATTGACTTCCAGAACATGAAAGCTGGCCTCTAGAGCTATAGGAAGTAGAGTATGATCTAATTAATTCCTTCAATTTACAGATAAAAAACTGAGGCCTGGAGAGGTGAGGTTACAATTTCCTAACATCAAGTATGGCTAGAAGCTAGGTCTCTTAATTCTCTGGACCTAGAGCTTTCTGATCACAACAAGACCAATGTGTTTCATAATATATTTGATTCTGATGAAACAAAATGATTTTATTTTTTTATTTATTTAAACAAAAAGTTTTAAATGTTTTATTTATTTTTGAGAGAGCACAAGCAGGGAAGGAGCAGTGAGAGGGGGACAGAGGATCTGAAGCCAGCTCTACTCTGCCCCTGATATGGGGCTTGAACTCACAAACTGTGAGATCATGACCTGAGCTGAAGTAGGATACTCAACTGACTGAGCATCCAGATGTCCAAAAACAAACTGATTTTAAATGGACTTTGGAAGGTATTGTTTTTCCACCTGCTAGATGAAATTCTCTAGGTTCAGTTTCTTTAGGCCTAGATGATACAGTGACTAATGTTTCCTTTCAAGGTTTTCTATCTTTCTGCTATTTTACCAACAGAATCACATCAGATTCAACCAATTCATATCACTGTATTTTAAAATCTCATGTGAAACTGCTTCTGCACCATCTGTCCTATGTGCCATTTTAATTTATATGGAATCATTTAAGGCAGAAGTTGTGCCTGAAATGGTTCCGTATTACAATGTGTATTCTTTTTTTTTTGTATTTGACTCTTTGTTCTAATTGCTTAAATGGAAAAATATGTTAAAAATAAACAGTAACCAAATGAAACTACAGTGTAAAACACAGTCCCTTCATGTAGTTTAATAGAATGAATAGCGTAGAAAATAAAATGATAAATCGATGCATATAGATTTATATCTGTTTGAATTCCTATGACTTGCTTTCCTGGCTTTCAAATATACTTACTTTAGAAGAGTTCATTCTAAAGTTTCCTGTCATGAATTCAGTGCTTCTTTTCAATCCAGAACTCATGGCCATTATTTAAGCCACTTTCATTTCAAGGTACTTTGTCTTTCCCATTGGTTTTGACCTTAAGCCTGATCTTGAGCCTGAGTTTGACTACTTAAAACAATTAAGTTGCAAAAATAACAAGAACCTTTCTCATTAGGACAGAAATGATGAGAACAGAATGTCCATTTAGTTTTATTCTGATAACATGAGCTAGAATTCCCAGAAGACTGAATAAGACTAGATAATGAGGGCAGGTGTTATCAGATTAGTAGACTTATGAAGTAATTCTGTGGATGTCATTTAACAAAGTATGTTTTAGAAAACTAAGCTCTGTCAGCACCACACCCAGGACATTTATTATAGTATGCCTTTCATATAAGCACATATGTGTTTTCTATATTGATGCTTTTTTTTTTTTGAGTTTGCTAAAGGCTTGGGGTGGTTAAAACACGGAGAAAGATATCTAAATGCTGGGTGACAAATGAGAGTGATAGATGTCTATAATTTATGCATCTGGGAATCTAATCTGTCATTACCTTGAGAAGAAAAGCATAGCATATGATTAAGGAATGAGCTACCTTTATAAATATCTTAAGTTTAAGAATGCTTGTAACTTAAATAATTTCACTTATATTTAGATATGTATGGACATTTGTAAATCTTTTAAAATTGAAATATATTTGACATATAACATATAAACGTAAGGGGTTCAACATGTTAATTTGATACATTAGTACATTGTAATAAGATTGCCATTGTAGCCATAATTAGCAACTCTACCATGTTACATAATTATTTCTTTTTAATGGTAATAATAATTAATTTTCTAAGTCTCTTAGCAAGTTGGATGATTATAATATAATATTAGTGTCTATATTCACTTTACTGTGCATTAAATCTCTGAGGCTTTTTTACAAGTGTGTACCCTTAAACAACATGTGTCCTATCTGCCAACCTTTCCTGGTAACACCATTTTGGTTTCTGCTTCTATGAGTTTGCCTTTTTAAATTCCACATGTAAGTAATATCATGCAATATTTGTCTTTTTTCTGTCTGATTGATTTATCTCACTTAGTATAATGTCCTCAAGGTCCATCCATGTTGTTCCAAATATCAAGATGTGCTTCTTTCTCTTGGTTGGGTAATATTCTGTTATATATTATATATATTATATATGTTATATATGTATATATATAATATATATATTCTGTTTATATATATTATATATATATAATATATATATAAAGTGGCCATCTATGGATGAATATATATATATATGTGTGTGTGTATATACACACATATACACACACACATATATATATTCACACATATATACACACATATATATATTCATCCATAGATGGTCACTTAGGTTATTTTTATGTATTGGCCATTATGAATAATGTTGCAATAAACATGGGAGTGTATACATACCTTTGATACCCTATTTACACTTACTTTGGATATATACCCAGAAATAGAATTGCTGGATCAAAAGGTAGGTCTATTTTTAATTTTTTGAGGAAATTCCACACTGTTTACCGTAGTGGTTGAACCAATTTGTGTTCCCATCAGCAGTGTACAAATGTTCCCTTTTCACCACATTCTCACCAACACTTATTAACTCTTATCTTCCTGATGATAGCCATTTTAATAGGTATGAGATGATACCTCATTATGCTTTTGATTTGCACTTCCCTGATGATTAGTGATGCTGAGCATCTTTTTATATACCTGTTGGCCATTTGGATGTCTTTGAAAAAATGTCTATTTACTTTGTCCATTTTAAAGTCAGATTGTTGTGTTTGTCTTTGTTGTTGAGTTGAATAAGTTTGTATATTTTAATATTCACTAATTATACAATATTTAGAAATATTGTATGTCCTTGTAGTTTACCTTTGGCACATGACGTAAAGAAACTTACATATTTATGCATCCAGAAATCCTTTTCTCAATTCTCTGACAGTGGCTGAGGGGAAAAAGAGAGTTTCCACATTAAAAAAAAAAAAAATTATTGGGGCGCCTGGGTGGCGCAGTCAGTTAAGCCTCCGACTTCAGCCAGGTCACGATCTCGTGGTCCGGGAGTTCGAGCCCTGCGTCAGGCTCTGGGCTGATGGCTCAGAGCCTGGAGCCTGTTTCCGATTCTGTGTCTCCCTCTCTCTCTGCCCCTCCCCCGTTCATGCTCTGTCTCTCTCTGTCCCAAAAATAAATAAACGTTGAAAAAAAATTATTTATTTATTTTGAGAGAGAGAGAGAGAGAGAGAGAGAGAACACAAATGAGGGTGGGGCAGAGAGAGAGAGGGAGACAGAAAGAATCCCAAGCAGGCTCCATGCTGTCAGCACAGAGCCCAATGTGGGGCCCGAACTCATGATATGAGCTGAAATCAAGAGTCAGACCTTTAATCAGCTGAGCCAGCCAGGTGCCCCAGGAGAGTTTCCACATTTTTTATGAAAAGTCTGTTCTATGATGTTGGGTGATGAAGTCCTATGTGGGGCTCAGATTCACTGATTGCCATATGTTTAGTAAATGTCTACTATATGCCAGATACTGGGGTAGGTTCTGGATACACAAAGGTGAATGAGATATATATTACCTCTGCTTGTCAGAGCTTCTATCCCCATGGACTACACAAAAAAGATAAATGACCACAAATTGTGAAAATGCTTTAAAAGAAACAGACTGTGGGGGCGCCTGGGTGGCGCAGTCGGTTAAGCGTCCGACTTCAGCCAGGTCACGATCTCGCGGTCCGGGAGTTCGAGCCCCGCGTCAGGCTCTGGGCTGATGGCTCAGAGCCTGGAGCCTGTTTCCGATTCTGTGTTTCCCTCTCTCTCTGCCCCTCCCCCGTTCATGCTCTGTCTCTCTCTGTCCCAAAAATAAATAAACGTTGAGAAAAAAAAAAAAAATTTAAAAAAAAAAAAAAAAAAAAAAAAAAGAAACAGACTGTGAACTCTGATAAGGAATCTGTAGGGTAAAGGTGATAGGCAAGAAAGGCCTCTGGGAAGAGATGACATTAACCAGAATACATGATGAAGTGGGGAAGGGGTGAGGTTGTGGCTTTGGTTACTACCATTTGTTGAGCTACAGGCCTGAGCTAAATTTTTTAATATATTGTTTAACAACTCTAAAATATTATGCTCATATTACAGAGGAACAAACCAAGGCCTCAGTTACCAAGGTCACACAGCTGGTAAGAGGAGGAGGGGAAGTAGGCAGAGGGGGACAGAATCCCCAGTCTGACTCCAAAGTTCTTCACTTTTGAAGCTATAATTCCACTCCTAGGAAAACTATTATAAAGGAATAACCAGAAATTAAATGACCAATTTAAGTAAAAGGATGATTCTCTCAACAACTCTCTGTTTTTCAAGTTTCTACTAATCTTTTATTTGGGGAATAAACAATGATTTCAGATTGAGTTACAGTTGCATTTAGTAGTATTCTTTATCTTCTGTTTTTAAATGATTTACATGTAGGAGGCTAAAAATAAGTAACCATAAAAATTCTAGAAGAGTGGTCAGATTTTATCAGTTTGTACTTGGAGAAAGGCAAAGAAATAGAGTGGGAAGGGAACATATAAACTGAAAAAACAAGAAACAACTACAGAGAAGATGGGTTTTGAGATGAGATGAGAGAGAGAATGTCTTCCAAGTTAGAGTTTAGCCTGAAAGAAACAATTTTCTCCCTGGCTACCCAAAGCCAGTGAGATCTCCAGAGCTATCGCAAATACAATTACAAAAGGCACTCTCAGACGTTTTTCAGGACGCTTTCACAAAGAATATTCACATATAATGGGCACATGTCCAACATTTCTTTAATTCCATGGATTTATGCAAACTTAAGTAGAAACAGAAATAGAAAATATATTTGATGAAATCTATGTAGCTGGGCTTGAAAGTTACACTACTTTTAATGACTATTAAATAAAGCAGGCAGAGAAAATAAAAACTCTTGATTGATTAGAATATTCATCCTGAATCTAAGTGAGTTTGGACCTACCTAGATTATGGTCCTGAAGAAGCTACCTAATGAAAGAACATGCCAGAAAAAATTATCCAAAATTTGAAAATAAGGCATGTGCATGCATGCACACATGTGCACACGCACACACACACACACACACACACACACACACACACAATGAGCAGCATGTTTTTCAATATATACAGGGGCAAAGGCCATTCAAGGATTGTGTAGGGAATGTACTTAGTTCATAGCAATACTTACTATTGATTAAAGGCCCAGACTCAGTAAATTCACTCTGTTAACTTAAAAACTGTCATAATGAGATGGTGGTGCAGGCTGGTAGAACAGATAACCCCAGAGATTTATGGCCCATTGGTCATTATCAGTTTATATCTAAACCAACAATCTTATCTTAATATTTCTTTGTGAAATTTCCTATAAACACCCCAGCTTCTTAAATGCATTTTGAATTTGTCCTAACATCTCACCGGTTCTCTCATTAGTCAATGAGGTAAATAAAATCTTTTACATGTGTTAATTTTAGATTTGCTTTAGAGTCATGACTTTACTTTTTTTTGAAAATTATACTTTAACATAGAGGATAAAGAGTCTAACCTCATTAGTAATTTTATTGTGTCTTATTGATGCCCAGTGAACTGGGATTGTTATTTGGATTTTGCTGTGAATATTTATTCCTGCGACTTAATTTGTAATTCACTGTGTATATTTATTCCTGTTAGTTAAAGCTCCGCAGAGGAAGTTTCATTCTTTTAGTGCGTTTGCAAACAAATCCTCAAAAATTTTAACTAGGTGAAATACTCAGATTTGGTGGATCCAATTAGCATTTGTAGCCAGGACCCGGATGCCCAGAGTAGACTAAGCAAAGGCCAATTTGGTGCTGCGGCTAAGTAGAGTTGACATCTGACTTCCTCCTTTGTCTCATTATCCTTCTGTTCTCCTGTATACATTTTGCAGGGTATTTTGAAACAGGTTTTTTAACAGAGCGGTTGAGTGGGCCACTACTTCTCATCTGTTTGCATTCCTTTGTTATTTGCCACTCAGTAAAGTGAATGAATACCCAAATGCTTAACAGCAATCACATATGCCTAGTTCTATGCCTACAATGTTTCACTGACTTAAAAAAATATAGATTCTAGGGGCACCTGGGTGGGTCAGTGGGTTGAGCATCTGACTCTTGATTTTGGCTCAGGTCATGATCCCAGGGTTGTGGGATCCAGCCCCATGTTGGGCTCCACACTGGAGCCTGCTTAAGGTTCCTTCTCTCTCTCTCTCTTCTCTCTTTCTCTCTCTTCTCTCTCTCTCTCTCTCTCTCTCTCTCTCTCTCTCTCTCCTCTCTCTCTCTCCTCTCTCTCTCTCTCTTCCCCCTCCTCCCCCATGCCCACTCCCCCACTTGCTCTCAATCTCTCTAAAATAAAAAAAAAAATGACAAAAATAAAAGAATATAGATTCCCATTTCACAAGTAGTACTTATTAATGGATTTCTCCATTTCTTACACTGGAAGTTAATGACAGATAGTTGAGATTGCTTTGGATTATGAGGAAACTCTGATATGAGTGAAGTGTACTGATAACCAAGCATTCACTTACTGATCACATCTCCTTTATCTACATTCCATTAATTCTGTATAAAGTCATGCTCTTTAACTGAAGGTGTTTTGTTAGCTAATGTGCTATGGAGATAACATCTCTAAAAAATTCCCAGCTCAAAGTATCCTAGTATAACAGTTGAAAGTGATAACTTGAACTTTACTTGGGACTAAATATATCAGCACCATCAGTATTTTTCACTTTTGTAAAACAACAACAACAAAGCTGTTGAAATGTAGATGTTCAAATTTTGCCTGATCCTCCCGTCAAGTGCCTTCCAATACTGATAGCTATTCTGCATGAAACCCATTTGTCATCTTTCTGCAATTGCAAAGGGGAAGATAGGAGGAGGGACCAGGGAATTGCCCTACTATTGAAAAAGAAACTAGGGGTTTCCTTTGTGTTTTACATTTACTTGCTGTAGACAAGTCAAACCCTTGTTAGGTTCCTGAATGCTAAAGTTCCAAAAAAAAGTCTCAAGACCTCTCATTGTATCCTGAAACTTTAACCTTTTCTAAAACAATTATCTTGTTTTGACACGAACTGGTGACGTGATATTTGGCAAGTCAGTTAACTCTCCCTTCTGAGTTTCCTTATCTTGAGAAGATAGTTCTTAAAACAGGTGATTGGGAAGATTTCTTTTAAGTAGGCATTTTTGAGTCTTTAACTTGGGCCTTTGTCTAGAGAGACCAGTTTATAAGCTCTAAATAATTTGTGAGCTTCCTCCTAAAATAATAACACTTGACATTTGTGTTTACAGTTTACGAATTGCTCCCAGCAAAAGGTTTGTCCCCTCATAACTAACAGCTTGTGCTACATAGTAAGTGCTCAGAATACATTTGTTGTCAATTAATACATTCACTATAAATGTTAAATGTTACTATTTTCCAAGTATTATAATAGTAATAGATGAGAAAAACATTTGGCCTTCACTCATTTTCTTTCTGGGCATGAGTCAATTATATCCATTATAATGGAAAGTAAATAATTTCTTAGGTGATTTGCAAACGGTAAAATATCAAAAGAATATTGGATTTGAAGATAGACTAACTCATTTCTAGTCTGGCTCTGCAACTCAGCTGGACAGTTCATATTCCTTACCTGCAAAGTGGGAATAATATCTCATAGAGGATCTCATCATCTATAAAGTGCTTTACAAATGTGAGATTTTCTCATTCTTTGACTAATTTATACAACCCTACATATTATATTTGGCTCTATTAATTTTTTTCCCCAGGATTAAAATGGAAAACTGGAAAGGTTGATGGACTTATGTTCACATAACCAAGCTGAAAAGCCAGGGAAGTTATGACAAGGTTGAAGTCTGTTCATCAGAAGTGAATGAAACAAAAAGGTCAAGCTTCCTAATCATTTGGTTATCTGAATAATGATGAGTAACCAGTTAGACTGGCCATTGACATCCATAACAGACATGATCAGCCCCACCATAGGTAATTTAATGGAAATGACAACCATTAAAACACAGGACTGGAAGTAAAGAAACCTGGCTTTAGACTCCTGCAAATGAAAGGGAATATGATCAGAAGTTAATCACTCAGCCTTTCTGAGCCTCAGTTTTGACTTTGTGAAATTACGATTGGGAGTAAATGACTTTCATGTTTCTCATTTGGCTTTATTGCTGACACCTGTTCCAGCCACACCTTCCAATGATGGAGTTGAGGTAAATATTTTATTTTTTGTTACATTTTTGTGTATCCTCAAATTTATCTGGAACAGCATTTTCAATTGTTCTTTATTTTGTGCCTACGGATCATTGCATTTTAGGTTAGTCAAAACACCAGTCTTGGTTTTTATGATTTGATATTTGAAAGAATGTTTCCAAAGGAAATTTAAAGAGACTGATAATTAAATTGACCTGTTCACAATTCAGAGAATAAATTTGGCATGTTCTTTTTACAGCAAAAATGATTTTCTCAACATAGTCCAAATTAATAATAAACCAAAATGATTGTATTCTAAGATTATGTATATCTAAACCATAAAATGAGACTGTTGATTTAATTAAATCAGATCAAATACGGTTTTTCTTCAATAGCACATCATCACTCAAGCTTAAAAATATTTTGGAGGTAAGTAAAGCTCTATTCTAAGCTCACTTTTAGAGAGAGAAATTCTACTTAGGAGAAGGAAACAAGTAAGGATGGAAAACTGTCTTCTAAGGACACTGGAGAAAGTATCTCCATGGAGACATGTGAATGTGAATCAACCTGGGGAGGCAATTCGTGAATCAACCTTAAGTAACTAAAGTGAGTCAGCATCTCCCTGTGATAGCACATACCTTGCCACCATCTATTACTCAGGGCCATAAAATTTTCTTGAGATGAGATCAAGCAGGATGGGGACCGAACACTGGGTCTCTGCAGCTGGCAACCCCTTATAGCTATGCTAGTGTCTGTTACATTGGGTACATAGGAAGAGAAAGAGGAAGAAAGTGGCTATTGGTTAGGCAACAAACATGGTCTTCCACACATATTATCCAGCATACTCATAGATGATTAATTTCCTCTAAGAGAGTACCTGTTCAATCATGATTTCCAGCTCTTACACTCTTTCTTTTAAGCCGCAGGGCGACTTTAGAAAAGAAAAAGAAATCTGTGCAAAATAGAAAAGAAAAAAAAAACCTAACTTCTTTCACCTGAGTATTATTGAAGTAATTGCCATGGAATCATAGAACTCTGAAAAAGTTTATAAAGCACCATTCTAGTTTGTCAATTTTTCTTAGATTGTGACATCCAGAAATAAAGGCATAATTTGGGACTGGTTTGGCATGCATAAAACTGATCTACCAGCTCACTTGTTTATATCTGGTAGATGCTTTTTTTAACCCAATTTCCATTCTGGATCAACCCAAGCTGTCCATTCCCTCTGTAAAACTTACCCATTGAAGCCCACGGTGCTGAAGACTCAAGACTAGGGAGGATACTCTACTCTCTAGTGTACTCTGAATGTCTCCTCTCTCCGTTGAGTAGTACCCTTACCAGGACTCAGTTGTGCTCTCCCCAGCTGTCCATGATAGTTGCACATGTCACTGTAATAATGTATTTTGAATATCATATAACAAAATAAATATGAATGCAGAAATAAAGTTGTTTTGTGAGAACTAAGTTGACAGAAATTAACTTGACATGGATTGTCAACCTAAATGTAAGAGCTACACGTATAAAACTTCTAGAAGAAAATCTAGGAGATCATCTTTGAGACCTTGGGTGAAGCTCAGATTTCTTAGGACACAAGAAGCACAAACGATAAAAGAAAAAAAAAATCAGTAAATTGGACTCCATCAAAATGAAAAACTGTTCATCTCTGAAAGAAAACGAAAAGGCAAGCCATGAACTGGGAGAAACTATTTGCAACACATACACTTGATGAAACACACACATCCAAAATAATAAAGAAGTCTCACAATTCAATAATAAGATAAACAACCCAGTTGAAAGTAATCAAAAGGGTTGAACAAGTAAGTAAATGGATGTTGGATGTAAGAGCCAGGTTTCTCACTGGTAGAGAGGGAAGTTATAGAATGAGCAAGAAGAGAAGGGTAAAATGAACCCGTGGTATTGGATTAGAGTTGGAGACATCTTATGTATTAGCTTAATATATACACAAATGGATACATACAGAAAATATTATAGATCTGTGTGTGTACATGATTTCATACACAAAATAACCTATTTCTGTCTGCTAAGAGGACATAAAGGACTTCAAGCACAGCTGGGCCTCATCAAAACAGGAAAGTGATCTATTCAATCAAGCCTCAAGGGAGCTTTTCTCTCTGCCTCTACTGCTCTCTGTGGTCACATGGTGTCTTTATTATCTCACCTAATGCTGCTACATTCTCCAATTTTTCTTGCAACTGGCTTTTCCAAACATGGCACTTGTATTAAAAAATAACTGTATGTTTGGGTCCACTTATAATTTCTATTTTGTCATTGATTTATAGGTCTATCTTTATGCCAGATCATGTGTCTTGATTATTACAGTGTTATAAAATGGTAGTGTAAGTCCTCACTCATTGGTCTTTGTTTTCAAAAATATTGTGGCTCTTGCAAACTCTGCATTTCTACACACATTTAAGAATTCACATATTAACTTCTACCAAAGACCACAGATTTTGAATAAAATTGTATGGAACCTGTGTATCAATTTAGGAAGAAGTAACATCTTAATAGTATTAAGTTTCCTGTCCATTTTCTCTCTCTATTCAGATTTTTCTTTAGTATCTCTCACTAGTGTTTTGTGCTTTTCAGTGTACAGGACTTATACATATTTTGTTAAATTTATTATTAAAAATATTTCATGTTTTCATGCTATTTGAAATATTAATTTTTAATTTTTTTTTCAAATGCTTGTTGCATATATGTATGATGAGTTTTTGTATATTGACCTAGTATCCAATGACCATGCTGACCTCACATTTATTTTAATAGCTTTTTTGTAGATTTTAAAATTTTTCTACATAAACAATCATATTTATGAAGTCAAAAAGTTTTTTTTAATTTCCAATCTGCAGGCTGTTTATTTCTTTTTCTTGCCCTATTTTGCACTGGCTATTTTGAATATAGGTGGTAAGAGTAAACATCCTCACTTCGTTCTTAGTTACAGTCTAAAAATGTTCAGTCTTTCATTAGTAAGTATGATATTAGCTTTAAGTTTTCCATAGATATCACTAATGATTTTTTAATCACAATAGCTATTGAATTTTGTCAAATGCTTATTAAGCATCTATTATGATGATCATATGCTTTTTCTAGTTTAATTTGGTAAATTACATGGATTGACTTTTGAATATTAAACCAACCTTGCCTTTCTAGAATGAATCCCATTGTCATGATATATTTACTTTTTTACATGTTGCTAGATTTAATTTCATATTTAATTTCAAATTTTCATACTTCTTTCTTTTTATAATGTCTTTCTGATTTTGGTATCAGGATAATGTGGCCTCATAAAAAGAGTGGTGAAGTATTCTTTTGTTATTTACTTTCTATGTTTGTGTGCGATTACCATTTTCCTCCCTTAGATGCATGATAAAATTGACCAGTGAAGTTCCTTCCTTTTGATCTCACTTTTTGCCCTATTATCACAGTTAACCTCTTTTAACTATTTCTGACTTGAATTCTTCTAGATATTACCTTTACTAAGAGGTATTTGTTGATAAATAGATACTCCTGGAGACTGATAGGTTAAAAACTAGTTATAACTTGATAATAAAAATGAGTTTACCTCACTTACATTATTCCCATTTTTTCTTCTCTTTTCCTTCATATATTTAATAATTATATTATTTTTTGTTCTTCTTTTCACATCTTTATGCCTGTCATATATATTCATAAATCTCTACTTTTTTGTTGCATTGACTTTCAACAACCTCTTTTAGCTCCCCATAATGTTAAGATGATGGTATGAACAAATCTATTTTTTTTCATTTTTCATTCTTTTTATATAACCTACACTCTGTCAATGAAACTGTGAATTCTCACTGTCAAAGTTGTTGAAATTTGCATTTGGTCTTACAAAAGAAGCCTTCAGTATTTTACCATAAGTTAACTCTAAAGGTTGAAAAGCTATACATAATCTTTATATTATTATGATAGTAAATTTTATTTAGTGCCAGGACAATTTATTGTGCCAAGATTATATTTCCTTCATTACAAATTCAAAGTGAATTTTTGAAGGACAATGTATACTCTTTGTTACACTTTTATTAACCAGTAGCTGTATTTTCGTTTGTTTCATAGTTAGACCATGTCTCTCATGTGTTTTTATTTTGTTTTGTTTATCCTGGGGTTTCTTTTTCTCTTTAATTAAAAAAAATTGACGGGGGGGGGGGGGAATGCCTTAGCCAGTTAAGTGTCTGACTCTTTTTTTTTTTAATTTTTATTTATTTATTTTTTTCAATATATGAAGTTTATTGTCAAATTGATTTCCGTACAACACCCAGTGCTCATCCCAAAAGGTGCCCTTCTCAATACCCATCACCCACCCTTCCCTCCCTCCCACCCCCATCAACCCTCAGTTTGTTCTCAGTTTTTAAGAGTCTCTTATGCTTTAGGTCTCTTCCACTCTAACCTCTTTTTTTTTCTTCCCCTCCCCCATGGGTTTCTGTTAAGTTTCTCAGGATCCACATAAGATTGAAAACATATGGTATCTGTCTTTCTCTGTATGGCTTATTTCACTTAGCATAACACTCTCCAGTTCCATCCACGTTGCTACAAAGGGCCATATTTCATTCTTTCTCATTGCCACGTAGTACTCCATTGTGTATATAAACCACAATTTCTTTATCCATTCATCAGTTGATGGACATTTAGGCTCTTTCCATAATTTGGCTATTGTTGAGAGTGCTGCTATAAACATTGGGGTACAAGTGCCCCTATGCATCAACACTCCTGTATCCCTTGGGTAAATTCCTAGCAGTGCTATTGCTGGGTCATAGGGTAGGTCTATTTTTAATTTTTTGAGGAACCTCCACACTGTTTTCCAGAGTGGCTGCACCAATTTGCATTCCCACCAACAGTGCAAGAGGGTTCCCGTTTCTCCACATCCTCTCCAGCATCTATAGTCTCCTGATTTGTTCATTTTGGCCACTCTGACTGGCGTGAGGTGATATCTGAGTGTGGTTTTGATTTGTATTTCCCTGATGAGGAGCGACGTTGAGCATCTTTTCATGTGCCTGTTGGCCATCCGAATGTCTTCTTTAGAGAAGTGTCTATTCATGTTTTCTGCCCATTTCTTCACTGGGTTATTTGTTTTTCAGGTGTGGAGTTTGGTGAGCTCTTTATAGATTTTGGATACTAGCCCTTTGATATGTCATTTGCAAATATCTTTTCCCATTCCGTTGGTTGCCTTTTAGTTTTGTTGGTTGTTTCCTTTGCTGTGCAGAAGCTTTTTATCTTCATAAGGTCCCAGTAGTTCATTTTTGCTTTTAATTCCCTTGCCTTTGGGGATGTGTCAAGTAAGAAATTGCTATGGCTGAGGTCGGAGAGGTCTTTTCCTGCTTTCTCCTCCAGGGTTTTGATGGTTTCCTGTCTCACATTTAGGTCCTTTATCCATTTTGAGTTTATTTTTGTGAATGGTGTGAGAAAGTGGTCTAGTTTCAATCTTCTGCATGTTGCTGTCCAGTTCTCCCAGCACCATTTGTTAAAGAGACTGTCTTTTTTCCATTGGATATTCTTTCCTGCTTTGTCAAAGATTAGTTGGCCATACGTTTGTGGGTCTAGTTCTGGGGTTTCTATTCTATTCCATTGGTCTATGTGTCTGTTTTTGTGCCAAGGTGTCTGACTCTTGATTTCAGCTCAGGTCATGATCTCATTGTTCATGGGATCAAGTCCTATGTCAGGCTCTGCTTGGGATTCTCCATCTCTCTCTGCCTCTCTCTCTCCCTCAAAATAAATAAATAAACCTTAAAAAAGATTTTTAAAGTTTATTTACTTATGTAATCTCTACGCCCAATGTAGAGGAGGTATAGAGTTCAAGTGGCTAGAACTCATGACCCTGAGATCAAGAGTCACATGCTCTTCCGACTGAACCAGCTAGACACCCTTATCCAGGGTTTCTGTTTGCCTTTCTTTTTCCATTTGCATTATTTGTCTCTGTCATGTATTAGTTTCCTATTGCTGCTTTAGCAAATTACCACAAACTTAGTTCCTTAGAATAACACACATTTATCATCTTACATTTTAGTAGGTCAGAAGTCTAAAGTGGATTGGTGAGGCTGCATTCCTACTAGAAGCTGTAGGGGAGAACTTGCTTTCTTGCCTTTTCCAATTTGTAGAGACTATCCCCATTCCTTGGCTCACGACCCTGCATTACTCCAGCCTCTATTTCTGCTGTCACATCTCCTTCTCTTACTTGACCCTCTTATAAGGCCACTTGTGATTACATTGGTCCTAACTGTATAATCCAGGATACTATCCTCATTTCAGGATGCTTAATTTAATCACATCTGCAAAGTTGTTTTGCCATGGACAGGTTCTGGGGACTAGGATGTGGACATCTTTGGGGAGCCATAATCACATATACAATATTTTCCAACTTCTCAATCATATTTTTTTTACTCCATCAAAAAAGTAAGCAAACATTAGATATTTAGGAGGGTCCTGGGATATCAGGTTTTCTCCAGAATTGTTTCCTAGTTTGTTTTTTTTTCTCCATGCTTTTCCTGGCACTCACATTAGTCTGGAACAGAGAATATATATTTTTAAATCTTATACTTCTGTACCTCTCCAGATTGCTAGATATCATTTATCTTAGATGTTAGGCAGAAAAGGGTTTTGAGCAAAGATGTGTGTGCTTCTCTCTGTGGCTCAGCTACAAGTTAAACTAGAACCTTCTTGGAGGAGACTTACCTAAGGCCTCAAAGTAAAGTCAACACACTCTTATTCAAGTTTGTCCTTGCAAGACTCTGAATGTTGTCGCCTTGTTAAGTACAATGCCAGAATTCCAAGAATCAATGGTCAATTAACTAGCTGTGTGCCACCTCAAAACAAGGACTTGCAGTCACCTTTTTATTTGTATTTCAGTTAAAAAGCCACTCAGTGTATTCTATATACTATGTTAATTCCATAATGGATAGAGAACTGAATTGAATGGTTGCATAGTGGTTTAAGGAGATTCAATCCTGATTTTATAGAGACAGTCTATTGAAAACTAGAATTGTTTTTTTCCTTTAGGATCCTTGTGCTGATAGAGATTTAATTTAGCCATCTTGGCATCATAAAGGGAGAATCTGCCTGAGAAACAAAACCAACAAAGAGAAAAAGCAGAGCCATGATTTGGAAAGACAGATAGATGAAGAGATTAAGTCCCAATGAGAGCTTTTAAGCCCCTTGATCTGGTTATGTCTAAAACCAACTGTATATCTCAGTTATGTGAGACAATAAATTCCTTTTTTTTCTTAAGCTAAGTTGGTCTTAGTTTTCTTCACAAGGAAAAAAATGCTATTAAGATAAGAAGTTCATGGGGGGTAGACATATAGATCGATACTTTACCCATTTGAAAATTTCCCTGAGATAACTTAAAGCTCTCATCCAAATCTCTTGTATTTTCAGTCTGTACCTTCTTTTCTCAAAAGGAGCAATAGAAAACATGGACTGTTGCTCCCTAATGGTAATTTCTGTTAGATGCTTATTTATTCATATCTCAGAATGAAAGTTTATGGTGGGAATTAGGTGACCATGACTTTCTAATAGAGGAAAAGAAAATCCTTAAACACTTTAAAATTCCCATTCATTTCACGGTACATTAATTTGTATCTTCCCTTCCCCCACCCCTCCCCCCCACCCCCCCACCCCCATTACAGAAGGAAACTACAATATTCTAAGGTCAAATCCATGTCCTTTTGCAAATCAATCCTCTTTCCTGCACATAATTACTTCTAAGGACAAAAAAAAAAAAAAATCCTCTTTCCAAACATCTGTATATTCACTAAATAATCCTCCTGCTGGATTTACTTTAGATTTAGTTCTCAAAGATAGACTCTAAAGTCTTTAACTGAAGCTAAAAACAAACAAACAAACAAACAAACAAAACACACACACACACACACACACACACACACACACACACACACACAATTAGACTTTAAGTACCCTGGCTCTATTCCAAATTCTAGGAGATGTCTCCTCCCTATGTTTTCAATTTTAAGAAGAACCATCTCATCTTCCAATATCCACTTTAAAAAATATTTTCCATACACTTTCTGACTGTTATATGCTCACAAATGTTGGAGTTGTTTGTCTAATGTTATTTGCAAAAGAGTGACTTCTTGTGGCTGTCAGTAACTATGCTGTGTCTCCCTCCCTGAAATCCCAGGATAATCCCCTGTGAATGTCTGACAGACTTTATAGAATTATTATGACATTCAGAGTGCTCTCAGGGCTCCGAGCCACAAAAAGTATTTTTCAATATTATAATTTATCTGTGATCTTTTTACTGCCATGTCCTCTAAAATACTCAGAAAGACAAAGTCAGCATGGCTTGTTCTTGGGTACTTTTTGTTTTGTTCTGGGAAGGCAACTTTTGGATCTGAAAAGTGGCTAATACTACACTCACACTTTCCACTCGGTACCATTTATGATGAAAGACCCCAAAGAAATTGGTGGCTTTAGATATACATGGCTTGGCTGGCCCTTTGTCACTCTCCAGGGCAACATGTACCCGATTCTCAATATTTGGGACTCTCATCCCTAGGTGTATTAGTTAGGGTAAGCATCACACAAGCTTTGATAAAGCTGGTGCTTAGCTCTGAATTTGGTCCTGAATTTGCTTCATAATCCTGAGGCCTTTCGGGTCCCTGAATTGACCTTGATTACCAGGAGAGGTGGAGCAGCAGGCTGGGGACCTCCAGACAGCTATGATACAATAGCCCTCTTACAGGCAGACCCATATAGGGTCGTCCCTCATCGCTAGCAATTTAGTACGGAATTGCTTTATTCCAGAGCTATTGCCCAGAGCACAGTACTGTGGAAATAGGATTTTGATGTAGGGAGGTAGGAAGATCGTTTGGAGGCCCTGGGCATTGCCTGGGCAGCTATGGCACACTGTGAAGGGCATGCTTGCCTACTATGGGGTTCTGGACTATAAGGGAAGAGAAGAAAGGAGAAAGACACCAAATTCAGATCAGTTTGTCTGTCTCATAGCTTTGCCAAACAGTGTCTCTGTTTCAGGGCTAAACCCCTTACTTTCTAAAGGGTTTTAGTAAACTCATACACTCTGAGTTTATTCCCCTCCCCACTTTGATGCCTGTTTGGAATGTTTTTTCTTTGTTGCCACATCTGAGTTCTCTTGACTTCTACATGCACAGAAGCAGTTTCAGCCGAGAGTTGTTACCAAGTAGGTCAGTGAATTAAAAATAAAGCAAAATGTTTGCATTTTAGGTCAAAATGTTTATACCTCTCTGATGAAGAAACACAGTGATTTTTTCACTATTTAAATGGAACATATATCTGGGGTGCCTCGGTGGCTCAGCCAGTTGAGTGACTGACTTCAGCTCGGGTCATGACCTCACAGTTCCTGAGTTCAAGCCCCACGTTGGGTTCTGTGCTGACATCTCAGAGCCTGAAGCCTGCTTCGGATTCTGTGTCTCCCTTTCTCTCTGCCTCTCCCCTGCTTGTGCTCAGTCTCTCCCTCCCTCTCTCTCTCTCTCTCTCTCTCTCAAAGATAAATAATAAATGGAACATAGGTCTGCAAGACATTCCAAGGAACAGCCTTTTTTGCAGCTACAGATAAGAATTTCTTTAACTGCTAGCTCTCTACCCGACTTCTATTAGCAGAGCACCAAGTAATTATAGTTGTCTGATTGGTTGGTATTTGGAAAAAGTAATTGTCCAAAAGGAGAGAATATGCAGGCAGAATGATTTAATAATTTGTGTATCAAATTTGCCCTTTGGTTGGTTGTCATTAGCATATAAATGAACTTATAAGGCATATTCTGAACAGTGTGTAAACTCTGGAGCAATTAGATAAAATAAAACCTCTCCACTCACTAGAACTTCCCGTAATTCAGAATGGAGAAAGAATTCAAGATTCTGAAAACACACGAGACTGCCTCACTATGCCATAGAATTTTGAATCTCTTCCAGTAAAAAGCTTCCTTTAATATTTGGGTAGAGATCTCTTGCCAAACAGGTCAGCAGAAGGCAGAAAATGCAAGCTTTGGAAGATCTTCCTACATGTCCAAGTGTGCCAAGTCCTGCTCGGCCATTTAATATTCATACTTTACTTGTAGCTTCAAAACCAGGGTGCAGATTCTGCAAAAATCCCACTTGAGAACAGACTTTTCAAATCTACTAGAATAAAGCCCAGGAATCATTGCAGTAGTTTATTACTATCTGGGCACAAATGCTTTCGAAGCCCAGAAAAGTGGATCATGCCTTTAGTCCCAGAACAGGTATTTAAAGATATTACAGTATTTCTAAAAATGTGTGTAAATAGCTATGCACACTAGATGGTAATTGATTCAGTAACCAATGAAGGCATCTTTGTTAATTTTTTTTTTTTTTTTTTTTTTTACAAAATCCTGTTTCAGATTAGTGAGATCCCTCTCTGCATTTATTTATATTGGGGGCACCCAAAACGTAGAAAATGTAATAAACATCTATGATAAATATTCACCACCAAAATTAACAAATATCAAATTTTATTACCTTTTGTTGTTTTTTTCTTTTTTAAATAGAGCATTAAAGTCTCTACATTTTCTCTGTTAGGCCCATTATCTTCCCTTTCCAAAGATCAGCATCATCTGGTATACATATCCCATTTACATTCTTGTTTTTGTATTGTATTTTTTATGTTCTTACCAGAGTTATATAATATTCTCCATACATGTCTTGCCTAATTTGAAAAATTTTATTATATTTTCTGATCTTTATTGTTAGTATATTAGCATGGTATTTTTTTTTATTGTCTGTCAATCTTAAATTTGGATGCTCTTCTGAATTCTCTTGATTTTTAGAAGTTATCTGGGGGTTCTTTTGAATTTTCTACAAAAATAATCATGTATTCTACAAGTGAAAATTTGACCTTTTTCTTTCCAACTCTTCTACCTCTTTTATTTTGTATTATTCCTTTGGTTAGGAACTTCAGTGCAATGTTGAATAGTAGGATGATTGTAGGCATCCTCACCTTAGTTCTTAATCTACTTGAAGTCTTCTAAAGTTTCACCATTTAGACTAATGTCTGTTATTCGCTTTTGATAGATTCACTTGATTAGGTAGAAGTTGCCTTCTATGCACACTTTTGGTTTCTTTTTCTGATTTACTGAGAGGAGTATATGGCATTTCTCTGCCAATCTCTCTCTCTTTTTAAAAAAATTTTTAGAGAGAGAGCACACATGAGCAGAGGAGAGGGGCAGAGGGGGAGAGAGAGAGAGAGAGAGAGAGAGAGAGAGAGAGAGAATCTCAAGCAGGTTCCATGCTCAGCATGGAGCCAACACGGGGCTTAATCCCACAACCCTGGGATCATGACCTGAGCTGAAATCAAGAGTCAGACATTGAACTGACTAAGCCATCCAAGCATCCTTTCTCTATCAATCTCAATGCAGTAAATGTGATGATTTAATTTGAAGATTTTTCCAATGTTAAATTATTCTTGCCTTCCCAGTCTTAATTTATTTGGTCATTATCTATCATCTACCTATCTATTTATTCAATTCCATGTGGCAATTTGGGGATTTTTAGTTAATTATATTATTCATTTAACAAATATTCATTAAGTACTTCCCAGGTGCCAGGCACTTAGGCAACACAAGTACAGTAGTGAAAAAAAATTTTTTTTTAAACTCCTTGCCTTTGTAGATTGCATTTAAGAAAGCAGTCAACAAGCAAAATGGATAAGTAAAATATATATTAGATAGTGATTGCTATTAAAGAAAAGAATTAAAAGAGAAAGGGGATGTGAAATCTGTTTGAAGGGTTAGACTTTAAATAGAATTTACAAGAAAGTGTTCATAAAAGCACGAATCTGAGGAAAGGCCTGTAGGAAGTGAGAGGACCTCACTATGCAGCAAAACGGGGAAAGATTACTCCAAACAGAAGAAACAGAAGTTAAACAATCCTAAAATAGGGACAGCTATGACATATTTAAAGAAGAATTTGGAAATTTTTTTCTAGAAAATTGTCTATTTTGTTGAAATTTTCAAATTCATTGGCATACAATTACTTCTACTGCCTAATTATTTTTAAAAATGATTGCATTTGCCGTCTCTAATGCTGCTTTTTGGTCACTTTTTGTCTTGATTAGTCTACCCAGAAGTTTGTCCACTTTGTTACTATTCGCAATATTATTATTACCAAATATGCTCTGTATATTGGGATTATCAATTTATACATTGCGTATCAGATGTGCAAAGCAAGTCACTTTATGCTTCTTTATCTCCGGTAACATCCTCTCTCTTAACACTCATAGAGGGCACTGGCAAACTTCTGGATATCTTCATGTCAAAGAGTTGCTAGTGAAAATTTGATAGTGCTGGCCCAATCTCTCTCTGCCTAACCACACCATGCTGCCATTTTGAGTTTACTCAGCAGCTGAGTGCTACTGGCATTAAGGCATTCTGCAAAGGTAGCCTATTTAGTGATTCCACAAAGGCACAAGCTGCCCTCTTTTGCCATTGCTCTCAAGCCCTTTGCTGGCCACCTGCATAATCTCGGGGTTGCACAAGAGGTACAGTTAAAACTGAAAGGATCATTGGTACAAAGGAGAACAGAGAGGCCTGGTCAGGGAGAAAGCTGAGTTACCCAGAAGCAGCTTCCTTGCTTGCATCAGGCCAACGCACCATGAGTTACAGAGAGTTCAGGAATAGAATCAGTAAGACCAAGGACAATGTCTGAGACGAGACGGATGAGATACTTCAACTAGAGTGTATTAATAATATTTTTCTATTTTTTGTATTTTATGATGCTGTGGTATCTTGGGGCCTTAATGGGTAGAGATTGTCCCTCTCAGGGTTAGACAACTCCTAAAGATAGCAAACATTGACTTGAGAGAATAATCTTTAAATGCGAATCAACCAGTCCAGAGCCCATACCCCTGGGCTGAGCCATCATACCCCTGTCTTAATCATCCTAGGGCCAGGTATAAGATAACTAGGGACAGTTCCAATGTTCCAGAACCCACCCAAATTATTCAAACTAGCCAACCCTAGGCCTGTATACTTTGTGTACCCTGCTTGGCCCATTCCTTCCCACAAAAAGCACAATGAAAGCTCTCAATCATGCTTTCCCCTTTTGCTCCTTCTGATTTCTGAGTGACTCTGGTGCTTCCCATTTGGCCCTGTATGGTATGCCATGCCTCTTATTTCTAGGGATCTGTGGGTATAAACATTTTCCTTGATGACAATCATTTCTATGTTTGCATGTGTTACCGTACCTAATTAAAACAAATCCTGGCACATTTTATTTATTTATCTATTTATTTATTTTTCAATGTGTGTTTATATTTGAGAAAGAGAGGGACAGGATGTGAGGGGGAAGGGCAGAGAGAAAAGGAGACACAGAATACAAAACAGGCTCCAGGCTCTGGGCTCGAACTCACCAACCTAGAGATCATGACCTGAGCTGAAGTCAGATGCTCAGTTGACTGAGCCACCCAGGCATCCCACAAATCCTGATACATTTTATTTTATTTTATTTTATTAAAAAAATTTTTTTAACGTTTATTTATTTTTGAGACAGAGAGAGACAGAGCATGAACAGGGGAGGGGCAGAGAGAGAGGGAGACACAGAATCGGAAACAGGCTCCAGGCTCTGAGCAGTCAGCACAGAGCCCGACGCGGGGCTCGAACTCATGGACCGCGAGATCGTGACCTAAGCCGAAGTCGGTCGCTTAACCGACTGAGCCACCCAGGCGCCCCTGTCCCGATACGTTTTAAAACACAGAGGGCCACATATAGATCGTAGACCTGTGTACTCAATGCCATTAGGATGTTAAAGGTTCTTTGCAACCAAATGCCATCTTAAGAAGGAAGAAATTGGGGAGGAGGGAAAAGTATTACAGTCCTTGATGGGGATTTAAGTGGTTCACAATTTTAATCTCATAGATAATGAACTTATTGATGCTCTTGGTGGAAACTTTTTTTTGTCAATTTTTGTCAAACTTTACCTTCTCAAGGATAGTGGCAAGTGATTATGGATGATATTCCTGTAGCTGCTTAGCCCCAACATTTAGCACCATTAAGAGGCTTCTGAGTTCAGTTCTTTAAGTTAGGAATTTCTGCTTGAATGTCCAGTGCTTTAGGCTGCTTGAAAGGATCACAGAAGTAACATCGCATTTTGTTAATATTTAGCATTTTTTGATCAGAACAGTGTAGTACAGTGAATCGAACTGCCTGCGTTTGAATCTAGGCTCCATCTCCTAGGCTATGTGACCTTGGACAAGTTATTTAACCTCTCTTCACTATAATTTTCTCACCTATAAAATGAAAATAATTATAATAGTATCTACTTCATGGGGTCGTTGTGAGTAGTAAATGAAACAACGCATAGAAGCTATTAGTGTAATATCTGGCACGTACTGAGCCCTCAGTAAATGTCAATGATGATGATAATTAGAATTATTAGTATCTTTCTGCTCAATGGGCCCTTTCTTCCTCTACTCAGCACCCCATGGTGGTATTACTATGAATAGTGGAGCTGTGCTTGAGTCCTTTGACTCTACACCCTTACCCTTATTAATCACCATCCCCCTATGACTGGAGATTTAAGAGAGGGTGAATCAAAAAAAGAGTTCAGAGGGGCACCTGGGTGGCTCAGTTGGTTAAGCGACCGACTTCAGCTCAGGTCATGATCTCGCGGTTTGTGAGTTCCGTTCTGTGCTGAGAGCCTGGAGCCTGCTTCGGATTCTGTGTCTCCTCCTCTCTCTGCCCCTCCCCTGCTGATGCTCTCTCTCTCTCTGTCCCTTAATAATAAATTTTTAAAAACGTTATAAAAAAAAAAGAGTTCGGGAATGCTGGCACCATTCTGCTATATCAGTTATCCAAGAGTGAAAAACAAGAAAACTTAGGATGCCTTGTGACATTTCTCATGCTGTCACCAATGTTGCTGGTATTCAGATCACTCAGTCCAAGCTGCAGTCTGCAAGACATCTACAAGTTTCCCTGAAAACACTTCAAGAATGTTGTGCTTTTTCCCTTTCCCACAAAAAAGGCAAACATTACTGAAACATTTCATTTCTGTTTGAAAAAAGACGTACTTTGGCATTGAACATCTAACATGAGGATATTTTCTGGAACATCAAACAATCATTGATAGCTAACAATGCCGGTTTTGCTTAAATGAAAGCCATTATGAAGCCACCAAATTGTCATTTAGCCCAGAACCATGAGACTCAATGTTATGGGAACATCAGTATCAAAAGGAGAGATTTTTTTCAGCTAGTACTGAACCTAAATGTTAACTTCTTTTGAAAAAAAGACAAAAAACAAAAAAAGGCAAGGTTGAAGGACAGTGAGAAAGAAAAAGAGAAAGAGAAAAAAAGTTCTGGTTGTTATTTAAAGAACACACACCAGTGAAACAAACTATTCCAAGTGCTGTCACGTCATCATTTCAAATTAGAAGCAACACTGGTTATAGGTATAAAATAGTATTGGTGAAAATTTTGTAATTAAAGTTTGAATTAGGCAATTGCATTAACATAAATAGGAGTGTATAAATCCTAGTCCAGCAGGGAATGGGAAACTCCAAAGAGGGTCACCAAGCAAAGAAGAGTAAGACAAATAAAGATCTAGACAAGGGAGGGCAGGGAGTGTTCCTTTGGTCCTCCCAGCTCAAGATTCATCTATCCCTTAGCAAGGAAGGATCAGAGCAAATACCAGAGCAAATACCAGAAGCACCCCATGTATTATTTGTAGTGTCATGTTACGAATGATTGCTTAGATTGATAGTGGAGTAAACAATATGCAATACAGCATTTATCCTTTTATCATCAATATGAAGTCCTGAGTAAAAGACCTTCTTCAGGCATTGTTAACGGAACCAGGGAGGATTCAGCTGATAATTGCAGTATAGGCCTGTTACTTGCAACCTTTCTTTTATTTAATTATTTTTTTATTTAAGTAGTCTCTACACCCTAAGTGAGGCTCAAACCCATGACCCCATGATCAAGAGTTGCATACCCCTCTGACTGAGCCGGCCAGGCAACCCCATCCCTTTCAACCTTTCTTAAGAGAGGGAAACACACACACACACACACACACACACACACAAAAGAGGGGAGGGAAGAGAGAATGGGGAAGAGAGAGAAATAAGACCTATGTTCCAAAGCCCACCAAATCATCATTTTGTGTAATGAATTAACTTTTCTTCTTTGCACCTATAATGTTACTATGCGTTACGTGCCATCATCCCTGGAAGAAATTGATCAGATAGTACTCAACTCATTTTTTGGTGGAGTTTAATTTTCTTGTGGAACCTGCATTGGGAAATGCTGTTAGAAAATATCTTCAAAGGAGGCTTTGTGCCATCTGGATGTGTCACAAGTTTCACTGATAAATTGACACATGTTAACCTATTGTTTCTTGGTACTGACACTTCACCCAATGGCATTAAAATACCCTTTAAAGTCTTGACTTTGGAGCCTAACAGGCTTGGGTTCAAGTTTTGATTCTGCCACCTCCAGGGAAAGTTATTTATCTGCAGTTATTTATATGATAGGTACATATATATGACATAATAATAAGGACTACCTTGCAGGGTTACCATGATGATTTCATGAGACAGTGCATGTAAAACAGACTTTAGCACACTACGAACACTCAACAAATGTCATTGTTAGCCACTAGAGGTGACAATCCTGAGTGTCCCCAGCACAGAGCTTTTCTCTTGGGGAGACTGAGAACAACACACAGCCCTGTCTCCTGCTGAGCCATCTGGCATTGATTTTCAGCTGCACATCACTAGTGCCATAAAATAAAGGAAGCAAGAATTCTCTGACCATCCAACTGCTAAAATAAAAAGCCCTGGAATTTTACACCCTCTAGGATAACACAGAGAGCTTTGCAATAGGTTACCCTGTTGCCGGTCTCAGGACTGTTAGCTCAGGGGGAAGGGGTGATTTGTATGCCAGAGGCTTTACGTTATCCATTAGCATTGTGGTCTCTTTGCGTTCTTGTCATAACTTGCGAGGTGTTTTATGAAAGAATTAACCCCAAGTAGCTTTTGCAGAAATAAAATAATATGCTGTGGAAGGCTTGCTCATTTTCTGCATGTTATTTTACTGCTATGTAAGACATAGAGGGAGGAAATGGGATAGAAAAAAACATGAGGAAAGGCAGAGACATGTGCAAAGAAGAGAGGGAAAGTATATATGGATCCTATTCTTCTTTGCATCAACTCAATATGTATTTTTACATTTCTGTTTCAGACTACCAAAAAAACTAGCAGGACTGAATGTTTTGTTTGTTTTTTTGTTTTTTAATTAAAGACCACATACTGCTTTTCTTTCTGGTTTTAAAGTAAGACATCTTTATTATAGAAAATATGAAAAGCATATTTTAGTAGGAAATAATTTAAATCCCATAATCTGCTAATAAAATGTAACTATTTGTAACATTTTGGTGTATTTTGTTCTAATGTGTTTTCTTTTTTTTTTTAAATTTTTTTTTCAATGTTTATTTATTTTTGGGACAGAGAGAGACAGAGCATGAACGGGCGAGGGGCAGAGAGAGAGGGAGACACAGAATCAGAAACAGGCTCCAGGCTCTGAGCCATCAGCCCAGAGCCCGACGCGGGGCTCGAACTCATGGACCGCGAGATCGTGACCTGGCTGAAGTCGGACACTTAACCGACTGCGCCACCCAGGCGCCCCTCTAATGTGTTTTCTTTGTATGTGTGTGGAGTTCATTCTGAACACATAATTTTGTAATTTCCTTTTTTCTCCACATCTTTGGTGGAGGTGTATTTCTCCAGATCTTTGAAAATTATTTTTTCACTTTCATTTTAGAGAGAGAGAGAGAGAGAGAGCGCACATGCTTGAGTTGGGGAGAGGGGCAGAGGGAGAAAGAAAGAGAATCTTAAGCAGGCTCCACTCTCCGAGAGATCATGACCCAAGCCAAAACCAAGAGTCAGACGCTTAACTGAGCCACCTATGTGCCCCTGGAAATTCTTTTAAAGACAAAATTCGATCAATTCATCATACTGCACACAAAATAAACTCTAAATAAATCAGAGATCTGGGTGATCTCTGATCTATACAATGCTGGAAGAAAACACTGATCTATACAGTGCTAGAAGAAAACATGGATGATTTTTTTATACCTTCGGTGTAGGGAAAGTATCTAAGTATTACTTAGAAGTCAGATGCAATTTTAAAAATTGATATGTTTGATTAAATCAAAATTAAACCTTTTTTCATGGCAAAAAAAACCCCAACAAAAACAAAATAAAAAACCCCACAACACCATAAGCAAAGTCAAAGAGCAAACAACAAATTAAGAGTAAATATTTGCAACATATATCACAGATAAAATACTAATTTCCCTAACAGATCCAAAACTTATAAAGATTGAACAGAAAAACACCAAAATTCCTATAGAAAAAAAGTGGACATGAGATATAAACTATTTATATGTGTATGTGTGTAGGTGTATATAGCTTTTAAATATATAAAGAAATATCTAATTTTATTTATAATAAGAGAAAAACAAATTGAAAGAAAACTGAAATACTATACCCAACCATTAGATTGGCAAAAATTTAAAAGCTTCACATGGCTAAGAAGAAAAGGGTACTCTCATACAATATTGGATGCAAAATGGTACAACCTCTGTGGAGGGTCTGGTATAAAAATAAATGTATGTGATCTTTGTCCCAAATTCCTGGCACAGAGCTCCGAAAACCCTTGGACTTTCCTGAGTGGTGGGAATATCTTTCATTATTCATAGCAAGCCCCTTTAGGTTAGACCTGAGTTTATGCTAGTGAGGTGACTTAGGGCACTGTCCCTTAAAAGCCTCAAGATGAGACCAGAGACCAGAAAGACCAATTGATTAAAGGGTTGAAACTTCAGCTTCATTCCTGACTTCAGGGCAGAGGAGGTAGACAGAGCTGGAGATTAAGCTCTATAACAACTCTTAAACAAGGAGATTTGATGAGCTTTTGAGCTGGTCAACACTTTGAGGTGCTGGGAGGGTGGTACCCTGGAGAGAGTTTGGAAGCTCCACACCCCTACCTCAAGACCTTGCCCTATGCATCTCTTTCATATGGCTGTTCCTGAATTGTATCTTTTGTAATAAACTGGTAAAGGTAAATAAAGTGTTTCCTGAGTTCATGAGCCATTCCTGTTACTTCTCTTTTGCACTGTTACATTCAAGAAATTCACTTTCTAAATGGATGTGAAAAGTTAGACACTAATTGGGAGAGGAGAATGGTGAATAATAATCTGGACATATAGGGGTGCCTGGGTGGCTCAGTCGGTTAAGTGTCCGACTTCGGCCCAGGTCATGATCTCTCGCAGTTTGTGAGTTCGAGCCCCACGTTGGGCTCTGTGCTGACAGCTCAGAGCCTGGAACCTGGGCCAGATTCTGTGTCTCCCTCTCTCTCTGCCCCTCCTCTGCTTGTGCTCTATCTCTCTCTGTCTCTCAAAAATAAATAAACAAAAAAATTTTTTAAAAATCTGGACATATAAAAAATCATAGCCTCTGGCTATGCACTTTTCTTATGGGTAAAGACCCTGAATAGCATAGCCTGGAGATGGGTGTGGGGGAGAAATGAAGGGTCTTCTCACTTTGCCTCAGGCCAACAGTGTCCTCAGTGTTAGAGAGAAATACAGTAAAACCCTGGTTTATGAGCATAATGCGTTCAGGGACCATGCTTGTAATCCAAAGCACTTGTATATTGAAGCGAGTTTCAAGAACCGTTGGCTCAGTTGCGATCATGTGACATTTGTCATCACGTGCTACTTGTATTACACGACACTGGTCATTTATCAAGTTAAATTTTTTTGGAAATGTTTCCTCGTCTTGCAGAACACTCACAGAACAAGTTACTTGCAATGCAAGGTTTTACTGTATATTTACAGACCATTGAAAATGGATTTTCAATTCAGTTCCATCCACTGATGATTTGTATGTATACTAGATTTTAGCAAAAGGTTGATTGCCAGTTTTAGATTTTTACAGGATCATTGTGATTGTCACATTTTTTCCCATATCATTTCTAATTATCTTATAAAGTTTACTTATTTATTTTGAGAGAGAAAGCACATGCATGCAAGCAGGGGAGGGGCAAAGAGAGAGGAAGAGAGAATCCCAAGCAGGCTCCATGCTCAGCAGGGGGTCTGATGCAGGGCTCGATCTCACAACCCATCATGAGATCATGACCTGAGCCGAAATCAAGAGTCAGATGCTTAACCAACTGAGTCATCCAGGCGTCCCTCTAATAATTTTAGTGGAGAATTAGTAAAAGTTGTGTCAGAAGTCATTTAAAAATGTTAACTCTTCAGTTTTGTATAGTAGTTTTCTATGAAATCCCAAGACAGATTTATCTGTCATTCTTCACTTTTAGTAACTTCTTCTCTGAATAAACTGCCAACCTCTCTCGATTTTGGTTGAAGAATTTAATTTTTTAGATAAGTAAATGTTTAATAAGCACAACATTTAGCATCTCTACACTGAACATTTCAGAGAAAGTTCTAGTCCACATTGTTATTAGGTCGCTAGGGCTGCCGTAACAAAGTACGACAAACTGGGTGGCTTCAATAACAGAAATTTATTGTCCCAGTCAGTTCTCGAGGCTAAAAATCGAAAACCAAGGTGTTGTTAGGGTTAATACTTTCTGAGGGCTGTTAGAGAGAACCTGTTCTATACTGCTCACTTAGCTCCTTGTTTGCTAACAATCTTTGGCATTCCTTGGCCTATAGAAGCATTATCCCAATCTCTGTATTAATCTCCACATGGTGCTCTCCCTGTGTGTGTGTCTGTGTCTAGATTTTTCCTTTACATGAGGGCACTTATCATATTAAATTAGGATCCACCCTACTCCAGTATGAATTCATCTTAACTAATTATATTTGCAACAATTCTATTTCCAAATAAGGTCACATTCTGGGGTACAGGACATCAATAGGTGAACTGGAAGGGAGTATAACTTGACCTATACCATTTACCATATAATAAGTAGATCTCCAAGAATTCCAATGCCCCACCCACCCACCCACCAGCCCCCATGCACTTACAGCCAACTTTCTAAAGTAAAGGCAGTGGGGAAGGACAAACGAAAGGCAGAGGTAAGAAAGTGAAATAACTTTCACTAACCCTTGTAATGTGCTAGTTAATATTAGGCATCTGGAGCATATTATATCATTTTATCTGATATCAATTGTATCAGGGATGTAGGCACAAATGACAAAAGCTGAAACTCAAAGTAAATAAGTCACTTTCCAAGGATCAATTAGATATTGGATTCAGGCTTGGCTATGTTTGACTGCAAAGGCTACATGCTTTCCTCTACTCCCTCCTTGCCTCTCTGCAAAGGCAAAATATTAATGTCAATGGTAATTATAAGAAGACAACAAAAATAAGTCATGGAGATGTGTCATTAAAGCAATTGCGTCTTCTACAACAGAGCAAAACAACAAACAAAGCAATCAGTGATATTTCTGACAGGGTGATTCCATTCTCCCTAAACATTCACAGCAGGATTTTTCTCCCTACAGTTGAATGGAGGTTAATTTCTAAGATATAAAAGGGAAAAAGAAAGAACAAAACCCAATTTAAATATTTATGAATGTCAAAAATTAAAAACTCATTTTTTTAGCATTTGATTTCGAAATCTTCAGCCTCATGATAAAGACAGTGCTGTCCTGAGGCTTTCCTAGCAGCAGGAGCTCACAGTTACTAAAGCCTCCTATGTGCCAATCACTGTACCAAAAACTTGTCATATATTAACTCATTTAAACCTCACACGATTTTGTGGGTTAAGGGTGGCATTACCTCTGTTTTATAGATGATGAAGGAGAGAACACAGCTCATCTTCAAAGCCTGGTTCTCAAACACTATGCCTGATTGTTTCTTGCTAAATAGAAAAGTTAAACCACCAAATGAGAGTAGTCTGTGATCAAAATTATAGCCAAGAATTTTGTAGCCAACTCTTTCCTTTCCTTTTCTTTCCTTTCCTTTCCTTCCCTTTTCTTTCCTTTTCTTTCCTTTCCTTCCCTTTTCTTTCCTTTTCTTTCCTTCCCTTTCCTTCCTGTTCCTTCCCTTTCCTTTCCTTTCCTTCCCTTTTCTTTCCTTTCCTTCCCTTTTCTTTCCTTTTCTTTCCTTTCCTTTCCTTCCCTTTTCTTTCCTTTTCTTTCCTTTTCTTTCCTTCCCTTTCCTTTCCTTCCCTTCCCTTCCTTTCCTTTCCTTTCCTTTCCTTTCCTTTCCTTTCCTTTTCAGAGAGAAAGAGTGCTCGAGCTGGGGAGAGGGGCAGAGGTAGAGAGAGAGAATCTTAAGCAGGCTCCGGCCTCAGCACAGAGCAGATGTGGGGCTCAATCCCACAATTGTGAGACCATGACCTGAACTGAAATCAAGAGTTGGACACTCAGCAGTCTGAGCCACACAGGCGCTCCAGCCAACAATTTTCTAATGGAGAAATTACAGTGGTTAGAACAAGGAGTTTGGAGTCAGATCTGAATTTGAGTCCAACCTTTATTAATCATGTGATCTTAGGCAAGTTGTTTAGCCCCCTTGGGCCTCAATTTATCATTTTCAAAATTGGATAATACTTTTCCCACAGGGTCATTATGAAAATTAAGTGAGGTAATATACGCAAAGCATAATCACTGCTGCATAGGTAATGACTATTAAATTTATTATTTCTATACAACAGGTATATTCTCTTGAATATTATTTAGATACATTTTCATGTCTTATAAATCTTAACTGGCAACTTCTCACCCTGTAAAGAATAGGGTTCAAATGCTTCAGGAAAAAGATAGATACCTATTAGAATAAGAAGATCATTGCTTATTTATTTGTGTGAGATTGAAACAAGACTCGAGAGCCAAGTTTTGCTAAGAAAGAAATGATTTTTTAATGTCTTTAAGCTTTTTTAACATAGAGAATGGAGCCTGAATGTCTAAAATATAAATTTCTTTCTTTGGCGAAGGAGACTCTTCTTTGAAGTCACTCTCAGTTGGCTTTCTGTCTAGATGAGAATAAGGACATAGCATAGAGGAAGCAGGGATGATTAGAAAAAGCATAGCAAAAGGAGATTAAGGAAGTTAGCTAGCAGAGTCCTTGTAACAGTCCTTTCTCCTTAAGATTGGGAACCCCAGAAAGCACCTCAAGAAAGCAGGTAGAAAGAAGCACCTTCAGAAACACCCAGAATAGTAGGAAACCTCCAAAAACATCAAGGCTAATGGCCTGCTTCCCTGGTCTGGACATAATATGGGGAGGCTGCTGACCTCTTCGAGAAGCCCCATTTGGGGTTAATTGCTACATCCACATGGTATGGGAGCAAAGGTATGGAGGTGGTGGTAAGAAAAGACCAGGACAATGAGCCATAGCACCAGTTTTTGTTCCCTAGAACTCAGAGGTGGCAAATATATGCAAGAAAATAAGCAGAGGCACCAAAGAGGCAAGAGATCGGTAGAAGTCTAAGGTTACAGCGAAGAGCAGAGACTTCCACCCTAGAAACTGGTAATGGGAAACACAGATTCCAATAATGGATGCTGGTAGGTCTCCTCACACAAAGTTTATTTCCACGTTGTGTAGGGATGGCATGAAGGTAGTGGCAGAAACATCAAGGCTAATGGCTTGCTTCCCTGGTCTGGACATAATATGGGGAGGCTGCCATAGGTGAATAGATCAGTGTTGTAAGTTGGCTTCTCTGAGAGTAGATGCTGAGACAGAATTTGGGGTGCAAGATGTTTATTACGAATTACACCTATGAAAAGGAGGGAGAAAGCAGGATTGGTTAGAGGGAGAAACTGGTGAGATTGTGATGAGACCCAACAAAGTCTTAGCCAACCCAAAGGAGAACTCTGGAGTGGGGAGTTGCCAGTCAGTATTGTATTGCTATCTGCTGAATGGGCCAGTCCTTTATACTCCCATGTCAGTCATAAGAAGAGGGTCACTCTGGGAAGGGCATGGCTTCAGGCAAGATGTCTTTCTGTAGCTGTAGCAGATCCTGAAGGAGCTATAAACCAGAGACCATCTGCTGACCACTCTCTCAGCCACCAAGGCAGCAAATCTTTCATTGAAGGAGGATCTGGGCAGAGATCCTTATGCCTACCCCTGTGAGTCTGACACGAAGTTCCTTATTCCCCTTACCCAACTCTGAAGTTCCTATTAGCCCCAAAGAGGCAGACTCTGAGTATTGAGAGGGTAGTGGATGAAGAGGCTGCTGAGTAGATTTGCAGACAAATAGGGCCAGTAGCCTGTTGGTGAATGCCATTTGAAAGAAACATCCCTTCCAGCCACTGAACATGTGAGACCAGGGAGATTCTGAGACCGGCACAGATTTGAGGACCCCCACCTTGCCACCTAAACCACACCTATATTACTCTCCACATCCAGACGCCATCTTGGAGTGGAGCAAAAGGAGAACTGAAGCATTTAGCATCTACCAGAGCTAAGAGACCAGAGAGTGAAAACCCTAAAGAGATCTTAAATGACTAGATCAGACTAAGATTCCATAATTCGACTAAAGCTGGGCTTTTAATTTTTCATTATCTAGCAGGCTAAGGGATCATCAGAGAGAGAACATCAGTGAAGAGGTACTCAAGGAAGCCACATCTGCTTTGCACGTTTGTGTGGTGGGAGGGACATTTTGTATGTTTTGCATTACCAAAGAAAAATAAGCACCAAACCTTCACTTAACAAGAATTCCAGACTTGGAGAACAAAAATGAGATAGGAGGAAGGGGTCAGGATTATGATTTCTGAGAAGATACATTATGCAATCTCTAGCTTTGGTTGGTGGACAGTGTAATTTTCCATTCTGGCTTACTTCTTATATGAAGTTCTGAAATATTAGGACCTTATTCACTCTTGCTGACCATAAAAATTATATGTTAAGCAAAGCCCAAGATTTAGTAGCCTACAAATCACTTCCGACTTCCCACTACTGTGAAAACCTACACCCAGAAACAAAACAAAACAAAACAAAACAAAACAAAACAAAACAGGTTTTAGTTGATCTAGCTCCCATTGAAAATTACAAACACCAAAATCTTTGGCAGCCAGAGACTAAAGAAAATTAAATCCACATAAATCTGTTCATCAGCAAGTAAAAGCCAAAAGCAACACAACTGAAACTCTGGGATCAAAGAATGGCAAGATGTGAAAGGCAGGCCATCTACTGTCAGGAGTCCCGGGCACAGCTCAGGATGAATGGACAGAGCTTCAAATGAGAGAAGTCTGGACCATCATTTGGCTGTGCCGGCCCCTTGAGAGAGAAGCCACTGATGAAAATGTCAAATAAAACCTGGGACCACTGTGGTTCTAATTCAGTTTAAATTTACTAAGCCTTTCAAAATGCTAAATGCTCAAAATGATCATTTTCAGCATGGCTGCAAAAGTCTAACTCTGGAAGGAGTTACAGGTCCATATCTGAATCATTTTTGGATGGTGGGGATAATGGAACGGAGAGTAGAGAATTTATTGTATAGCGTTATCACATGTGCTCACAGACGTGTGAACCTATGTTTCCAACCTCCCCAAATCTGTAAGTGAACTCCCTTGCTTTTTTCCATCTCCACTATACCTTTATCAGTTGCAAATGAAACTGATTTTTATAATATTAACAACTGACAGTCATTGAACATTCATGACATGCCAAGCACTGTGTATATTGATTACAATCTTTTTTTCTTTTAATTCCTCTAACTCTGCATGAAATAAGCATTATATATTATTATCTCCATATTATCTTGAATAATATTCAGCTCAGAGAGATTAGGTAACTTGCAATGTCACACATTCAGGATTGAACTGAGTGAGTAGGAGAAAGGATTCCCAAATGAGGAAAGCCAGCAATAATCGTGAAATTGGTATAACTTTGTCTATGAATCCCGTGGTGTTGTCTTAGTCTGGGTTACCCAGAAAGCAGAGCCTGAAGCAAGGAGCTTATGGTAAGTCTACTCCATTAGGGAATGCATTTCCAGGTGTGAGGGCCAAGGCTCATGGAACAGAAAAGGAGGAGCCAATATGAGACAAGATTATCAAGTTGGCGGCTGCCAAGTGAGACTGATTGTTCAAATCCACAGGCTCGTCCTCCAGGAAGGTACCTAAACTGCATTTCAAAAAGTCGATCTGGAGGGAGAAAGGGATCAGAATTTATCTACTAGTCATCTCCTTCTGTCAAATGCTTGCCTCATGGGGCATTAACTCCTTGCACTTCAGTGATTCACATGTGAGAGTCCCAAACAGACTCCTGTGGCATTCTGTGTCTAGGCGTTAAGGCCTCCCTGGGGTGGGAGATGAGAGGCCAGTGGTGCAGCCTGAGTGGAGGCACTGTCAGCAAGAGCCCACGTAGAACTGCTGTGACTGAAACAAGAGACAGATGTGGCTGGGGGGATCTGAGGGGTTCTCTCAGAAGTGTCTCAGATGTATGTGCCTCTTTTTTCTGCAGGATAGAAAGAGGCAACTTAGTTCTAGAATGCTACAGGTGGCTGGGATGCCTACTGATGACTAAGATGAAGAAAGCTAGCATGTAGACGCTGAAATAAATTTTCAGGCCCTAGCCCAAAAAGCAAGAGTCTTTAGGCACCTCGAACCACAGCGGTTACAAAGCACAAAAATATCTAACAGTGGAGGAGAGGAATATGAAAATACTCTTCCCAGAAAATTACCAGGGAGTGTCCAATCAGTTCCTGGAGTTTCCCAAGAAGTTTACCCTCTTTTCTGGGGTGGGAAGTGCAACCAACGAGAGTGTGATTTCATCTGGGTTGGACCACCTGGGTTAAGACCGCTGAACTATATAGAATGCTCCCTGATCTAGAGTCTGGTAAAATGTCTTGTTTCTGTGCAATGGCTTCAGAAAACAAAATTCCCTTTGTTTTGGACTCAGCAAAATACTACACCTGGTTTCAGTTAAAATTAGTTTTGGTTAAAATTTAAATTCAGGGCTCTTAGTGATAAAAAGCCCTTAGTGGGTATATTTCCATAGGCTGGAACTAATCCCTATAGTCCTAAGGAAAATGGACCCTGAAAAGGAAGGTCTTCTGATTGCTAGAGCCTAAGCCACCTGACTGTGCCCTAACTGCAAGGGCAACTGGGAAAGCATCTGTCATTTTTAACTAATATAGTTAGTTAAATGGCAATATCTTTCTTACAAATTAGAAGAATTACCCAAGCATAGGAAGAGCATTCAGTTTCTAGGTAGCCAGAAAGAATGTCACGTCCCTTTTTGCTCCATTTCCCCTTTCCTGTTAACTGACTCTTTGCCTGGTACCATGTTCTCCTTGTAGCTACGTCCTTGATATTTACTGCTAGACCTCCTTGATAGCTAGCATGGCCAAAAGAACAGACATGGCAGAAATAACCTTGCAGGTCTACCCAACACTCCTTGTCTGGACTTCTTTGGTTTTGTTGGTCCAACGGCTGCCCAAGCTCAGCATATGGTGCTTTGCATTTCAGATCTTCAAGCCAACCTGCCACATGGATTCTGAAAATTGGAACCATTAGTAGAAACAACTACATCACAGTTATTCACCTCTCCAGCAGAGTTAATGCTGATATATTAAGATATAGGAGACCCGAGTTACAGCCCTTGCTCTCACATCAACCAACTGTGTGACCTTGAGGAAATGGCTTGATTACTTTGTATTTGATTGCTTAATCTGGAAAGGGAAGAAGAGAAGGAGGGAAGGGGGTGAGGAAAGAAGGAAAGAAGGAAGGAAGGAAGGAAGGAAGGAAAGAAAGAAAGAAGGAAGGAAGGAAGGAAGGAAGGAAAGAAGGAAGGAAGGAAGGAAGGAAGGAAGGAAGGGAGGGAGGAAGGAAGGAAGGAAAGGAGGAAGGAAGTGGAGGGAAGGAAGGAAGTGGAGGGAAGGGAAGGAAGAAAAAGCAGTTGGATTAAGGATAAGGGAAAGGAAACTAACACATGCGAGTACTGGTAACGTACAGGAGTTTTACTGTCAGTCTTTACAAAAAGCTGCAAGACATTTTGTTAACAAACTGAGACAGAGGGGCCAAGTCTTCCCCCAATCATACAATTAACAAATTGCCGAGCCAGGATTGAGTCACTTTCATCCACCTTCAAAGCCCTTGCTCTTTTTTTGTTTCTGTTTTGAAAACATTTAGAATTACAGAAATCATAAGAGCATTACTTGTAGAAAAGTTTAAATGTTTCTGAAAAGGCTCATGTCTCCTTAGACTATTATCCCTCCCCAAGTCCCACCCCACTCCAGCCTGATAAACCTTCTCATGCCAACATATATAACCACTCTTATCATTTTCGTGTGAGCTTTTCTATGCATTTATACACTATGCATGTAACCATAGAAAGCACATATTGTTTATATGTGTATGTGACTGTGTGTGTATTTTTCTACAAAAAAATGATGGCATCATTCTGCAAATGTCTTTTTGCAGCTTGCTTTTTCATTTAACAGTAGGTCTTGGAGCTCTAGCTAGTACATAGAGACCTAGCTCCTTCCTTTTAGCTGCCGCACAGTATTTTGCCACACAGAGATACAAGTTTATTTAGCCACTCCCCTACTGATGGATATTTAGTTTGTTTGCAGCTAGCCCATGTTTCTATTCCAATGTAGTTCTCTGTTCCCCATTTCCATGGGTGAGTTGTACAGCCATTTACCTCAAAACTTCTGTGGCATGAAGAAAATGAAATGAATATGAATCTGAGGACGTAATAACTCACTTCCAAACAGCTCATTTATTAGGTAGTGAAATAGCACCAAATTATGAAATACATATGTTGCCATTAAAATAAAAGAGCCAGAGACTAAACAAAAGTATCCAAACAAGTCCAGGCAGGACAAATGGTTCTCTGGTAACTAGAGACAACCCCAGAGTCTACCTCATGTTCCCTTAACTCTGTGACTCAAGGCTTTGCATGGTTATTCTCAATTACAGCAGTTTATTCTACAATAGTTGAGGTTTAACATGATAGCATGAAATGTGCTGGATACTATGCATATCATTTTATCATAATCAGCTCTTTAGAGCAGATATTCTTATCTCCATTCCATTGGTGAAACAAACTGAGGCTTAAAGAGAGGAAGTAAGTTTGCCCAAGGTCACAAACCAGTGACAGGACCAAGTTTCAAATCCACTGTCTGTCATCAGGTCCTCTTAACTGGAGTTAATTCAGAAGTACCTGATCATAAGGAAGAGGTTCTCACCTGACGGGAAGCGTGTCAACACCCTGCCCTGTGCTTATCTCTTCACCTCATCTCCCTCTCCCTTCTCTCTCCTGGCCCTGGCCCTAAATTACTTACAACTCTTCCATAACACACTGCTGTGGACTTCAGCGCATACTGTTTCTCTTTTTCTAGAATATTCTTTTACTTTTTGTTGGGACAACTCCTACTCATCTTTCAGCTCAAGCATCACTTTCTCCAGGAAGCCTTTGCTGTAGCATCCCCACTTCTCACTTGCCCAAGATTGAGTTAAGGACCCTTTCCCCCCTGCAGTGTTTTGTGTTTACCTTTCTCAGAGCATTTGGCAATGAATTACAAATTGTTGTTACTTGCCTGTCTCCCTGTTCTTCACAGTGAGCTCCTTGAGCACAGGAACTTCAGTCACTAACTTGAACATAGTGTCTAATGCACAGTAGGCAATCAATATATATTTGATGCTAAATCTTAGAGCGACTGTGAATTTGAACCAGGAAGTGGACTCCTTAGCTCCATCCATGCTGCTTGCCCCAAGATGGTCACCTTAGTGCTCCCGCTCCCCCCACCAGCCTGTTGACCTTCCTAACCCCTCCTTTCTTGAGCTTGCAGGCATTTGTTTCTGCATATGATAGCATGGGGAGAGTGTGGCAGATGGGGTCAGAAAGCCTGGAGTCAAGAAGCCTGGGAACCTTAGAGACAACGTCTCTGAAGATGAAACAGCCCTTCCTTATGTCGAGTCCAGATTTATTTTATCTATCAAGGATGGGACATTCCTCTACTCCACATGAAGCCCATAGAAAAAAACGCTAAGAAAGAAAAGGGAGCTGAATGCTACTGAGGAAAAAATTAATTGATTGTAGAAGGAAAATAATGAAGATCTCTTGGCAGGTGTCAGGGAAAATGTATCATTCAATAGTTTTAAAGAACAAAAATCAAAAGGTCCAAACCAGGAATGTGTGAAACATAAACAGACTTTGCAGACGATGAATTGCTCTCCTATACACATTTTTCTCTTTTCAGTTACAGATCATGTGATGGAAAGAATTTGTTTATTCCAAGTTTGCCAACATAGTTTTTGTTTTGACAGTTCAAGGGATGTATCAACTTTTCCTAATGGCCTGTGAAGACTCATGATGTAGAAATTTGGTTTTGTACGCAATGTTTAGAAAGTATTCATGGAACTGGAACACACAACTTGCATTAACTAAATATTAGGAAGGAAAAACATGGAAAGGGGCCTCAGAAAGAAATTAACACACACTCTAGAAAAGGCTGATACTGCCATCTGATTATTGATTATTGTTAAAAATAGTAGGCAATAGGGGCGCCTGGGTGGCGCAGTTGGTTAAGCGTCCGACTTCAGCCAGGTCACGATCTCGCGGTCCGTGAGTTCGAGCCCCGCGTCGGGCTCTGGGCTGATGGCTCAGAGCCTGGAGCCTGTTTCCGATTCTGTGTCTCCCTCTCTCTCTGCCCCTCCCCTGTTCATGCCCTGTCTCTCTCTGTCCCAAAAATAAATAAACGTTTGAAAAAAAAAATAGTAGGCAATAATAATCGTGGCTACTTTTTACCGAGTGCTGACTATATGCTAGGCATTGTGCTAGAGTCTAGCCATGCAGCAGGAAGCAAAACAGCTATGTCTTGCCCCTGGGTAGGTAGCTATTAAACAGATAATTACACAGAGAGTGTATAATTTATAAAGGTTAGTAAGAAGAGGGGATTTTTAAAAAAGAGTAATAGGGGAGACCTACTCTAGACTGATAATCAGGAAAGACCTCCTTGAGAAAATGATATTTAAGCTGGACCTAAAGAATGAGCAGAGGCAGCGAGGTGAATAGTGGTGGGGAAAGGATTATAGGCAGAGGCCACAGAATATATAAATATCTTGACATTGGAAAGAGTTTGGCCTTTCTAAGGAACTGAAAGAAGGCCGCCTATTGGTTGTTTTCCTGTTGGTCCTCCCCTAATTCCTGCCCCCGCCCCTGCCCCTAGCCCTGGGATGCAGTACAGGGCCCTGAATCCTGCAGGTTGGGTCAGGCCATCTGGTCAGGTGGCTCTATTGAATAGGACCAAGAGAAAGAACTGGTAGGAGATGGGAAGGTAGGCAAAAGGGAGAAGCTAAGATATTTCTACCTTTTTTTTCTTTTCTTTTTTTTTTTTCCTGGCCCAGGAGAGTCTTTCTGGCAGTGGTGATGCCTTCTCTGCAGCTTTAGAATTTTTTTGGCTTTGGGTAAAACATCGTGATAACCCCTGTCCTTTAGTTTGGAACTAAGATAATTGGCTAGAGACACACTCTTTACAGTTTAATGGCACCTCCTCGTCCACAGGGGTGTAGTTGTGGTTACAATCAACCTAGTTGCTTCCTTCTAGAAGGTCATAAGTTTATAAGAAATAGAAAGGCTAACAAATTGCAGCATTCACAGATTAAAGCCCAGTCCATTTTCCCACTAAAAAAAAAAAAAAAAACAAACAAAAAACCCTGTGACCCATTTCTGGAACAGCTTGCAAAGTCATTACAGTTTTGGTCAGGGCAGCCAAGGTTTTTAACAGTGATTCACATGATCAGAAATCCACATGGAAGCAGCTGCCTGAATTTTTTTTTTTCTTTTTGGCTAACGAGAGTGAGTAGAGAAGTCTACCCTTAGCATAAGAAACTTGCGCATGACCTAGAGTGAGTTGCATGTATGTTACTTATATATTTATTATAATAGTTATTAATTAGGCACTAATGCTATTCTAGCATCTGTACTAGTTACTTCACAAATAATATTGAATTTTCATGATACATCACAATTACCCTCAAGGTTGTAAGTATTATTTTCTCTTTTTTGTAGAAGGGAAACTAAGGCTTAACTTAAGGTCGAAGTGATGGTAACTGGATACAAATCCACATCTGTTTGACTTTAAAAGCCATAATACTGTGCCACACTATAGTATCTCCTTTTGGTTGGTAATCTCATAATAGCTCAGTTTCACCGTGGAATTGAGGATTATAACACCAAGGTATGGATTCTATTCAGCTTTAAATATCATCAGTAATTTACCCAGGTCTGCTAACATGTGACTGGTGACAATGAAGTAGAAGCACAAAAGACGTTAGATCTTATTGATGTATGCATTTATTGGAGAAGCCAGTAGATCTTCTAAAAATTTGTTTCTATTGTTTCTTTGAAAGATTTTATTTTTAAGTAATCTCTATACCCAACATGGGGCTTGAACTTACAACCCCGAGACCAAGAGTTGCGTGCTCTACTGACTGAGTGGGCCAGGTGCTCCTGTTGTTGTTTTAAATAAACATTTCAGATGTGTTGCATCGCCCACCCCCCCCCCCCAGCCAGTGTTTGCTGCCCAGGATCCATATTCTTCGAATATTATAATCAACACATTCCTTATCACAGAAGGCATATGTGAGGATGTTTGGTGCTAACTACAACTAACCAAGTGGTTCTCTGGAGTATTGTGCAAAAATTCTTCCGGGAGTGAATCAGTGGAACAGAGTGCCTTGACATCCACCATAACTTTGGAGTATGATCGATGCGTGGGGAAATTTACACTTGCTCTCCCTGCCGTAACAAGCCATGTGTGATACTGACAATGCCTTCCTGCTTTGAGTTTCCTTCTTCTGTTGGACTTCCCAGTCCAGCTCCTCAAACCCTCACAACACAAGTCATTACAGTGCATGGCATTGTATGTATGGTTAGGGGAAATATATATCTGTTTCTTTCTTTTTGTTTTTGAAATACAAAGCTAGGAAGAAGAAAAGAGGGGAGTTTGGTAATGGCTGCCGAGAGAGTACACACAGGCAGAACGACTCCACATCATACACCCAAGACCCAGAATAGCATTTATTCAGAGAAACTTACAGAAGCAGGAAGAGGAGGAGGTGTGAGGTCCCTTCTTGGCCAATTGCTGTCTGAGACAGTGCACAGTGATCTGGCGAGACCGCCATCTAAACTCTGGGCGAATAAACTGCACGCAGGAAGGTAGGCATCAGCTCTGATATGACGAGGGCCTGCGGTCCAAGCCTTGGACTTCCGCCGTCAGGCCTTCTCAGCATTCCTGTTTGCAGTGTGACCAGACCCTCCCTGGTGTGAACAGGAGCTCAGGTGCAAATCTTGCAGTTCCAGGTGTCTGATGTATGGAGCCTTGGCCTCCCATCATGCCCCTCCACCTCAGTACTTTCTCAGGATGCTTGCCAAGCAGCCCCACCCTGCAGGAAGCCAGCCTCACCCTGGGAGGCCTTCCAGGGGGAAGCGCCAGATAAATTAACCTTTACCCCTCAGTGCAGCATAAACCTGAAGCCCTCTGAGGACCAGCTGGAATGGAGAACATCTCGGCAGAATGTGTTTGTCTGGGTCTTCGTCCAACACATCAAGTATCTTGGCCGATACTTACACTGTCATCCTATCAATCAAAAGAAATCGATCAAATAAAAAGCCTCTGTTTCGCAGCTCAGAGTCGTTCTCTCCCACACTTCTCCTGTGTAAATTCTTGGTAGTTTGATAATAAGCAGATATGTTTCTTCCAGTAGCCTGATTGCTCAATCCCTCTGAGGTTTTTTCCTCCATTGATTTTGTCCTTTACCCTACCTCAGCCAGCCATTCCCACAATCAGGTCGTAAATCTTATCATTACCAATAATTGCCACTTAGTTATTACCTGAATTTAACATCCCCACTTCCTGTCATTCCAATTCACTCCCTTTAAAGTTCAACTTTAACAATTCTCTCACCTCATCAGGATTTCTTTTTTCTTTTCTTTCTTTTTTTTGGTTTTTTTTTTTTTTTTTTTTTGAGAGAGAGGGCACAGGTGAGCAAGGGTAGAGAGAGACACAGGAAGAGAGAGAGAGAAGCAGGATTCATCTGAAGCAGGACTCAAACCCACGAACCGTGAGATCATGATCTGAGTCAAAGTCAAAAGCTTAACTGACTGAGCCACCCAGGTGCCACCCGCCCCCCCTTAGGATGTCTAGCCCATTGATCAGGCGCATCTTCCCTGTCCTTCACATCCATCCCTTCCTGTCTTCAAGTCTGTAACAACCACTATCCTCATTTCTGTGCACGTACCCTCAATTCCTTTGCCTCTCTCTCACATTAACTTGGAAAAACACAACTCTGATGAAATCTAACTCCCTACCTACTTACTCTTCATAGTTTGTGGTTGAAAGAAAGCACTCTGCCCTGCTATTAGCTCCATTTTAAATTCGTAATTACACACATCAAATGGCCTAATGCTGCCTGGCAGTCTCACTGTATTTCTCTGCTCCATCCACCATCCAGCTTTCCTACACCACTCTTTTCCACTTTCTCCTCTCTCTTCAAATCCCTAACAAACCTCCTTCTCCATCCCCGCCCTCTGATGATCCCCTTCCTTCTTACTTCCTTAAGAACATTGAAGTACTCACACGCGAATTTCTTCCAACCCCTGCTACACATTTACCCTGTGGCAGGATCTGTACACAAATATGTTGCCTTTGTGCCTCTTCCTCGGATGCACTATCCACGCATCTATCTAAGGCCAGTGCCTCCAGTCCCTTTCACGCATAGGCAAAGGCATCACTCCGGGAAATTTCTTTTCCTCCTCTGAAATTCAAATTTCACTGGGCATTCTGTTTTTATTTGCTAAATCTGGCAGCTGCACCCAGAAAAGGTGCTCAAGCGGAAAGTCAGGACAGTTGTTGGGCCCAGTGGGCCAAGTTCATCTGTTTGCTTCCCCCAGGGAATATAGTTCTGGGCTGCCTATAGTCCAGAGTCTGAAGACAGTTGTCTATTTGAGAAGTGATAGTTCGGTACCACTTACTCCATCACAGACAGAAACAGAAGTTCATCCTTTGTCTTGTGAATTTTCTGATGGCATTTTTATTTTTATTTTTTTTTTTGCCACCTAGAAGCTTAAGAATGTTATAAGAAGTCAAATTTAGTGGGGCGCCTGGGTGGCTCCGTCGCTTAAGCGTTCGACTTCAGCTCAGGTCATGACCTCATACTTTGTGAGTTCAAGCCCCGTGTCTGGCTCTTTGCTGACAGCCTGGAGCCTGCTTTGGATTCTGTGTCTCCTTCTCTCTCTGCCCCTCCCCAACTTGTGTTCTGTCTCAAAAAATAAATAAGTGTAAAAAAAAATTTGTTTTACACTTGATCTTAGCCAAAAGGCCGAGAAGAGATTAAAAAAAATTTTTTAAAGAAGTTAAATTTAGCAAACTTTTTGGATTCCTTTAACACTATGGATTGCTATTACAATTACAATAAATTAATATTACAATTTCATCCATTTTCTTTTAGTGATTGCTTCATTCATTTCCATTTAAATCTTTGGTTTCTCTGTATTTATTTTGATGTGAGGAGGGAGGGTGGTCTATAGCTTTGTTGTTTTGGTTTTGGTTTTAGCTAGCTAGTGTGGAAGATTAAAGACATCCACAAATTTGTGAGCCCAGCGAGACGTGGACTTTATTTCCCCTCCTCTTGAATTTGATCTGGCTTCGTGATTGCCTTGGCCAGTTGAGTACAGCAGAAATGATGCTTGTCAGTTCCAGACTTAGGATTTGATGGCAGTGTTAATTTCTATGTTGGTTTCTCGAAGCCCTAGGTTGTCATGGGCTTGATAAAGAAGTTGTATGGAGAGGTTACCTGAGAAAGAGCAGCCAGGAGGAGCCCAGTCTTGTAGTTTTCTCTGCTGAAGTGTCCGACGTGTGAGTGAAGCTCTCTTGGACACGCAAGACTGGCTCAGCTGCTGGCTGAATACCACTAAGTGACATAGTCATTGCCACGTGCAGCAAAATAATCACCCAGCCAAATCCTACTCAAATTCCTGACCCCCAAGATCACAAGACAAAATAAAATGGTGATGGTTATCCATTTGTGTTAGGGTAGTTTGTTACGTATCCGTACATGACTGTAACAGTTATCCAGTTACCCCCAAGATTTTTGATTAATCCATCTTTTTTGTACTCATTTGAATTGTTACCTTTATCAAACATTCAGTTTTCTTTTGTAAGCCTATTTCTTAATTTTCTATTATGGTTTAATAATCTATTATTCACTTACCAGTTCCAACGTGGTTTGTTACAGTAGTTTTATGAAATATTTACTACCTAGTAAAGGTAATACTATCGTGTCTCTCATTTTTCAGAATGCCTCTGTCATTGTGTACATTTTCACACGAGGTTTTATATAATTTTGACACGTAACAAAAAGTTTACTGTTAGTATTTTGTGAAATTTTTTTTAATGTTTATTGATTTCTTGAGAGAGAGACACACACACAAGCGGGGGGGGAGGGACTGAGAGAGAGGGAGACATAGAATCTGGAGCAGGCTCCAGACCCTGAGCTGTCAGCATAGCCCGATGCGGGTCTCGAACTCACAAACCGCGAGATCATGACCTGAGCCAAAGTCCGACGCTTAACCAACTGAGCCACCCAGGCACCCCAAAAAGTTTACTATTAGTATTTTCATTGGGACTAAATTACATTTCAATCCAAAGTTTGAAAAAATTAACAGAAAGTTTAGAGGGAAATATTCATTTACTTATCTTCTTTGATGAAACTCATTCCTTTAAGATTTTCTTTATATAAGTCCTTGGAAAATTCTACATGAATAAGTTACATGAATATTTTCTCCTTTTTCTGCTGTTAATAAATAGAAATTAGTATTCTATTTTCCCAGTGTATTGTTGCTTGAATACAGGAAATAAATTGGCTTGTAAATTTCCTTGAAACTATTCAGTGACTGAAAGTTCTTAATTCTTATAATTATGCATTTGAAATGTATAGGTCTTCTTTATATCGTGAACTGATAATAATTTTGCCTTTCTTTCCAAAATCAGTGTTTGAAAATTTTATTTCTATATTGTAAGCTCCATAAGAGCAGGGAATTTGATCTTTTTTATATACTACTGTATCTCTAGTACCCATAGGCCAGACCTGTGGTAAACACTCAATATACATTTGTTGATTAAATTAGTAGTGCAATAATAAAGAACCAGGCTTTGGAGTCACTGGTGTTGAATTCTGACTACTACTTGTTGGATATGTTACCACAACTCTGAGTTAAATTTCCTTATTCTCAGTTTCCTTTTTCATCAATGACTTGGTGTTTATCTCATAAAAATGCGAAGATTCAATGAGATGAGTAATCCAGAAAAAGATCTTTTTTTTAAAAACATTTTTTTAATGTTTATTCATTTTTGAGACAGAGAGAGACAGAGGATGAATGGGGGAGGGGCAGAGAGAGAGGGAGATACAGAATCGGAAGCAGGCTCCAGGCTCTGATCCATCAGCCCAGAGCCCAATGCGGGGCTCGAACTCACGGACCGGGAGATCGTGACCTGAGCTGAAGTCGGAGGCCCAACCGACTGAGCCACCCAGGCGCCCCAGAAAAAGATCTTAATGGAGAACTTGAGATATAGTAGGTTCTAGGTGTATTTTTATCTTTCCTATTATCTCTCCTGGTTATAGACTATAACAAAATAATAGTAAATTGTCCCTGCACATAACAGGAATGCTTATAGGTTCACCAGGAAGCATAATAGCTGTTGATTTGAGATAGAGCTTTTTTAAATATATTAAGAACAATTATATATACGGAATTCTATTATTAAGGTTTTAATAGAATATACATAAGATTTGGTCAATTTATTTAACTAGATAGTCATGTTATTTCTCCTTTAACCATTTAATAAATTATATCAATATAGTTTTTAATATTGAAAAATTATGTTCCTTACGCATTAGGAGTCCAAGTGGCACTTTCAGGATTAAGGTTTTAAAAAATATCACAGTAGCACAATTTCTATATACTCTCTTTAAAAAAATCAGTAAGTTCTCACAACACACAATCTGAATTGACCTAATTTGTGATGCATCTGGGAGATTTCAGAGTTCTGGAGTGGATTCACAGTTCATGTGAAGAATATGAAATTATCACAAAATTTATCTGAAAGGGGAGCTTTTTATTTTTTATTTTAAAAAATGCTTATTTATATATTTTGAGAGGGGGGAGAGGCAGAAAGAGAGGGAGAGAGAGAATCCAAAGCAGGCTCCACGCTCCGCATGGAGTCCGTCGTGGGGCTCAGTCTCAGGAACCGTGCGAACATGACCTGAGCTGAAATCAAGAATCAGATGTTTAACCAGTTGAGCCACTCAGGCGCCCCAGGAAAGGGGAACTTTTTAGAAGCAGGGCTTTCAACTTTCTGCATTTCCACAACCACAGAACCAGCTATAGAGTTTATTCTTTGTCACATGAATTTTAAGAATCCTCTTTTTTGTTGTTCCCACAAGAACAAACTGAATGTTTTGTTCGGAGCAAAATTTAAAATTATAACTATTTTGAAAATCTTTTCAAAAAGTGTATAGTAACAACATATATTGAATGCATGATGACTATCCCTTTTAGTTTTAATTTTTCCAGTTTTATTGAGATATGATTGGCATAGAACATCGTATAAGTTTTAGTTGTATATACATACATTTGTTGTATGTATATATTGCAAAATGATTACCACAATAAATTTGGTTAACATCCATAACCTCACACAGTTGTAATCTTTTTCTTATGACAAGAACTTTTAAAATGTACTCTCTTAACAGCTTTCAAATATACAATACAGTGTTGTTAACTATAATCAGCATGCTGGACATTACATCCCCAGAACTTTTTTTTTTTTAATGTTTCTTTATTTTTGAGAGAGAGAGAGAGAGAGTGTGCATGTGCACGCAAGTAGGGGAGGGACAGAGGATCTGAAGCAAACTGTGGTGACAGCAGAGAGCCAGATGCGGGGCTCGAACTCACTAACTGTGAGATCACGACCTGAGTCAAAGTTGGATGCTCAACTGACTGAGCCACCCCGAAGGCCCTCCCCAGAACTTATTTATATATAATTGGAAGCTGTATTTTGACCACCTTCACATAAATCCTTCTCTTGCAAATGCCTTCCCTCCTTGGCAGTTTCACTTGCTGTTTGTTTTTGCTCTCCAACTCAAATAGCCAGCGCCAGCCTCGCCACTCATGGAAGCATTAATGCTAAAAGAATTAGCTTTATTGTGTATAGAGGGTATTAAGTTTTCTTCCTGTTTATTTGGGTTCTAGCTGCTATGGCCCCTAAAGGAAACGAGTATCGGGGGACTTCCAACTCTTAGTCTGATAAAAGGATTTTTCCCCCAAATTTGTGAATTTACTTATATAAAAATCCTATGAAAGCATAAAAATTAAGTCACGCTATTGTACTTTTAATAAACCACCTTTGCTAAAAAGAGTAAATTACATGAAATTGGGACTATCTCAGGAAATTTCCAAATTCCTAACTTAAATTTGAAATATGCTCTCTTAACTCAGTCCTGGTTTAACCTGCATCGTATACATTGGCCTTTTCTACTTTTGACTACATTAAAAACGTTTATTTATGCCATAAATATAAATATTTCCCAGTGCCCTTGGATTTAGCATTTCAAAGATCGTTCTTTCTTCCCATAGCTTCCCTTATATTTATGAGTTTTTGACCTCTATATAGTGTGGATGCTGATTCTCTTTTCGTGTGTAGTTTTGGCATGTTTTGCATGTGCATTCCAGGACATAACGCTATTGCTCTCCCACGTTGCTGAAGCCAGACTTCCAAACCTGGTGGATGATAACTCCGAGGGCCGGTATATTATTTCACCGGAGCGTCACATCCTGTGACTATTATTGCCTCTATCTGCCAGGGGCATTGTCTGAAGCTGACAGTATTTTCTCCTCACTAGTATCCCCAGCCGATCTAAGCCTCCACTCCAGAAAGCAACAATAAAAGCTGGAGTGGTTTATTGGTTTGTATATTTGCTTCGGAAGTGTTCTCCAGTGCCATGTTTCTGAACCAATAATTTTCAAACACTGATATGTTAAGGTGGTGCAAGACTCTCTTCAAATATAATCTTACATGGTCGCCTACAAGGTAAACTAGATAAAAAGGTTATTGCTCTGGTTGATGTAGGTGCAGGGTCTGGAACTCTGTCTGCTCAGTGTTCCTCAACCCCTGCTCCCCCACCTGGAACAGCACCTGAAAGTCTCAAGGGGTTGGAGTCTCACATGGTAGACCTCAGGTTAAATGATTCTGTTAAGTATTTTGTTTGGTCCGTACAGTGCTGTCTTTCACTCTAATTTTTTTCCAGCTCGTTTCTTTTCTCTTTTCTTTTCTTTTCTTTTCTTTTTTTCTTTTCTTTTCTTTTTTTCATGTTTATTTGTTTTTCAGGGACAGACAGTGAGCAGGGGAGGGGCAGAGAGAGAGGGAGACACAGACTCTGAAGCAGGTTCCAGACTCTGGGCTGTCAGCACACAGCCCGATGCGGGACTCAAACTCACGGATCGTGCGAGATCATGACCTGAGCCAAAGTCGGCCACTTAACTGACTGAGCCACCCAGGTGCCCCCAGTTGTTTTATTTTCAAAGTAATCACAATGAACTCTTCCAGCTGCTTAACTTGATATTTACCTTGATATTTCTAAATAGTATGAATTTATAGTCATTTTGGATTTGTTGGTATTAGACATTATCTACTAACATCCTACCATGGGAGATGAAGACTAAACTCTCTTCCTTTTTCTCCCCAGAATCTCCTCCTCCTATATTCACAGTGTAATTTTTTTCTTAATTTTTAAAATTTTATTATTATTATTATTATTTTATTTGAGAGAGAGAGAGAGAAAGCGAGAGCGTGAGCAGGGGAGGGGCAGAGAGATGAAGACAGAATCCGAAGCAGGCTCCAGGCTCTGAGTTGTCAGCACAGAGCCCGACAGGGGGCTTGAACTCACGAACAGTGAGATCATGACCTGAGCCAAAGTCAGACGCTTAACCGTCTAAGCCACCCAGGCACCCCACAGTATATATATTTTTTCATTTTTTTAAATGTTTATTTATTTTTGAGAGAGAGAGAGGGAGAAAGACTGGGTGTGTGTGGGCAGGGGAGGGGCAGAGAGAGAGGGAGACACACAGAATCCGAAGCAGGCTGCAGGCTCTGAGCTGTCAACACAGAGCCCAAGGCAGGGCTTAAACTCATGAACCGAGAGATCATGACCTGAGCTCAAGTCGGACGCTTAACCGATTGAGCCATCCAGGCACCCCACACCGCATAATTTTAATTAATTGAATCAATAGTTAGTGTTTTCTTATTATGACAGTGTAAATATTATTTGCTTTGGAGTCAAGCAGTATGTTAGTTTGGGTACAACTTTTAGTTTTTCTGAAAGTTAATGAACATTTTATAAATTCTTTTGTTTACTTTGGTCCGTGATTACATACTTGAATACATAATTTTTAAAATGTTCAAACATGCCAGAAAATATCTATTCCATTCCCCTCTCACCCCCACATTCCTCCTTCTGCTCCAGTCCAGACTACCTCCTCTCCAGGCCTGCCACACAGCTAATGTCATGGGCTCTTTATTCTTCCATTTGGGATTGCTATGTCCAGGATGCCATGTTTTCTAACTTTTTAGTTTATATCCTCTTTTTTGGAGCACATGCTCTGACCAGCTTCTTGAAAAATGATGCATGGAAGATACATACTGAATCTTTTGCTGTCTGCAAACGTCTTATTGTAACTTCATACCACATTACAAATAGAATTCTAGCTTAGAAATAATTTTCAGGGGCACATGGGTGGCTCAGTTGGTTAAGCATCTGACTGTTGGTTTCGGCTCAGGTCATGATCTCACTGTTCATGAGTTTGAACCCCACATCGGGCTCTGTGCCGCCAGCATGCAGCCTGCTTGGGATCCTCTCTCCCCCTCTCTCTCTGCCCCTCCCCTGCTTACTCACCCTCTCAAAATAAATAAATAAACTTAAAAAAAGAAAGAAAGAATTTTCAATCAGAAAATTTAAGCCATCCCCGTGCTGTCTTCTTTCTCTCTTCATAAGGATGCTTATCGCATTGTGGCTTTTATCATTCCTTGCACCGTGTGTTCAGTTGGCCATTTTTATTTAATTAATTAATTACTTAAATCTAAGTTAGTTAACATATAATGTAGTAATGGTTTCAGGAGTAGAATTTAGTGATTCTTCACTTACATATAACACCCAATGCTCATCACAACAAACACCTTCCTTAATGCCCATCACCCAGTTAGCCCATCCCCTGCCACCTCCCCTCCAGCAACCCTCAGTTTGTTCTCTGTATTTATGAGTCTCTTTATGGTTTGCCTCACTCCCTCTTTTTATTTTATTTTTCCTTCCCTTCCTCTATGTTCATCTGTCGTGTTTTTTAAATTCCACTTATGAGTGAAATCACCTTTCTCTGACTGACTTATTTTACTTAGCCTAATACACTCTAGTTTCATCCACTCAGTTGGCCCTTTCAATCTGGAGACTCCAGTTCCGTTAGTCCTGTGTTGTATTGTATGTCTGAGTAAGACATTTTTTTTTTAAAATTTTTTTCAACGTTTTTTATTTATTTTTGGGACAGAGAGAGACAGAGCATGAACGGGGGAGGGGCAGAGAGAGAGGGAGACACAGAATCGGAAACAGGCTCCAGGCTCCGAGCCATCAGCCCAGAGCCTGATGCGGGGCTCGAACTCACGGACCGCGAGATCGTGACCTGGCTGAAGTCGGACGCTTAACCGACTGCGCCACCCAGGCGCCCCTGAGTAAGACATTTTTAAAGTATTAATTGAATGCCAGAGGATAGCGTTCACTAAGGATGAGTTAGAGAACTGAATAAATTGTTGGCAGGTAACAATGATGGCTGTGAATGAGTACAATCAGCAAGTTAAGATATTAATAAATTTCCTGAAGTGGTCTAAACATCAAATGTTTTGGTTGTTTAATATTTAAAAAGAACCCATCTGTGCAGTTATATACTGTGCTATTAAAGAGTTAACCAACTCTCTCCTGGCCTAACTTTCCCATGTGGAGAATATCAGCTAGAGTAATATTCTTGGCCTCTCTTCTCTGTGTTTACTTATCCCTTCCCTTAGGAAGAAGATTATGTGACTGGTGAATTTTATGAGTAGGATCTGAGCATGCTCAGCTCCTCACATTCTAGTATCTCTTCATTTGCACCCAGCCTGGCCACAAGAAGCATGCTGCATTAATCCTTTCTCTGCCTCATATTTACGAGTTCATCTCCATGGCGGATAACTTGTCCATCCTGTTTGTGATAGGGTGTGTATATCGTCTGATTAAGGAGAATGTATTAGGAAGTCCATTGTAACCATACACTTGGGTTTTCAAATATCGGTTCAATAGTAAGGTAATGTTTGATCATCGTCTTAGGTTTGTATCTTAATTGGCTCTGAAGTCAGTAAAGGAAAAGAAATGTTATTATTTCCTAAAATCCCAGCATGTATGTTAGTATGCATAGTATATATACACACACACATATACATGTATACATATATGTATACATGTATATGTGTATACACATATACATATATATAATGATAGACGATTACCCCAAATCATGGATGGTTTAAGGGATTCAAGAACAATTTCGATATGGCTTGGTTTTCCCTTTTTCACTGTATTTGAAACCCAGCACCCACATCATTTGTAAAACCACCATACATTCATCGTTCCCAGCAACAGCTGAGGATAGAGAACTTCATATTCGCCAGTATGTTCTCATAGCCTTATTGAGGTGGGTCCTGTGAAGGCTAACAGTGACCTTTTTCATTAATAACATAGGGAACATCTGAAGCTGTTTTCACTATGATGAATTCCCATAGGGTTCTGTTTAATGAAGACATTCACCTCAACGCACTTGCGTGGCAGTAACATATTTCTAAAATAACTCAGTTGCTGCTGTTAATCCAAACAGGACTCAGATCTACCAGCATTTTTAAGTCTCATGTTTGTTAACAGCGTTTATGACTCCATCACCTTTTCGGTTTGACAAACTTTCTTTTATAAAAAATATTTAGATAATCTCTGCCCTTGCAGATATGCTACATAACCAAATCAGAAAATGGAAAAAACGCTGTCGCTTTTTTCCCTTGTGTCCAAAAGATTTTTTTCATTCATCCATTTAGTTCCTTAATTCATTCATTGAACAAATATTGTATGTTTATTAGGCGTCAAGCACTATGCTAGATACTAGAAGATAAGAAAGGTCATTGTGGAGAAGGCTGATATAGGAAATAATTATAGCAGTATAATATAATATAAATTGTGTAAAGATATGTGCAAATTACTTCAGGAACTCAGCAGAGGGGGTGATTTTCTTTGGCCAGAAGAGCTTGGAAAGTTTCCAAAAAAGACAAATTGCTATATCCTCTTGAGTTTAGCAATCTTACAATTGATTTTTTATATCAATTGGATTTTGACCAAAGGGCAATTATATAAACATATACATATGCTAGTGACTCTTTGTATGAGACTTCAATCATGGTGAAGTTATTTATATAAGTAACATGATAAATGTAATTTTAAAAAAAGAGTTACTGGGGCGCCTGGGTGGCGCAGTCGGTTAAGCGTCCGACTTCAGCCAGGTCACGATCTCGCGGTCCCTGAGTTCGAGCCCCGCGTCGGGCTCTGGGCTGATGGCTCAGAGCCTGGAGCCTGTTTCCGATTCTGTGTGTCCCTCTCTCTCTGCCCCTCCCCCATTCATGCTCTGTCTCTCTCTGTCCCAAAAATAAATACAAAAATAAAATAAAATAAAATAAAATAAAAATAAAATAAAAAAAGAGTTACTAAAACCCAGAAGGAATAGGAGTAAGACTGTGTGGCATAGTCCATTTATTTTGGTGTTTGGTCCCCACAAATGTAACTTGGAAAAGACCACATAAAAAACAAAAATTACTTGGGGTGCCTGGGTGACTCAGGTGGTTAAGCGACTTGACTTTAGCTCAGGTCATGATCTCAGTTTGTGGGTTTGAGCCCCCTGTCAGGCTCTGTGCTGACAGCTCAGAGCCTGAAGCCTGATTCAGATTCTGTGTCTCTCTCTCTCTCTCTGCCCCTCCCCTGCTTATGCTCTGTCTCTCAGAAATAAATAAACATTAAAAACATTTTTTTATTAAAAAAGTTACATAATTTTGGTAATGCAAAAAAAAAATCTGATTTGGAAATAATTTCTTCCAGAACTCCAAGTCTAATTTACCTACTTGAATAGCAGAATTAGTCTGTGAGCCATTCCATTTGAAAACAGTGATTAATTAATTAATACATACAAAAATTTATTGAACATATATACAGTATATGAAAGAATGTACCAGATTCATGCAGTGGTAGAGAAATAAAATTCCTATAGAGATAAGGCCGATAATATAAAAGACTGAATCAGGCTGTAATAGAGAATGGTCAACCTCATGGTGAAATGCAGAATGCATACTTTATCCAAAGAAATTAAAATTAAAAAAAAAAAGTGGGCAGGTCTTTAACACATTTGTTAAGCAAATCTGGCCCTTCAATTAGTTTGAAACTCCTGGATTCAGGCAATTGAAATACTAGTATGACTCCATCCATCTGTATCCGTGGAGTTCTCAGACCATTGGAGGAGACAGACCTGTAAACAACTTTGGTGCCATAGGCTTTGCACTGGGAGCTAAGCACTGCTGTGGAACCATAATTCACCACCTGGTCAAGTCGGGCAGAAGTCCTGAAATGGGTGTTATACAATCACTCAGTCAAGAATTCTACCTGTTATCATGTAAATCATCCCCATCTTAAACACACTTCAAGTTTTCCCCCCAGTACCATCTACAGCCTACTTTTCTTCATTATATATTCTATTATCATTCACATACTGAAAATCTACTTTCTTTTCTGTAATAATTTCAACTGGATAAAGTTAAGGTTTTTCAGTTATACAAATAAACACCACATACGGACAATATTGCCAACTTCCTTCTCTTCTTTTTCAGTATTTACACTTCTTTTCTTTTTTGGTCCACATGCATTGTCTGGGACTTCTAGAACAATCATGATGTATACGTTTAACTGTGGCCACCTGTGTTGTTCCAACTTTAATAGGAATTCTACAGATGTTTTCCATGAAGGTGGGTTTAAAATATATTGAAAACTAATTTGGAGGGTGTATACTCAAAAGAATTGAAAGCAGGGACTCAAAGGCATATTTGCACATCAGTGTTCATAACAACATTATTCACAATAGTCAAAAGGTGGAGTCAACCCAAATGTCCATTGATGGATGAATGGATAAACCACATGTGGTAGTACTATACAGTGGAATATTATCCAGCCTTAAGAAGGAATGAAGTTCTGGCATATGCTAGAGTGAGGATGAACCTCAGAGACATTATGCTAAGTGAGTGAGCCAGACATACAAAGACAAATATTGTGTGACTCCACTTATATGAAGTACCCAGAGTGGCCAAATTCATTGAGACAGAAAGTAGAATGGTGATGATCGGGGGCAAGGAGTACGTGTGTGCGTGTGTGGGGAGGGTAATAAGAAGTTACTGGTTAATGGGTACAGCTTCAGTTTGGGAAGATGAACAACTTTTGGAGACAGATGGTGGTGATGATTCCACAACAATATGTGTGCACTTAATGCTATTAAATTATACACGTAAAAATGGTAAATTGTGTTATGTATTTTTTTATCACAGTAAAAAATTTGGAAGTATTTTTTTTAAGTAAACTTTACTCCAAATGTGGGGCTTGAACTCCAAGATCAGGAGTCATGTGCTCTTCCGACTGAGCCATCCAGGTGCCCCAAAAGTCTGGAAGTATTTATAGCATTCCTTATATTCTTGCACAGTGAAAATGATGTAGAGATTAAAGTGGCATCTGTTCCTTGAAGATTAAAAACAATTCACCTGGAAAACATTCTGAGCTAATTGTCCATTTTTTCTTGACATCTGAAACTTTTTCTTGGATCTGAAACAATTGCCATTTTTCCTGAGGTTATTGGTCTAGTTCTATCTCCCTTTAAGAGAAAATTTTGGTAACTTGTATTTTCCTAGGAACTAATTTATTTTATCCAAGCTTTGTATTAGCCGAAGAATTTCCTTGTAGTTCTTTAAATTGTCTTGGTACATCCTGCTATTTCCCCATTATCTCTTAGTATTTTGTATATTCATGAATTCTCCACATCCCCAATAAAGGAAATAGGCTTGCTATATTGGGTTTTATTTACACACACACACACACACACACACACACACACACACCAGCTACTGTGGTTTTTAGTTCTAATGTTTCCATTTTGTTCTTTGTTATATTATATTTCTTTTCTGAGATTTTGTATTTTTTATTTGTTTCAGGTATGTTCACGATTGCTTGTTAAAATATTTTTATGATGGCTGTTTTAAAATCCTGTCTGATAACTCTGAGGTCTGGGTCATCTCCTTTTTGACACTTGTTGATTTGTCTTTTCTAATTCAAGTTGAGATTTTCCTGGTTCTTTGTATGATGAGTGATTTCACTTATATCCTGGACATTTTGGATACTACATTGCAAGATTCCATTTCCTCTTTAATCTTTTGTGCAGGTAGTCTTGCATTTGTTAAATGTTGACAATTACAATAGACTACATCCTTAGAAATCCTGTTTTGGCATTTTTTCACTTTTTCATACAAAGAGCTTCTTTGAGAAGCCCCTCACACTTTGGCTAACTTCATTGTCCACTTGATAATTAGGATAGCAAGGAGAACTACCTTTTATTTCTTTACTGTTCTTATTGAACTTGTAATGTCTCCTTCTTTTAAGACCTTCAAATATTATTTTCTTACCTTCTCCCACCGAGGCTGCCCCAGTCCATTTTCAACCAACCCACCTAGTCTAGCTATGTCCTCAGCAGCTAATTAGACAAATAGGTATTTAGCTTTATAATACTCCCGCAAATCTTTCTGAGATAGGAAACCCGTCCTCACCCTCTCTCACCCTCTGTCCTCACTCCATAGGCATCCGGGGTCCCAACTCCCTCTCCCAGTCCTCCCTGGGTGCCCTGAACTGCCTTCCAGAGAGGATGTTTGTACTCATACTCGGTTCAGCAACAGCCGTTGTTAATTAACTTATTCAGCTTGCTTCTCCTACAAGAGTGATGTAATGGCTTCAAAATACGGGACGGAACTTCTGTTTTTGAGCAGTGTGAAATTATTCAACTGGCACAGCAAACACTAAAATCACAGTTCAGTAATGTTCTCATCAACCTTCGGCTCCAGGCTCTAGAGGAGGAGGCCAGCAGGGCTGCAAGAAGGAAGGAGGGGACAGAGAATGAGAACTCCAGACTGTGAATGGAGCAAATGCACAAGGACCCCGGAATCTCTCCAAAAAGATTGGGAGAAGTATTAAAAAGTCAGTTAGGGGGCATCTGGGTGGGTCAGTTGAGCTTCTGACTCTTGATTTAGGCTCAGGTCACGATCTCACCGTTCATGAGTTCAAGTCCTGCACTGGGCTTACCCGGACAGTGCAGAGCCTGCTTGGGATTCTCTCTTGTGCTCTCTCTGCCCTTCCCCTGCTCATGCTCTCTCTCTCTCTCTCTCTCTCTCTTCTCTCAAAATAAATAAATAAACTTTAAAAAAAAGCTAGTTAAATACATATATTCTAGTTAACAACCAAGAACACACCTGGACTAGGTAGGATGTGAAAATGGCCTGGGACAGCTGTAGGTGGAAAAAGAAAAATAATAAAATAATTGTAGAACTTGAAAAAAGAAGAAATGTTAAAAACACTGTGATGACAATAGTAAACAAACAAATGGACAATCTCTCCACTTTCTTAATTTTAAAGTGGACAGTGAAGCCAGCCAAAGTATTGTGCTGGCTTCTTGGAGAGGCTCTCTGGATAAGAAAAAATGAAAAATTCCCAAATGAGATTTTTAACAGTATGGCATATTGTATTCTTTTACCAAACTCATTTTAATATTTGCTAAATAACAATTTATAATATAATTGTAGTAATATAATATATAATATAATAAAAATATAATAATAACAACTTAATTTGTTAAATTAATGCTTTTTACTATCATAAAAAGGAACAGCGAGATCGTGTGCTTCATGAGAAAGTTCTAGATTTTATTCTATTTTTTAAAATTAATGCCCATGATCTAGTCATCTCAGTTTGAAGTGTATGATGAACATTGCCTTGTTTCAGATATGACAGAGGCACCTTCAGATCGAATGTGTAAGCTTAACAGGAAAAGGAGGCCTTTCACTTGGGAAGCTTGGGTCAAAGACAAACTCCTCCCATGCAACCGGCCTCTTGAGTAATGGGTTGAGCAAGGCGAGCCTGTGTGTCTCTTACTCATGTGGGAACTTGTTTTAACTGTGCTTCCCTCATTAGGCAGATCAGTGGCCTATGGGTGGCCTAGTGCATGTGTAAATACGACTCCTACATAAGACTTGACTTACCACCTCCAACCTGTTTTCCAGCTGGCTAAGGGACAGATGACGGAAAGGTAGTACAAAGGGGAGGAGAGGAAAATATTTTTCTGTGAGCAGGAAACAAAGGCCTAAGTCCTTACCAAGTTAAGGGAATGAGGCCTCTGAGCTATAGACGGATGGGTTGCTCTGCTGGGCCTGTGTCTCAGAGACACATGTGCAGTTGTATGCATACAGTGTGTGTTTATAGGTTTGCACTGTTAGCTCTCTGTGTGCCTCTGTCCTTGTGTCTTTGGTTCTTGTCTCTATTCCACAGGGCATCTCAACATCTGGCCTCTGCCCAGCCCAGCCTGTTTTCCAGGTCCCCTTCCCACTCTCCCGTTTTGTTTCTGCCAGTGGGCTTGGTTATTTGACTGATGAGCTCTGAGAAAATTCTGTTTCTTTCTCCATCAATCCCCCCAAATTCCTCAGAGGCAATCTCTCTTCCCCACTGAGAGGCTCTTTAGTCTTTCACTGTCTCTGTCCTTACCAAGCCTGGCTCCCAGAAGATCTGACAAGCCAGCTGGCCCTGAAGAGGCACAGTCTATCCCTCTCCCAAAGTGTTTGCATTTTAAGAGGCAACAAAGCTTCACGTCAACCAAAGCAATCTCTAATTGTGTAATTTCAGGTATCAGTAGAAAGAGACTCTCTTTGTAGGAGTTCATAGGGAGAGGTTCCCTGTGTGTTTAGAATTTTAATTTAATAGGGGTGCCTGGGTGGCTCAGTCCATTAAGCATCTGACTCTTGGTTTTTGCTCAGGTCATGACCTCATGGTTTCATGGGTTTCATGGGTTCAAGCCCCACATCAAGCTTCAAGTTAACTGTGCAGAGTCTGCTTGGGATCTCTCTCTCTCTCTCTCTCTCTGCCTCTCCCCCACTCACATAGTCTCTGTCTCTCTCAAAAGAAACTTAAAAAAAGAATTTTAATGTAATAAAGAAATCATTTAAAATCCATAAAGTGGAAACTCACCATTAGGAGTTGCGGCAAGATGGCGGCTTAGGAGGACGCTGGGCTCACCGCACGTCCTGCTGATCACTTAGATTCCATCTACATCTGCCTAAATAACCCAGAAAACCGCCAGAGAATTAGCAGAACGGAGTCGCCGGAGCCAAACGCAGACGAGAGGCCCACGGAAGAGGGTAGGAAGGGCGGTGAGGCGGTGCGCGCTCCACGGACTGGCGGGAGGGAGCCGGGGCGGAGGGGCGGCTCGCCGGCCAAGCAGAGCCCCCGAGTCTGGCTGGCAAAAGCGGAGGGGCCTGACGGACTGTGTTTCCACAACAAGCGCGACTTAGCGTCTGGGAGGTCATAAGTTAACAGCTCTGCTCGGAAAGCGGGAAGGCTGGAGGACAAAGGGAGGGAGAGCTGCTGAGCCCCCTGACGACAGAGCTCAGTTTGGTGGGGAACAAAGGCGCTCGCCAGCGCCATCTCCCCCGCCCATCCCCCAGCCGAAATCCCAAAGGGAACCGGTTCCTGCCAGGGAACTTGCTCGCTCCGCGCAAACACCCAACTCTGCGCTTCGGCGGAGCCAAACCTCCGGCAGCGGATCTGACTCCCTCCCGCTGCTACAGGGCCCCTCCTGAAGTGGATCACCTAAGGAGAAGCGATCTAAGCCTGCCCCTCCTGCCCCCGAGCACCTTGCCTACCCACCCCAGCTAATACGCCAGATCCCCAGCATCACAAGCCCGGCAGAGTGCAAGTAGCCCAGACGAGCCACACCACCCCACAGTGAATCCCACCCCTAGGAGAGGGGAAGAGAAGGCACACACCAGTCTGACTGTGGCCCCAGCGGTGGGCTGGGGGCAGACATCAGGTCTGACTGCGGCCCCACCCACCAACTCCAGTTATACACCACAGCACAGGGGAAGTGCCCTGCAGGTCCTCACCACGCCAGGGACTATCCAAAATGACCAAGCGGAAGAATTCCCCTCAGAAGAATCTCCAGGAAATAACAACAGCTAATGAGCTGATCAAAAAGGACTTAAATAACATAACAGAAAGTGAATTTAGAATAATAGTCATAAAATTAATCGCTGGGCTTGAAAACAGTATACAGGACAGCAGAGAATCTCTTGCTACAGAGATCAAGGGACTAAGGAACAGTCACGAGGAGCTGAAAAACGCTTTAAACGAAATGCATAACAAAATGGAAACCACCACAGCTCGGCTTGAAGAGGCAGAGGAGAGAATAGGTGAACTAGAAGATAAAGTTATGGAAAAAGAGGAAGCTGAGAAAAAGAGAGATAAAAAAATCCAAGAGTATGAGGGGAAAATTAGAGAACTAAGTGATACACTAAAAAGAAATAATATACGCATAATTGGTATCCCAGAGGAGGAAGAGAGAGGGAAAGGTGCTGAAGGGGTACTTGAAGAAATAATAGCTGAGAACTTCCCTGAACTGGGGAAGGAAAAAGGCATTGAAATCCAAGAGGCACAGAGAACTCCCTTCAGACGTAACTTGAATCGATCTTCTGCACGACATATCATAGTGAAACTGGCAAAATACAAGGATAAAGAGAAAATTCTGAAAGCAGCAAGGGGTAAACGTGCCCTCACATATAAAGGGAGACCTATAAGACTCGTGACTGATCTCTCTTTTGAAACTTGGCAGGCCAGAAAGAATTGGCACGAGATTTTCAGGGTGCTAGACAGGAAAAATATGCAGCCGAGAATCCTTTATCCAGCAAGTCTGTCATTTAGAATAGAAGGAGAGATAAAGGTCTTCCCAAACAAACAAAAACTGAAGGAATTTGTCACCACTAAACCAGCCCTACAAGAGATCCTAAGGGGGACCCTGTGAGACAAAGTCCCAGAGACATCACTATAAGCATAAAACATACAGACATCACAATGACTCTAAACCCGTATCTTTCTATAATAACACTGAATGTAAATGGATTAAATGCGCCAACCAAAAGACATAGGGTATCAGAATGGATAAAAAAACAAGACCCATCTATTTGCTGTCTACAAGAGACTCATTTTAGACCTGAGGACACCTTTAGATTGAGAGTGAGGGGATGGAGAACTATTTATCATGCGACTGGAAGCCAAAAGAAAGCTGGAGTAGCCATACTTATATCAGACAAACTAGACTTTAAATTAAAGGCTGTAACAAGAGATGAAGAAGGACATTATATAATAGTTACAGGGTCTATCCATCAGGAAGAGCTAACAATTATAAATGTCTATGCACCGAATACCGGAGCCCCCAAATATATAAAACAATTACTCATAAACATAAGCAACCTTATTGATAAGAATGTGGTAATTGCAGGGGACTTTAATACACCACTTACAGAAATGGATAGATCATCTAGACACACGGTCAATAAAGAAACAAGGGCCCTGAATGAGACATTGGATCAGATGGACTTGACAGATATATTTAGAACTCTGCATCCCAAAGCAACAGAATATACTTTCTTCTCGAGTGCACATGGAACATTCTCCAAGATAGATCATATACTGGGTCACAAAACAGCCCTTCATAAGTTTACAAGAATTGAAATTATACCATGCTTACTTTCAGACCACAATGCTATGAAGCTTGAAATCAACCACAGAAAAAAGTCTGGAAAACCTCCAAAAGCATGGAGGTTAAAGAACACCCTACTAACGAATGAGTGGGTCAACCAGGCAATTAGAGAAGAAATTAAAAAATATATGGAAACAAATGAAAATGAAAATACAACAATCCAAACGCTTTGGGACGCAGCAAAGGCAGTCCTGAGAGGATAATACATTGCAATCCAGGCCTATCTCAAGAAACAAGAAAAATCCCAAATACAAAATCTAACAGCACACCTAAAGGAACTAGAAGCAGAACAGCAAAGGCAGCCTAAGCCCAGCAGAAGAAGAGAAATAATAAAGATCAGGGCAGAAATAAACAATATAGAAACTAAAAAAACTGTAGAGCAGATTAACGAAACCAAGAGTTGGTTTTTTGAAAAAATAAACAAAATTGACAAACCTCTAGCCAGGCTTCTCAAAAAGAAAAGGGAGATGACCCAAATAGATAAAATCATGAATGAAAATGGAATTATTACAACCAATCCCTCAGAGATACAAACAATTATCAGGGAATACTATGAACAATTATATGCCAACAAACTGGACAACCTGGAAGAAATGGACAAATTCCTGAACAACCACACTCTTCCAAAACTCAATCAGGAGGAAATAGAAAGCTTGAACAGACCCATAACCAGTGAAGAAATTGAATCGGTTATCAAAAATCTCCCAACAAATAAGAGTCCAGGACCAGATGGCTTCCCAGGGGAGTTCTACCAGACGTTTAAAGCAGAGATAATACCTATCCTTCTCAAGCTATTCCAAGAAATAGAAAGGGAAGGAAAACTTCCAGACTCATTCTATGAAGCCAGTATTACTTTGATTCCTAAACCAGACAGAGACCCAGTAAAAAAAGAGAACTACAGGCCAATATCCCTGATGAATATGGATGCAAAAATTCTCAATAAGATACTAGCAAATCGAATTCAACGGCATATAAAAAGAATTATTCACCATGATCAAGTGGGATTCATTCCTGGGATGCAGGGCTGGTTCAACATTCGCAAATCAATCAACGTGATACATCACATTAACAAAAAAAAAGAGAAGAACCATATGATCCTGTCAATCGATGCAGAAAAGGCCTTCGACAAAATCCAGCACCCTTTCTTAATAAAAACCCTTGAGAAAGTCGGGATAGAAGGAACATACTTAAAGATCATAAAAGCCATTTATGAAAAGCCCACAGCTAACATCATCCTCAATGGGGAAAAACTGAGAGCTTTTTCCCTGAGATCAGGAACACGACAAGGATGCCCACTCTCACCGCTGCTGTTTAACATAGTGCTGGAAGTTCTAGCATCAGCAATCAGACAACAAAAGGAAATCAAAGGCATCAAAATTGGCAAAGATGAAGTCAAGCTTTCGCTTTTTGCAGATGACATGATATTATACATGGAAAATCCGATAGACTCCACCAAAAGTCTGCTAGAACTGATACAGGAATTCAGCAAAGTTGCAGGATACAAAATCAATGTACAGAAATCAGTTGCATTCTTATACACTAACAATGAAGCAACAGAAAGACAAATAAAGAAACTGATCCCATTCACAATTGCACCAAGAAGCATAAAATACCTAGGAATAAATCTAACCAAAGATGTAAAGGATCTGTATGCTGAAAATTATAGAAAGCTTATGAAGGAAATTGAAGAAGATTTAAAGAAATGGAAAGACATTCCCTGCTCATGGATTGGAAAAATAAATATTGTCAAAATGTCAATACTACCCAAAGCTATCTACACATTCAATGCAATCCCAATCAAAATTGCACCAGCATTCTTCTCGAAACTAGAACAAGCCATCCTAAAATTCATATGGAACCACAAAAGGCCCCGAATAGCCAAAGGAATTTTGAAGAAGAAGACCAAAGCAGGAGGCATCACAATCCCAGACTTTAGCCTCTACTACAAAGCTGTCATCATCAAGACAGCATGGTATTGGCACCAAAACAGACACATAGACCAATGGAATAGAATAGAAACCCCAGAACTAGACCCACAAATGTATGGCCAACTCATCTTTGACAAAGCAGGAAAGAACATCCAATGGAAAAAAGACAGCCTCTTTAACAAATGGTGCTGGGAGAACTGGACAGCAACATGCAGAAGGTTGAAACTAGACCACTTTCTCACACCATTCACAAAAATAAACTCAAAATGGATAAAGGACCTAAATGTGAGACAGGAAACCATCAAAACCCTAGAGGAGAAAGCAGGAAAAGACCTCTCTGACCTCAGCCGTAGCAATCTCTTACACGACACATCCCCAAAGGCAAGGGAATTAAAAGCAAAAGTGAATTACTGGGACCTTATGAAGATAAAAAGCTTCTGCACAGCCAAGGAAACAACCAACAAAACTAAAAGGCAACCAACGGAATGGGAAAAGATATTCGCAAATGACATATCGGACAAAGGGCTAGTATCCAAAATCTATAAAGAGCTCACCAAACTCCACACCCAAAAAACAAATAACCCAGTGAAGAAATGGGCAGAAAACATGAATAGACACTTCTCTAAAGAAGACATCCGGATGGCCAACAGGCACATGAAAAGATGTTCAGCGTCGCTCCTTATCAGGGAAATACAAATCAAAACCACACTCAGGTATCACCTCACACCAGTTAGAGTGGCCAAAATGAACAAATCAGGAGACTATAGATGCTGGAGAGGATGTGGAGAAACGGGAACCCTCTTGCACTGTTGGTGGGAATGCAAATTGGTGCAGCCGCTCTGGAAAGCAGTGTGGAGGTTCCTCAGAAAATTAAAAATAGACCTACCCTATGACCCAGCAATAGCACTGCTAGGAATTTATCCAAGGGATACAGGAGCACTGATGCATAGGGCCACTTGTACCCCAATGTTCATAGCAGCACTCTCAACAATAGCCAAATTATGGAAAGAGCCTAAATGTCCATCAACTGATGAATGGATAAAGAAATTGTGGTTTATATACACAATGGAATATTACGTGGCAATGAGAAAAAATGAAATATGGCCTTTTGTAGCAACGTGGATGGAACTGGAGAGTGTGATGCTAAGTGAAATAAGCCATACAGAGAAAGACAGATACCATATGGTTTCACTCTTATGTGGATCCTGAGAAACTTCACAGGAACCCATGGGGGAGGGGAAGGAAAAAAAAAAAAAAGAGGTTAGAATGGGAGAGAGCCAAAGCATAAGAGACTTAAAAACTGAGAACAAACTGAGGGTTGATGGGGGGTGGGAGGGAGGAGAGGGTGGGTGATGGGTATTGAGGAGGGCACCTTTTGGGATGAGCACTGGGTGTTGTATGGAAACCAATTTGTCAATAAATTTCATAAAAAAAAAAAATAAATAAAAAAAAAAATAAATAAATAAAATCCATAAAGTGCAGGTTATAATATCTACACTAAAGAATTTTTGATGCTTAAAGTGAGATAGCGCATACGCCTAGCCCAGCGTCACAAATGTCTGTCACTGCCACTGTGGGTGCTGTTATTCAGCTTTGCTTCTGCACCAGGCTCTGGGCTGGTCAGTGGGAGAGACCACCAGATACAATAACAACAAAACTGTTCTCCAGACCTCCAGGAGCGCAGCCCAAAGAGAAATTTTGCACGCAGACAGCTTAGTTCACTGTTCCCCAAAACATGTTCTTCTATATTACCTCACTCAACTCTCCTTTTTGCTTGGTTTGTATACTTTTTTTAATCTCCAAGAGAGTGAGAGATTCCAAAGGAGTTGTCCTAGGTCCACATCTAACTTGGAACATATGTTCTTCAAGTGAACATAACTCAAAGGTTATGTATATCACAGCAAAATACTCTCAATACAGATAATTGTTACCAAATTACTGAACTCGGGGCTATGGGGGAGGAAGACCAAGAGAAAAATCCTCAAAATTTTTTTTCTGAAAGCATGCATTTGAGGCAGGATTCAGAAAATATGATCACTGTAGGGGCACCTGGGTGGCTCAGTCGGTTAAGCGTCCGACTTCAGCTCAGGTCATGGTCTCACGGTTTGTGAGTTCGAGCCCTGCAGTGGGCTCTGTGCTGACAGCTCGGAGCCAGAAGCCTGCCTCCAATTCTGTCTCCCTCTTTCTGCCCCTTCCCCGCTCTCTCTCTCTCTCAAAAATAAATAAAACATTAAAAAAAGAAAGAAAAGAAAACCAAAAAAATATATATATATTAACACTTGTCCTTTAAATGTTGGTTTTAAGGGGCACCTGGGTGGCTCAGTCAGTTAAGCATCCGACTTCAGCTCAGGTCATGATCTCGCAGTAAGTGAGTTGGAGCCCAGCATCGGGTTCTGTGCCAACAGCTCGGAGCCTGGAGCCTGCTTCAGATTCTGTGTCCCCCTCTTTTTCTGCCCTCCCCCACTCATGCGCTTGTTCTCTCTCTCTCTCTCTCTCTAAAATAAATAAAACATTTTTAAAAATTTAAAAATACATGATCTCTATAGATATAATATGATAATAGGAAATTATTTAAATGCTTCTTAAAATTGAGCTTTTATTCATGCTGTCATACTGAAAGAGCCATATGCCAGTCTCTCTCTGCCTGTGTGTGTGTGTGTGTGCGCGTGTGTGTGTTTAAATGGAGTGGAGGTGGGGCGCCTGGGTGGCTCCGTTGGTTGAGCACCCAACTCTTGATTTCGGCTCATGTCGTGATCTCACAGTTGTGGGATTGACTCCCTCCTCAGGCTCTAAGCTGGGCATGGACCTACTTGGGATTCTCTGTCTCCCTCTGACCCTCCCCTGCTCACGTGTGTACATGCACATGCACACTCGCTCTCTCTCTCTCTCTCAAAAAAAAAAGTCTAAAAAAAATTAAATGGGGTGGAGGTTAGTAGAGGGATACTCAGCGTGAGTAGTTAGTGAAATAGGCTCTATGTCATAGTATATCCTCCATAAAAGTGAGCATTTAATTAATTCCAGAGAACACCTGTCATTTTAATGATTCTGTCAACAAGTTTTAGTACCTATGAGAGGTGCTAAAGTGGAATTATGTTGCCTTCCCTGGCATGATAGCAAAGGAGGATGAACTGAATGGTTATTGGCTAACCCACTCTGCTTCCATATGGGACCTGGCCACCAGAAGCCAGGATCCTAATTAAATTACATAGTTTGTTCCTACATATTTGATGGGTTTTGTTGCTATTGTGCATGAGATCTGATTTTTCCATTTAGTGGTTAACTCTTTACTGCTAACACAAACCACTATAGTTTCTTGACTCGTTTTGGCAAGCCAAGATGTGATCTTCTCTTAAATATCACTCTATTCCTCAGTCTCCTTAAGGATAGAAATGTGACCATGAAGGGGTGCCTGGGTGGCTCAGTCAGTTAAGCAACCAACTCTTGTCTTCAGGTCAGGTCATGACCTCACAGTGCTGAGATTGAGCCCTGTGGCAGTCTCTGCACTGAGTGTGGAGCCTGCTTGGGATTCTCTCCTTCTCTCTGCCCTTCTTCCCCACCCCCCCCCTCTCTCAAAATAAATAAACATTTTTAAAAGTGTGACCGTTATGGTGGCAGAGGAGGAGGTTCCTTGGGGGTTGGGGGAGCAATTTTCTAGCAAATATGGGGTAGAGGCATCTGGATCTTTCACTGTGGCATTGGAGGAGCTCTGGAAGTCTGGCCCTGAGTTACCACGGAGACTGGAAAGTGGTGGTAATAGAATCTTCTCTACAGAAGTCTTCCCCACCCTGAAAACACTCACACATGTGTGTGGTTGGGCATTCCTGGATGCATGGCTTCAGGCTCTCTTTCTCCCGCCCTCCCACAAATTCTGTGAATGGCTAATATCTTTTGATATGTTCCTTCTTATTTAAACCAATCTTAGCCCCTTACCTAATCTCTTTGGATTGCTCTGTAGCAGTTAAAAAAGGATTCAGTAGGTCATACACACGGACCTGGACCGCCTACATCATCATTATGCGATAAAAGCCAACACGCAGCCTCACGAATAAAATGTCATATTTCTTCATGCGTGTATACATTTGTAATGCATAGAAAACTCCACAGGAACCACAAACCCAGATGATGACAGTGGCAGCCTTTGGGGAGGAGAATGGGGGTAGGGAATGGAGTAGGGGAAATGCATGTAGACTTGTGCCTTTTACTCTATGTACTTTTTCTTGGATTTCTACAAGAACATTTACAAGTATTGCTTATGTAGCTAACACAACAAAATGAAACAAAGAGAGAAAGGAAAATCAGTGGGCAGATTGTAGCAATTAGAGGCCAGGAGTCTCCAGCTTATTATCAGCTTGATTCCACTGAACTAATATTAGAAGCATTGTACCATGTACTACATGCGGCATGGATGAAGCTTGACTAAGGGAGGGTCCTCCTGCTCTCAGGGGACTGGACAAGCAGACACACAAACAGATAAATACTATACAGCGTTGTAAGTGGAAGGATAGCAATACCAGAGGTGTCGTGGGAGCCCCTGCTGGGGTCCTCCTACCCGACTCCAGGAAGAATGAAGGGAACATGGTAAAGACTTCCTTGAGAAGGTGACACGACTCTCCAAGAAGAAGTTAAAAGAGGGGAAGGAAGGACTCAAAGTGTGTGTGAGGTGTTCTACGAAGGGTGAGCGGGATGATGAGTTCCCTCCAGCTCGTACTAGGTGAAGCTGTTTTTACCCACCACGTGGACAAGACAGCTGTAAAGCAAGGCATGTCAGAGAGAACTGTGAACTGGAGGCACGCTTAGATTGTAAATTCTGAGCCCAAACTACCACTGGACAGCACAGAGAGTTCCCAAGGCCAACTGGGGGACAGCTGTCTCCATCACCGGGAGTAATGCAGAAACCAAGAAGCTTCCTGGGGCGGCACTGCCACTGCTACCACCAGCGTCTTTTCCAAGCCGGGTGTGGGCACTTCCTAAGAGTGTACCCTCTACACTGTCGAGGCCTTTGTGCAGGATCACGTCGTGTAGGCTCTGATGGGCAAACCAGCCAATGCTTGTCTTCCCCACGCTGTGCCCCACACCTGGGGCTTTGTCCCACCTTCCTGCTCTCGTCTACCTTATTCCTCCCTCTCATGGTTCCTACTTGGTGGCCTCAAACTGCCTTTCAGTGGTCAGGACCTCCCCAAACCTGCCGCCTAACCATTCTTCCCGGCTTCCGTTCAAATATCCAGACTTTACCGGTGCCTCAGAAGCCAGTCCTTGGCACTAGTCTGAATTTTATTGGTCTACCCAAGAATTGGGGCCAGTCTGATAAAGTCAACCTGCCAATGGGAGGATGATGGCTTGATGTATTTGTTATTCTCTCCAGGTGAGAGATTCATATTCTAACCAAGTCTCCAGGGCAAGTAATCTCTCACCGCAAAGAGACACCGACCCACACCGACATGTGGGAAATTTAATCACCGTATCCCCTTCTCCTGCCATCCAGTCAAAATTAACAACCTGGGCTCTGCACTGGCTGTTCTAGGTCATTCTTTTGTCCAGTCCACTGAGGTCCCTGTGTCTATCTCCCTACCGGTTCGTAAACTCCATGAGGGCAGTGCTCCGCATGAGCCTGCAGTAGCCGAGCTCAGGGAAAGTTGGCTCGAACTCATTCATCCAACAAATCTTCATGGAACTCCAACTGCGAGCAAGATACCGCTAGTTCTGGAAACAAAAAGGGGACCTGCTCTGAAGGAGCCAGTGCACTGTGTGCAAAATAATTCTGCTTCCTGATTTTGAAGGGTTACATCCAGTGAGTGAGAAGAGATGATCCAGGCATAAATAAACCCACCCCAAAGGCTAGACACATGTAAATAGCAGTGCTTCCCACATTGCAGTAACAGCTCAGCTGAGTGAACTCTATGGCCACGTTCCAAGACCCTGATATTGGGAGAACAGTCTTATATTTGAATACAAAGGGTTCCCCCCGCCTCAAGTTTTCTATTTTATTATGAAGGGTTTTGAGCAGTAAAGAGCCAAAATAGAAAATATATTCAGACCACCTGGATTCAGCGATTGTTAAGCATGCTGGCCTATTTACTTCATTTCTTTTTTATTTTTTCAAATAGGGAAATAAAGACTGCATATCGAGTCGTAAGTCCTTTAAACTTCTCCCTAATTCAGTTCTCCTGACTTTTTTCCAGAGGTCACTATTCTTCTCAAGTTACTGTGTCTCCCTCTGTTTATATTTTTAATTCTCTCGCTCCATTTAGGTGGCCCAATAAACATGTATGGAGTTGGTTATGTTAAAGTTCACATGAGTGCATTCATACTGTAGATATTTTTTGCAAAAAGCTTTTCTAGTCAACATTTTAATGACGTTACGATATTTATTTGTTGGATAAATTTCAGTTTACTTGCCCATTCATACACTGATAGACATCTGGCTTAATTCTGACTTCTTGTATCTCTTAGAAGTGGAATTTCTGGCACAGAGGGCATAGGCATGTTTAGTTAAAATGGGTGGTGAATGATGTATTTTTTTTGAAAATAGTTTTTCTGTTTTTTATAACTACTTATATACCTTTCCTTATTATGTCTATTTTTATTCTTCTTATTATTTCAGAAAATTCCGTCAAGGCCTCATGCATTATCAATTAAAAGCAAAGCTGCACACATTCAAGTACTGTGTCAGAATATTCCCAATTACCTCCATTCCTTTTGAATAACAAGGTCACCTCATTCAGCCACTCTCTGCCTATCTGGAATCTGTCAACATCTTCACTAGGACCCTGTGCATATCAGCTTGAAATTGTGTACTGGGAAGAGTGCCAGGGATCTGAATAGTGAGATATACAGGAGGATCTCAGGAAAGGATTAGCCCGTGGTATCATGACTCTCTCCCATATTAGGTGACTTCGTTACCTCCAAACGTTACCATTGCCAAAAAAATTCTTTCAAAACTGCTCAATTTTTGCAATATTAGTCTACTGCATGGTCATTTGATATTTAAAATAAAAATTATGAAGCATTTTCTAGGGATTAAACAATGTTTCAGGTTCTTTAAATTCATTAAATCTCTTAATCTTTACCATGACCTTTAGACATAGGTATCCTTTATACCCTTTTCACCAGGGGAATATGGATGTTGGGCTGAGGTAAGTAACCTTCCCAGGATGACACAGGCAAGAAATGGCAGAGGCAGGATTTCAAACCAAGTCTCGTGGGGCTCCAGAACCCACAGTGTTGGGCAAAGAGAAACGACACAGATTTTCATCTTCAGAAAAATACATAAAACCCTTTCCTGCCAAAAGTAAGAACTTGAATCTGATCAAAAGAAAACAAACCAAATTGAGAGACATCCTTCAAAACAATTGAAATATACTCTTCAAAAATATCAATGTCATGAAAGACAAAAACCGAGGAGGTATTCCAAATAAAGGGAGGCTAAAGACTCATGACAACTAAATGTAATGCATTATCCTGGGTTAGAAGGGAAAGGATGCTGTAAAAGTGTTACTGGGATAACTGGCAAAACTAAACACAGGGGGCGCCTGGGTGGCTCAGTCGGGTAAGCCTCTGATTCTTGTTTTCCGCTCAGGTCATGATCTCATGGTTCATGGGTTTGAGCCCTACACTGGGCTCTGTGCTGACAGTGCAGGGCCTGCTTGGGATTCTCTCTCTCCCTCACTCTCTGCCTCGCCCCCCTGCTCATGATCTCTGTCTCAAAATAAAAAAATAAACTTAAAAAAAATTAAACACAGCATGTGTTTTAGATAATAGTATTAAATCAACATTGAACTTCCCAAATTTATCATAGCCTTTATGATTGCTAAGGAAAATACCCTTGTTCTTAGGAGAAACATCTCTTTCATTATTAGTAGTACGGATTACTTCTAATATAGCCAGAGATGACTTGTAATTCTTCTATGAATATGCCATTGTTATCTTTTGGCAATTTAAGAATGAGAGCATGGTATGACTACGTTGATTTCAATTTATTTTGTTTTGTTTTTAACTGAACGTAATTGCATGCATATTGAGTGGATCACTGAATCAGGGAAAGAATTGGAACAACCAGCCTGGAGGAAGAAGGAATTGACATTTGACAATGTCATTTTTAAGGATTTGGTGGGTTTCTTCAGTATGATCACCCTGCCCCTTAATCATGAACCATTCTCTATAAGGGCCATGAGTTCATTCTGCCTCATTAAATGCCACTTATACTCTTAGTTTTTAAATGTGGCATTTGTGTCTAAACTCAACTGCCAAGTTATGTTAAAAATGCATTAGCTTGCTTTTAATTTAAGACCTACAGCCTTCAGCTAATTTAGGGGCAAAAGGGAGAAAACCCCATTATAAATTTTTAAATTAAATTGCTGCAGTAGGGGAGGGAAAACAGGGAAGGCCTTTAGGCCCTATAATCTTTTGAGACTCAATCTGAGGAGGAGTCCTACGTGAGGCCCTCCCCAGATGCTCAGATCTGGCTGTCAAGGCCCCTCCTTGATAGTCAAGTAGTTTGGCACTTGCTTATGACATCTGATTATTTTGGCAGGGGCAGTCACCAATCTCTGTCTCCCCCATGAACTAAATGGATCTCAAGGAAAGATACTGGGTCAAAGAGATTTCCTTTGCCCTCTAGTGTCTAACCTAGTTTTTGGCACACAGAAAGAGGTCCACAAACATGTAATGAGTGAATCTAAATTGCATTTTTTCAAAAGAGCATATCCAGGGACACCTGGGTGGCTCAGTCAGTTAAGCGTCTAACTCTTGGTTTCAGCTCAGGTCACGATCTCACAGTTCACAGCTTCGAGTCCCGTGTCAAGCTCTCCTCTGGCAGCACGGAGCCTGCTTGGGATTCTCTCCCTCTGCCCTCTCCCCACTTGTGTGCGTGCTCTCTCTCTTTCAAAATAAATACATAAGCTTAAAAAAAAAAAAAACCCGGGGGCACCTGGGTGGCTCAGTCGGCTGAGCGTCTGACTTCAGCTCAGGTCACGATCTCACGGTTTGTGAGTTCGAGCCCCGCATCGGGCTCTGGGCTGATGGCTCAGAGCCTGGAGCCTGCTTCCGATTCTGTGTCTCCCTCTCTCTCTGCCCCTCCCCCATTCATGCTCTGTCTCTCTCTGTCTCAAAAATAAATAAACATTAAAAAAAATTAAAAAACAAAACAAAACAAAACAAACCCAAACATATCCATGTGTGTTTATAGGCATCTCTGTCGTATCTAAAAGTCAGGGTCTGAGCAATCCATCCTGCTTAACCCTTAATTTTAGATAGAATTCTAATAAGCTCATCTAGTTTCCTACCTACAGTAGGGGAAAAAAAAAACTGAAACAAACAAAAACAAAAGAGAGAACATTCATGGCAGCAATAAGTGAAAGACCAACAGAGATGAGGGAAAGAAAATTAGGAAAAGTGTGAGTCTGGAGATATTTCCTGTAACTGATATCGATAAGGACAATGTCGATTCACCAAAAGATGATTCAAGTACTCCAGGGTACTCCCCATGCTCAGATTCAGCAGGCAGAGAAAAATCTGTGTGTGAAAGTTAAAAGAACTTTTAATTGTTTTTAAAAGAACATTTAACATTTGTTTATGTTAACAAACATAGAACAAAAAAATTGAACCAACATAGAACATTTAGATCAAACATTTAATTGAACAATTAAACATTGACATTTAAATAGAACATTTAATTTTTTTTTTTTGGACATATCATCCCTGTCCAAAGTTTAATAGATGGGGAACTGCTATATGTGTTTTTTATTAATTGTTGTTTTTCCTGGACACTCATATGGTCCCTGCTTTTAATTTTAAAGAAGATAAATGAGAACATTCTGTATTTCTCCTTTCCAAAATGATCCCCAAAATGAATTACTTTCGTGGCCCTAGACCAAGTTTGGTCAGAAAGGAAACACGACTTTCCTCAGGCACCTTTGCCACCTCCTGAGAGGGGACAAGACAGGCAGGCGTTCTCCTTCCCCTCCCCCAACACACACCCGCTGCATAAACACTGCACCAGCCTGCGTGGCAGAGTTAGGTCAGAAAACAGGGCCTTCTACCCCTCCGTCCTCCTCCTACGCCACTAGCTCCCAGCCTCCCGGACTTCCTGAAGGGGTAACGTCCTGGGGACAAGCAGCCTTTGTCAGTCTTTGCCTTGACAGGAAAAAAAAAAAAAAAACAAAACCCTCCAGGGCGTCACTGGAGTAATGGACACAGAAGCATCAACACATGGCCGCAGAGCAGTTCATCCAAACAGCTTCCCAGAGGGCCTCATGGGAGCCTCCGCCCGCATTTCCAGTGCAGCACAGCATGATCCTTGGCAAGGCGTAACTTTTCAGAGCTCAGAAGCAGCTGTCCTGGCCACCCAGTTCCCATTCCTTCAGCCAGAGGCCTTTGCAGAACTCCCTGCCTCCGGTGTCCAGGGCTTGCAGCCTTCCAGAGATGCCCCCAGCCCAGCACTCCTGCTGGCTAGTTCACACCAGGCCCCCACCGCTCTCAGAGCCCCAGGAATTAGGGGAGGGGGGGTGCTTGACAAGCTCCTTGAGTTCCGCCCAGTTTCTCAGGGCTGGGCCCCACTCTGAGGAATCCAGCCTCTCTCCTTTGCCAGAGCTCTGTGCACTGTGGTGAGGGAACCGCTGGGCCGTAGCTCAGGCCTTGGGATCAGACTGTGTCAGCGAAGACGTGAGGATAGAGAACGGGAGATCGTCACATGCCCCCCACGTCCAAGCAGTCCTTAGGATTAGACGCACCGTGGTGGCCTGTTCTTCGGGTACTTTTGAAAACTAAGAGCTGTGTGACTAGATACTTATATAGTCTAACGCTTGCCCTTTAATAACTACTTTTCAAAATAAACAATGGAAACTGTGTAAGCACGTTGCAAGTCTCCATACGATTTTAGAAAATTGGGGCATTTCATGTAATTTTGTAAATGTATTGCTTCGGTAAGCTTTCACTTATTTTGAGAGGGAGAGAGAGTGCGAGAGCAAGCAGGGGAGGGGCAGAGTAATCCCAAGCAGGGTCTGCACTGCCGGCACAGAGCCCGACCCTGGGCTCGATCTCACAAACCGTGAAACCATGACCTGAGCTGAAATCAAGAGTTGGACGCTTCATCTACTGAGGTGCCCCAATACAACTTTTTATATTGCTTAACTCAGTGAGTAAAGAGGTTCAGAGATTAGAATACATCTTTGGAAAATATGTTCACCAGAAATCCAGCATCTGCTTTACTAGAAGAAAGAGTTTCTGAAAAAGGACAAAATGGTAGATATGAAGAGAGGGAAGACATGGGCAGGAATGGGATATGATGTTTGCTGACACTAAAATCCCATTGGCAAAAAATGCCCCAGGGCCTACAAATCGGTCACTTTGTTCCTGTCCAGTGCTGCCACACAGGGCCATCTGCAAAGTGCAAGCCGTCCTTAGGCAGGCTCAGTATCTGTGTTGTGTGGTCAGGTCATGGCGAGGGTCTAATACACTGGCCAGTCTTGGGAATACTGAGCCACCAAGAGTCCTGTATATATGATGATACCCAGGCCCACCTGACAAAAATGGTGATGGGGACATTTGTTATCTGGGCCAGGACACTGGGATTAGTATTCCAGATACACAGAAAAGAAAAAGGCTGCCCCGATCCCCAGGGGTAGAGAGTTATCCAGGGCAGCAGGGACTTACCGGGAGAGGCCTAAGCCTGAGAGATTCATAGAATGCCATGGGGGGAGTGCTTTTGAGTGTGACATCACAGGGCAACCGGGAAGATGAAAAGCATAGGCTGCCGGAGGACATCAGTGCCCCACTGGCAAAAGCTTGACTGCAGTAGGAGGGGATGAAGCCAATAGAAACCACAACGAGAGACTAACACAGGGCAAGCCTCCCGATGATCTTACTGGAAGGCCTGAAACTGCTTATGGCTGCCAGTTCCACTCCCGGTTACGTAACCCTCTGTGGTTAAGCTGAGTTGAGTTGGTTTTCTGTCACGTACAACCAGAATGAACTGACGGACTTGGTAGTTTTTTGATATCATGTATTTCCTCATACTTATGTGAGAAGAACCACAGAAAGGAGAGCTTATAACTCAAAACCTGCTGGAGAACAGTACTCTAGAATATTGAGAAACAGAAGAGGACTGCGGGAGTAAGGGCCGTTATTTCCATGATATAATTTGTGTTGTAAATAATAATGACAGCTAATTACATCTATTACAAAAAGGATATACTTCTGACTGCCTTTATGTATGATTTCATTTCACTCTCCCCAAAACCCACTGAGGTAGGTGCTAATATCATTGCCCCCATTTTTCAGATGAGGAAAACCAAGGAATAGAAAGATGAGTAACTTGCCTGATGCTACCCAGCTAAGAAATGGAAGACCTACGGTCCAGACTCCAGGCAGTCTGGTTCCCCACCCTTAACCACTACACCCATGGTCACTCTTTAAACATAAATAAATTTGCTAGCATGACTGGTGGCTTGGAAGTCCTGCTTGTAAAAAGTATTATAAATGTTGTGCTTCCTTTGATCTATTGCATTATTCTCTTAATGACTGATTCCCTTGGATAGCTAGCCACATATGAAAATGAAAGTCCAAAAAGCAAAAGCCTCTGAATTACATTTGTTTGTGTTGTAAGATAAAGAACTGTACACTATTTCATTCATTCATGTAAAAAAATCTTTAAATGTTTTCAAAAAGTTTATGAGAGAGAGAAAGACAAAGCAGGATAGGGACAGAGAGAGACAGGAAGAGAGAGAGGGTCCCAGGCAGGTTCCGCTGGGGAACCAGCTGCGCTGAGCCCGACATGGGGCTGGAACCCACAAACCATGAGATCGTGAGCTGGGCCAAAACCAAGAGCTGGATGCTTAACCGACTGAGCCATTCAGGCGCCCCAGCTTAAAAATTTTTAATAACAAAGCCCGTGAAAATTGTCAAAAGAGAAAACACAAACAGAATTTACACTTGGGTCTACATCTTGGCCACCAATAGGAAGAGAAATATGAGGAAGGAAAAAGCAGGTAATATTAGTTGAAAAAGGGACCAGGACAAACTAAAAAAATATAGAAAGAGATCGAGACAGCAAGGCAGAGAAAAGCAGATATTAAATTATGGGAAAAAAAGGAATATACCCTTGCAGACTAGAGGCACTGGCAAAAAGACAAAGTCAGAGAGAGAGGGAGAGAGCAAGCCACAGGAAGACAAAATACTACCCACCAAAATAGAGCTAGATTGTCAGTTCCCTGAGGACAAGTGTGTCTGTTTCATTTGCTGCTAGTTTCCCTGGAGCCAAGCACAGTGCCTGACAGAGAGTAGACACTCAAGAAATAACCGTTGTCTGAATACATGAAAAAGTGAGACAAAGAAACACACAGAAGACAACAGATAGGAAAGAAGTCTGGCTAGTCATTAAGTGTATAGAGTATGGAGTCGGGTGGATCTGGTTTCAGATCCTGGCTTTGTATCTTCAGATTTGCATGATTTGGAGTAATATGCCCGCTACTCGTAATATTTCTGCGTTTCAGTTTCTTCCTATGTAAAAGTAAGGCCAGGTTCCAGATACTTAGCTCTTTTCCCTCTTCAAACCAGCCCTCTGTACTCTGCTCTGCAATGCTGGGGCTACGACTACATTTCGGCTCTGCCAGCTGGCTGAGAAGGAGGAAAGGGCTTGTTCCTGCTTCCCGTTCCTGAGAGCTTCATTTTCCCCCAGGCTTCTTCACCACAGCCACAGCAATTCTTTTATACAGTTTGCAGTTCTCCCAGCTTCCCTGGGCCCCCCTCAGGTACCCCCGTGCCAGCACGGGCCTAAGGTTTGGGTCTGAGTTCGCCCCCTCCACATTCCTCAGTTTGATTCCAGCCTCTTCCCTTTGCTCCCCCAGCAGGGGTGGTACCTGCTTCCTACAGCTACTGCCTCCTGGATACCTTAGAGTTCTCTCCTTACTCTTTTAGTTACTAGTTATCAGCTTTATACCTGGTTAACAAGTCTTTCTGTTCCATTTTATATGTTTATTTTTTTTATTTTTTTAATGTTTATTTATTTTTGAGAGACACAGAGACAGCAGGGGAGGGGCAGAGAGAGAGGGAGACACAGAATCTGAAGCAGGCTCTAGGCTCCGAGCTGTCAGCACAGAGCCCAATGCAGGGCTTGAACTCATGAATGGTGAGATCATGACCTGAGCTTAAGTCGGATGCCTAACTGACTGAGCCGCCCAGGCACCCCCCTGCCGCCCCCCTCACTTTTCTATGTTTAAATAACTAGCATGGTTTCTTTCTCCTGCCTGGACCCTGATTAAAACAGGATAGTAACATCTACTTCACGAAAGTGTGAGACTAGATCCCTAATATGCTTAGAATATTGCCTGACTGAAGTTAAGAACTCAGTAACTGTGAACTACATAATATAGAGAGACACAGCAGAACATTAAGCCAATAATACTGGAGATGGCAGAAATGGGCTTTCATGGCGCAATACCTTGATTTTATGACCTTTGAGGACTTTGACAGGTGAGCTCTGCCTTTGACAGGTGAGCTACAGGTACAGATAAAGTATCCAAGTCAGATCCCATATGTCATTGAATCTAAGATACCATTCATTAATTCTGTGTATGACTAAGAAAATTACTAACTACTACCAATTAAACTATGGTATATTATAGATCATGGGGCTTATTTTGATATTAGAAATACTAAAATGTGAAAAAATGTATACCTTTGAATTGATGAAATATAGTATTTACAGTGAACCGTGGTGAATTTTAAGTAACACTTGGATGAATCTATAGTCATTCTTTATCCCTTCCTCTGTAGTAGCAACACTAAACACACACACACACACACACACACACACACACACACAAACAGGAAAAGTGAGGAAGAAGAAAACCATTTCCTGGTCCTGTGTGGATCCTTATTCAAGGGTCCCTGAGGAAGCCAAGAGTTGGAAACTGGCTCCCACGAATAAATCTTTGATTTGGTTTAGTCTGCCTGTTTTGACCAAGAGCTAACCTCCCTCACCCAGCAAAGCCTTCCAGAGTATTCTGAGCAAAGTAAGCTAGCGCACAAACCACAGGCAAATCTGAAGTTTGCTTTCTGTTCAAACGGAGCAGGAATGAGAGCCTGAAGTGGAAAAGTGCCCTCACTTATTAGCATGACCGGTGGTCTGAACTAAAATTATCCTGTGCTCAGAACACCCTGCGGGCTTTTATGCATCAAGCTTTTTAAAGCTTCAATCCAAATATGTTTTGGAGTATAGTTATAATCAGAAAAACAAGTAATGCAAAAATAACTCTTTATGAGTTCATGTATTTCCTGCCCCAAATAAGTTCTCACTGTAGCTGGCCCTGCACAGCCCCAATCACGTGGGGAACAGCCTGGGACTGACTCCACATCACGCGGGTTCAACACTGCCTGTCTCTGTATCAAATCAGTGACCACAAGAAAGTGATGAGTGGCTGGGCAGAGGGCAGAGAGAAAGATAGGTGAGAGACATATTGGCAGTTGAAGGAGAATGAGGGCTAGGTGAAAACTCTCCAGACAGCTTTCATTGGCCACGGTTGCTATTCTTTAGTTTCACCCACTGGTCAAATGGTGGGGGCAGGGCGGGGGAGAGCGGCTGTCTGTCTCTTTCCACCCTCCATCCTCTGACTTGGTCTGAAAGTGGAAAATTGCCACAGGGCCTCAAGCCTCTTCTAAAGCTCTGTGCACTCTGTTGGCAAACGCTTGTTGAATAACCCTTGCTATGCTTCTCTGTCTTAACTTCCAAATCTGTGCCTGGGATGTGTAAAGAGGAAAATTCAGTCCTGACACATAAGACTATCAGAAAGGGGAAGGTATGGGCTGCCCAAAGAGGAGGAAAGGGATTCCGTGGGACTGTGGAAGTGCTTGCTTCATGGAGGTAAGATTCTCTCTCAGAACCCCTAAACAAATTGCTGGAAAGAATATAGAGAGGAGGTGTAGAGAGAATTAGATTAATCAGGTGCTGCATCATGTGCCCTGTTTATTGCACACTCACTGTATAACTAGCATTGTGCTAGACACTAGGGATACAAAGACAAGTAAGAGAGTTCTAGCCTCTAGGAGCTCCCAGTCTCGTCAATGTGTAAACAACCCAATACTTCCCCAAAGTAAAAACCAAGTTGAAGAGTCAGGGCCCACAGAAATTGCAAAGGAGGAAGTGAATTAAGAGGCAATGACCCCAGGACCTTTGCACCTGTTCTTCTCCCTCAGCTGGAAGCCATCTCTGGAGATATCCTTGTGGCCCACTCCTTCAGTCATGCTCAGAAAAAAAGCCAGCATCAGGGAGGAAAGAAAGTTAGATGAATCTGTAGGGTTTGTAGCATCCCTGGGACCTTCTGATCCAACCAAATGTACCAAATCTCTTACTGTATTACTCACCAACCTTGCTCACAGTACTTTCCTCATATGTGGGTCAGCTTTCCTCCATACCAAATCTCTCATAGATGGTCAGTATTTCTAAATAGCATGTGTTCTGGGATAAGCCCCTCACAGAAACCTAAGTTAAGCCCTCTCCTTGTTACTCAGTCACCAATCAGGGTCCCCCTGTGCAGTAAAGACATGGCCCCCTGGAGCTCCAGGCTGCAGCCTAGTAGTGGAGGTCAAGGGCAAGGCTGTGCTATTGCTGGCTGGCATGGCTCATGAGAACGGGTGATTAAAATCTTAAGAATTTTACAAGCCAGCTGATGACATGTTGGTGGCTTGAAGTCAACCGTGGTGTGATTATTCAAACCATCCAAACCAGCCAATGGTACATATCACGGCTCCTTTTTCTCCTGTAAAGCCAGTTTTGAGCATTTACTAGCACACCATTGCCAAGGACGATCCTTCTGGGTTTTGCAGGGAACAGCTCTGAGCAAATGGTTCCATTAGCGAGAATGAGACAACACGTGTGGAAAGGGACAGAGAACAGCACCCTCCTTGACCCTAAGCAAGGACCAAAGTCCTCACAGGCTCCATGCTCACCGACTCCCCAAGGGAGGGGCTGGCAAACTTTCTGTAAAGGGCCAGAGTCAGTATTTTCAGCTTTACTGGCCATCTGGTCACTATTGCTACTGTGCAAGTCTGCCTTTGTAGCACAAAAATAACCGTAGATAATATGTAAACATTTGCTGTGGCTGTATTCTGACAGAATTTTACTTACGGACACTGAAATTTGAATTTCATATCATTTTCACATGTCACAAAATATCATTCTTCTTTTGATCTTTGTTCAGCCATTTCTACATGTAAAAACCATCCCATGCCCACAGGCTGTACAAAATCAGACAGCGGGCAGGATTTGGCCTGTGGGCTTGTAGTTTGCCTAACACTGTCTTGGGAGAGAGATGACCCCCATGTCTCAATGAATAGTGGTGACAATTCTCATTATTGACAAGTTTTTGCACCGAGTGCCAGCCTAAGAGCTTTATATGCATTTGCTCACTTAATCCTTAAAGCAGTCCAAAAATAAATAACATTATTAAGGCTGAGAGAAGAAAAATAGCATGGTCAAGGTCACACAGTGGGAACATGGCAGAGCTGGCTAAGGATTTGGACTCATTTTTGCCTCATTTAAAGTCTGTGCTCTCAGCCTCTGCTGCCCCAATTTGAAATCCTGGGTCTTGTGTGCAGGAAATAACCCTGATCATTCGCCCCCAGCTCATACATCTATCCTCCTTCAGCCATCGCTTGCAGCCAGCCCATCTTTCTGGAACCACCCTTCTCCGCATTCACGGGTCCTAGAAGTCATCCGGTAAACTTGCCTTAGGACGGGCAAAGTCACATTTATAACTTTATCTTTTAGAAAGAACTCCATAAAATGTGCACATAGGTTGAGTAACACTTGTAACTTCTTTCCAAAAATCAGCCTAAAAAGAGGCACCTGGGTCACATGAGGATCCACGTGGAGCCCTGGGCTGGACTTCACCCTCGACTGACACAAGAGCAAGTGCAAGCTGACAAATGTCTTCTCCAACTCAGGAGCTGGCAGAACAAAGCCAGGAGCTCTGTTTTGACCATTTTTTAAATAAGGCACAGAAAATTAACTCTTGAGAGGACAGTGAGTCCTGGAGGGAAAAAAATTATTTAGTGTGTGTGTGTGTGTGTGTGTGTGTGTGTGTATTTATGGAAGTAATATTCTGAAATGAAAAAAACACACAAATTATAAGGTTAAATTATTTCTAGGAAATTAAATGTCATAATTTCTGTAATTATCTCACTACTTCAGTAAAAAAATCTGATGAAGAGTGTTAATATTGTTAGCTCTAAGTGAGACGTTTCATTATTCACCCAAAAAATTTAAACCCCTTAAAACAAATAGCATGATTGAACAAGAGACAGATTTTTCAAGAACAGAAATACATTGTTTACCTCAAGTTCTAAGATAAATCAGAGGGATGGTGACCTAGGTGCAGTTGAGCGGTGTCCTGACAATGATTTTCCAGTTTAGGTCAGCTCTGGCCACAGACGATCCTTCACTTGGCCATTAATTTTACTCAGCTTTGAAACAGGCCCAATCTATCCTTGCCAGTAAAACTCAGAAATCCAGGCACACGTTTAAAGGGAAATTTAGTTCAACCTTGAAAACCAGGATGAACAGATACTGGCTTATGAAGAAAGTTGATGTGTCCCCTTGGGAAGCTAGCTCTTTAAATAATAAAGTGCCATCCATGCCTGCTTGACCTTGAAAAAGGTCAAGCTACTGGTGATGGAGCCCAGGCTTCAAAAGAAGAACCAGATGTCAGAATGGGAATGATCAAGAAGACTGATACTGATGATGCCAAGTGCTGGTGAGGCTTTGGGGAGGGAGGCACATGCATGCACTTTGGATGGCAGTTTAAATTGGTGGAACCTTCCTGGAGAAAAAATTGGCAACATGTAGAAAAGCCTGTTTAAAAGTCTCTACCTTTGGGTCCTCTGGGTGGTTCAGTCAGTTAAGCCTTTGACTTGAGCTCAGGTCATGATCTTGTGGTTCACAAGTTCAAGCCCCATGTCAGGCTTGGGCTGACAGCTCAGAGCCTGGAGCCTGCTTCAGATTCTGTGTCTCCCCCTCTCTGCCCCTCCCCCGCTCATGCTCTGTCTCTCTGTCTCTCCCTCAAAAATAAATGAACATTAAACAAAAAAAAAATTTTTAAGTCTCTGACTTAGAAGTCCCACCCCTAGAAATTAGCCCTAAGGAAATAACTGGATAAACGTGTTAAAATAAACAAACGGGGCACCTGGGTGGCTCAGTTGGTTGAGCGTTTGACTTCGGCTCAGGTCATGATCTTGCAGTTTGTAAGTTCAAAGTCCACAACCCGCTAGCTGCTGTCAGCGCAGAGCTGGCTTTGGATCCTCTGTCCACCTCTCTCTCTGCCCCTCCCCCACTTGCATGCTGTTTCTCAAAAATAAATAAACCTTTAAAAAAATTAATTAAATAAACAACAGGATGTTAATTACCAGAGAGTTTATAGTACTGATAAGTTGGAAATGACCTGAACATTTATCAGTAGGAATTTGGTTACATAATTATGACATCAATACAATGAAAAGTATGAAGCCATGCACTAGAATGATATGGCTCTATGTTTGTAAACGTGGAAAAAGAGATGTTCATATACTAGTAAGTGGAGGAAAACTGGGTCCTCAGATTCTACTAGGGAGAGGCGCACGTATGTAACCAGAGAGGGTTCTGGAAATAGTGATTCGGGAGCTGTGGCAAGACAACAATGTCAATTTCAATATCAACCGCAGTGCTAGGAGTGGACAAAGGAACATTAGACACCTGTCTTTGTTGAGGAAACTCCAGATACATCCCAAGAACCCAGAGCCCCACCGATGTGACATCAAGATCCAGACTAAAAGCAGGAGTCACGTCAACATTTCTACATGACAAAGAGACTGGGCCCTGCCAGGATGCCACATTTGAATGACTGAGCAGGCTAGACCTCAGCATCCACAGCAAGAGAGAGAGATCATTCACAGCGACTTCCTGGAGCTGAACCAGATGAGCCGGCTGCAGTGATGGCTTGTTTTGCCAAATTCCTCTGAGAGCTGGACAGAAGCATCCACTGGGAACTCAGAGTCGTCAAGCAGCCGCCATAGCAAAGACTGAGCAAGGGTGACCATCAATGAAGAAGAAACAAATCTAAAACACTTCAAAGTATCTCTGCAAGCGATATGACTTACAGGTGACATCAGGAATGGACACAACAGACAGACAAGCCCGGCAAGCGGTGCCCCAGACAGGGCCGAGAGGCTGACAAGCATTTTTTGTTTGCTTGCTTTCGAATCTTCTATTCAGTGACATCAATAGTCTCTGAAAGCCCTCTCCCTTATTTTACTTACAAATTAATTTATGTAGGGGCGCCTGGGTGGCTCATTCGGTTGAGCGACCGATTTCAGCTCAGGTCATGATCTCACGGTTTGTGAGTTCGAGCCCCACGTTGGGCTCTGTGCTGACAGCTCAGAGCCTGGAGCCTGCTTCAGATTCTGTGTCTCCCTCTCTCTCCGCCCCTCACCCAATCATGTGCGCGCGCGCACACGCTCTCTCTCTGTCTCAGAAATAAACATTAAACAAATTTAAAATAAAAAAATTAATTTATGTAATAAGCTACATTATTACATAAATAAATTCCATTTATCCCTCCATCCCCACCCCCGTGCTCCGTTCACCACAGGCAATCATTTTAATGTGTTTAGTGTGGATATTTTAATTGCAAGTGTTTTGCAAAACATGTAACGTTTTGTGTTCATGGATTTTCAACTTACATCAATGGTTATGTTGAGCATCGCATTCTGTTTTCTGCCTTTTCCACTCAACATTAGTGTGGCTATATGTTGCCAGATTCCATATTGCTGTCTGTATATGGGATTCATTGCTCCTAGCTGCTGCATGATGGGCCAATTATGCATCTCCACAACACCTTACCCATTTGCACTCCAGTGATGGGCAGGTGCCCACAAATAATATTGCAGTTAATGTTAATGCATATGTCTTCTCAGACCTGCGGGAGAACATCTCTGGGATATACACCCAGGAACTGTACTGTTGGAACACTGGATGTGTGTGTACTTAATTTGACTAAATTCTGCAAGATTGCTTACCAGAATGGCTGTACCAATCTATACTGGCATTAGCACAGTGTGAAGATTCCTTTGTCTCCACGTCCCCAGGGTAGGGATCACCAACAAGAAATGGGTCACAATAGGGAGCTCTCTTTGAGACTATGGGCTTTTTGTGTCTCACTCCCAGGCTGGATGTCTGAGCTCAGAGCACCTGAGAAGCTCCTGGGAGTTGGTACTGAGAACGCCCATTGCTAGGGTTTCCTGGAAAAAAAGATGAATTAATGTGTCCACTGTGAGTCAGTCATTCAGCAAATATTTCTTGAGTGCCTACTGTGTGCAAAGTTCCATTCTAATGGAGAAAATCTCATGTGGTTTGTGCCTTTTTTTGTATCTAGAAATTAATGGGTAGGGGCACCTGGGTGCCTCAGTCAGTTAAGCACCCAACTCTTGATATGGGCTCAGGTCTTGAACTCACAGTCACCGGATCAAGCCCAGCATGAGGTTCCACGCTCAGCATGGAGCCTGCTTGGGATTCTCTCTCTCCCTCTCTCTCTGCTTCTCCCCTGCTCACATTCTCTCTCTCTCTCTCTCTCTCTCTCTCTCAAAATAAATAAGTAAATATTTTAAAAAGTTTTTTTTTAAAGAAGAAATTAATGGGGAAGAATAGCTTTGATTTAAATTCTTCCAAATATATCACCACAAGCACGCGAGGTTATGAACGAGAATTTCAGGATGCTGTGGGGAAACTAACCTAAACAAGAATGAAAGCCTCCCAAGATCAGGGAGTTTCAATATTGTACTCCAGCTTCTAGAAGAATGCCTGCCATACAGCTGGCCCTCTCAAATATTTGCTGAATAAGTGACTAGACAAAAAGAGGGTCCGCGGGTAGGGCAGGCCTCCTTAAGGACATGACGCCCAAACTAAGCCTCGGAAGCTGAGCGAGGGTGAGCTAGGGCAACGTGATGGTGGTGGTGATGCTGATGGAGTTTCCAGGAGCTCTCCCAGGTAAGGCGTCAGGGATGGGGGCATAATGTCAGCAACACCTAAACACATCTGTGCAAATACTCTCACATGCCACCTCAGGCACAGGTGCCTTGGAAAGCTGAGCCCTCTTCTCAATGAAGCTGTTGGAACCAAGTCCAGACCTGTGAGGCAAGGGCACAGATGAGAGGAAATCCTGCAGCCACAGAGCAGAAGACAATGTTTCTATAGCACAGATTGGAAAAAAAAAAAAAGGTAATATATTAAAAAGAGAACATGTTTAAAACCACAGATACCTGAATTTGAATCTCCTGCTCTATCTCTTGGCAGCTAAGTAAACGTTACAAATTCCCTGACTTCCTTTAACTTCCTCATGAATAAAAAAATGGATGATATCAACTTTATAGGGGTTTTGAGAAGCTCAGTTGGTTAAGCATCTGACTTTGGCTCAGGTCATGAGATCGAGCCTCGTGTCGGGCTCTGTGCTGACAGCTCAGAGCCCGGAGCCTGCTTCCGATTCTGTGTCACCCTCTCTCTCTGCCCCTCCCCTGCTCATGCTCTGACTCTAACAAACGTTAAAAAAAAATTTATAGGGGTTTTGAGAAAATTAACTGAGATCTGTTATATCTATAAGACACTAGATAATAATAAAATATATTATTATAATAGTAGCCATTGCTAAACACTTATTTGCGAAGCACTTTACTTAAATTTATTCTTCTATCCCTAGTACCTACTTTGTAGGGTTCTGTGTGCACATAAGCACTTAGAGTAGCACCTGGCACAAAAAAACACACTCAAAAAATATTAGGGGCACCTGGGTGGTTCAGTCGGTTAAGCGTCCTTACTCTTGCTTTTGGCTCAGGGCATGATCTCACAGTTTGTGAATTTGAGCCCTGCATCAGGCTCTATGATGACAGTTCGGAGCCTGCTTAGGATTCTTTCTCTCCTTCTCTCTCTCCCCAGATAAAGGAAAAAAACGTTTTAAATGTTAGATATCATCGCATAAATATTCTTATTTTACAGATGAAGAAACTGGGGCTCAGAGGGTTAAATAACTTACCCAAACTCAATTATCCAATAAAGGGCGGAAGCAGGATCAAACAAGCACAGGATCAGCCTCTGCGCTTTATGCCAAGGGCAGTGTCTCACACACAACAGGCCTCCAAAGACATGTTAGCCTCTCTTCCCACCCATCTCCCTGCCTCCCGTTTTCCTCTCTTGAGGAGTACCTAGCAATGAGAAACTTCATAAAGGCCTTCAAGTATGGACAGAACTATTAGTGATAGTATAGGCCATCTAAGTGTTCCTCTGTATACATACACACACACACACAGAAACTTACAGTCATTTCCGTCACATGTGGAAGGCAGGCCATAAATATTGTAACTGGTCCTAAACAGACACAACGAAATGTGCCACCTTACTTCTGGGCGCTCCGGACCTTTATGACAAATATCAAGGGATTTTAAACAAAGCTTTGTTTAAAACTGGAGGTAACTCGGAGCGCCTGGGTGGCGCAGTCGGTTAAGCGTCCGACTTCAGCCAGGTCACGATCTCACAGTCCGTGAGTTCGAGCCCCGCGTCAGGCTCTGGGCTGATGGTTCAGAGCCTGGAGCCTGTTTCCGATTCTGTGTCTCCCTCTCTCTCTGCCCCTCCCTCATTCATGCTCTGTCTCTCTCTGTCCCAAAAATAAATAAACGTTGAAAAAAAAAATTTAAAACTGGAGGTAATTTAAATGAGGAGATACTGAGTCACTTCTTCATCTTCCCTTGAAAAAGTAGGAAAATTCCATCGTGGTGCCTGATAATTACTACCTATTTAATATCTAAAGGAATTTCTAAAGGAATACAAAAATTAGGCAGAATCTAGGTCGCTGAATTCCATATAGTCACTTGGATTTTATTTTAAACAAAATAAACCCAAGGCATAAAGAGGCTCAAGTATTCCAGAGAGAGGATAAATCATTTGAAATAGACATATGGGAGCCTGAAGCATTCTTTTTCCTTCTCTCTCTCTCTTTCTCCCTCTCTCTGTAATTTATTTTCCAAGGGATATTTCACTCAGATGGAGTAATCTGTTTCCTGAGAGACTCCAGGAATTCTCTTGGGATGTCTTGAGGCTCTGGTTGAAGGTACAGTGATTAAGTAACTCAGTCCAGATGAAGAACCAAATGTTTTCTATCCACTCTTCCCAGGCTCCCTTCTCTTTTTCTCCCCCTCCCCCAGCTCTTTGAGTTTTTAACCCTGTGATCTCTTCCTTGCACGTGGATTTTCAGAGAGTGCACTAACCAGAGATAGAAAGGATTTATTTTATAAGATGGTCTAGATATCTTGGGCTTTCAGCCAGGCATAGAAAGGACTTCTGACTGTGGAAATGTTAAAGGAAGATTGCTGAAATCACACACACACACACACACACACACGGAGTGGGAGAAAGGAAGATGGAGAGAAAAAATGGAGATGAGTTAGATCGGGTGCAGTTCATATTAATGGTGTACTAGGCAGGGCTTGAGGGAATTGCATGATGAGTAATGAAAATAAATCTAAGATAAAAATTTTTAAAGCTGAAAAAAATACAGGATCTGTTTTTCAGGATGAGTATAAAAACTATAGAAATTTTGTTTTATCATGAATAAATGTATGTTTCCAACTAGGGATGATTATATAGAACAACTTGTGAAATGAAACCTTTCCATCTCTGGTTAGGATACACCCTTTTCTCCTGAATTGGAGCATTACAATGAGGGGGGGGGGCAGGTGTATTGAATTACTATCTACATAAATGGATACTACGTGTCATATCGATTTTCTGGTAATTTAACACTAATTCCAGGAAAAGAATCCTGGGAAATTCCAGACTTATGAATGCTTTTCTGGAAGGTCACAATCAAGATGTGTAGAAATCCAACTGTATTTCGGACAATTCCTGGATTCTTTTTAAAATTAGGAAACAGAGTGTCTGCATTGATTTGCCTCCTCTTTAAGCAAATACCTTTCATTAAATTGCTAGTATTTTAAGAATTTGACCTGATCCTCAAAATACTTCAGAAGGAAATGTGACAAGTGGTACCACTACGATTCTCCAGAGATTGAAGAGAATGCACTTAGCAGGCCAGTGGTGGAAATAACCATAAATGCCAAATTTCATGGCTCATGGTATAGTGAGAGGCCCATTATACACGATCATCTCCTTGCCTCTAGAAACCAGAAACTGCTTCACTTCACTTAGAAACCCAAGTTTCCTTTAACAAAAAATAAAAGGAAGCTGTACCATTACATTTTTTCACACAGTGCCAAATCATTCAGTCGATTCTGTGAAGAAAAAAACAAGACAATTTAATTCAGCTAGCTTTAAATAAGGAAAAATAACCCAACGTTGGGTCAGTTAGCTGCAATGAGATAAACGCCTCCTCCATCTGACTACTCTCCTTTTTCCTGCTGTCTCCAATTTCATGTGCTTTATTTCTGCTCCCTTAACCTAAAGCTACCATCAACACCACTACTACAAAATAGTAAGAATGAACATGAGCATGTGCCCCTCTAGGCTCTCTGCCTATAGAAATAGGCACTATTATCATTCCCATTTTACAGATGAGGGAATAGCTTTAGCGAATGTTGAGTGAATGGCCCACCGTCACACACTAGTAAGAGTGGAAGAGCAGGGTCCAAACCCAGGGCGGTGCAAAGTTCACATCTTTGAGGAAGTCTCAAATGTTGACCATTTGCTGACCTTCCCTGTAATTAAACTGTTCATTGAAGCGTGACTCCTCCCATGCTCATCTGCATTTCCATAAGGACTTGATTAGAATGTAAACGCCATCAGGGTAGAAATTTGCTCTCTTTTGGTGATAGCTGCATCCCTGTGCTCAGCAGGCGGTAGACGGTCCATGATCAAAGTTGGTTTTATGGGTCTTCCAGCAGGGCAGTGGCACAGGGCCCCCCGCTCGGAAGGGCTCCACACTTGCTTGGTGTTACTATTCTGTAGTCACCATCTTGAAATTCTTAGTGACTGTATCTTTGAATCTGTGTTTTGTGGATGAAGTCTGAAGGAACAGTGGAGCATGGGCGGGGCACTTTGAGGTTCGGCTCAGATGTGGTCCCTTTTCCACCACCTCCACACCGGCCGCCTCTCTGGGTTCTTGGCTGCACACTCCCCACCTGTAGTGCTCTGGGTGACAAGTAAGGTAGGTGGTCGGGGTAGGCAGACGGTGACTCTGGCCGAGGCATGGATGCCAAAAGGCTGCCGCTGGGTGCCTGTGCCCTGCATCATCTACTGGATGGGCATGGTAGCAGCCACCCTGCCCTGGACGGGGAGCTCCACAAATGCATTCAGTGGGTGACTCCACCATGGCAAGCCTCTCACCACACCTGATCCAGGAACCAAGTGCATCCTGGTGTGGAGGCTGCAGTGCCTTTGGAGGACCTGCCTGTCCCCAGCCAGGGCCCAGCACATCAGACGCAGCGCTACATAGTGAGTCATGGAATGGGGCCCCAGGTTCCCGCAGAGATCAGCATTTCCCCAGGCGCATCCAGTACCCAAGGGAGCATGCCATTAAATGACAAAATTAGATCAGATTAGTTTAAATTAAATTAACAACATTAAATATACACTGTGAGAAATAAGCCCACTGACCCAATCGAAGAAGGGACGCATAGACTCGCGGAGCACAGTGAAGCGAGGCTTTCATCAACATCCTTGCAAGAGCGGGTGTCTGATGGACAGGCACACTCCGGGCAGTTACAGCAGGCAATTTATCTCTTAGCGTGCAAGCCCCTCCCGTGGTTCCTCATTGGCTGAGTACGACAGAGGTTACAGCCTTACCCAGAAGTCGCCTATGCCTACATAAGGCACAAAGTAGTCTGATTGGAACAAATGTACATTACTTGAGGTGACACAGAGACTCCAGTTCTTTGGTGCATGCTCGTTGCAAAACCTGCAGAAAATAAGCCCACGAAATGGAGAAGGGGGAAAAAGAACCAGGAAGTGAAGTGTCTAAGTGTTTGGGACTCCACTGTTGGGGGCTGGGGTGTTCATACGTATTTCCAACAGGTTGTAAACCTATTGTTAACTAGACAGCACAGGTTTTATTTGGTATTTCTGAAAATGAGTCATCTCACTGACTTCTCACACACATTAAATAAAACACGATGACATTTCAAGAGAGAAACCACAAAAGAAAAGGTTTAATATTTTAGTGTTTTTTAATCGCATTTTTTTTCCTGCGTTTTGGATGGGGGGCCACACGTTTTCATTTTGCAAAGGGCCTCACAAATTATGTAGCTGATCTTGTCAAGAGTTATGTATTATATATTAATAATTTGGATTCTCGGAAATCAGAACTTTTAGGTCTCAAAGGAATAAAGCATGAAGATCAAGAAACCGTGGCATCTTGGACTGGAAGTTTTTCTTTCAGATGATATTCCTAATATCATGGATGTTGGGGACAATGGATAAGACAATATGGATATTGGGGACAATGGGTAAGAAAATAGTATATACCCAAGAACTTCTTGGCAATCAGAGCTAGCATAGGCCATACAGACACCTAAGTGAAATCTCCCACATGATAACTGTGGCTTCCATAGGCAAATTAACCAGTAGACATTTATTATTTAGCCAGTAAGGTCTTTGGGAGTCAATATGATTGCTTTTTGGTATGGTCGTGCCATTTTCTAGTTGAGACCCATTTCCCGTGACGCCCTATTGTCTCACATTTGACTGCTTTTCAAATATTCTCACGCTTGCACGTGTGAAGCCTGGCCCCTGGAACATTTGTGTGTTTTACTCCTTTTTCCAGCATCACATGTGGGAAGATCTGTCACACTTCCTTTTAGGGCTGCAATTCTATGAATCTGTTACCAAAGAGAGTTCGCAAACACCATTATATATCTGAGGGATGTAATTATTTATTGTGGGGTGTGATATTTTTATATTTCCGTCTTCGCTACTGGACTATGCACTTTATGTAAGGATGCATGCATTATTCATGGTAGTCTAACTCCTGAAACAAGCCTCAACTCTCACAGTGGCTTAAAATAATAAGGGTAGGTTTTTTCGCACTCATGTCTGGTCCAGTGGGAGTTAGTCAGGGCTGATTTACTCCCCACAGTCATTTAAGGTCTCAGGTTCTTCCATCCTGTGATCTCCTCATCCCCTCCATCCTCCAAATCTTCTACTAGTTTATTAGCATTTGGCTGACAGACAAGGAAAAATAGAGCCCGTTGGGGGATTGTGAGAGAGGTTTTTAGGGGTCAGGCCCGGAAGTGACGTACATCACTTCCACCCACATTCTACTGGCTTATACCATCACCTGACTCTACTTAACTGCAGGGAAGGTTGCCAGGCCTTTTCCTGGTAGTGAAGTCCTTTCTGAAATTCAGATAGGCATGGGATTTAAATATTTAAATACAGGGAATGGTCAGCGAATGGTCTGTTTTTGAGCCTGTCATCTACATTTGAACTTAGCCTACCCTAAAGTTAAATCCCACCCTGCAACTTTACTAGCTGTATAATCAAGGCAACTTACTTATTTAATCTTCTCTTAGCCTGTTTGCATCTAGTTTTGTGCCTAGAAGAGAAAGAAATAAACTTAACTGGGATTGTTTTTTGTGGTTATGGTGAAGACTGTGTGGTATTTTCTTTATGTATGTGATGACTGGCACCTCTGGAAGTATTCAAAACATATTTTCCAAATGAAGAAATAAATGAAGTGGGTTCGCTAGGATGGGGTGGGTTCTGGGAGCAAAAGGAAAATTCTGATCTGGGTGGATTTAAAATGAGAGGAGGAGTATTATTTAGACAAAAAAAGAATTATTCCAGGAGATGACTGGAATTATTGATTTGTGTTTGTCCTCTGATCCAGTGACTAAGTGGGTAATGTCATATTCAAACTCAACTTTCTCTACCCCCATTTATTTTTCTTCTTTTAGTGAATTGTTTCTTCCCTTATTAGACTCCTTTCTTCTTATATTTGTCCATTCTCCAAAGAATGTGCCAAAGGTTTTCCAAATTCTGATACTGCTCTTTCCGGGGTGTCATCAGTTGCCTTAAAAACACTCTGCAAGACATTAGTGTCTCAGCAGAGCATAATAAACTTCAGCTTGGCTTTAGGACAAAAGCAGTGCCACACAATGACGCATCTTCCATAAAATAAGCTGTCCCCTAAACAGGGAGAATATAAATGCAGCACACATTATCGTAGTAGCAGATATTCATCTCCACCCACAAACTCAAATGTGCCAGAATTATACCATTGGCATTTTCTCATTTCCTTTAAATCAACTTCATTTTTTTTTCTCGAAGCTCCCATCCTACCTGTCTGGGGCAGAATTTCATTTTAGACATTATTAGAGCTTGAATCTGTCCAGAATCTGGGTTGGAGCCCAGAACCAGGAGAAGGTCCTCTAATCTCTCGTTTGTCCCAGTTCATCCTGAGTTCCTGTGTTGCCCAAACCAAAGTCCAGATGTCCTTGACTTCCCTGACATGTACGCGCTCAGTGCCTCAGTGGTCCAGCATCCCAGACACTATGTGGCCATCCTGTGTGAGGCTTTTCCTACGTGGAGGTATTCAGGAAGTCAAGATTAGAAGTTAATGGTGGATAAGAATACAATCAATGATTATTAGTAAAGTTTGGTGTCACTCCCTTGATTACTGCTAAGGAACTGTCAGTTTTACACAGATTGCTTTGGCAACATCAGTGCAAATGTCAACATAGTGACAATCTAGGGGCAGACCTCAGTGATATTAATCTTGCTAAGGGATACTTTTAAGGAAACAAATTCCATGACACCTAAGAATCTAAGTTCACACCAATGATGAGGAGTCTGAAAATAAGCTATATGATGTTAAAGCAGAGAAACCCAAAGTTGATTAGGACGGGGTAAGCTCAAACCCAACAAACAACAACAAACCTTAAGAACCTTTAACCCAACATCTAAACCTGGATTCAATTCTCCCACTTGCTTTTCTGCTCTATTTTTTATCCATCTGTTGTAAGAACTATAATTATGTAGTTATATCATATTATTGTCACCTAATCTGAGTGGTCAATCTAAACACGAAAGTAGCAGGAATAGACTCCTTAAGTTAAGACATGACTTTCTTTGTGCACAAAACAAATATGGCCATTCCACAAAGAATTAAGCTTGAATTTCTTGAGGATGCTGTACTTTAATAGTTACCAAATATTGTGTAAAAGTCCCACTAATAAATTAGATTTTACACCCTGGGTCACTGGGAAATAGGAATAATAACAACAATACTTTCTGTGTGTAGCAAAGCAACTATATGTCAGCCAGTTACATTATCATCCCAGCCCAGAATAATAGGGATAGAAGAGCTTATTATTAATCCCGTTATGCAGAAGGGAACACTGAGAAATTATGTGATTTGCCCATGGTCATATATTAAGTGGAAGAAATGGGACCATAACACAGGCTATTGTCTAAAAAGCCTTTAATCCTTTCTGTTCTCTGTTTACGTACATTTTGATTCTGTTAAATTATATTGTTTTTATTTTCCCATTAGCTCAAGGACAACATCTTAGTAGAACATCTGGATTTAATATTCTTTCCACAAACTCTTCAGAGTCTATTCATTTGAATGAAGGGCTTTTGTCAACAGTTAACCCTTCAGACTGCCTGTCAGACAAACAAAAAAGCAAGACCGACTGTACAGATTTAAAATACATTTTATAGTAGTCAGGGAATTGAATTTACTTTCTAATTCTGTGGAATGAATTATTTATAGTCAAGATAGACTGCTAGATCAAACTTATCTGTCTTTAAGCACCAGACATTTCCAGAATCCAGAAGAAGGGGTCAGTCACTGAGATGGTTGGTTTATGTCGTAATCCTGACTAGGCATCATTAGAATGGAGAAGATTTAGGAAGTCTGGGATTCCAACATATTTGCAGGACCAGGCAAAGACCTGGAGTCTGAGCATAGTAAGTAGGCCAAGGGAATATCATTCTTCTGATGAGAGGGAGGGCAGAGGACAACACAGGAATTCTAAGATAGGTCTACAATACGGGCCCTGCTCACAGGGGATGGGACAGCAAGATGTGTGGCACAATAGGAAAAGGGCTCAAGACAGAGATCTTGGCTTGAAGTTACATTCTATTATACGACATAGCCAGTAGGTGTTTGAACCAAAATTACAATGTAGGCAATCCAGCTCCAGAGTCCCGAGGCACTTAAGGTGTCTTTGGTAAGGACATTTAGAGAAGCACCGATTGAGTCCTACAGGGGAATAGAAGGAGGGAGAGAGGCAGACAGAAACCACTCTGACCAAAGGGAATAAGGAAAGCTTCAGAGAATAAGGAAGGCTTCACAGAGAGGTGCATTTGAACAGGCTTCGATATTGGGGAAAATTCTGATAGCCAGGAAATAGAATGTGAGTGATGGAAAAACCCACCTAAGATGGCTTAGGCAGAACAAAAGTGTTCTGACGTACGTGTCTGAAAAATCTAGTCATAGTTCTGGCTTTCAGCTCAGCTTGATCAGGGCTCCTGTTGGCATTGTAGGGGAGGAAAAGAAAATTTTTCTCTGTTACTTTCCTACCTCCTATGTTCTCTGGCTGGAGCCCTACAAATTAGACTGACAAAAAGCAGATTAACAAGAAAAAAACCAAAAACAAAAACCAATTAACATGTGCAGCATGCATGTACATAGGAGAAACTCCGTGACAAGTAACTCAAAGTGGTGGTTAGAACTTGGGGCTTATATAGCATCTTAACAAGGAAGAATAAATGTGTACAGAAGTGATAAGAGAAAGGAAAGGGTTTTAGGCTTCGAGGGCAGCCAACGGTGGGAAGGTAAATCTATGGGGAAAATTAACAGAGGAAGATTTGTTCGTGCTGGTTCATCTTGGTGCCAACTTCCCATCTACCTCATTGCCATAAAACTTCCCCGGAAGAGGACAGTCCTCATTTCTCAGAAGTTTCTGCTTTCAGTCCGATGATGGGCGTTCCAAGAAGGCTTCTTTCTGCATCTGTTGATTCTCATTTTCCTCCAACTCAAAATGATCCCTTTACCAAAGTGACGTATTTCGGGATGGAGTGTTTGGATTTCCTGCGGCACCTTCAGGACCTGGTTTCTCTAAGCTCTGTCTCCAGGACTGTATTTGTAACTACTGGCCCGGACTTTCTTCTGTGTGAAGGAGCTTACGTTTGATCCTGAGCAGAGACGTTTTTGTGTGGAGATAATACATCAGTTGCCCGTATGTTGGCATGTCTGTATTTAGGCGTCAGAATTTCCCCTCATTCTTGCTCTAGCATCATGCTACTTTAGCCTATACGACTGTGTGGGTGCATGGGGACTGAATCTGTATGACCAGGAATCAGTCTACAAATGGCTCACCAGTGGAGAATGACTTCAGAATTCCTATCCCCCAAGAGGAAGCATATTTGCAGCCATTCAGTGGGAAACCAAAGGACATGTGGCTGAATTGTGGAGGTCTTCGAGTAGGAAGGCAGACCAAGTAATCAACGCTTGGGATAAATTTGCAGTTAAAGCAAAAGAGCCAATTGTTTGAGATTTGAGTTTCAGGGGTTGGAGTTAGGCTTTGTGAATTTAGATTTGTTGAGTTAAAACCAAACGAAATAAAACAAAACAACCTGTTTTGTAGGGCCAGATTCTACAACTAGTTTCTCCGTGCTCATTTTGCACGCAATGATCACCTAATAAAAGCCGATTAGTTCCCCCCTAAAGAGTCTTGATGGCCCTAATTGTTCTTTCTCCAGCAGCAGAGCAGTTTCTGTCTCAGTTACAGAGAGGAGCACCAATCTACCAAAATGTTCTCATTCCACAAACAAGGAGCCACTTAAATGCCCAAGGACTCTACCAAGTGCCAATGCAAACCAAGGAGGAAGAAATGACTGGTCACTATGGAACCACAGTGACGAGTGACTTGGAGGCTTCCTTCAGAATTTCAGCACTTGCTTCCCTTCCTCCTATAATAGAAGTCTGTCCTCTGACACTCTATGATGAATTCCTTTTAACAATAACCAGAGTCCAGTGCCCAGCTCCTGAGCAGTTTTCTCCCTCATCTGATGGTTAGAATTGGAATTTATTTGTCATCCTGGCTGTTTCAGGATCTCTGCCACTGCTGTGTCCACAGAGTTCCAGGGAGGTTGATGGCTGAGGGGGCTGATTCGAGACTCATGAAACCCGGATTTCCAGACCTGATTCCCAGTTCGACCACTTACCGTCTCTGTAAACGTGGCAAGTACTGTACTTCTCCAAACCTCAGTTTACCCAAATATAAAATGGACATCACAAGATACCCAATTTATAGAGTATCGTGTGAGAGTTATTAAATACTACGATGTGGATACTAATATGCCACCCAAAATACGGCATTTTGGCAGAAGGGTTATTTTGAACTAAAGGAATTGAGAAACCATAGACGCAGAACAAAGCTTTCTACCTTCGCCCTGCCTTGCCTCAAAGCACAGCGTGAATTTCCCTTTGCGCTGGCCTCCCCCCTGCTCCTCGCTCTAATACCAGGAAGGGCAGAATGACAATCATCGGAGACAACTCAAGACTCTTATCAGCCTAGAGATGGCACTGAGAGGAATCTGCATTTTAAACCTGCCTCAAATGAACAACCCTTATCTTCCCTTAGTTTCCCACATATATTTAACTTCCCACAAGCTCAGAAGCTCAGATTCTTTTTCTTTTGTCGCACCCCGTCTCCGCATTTATCACTCTTCGTTAAAATAGTACGTGAGCCTTCCGGCCTCTTTGGACTTTTCACTTCATTCCTGTCAGACTTGCCATAGTCATATGAAATAAACCTTTTTCTCCTGCCAATCTGCCTCTTATCGCTCTATTTTTCAGGGCCTCTGCCCCTCAACTTAAGAGGGTAAATGAAAAACTGTTTTATTTTCTGGCCCCAACAAATATCACAGATTCAAAAGCCTTGCTTATATCCTAGCACACCCCACGCCCAACTAATGCTGGTGTTTTCTTCAGGCTCAAGAAATGCAAAACAGGGGCGCCTGGGTGGCTCAGTCGGTTAAGCGTCCGACTTCGGCTCAGGTCATGATCTCATGGTCCGTGAGTTTGAGCCCCGCGTCGGGCGCTGTGCTGACAGCTCAGAGCCTGGAGCCTGTTTCCGATTCTGTGTCTCCCTCTCTCTCTGACCCTCTCCCGTTCACGCTCTGTCTCTCTCTGTCTCAAAAATAAATAAACGTTAAAAAAAATTTTTTTTAAAAAAAGAAATGCAAAACATTGGACGTTACAAACATTCTCGATTCATTTCTGGCAAACTCCGCTTCTTCCTAAAGGTGGTTCCCAGTGAGCCTCAACAGCCTCTGAAGCCACTTATTATTATCCTTTTCACAACGTTATTCGTATTTAACACTTACTGGGAGCTCAGTGTGTGCCAAGCCACCAATGCGAGCTAAGCACTATTACTATCCCTGTTTTCCAGATGCGGAATCCAAGGCTCCAGGATGCAAAATAATGGTTACATGGCCTGAGTGGCTGATTATTGTGTGACGCTACCTCCCTCAGGATGAGGTTGAGGATGGAGAGTAGAAGAAAGGAGGTGAAAGATAAGGATCCTTAGAAATGATCTCTTGCTAAACAGTGCCTTGCATATGGCCGATACTTAGATACTTGCTGAATGAATGGATGATTGGCCAGATATAAAATTGAGTGAGCAGCCAAACAGGCCAGTCCTCCTGACCACAGCTCTTCAGCCGTTTTGATATTAGCAGAAAGGGCCAACTCCTCCCCCCACCCAGAACTTTATAAATATTGATTTCCCATCCATTTACCTTTAAGGCATCTTCTCTCGGGTAATCACGTCACACTGCTCTGTGTGTCACATTGTGTTTTACATTTTTCTCTTCTCTTCCTCCTCCCCCTGTATAATCTAGAGGACAGACCAGCTGGCTACATAGATTAAAATCCTTTTCTGCCCCTCTCTTAGCGCAGCTCTGTGGCTTGGTTCTATTAGCCAGACCGAATGGAGTGTTTCTGAAACAGCAGTGAAATCTCTTGGAACAAAATGAGATCGCTCCTGCAACCATTCTGCCCCAAAGCATATTTAGAAGCAAGTAAGTTCCATGTCGTTCCTTTCACCTTCTCTTTCCCATCAGCCAGGCACAGAGCTCTGGAAGATTAGATTATTTTAAAACTATTTGAATAACATTAGCTATCACTGTGTGCTAATTTCTCTGGGCCAAACGGTTCAGGTTCAGTCAGATTAAGGGCTTCCATTAGCAGTTAAGTCTTCTCTGTCCTTGACCCTGTAATTAAGACAGATGAGACTGTGACCCCTGACTGCATTTCTACATAGTTCAGAATTCAGTCCAATTGCCTGAGGAACCTCTATAAATATTCATAGGAAACCCCAAAGTTTCTTCCAGGTCTTTAGAGAGCAATTTCAAACAAGATATGGCTTTGCTTATGGTCCATAGGCCTGAGTCAGATTCCCCTTCGGCCACAACTTGGCAAATTACATTCTAGTAGGAAGTATTGCAGGTTCAGTGAGCTGAGATAGATCATCCAACAAGGTAATACATTCACTCCTGAATGTCCTCAGAGTGGGGAAAGGATGGCCACGTAGGCAGTATCATCCTTAGAACTGGGCAACTAGGTTCCCCAGGCCCTGCCTTTTGCAAAACCCTTTCCACATAGTGAGGAGACCCTAAAGTCAAGGAGACAGGTCCTCTCTGAAGTCAACCTGCCACACGTAGACCATCCTCATCAAATGGCCTGTAGCAAGCAGCAGATCTTGCTTGGGCTTCTGTCTTGGGTCTGTCCTCCCAAAGGTAGCCATTACTCTACGCACACCCCTGGGCCCTTGAGATGACCAAAGAGTGGCGATTGGGCAGGCAGGGACCGGGGCAGACCTTTGACTTGGTGACTGCGGTGTCCTCATGGATGCTCACGTGGCCCCTAATGTGAAGAATAAAGCCATCGATGTGAAGAAAAGGGGAATAAGACATAAGCTTGAGTCCTCCATTTGTACTTCTGTCCTGGGCTCTGCAAATGGCAGGAGTAGGCCTGTAGGCAGAAAGGGAGTGAATGGATGCCCTCAAATGTACGTGCAGGTTAATTAATTTGATTTTGTTAGAGCACCATAACATAGCAGCTCTTTGGTTGTCAGCCTCATGTAAACCTACCTCTCAAGCAAGTGGCATATAAACCAAAGGCCAGGGATGCTTGGGTGGCTCACTTGGTTAAACATCTGACTTCGGCTCAGGTTTGTGAGTTTGAGCCCCACATTGGGCTCTGTGCTGACAGCTCAGAGCCTGGAGCCAGCTTTGGATTCTGTGTGTCCCTCTCTCTGTTACTCCCCTACGCATGTGTGTGTGCTCTCTCTCAAAAATAAATAAACTTTAAAAAACAAAACAAAAAAACCCAAAGGCCAGTTCATTCACAATGAGAACCAAAGCGTCCAGGCAGACTGGGATGTTTATGTCAGTTGATCAAATATTTGCTCCCTACAGGAAACTCTATATGGAAAACCAGATCATAGTCAGCCACGTTCTTGGCAAATGTGGAGTCAGAGGAAGGGGAGTTAAGAGCAAGGCCTGTGCTTCAGATTGAAGCTTTGCTTTCCCTGCTTGGAATTCATGGCTTTTAAAATGAAAGTTTCAGAGGATCCTGGGTGGCTCAGTGGGTTAAGGGTCGACTCTTGATGTTAGCTCAGGTCATGATCTTACAGTTCATGGGATCAGCCCTGCATCTAAGTAAGCCCTTCTGTACTGACAGTGAGGAGCCTGCATGGGATTCTCTCTCCCTCTCTCTCTCTCTGCCCTTCCTCCTCCTCCTCCTCCTCCTCTCTTTCTCTCTCTCTCTTCTCCCTCTCTCAAAAATAAATAAATAAATGAAAAAAATAAAATAAAATGAAAGTTTCAGAAAGAAAGTCTCAATTCATGTTGTATTGGACTAAATACCAGTGACAAGCCTGGAAGAAAGTTTAGGAGTCTCCACTGGTCATGAGAAGACTGACCACTTTATAAATCTTTTCAGTTAGTCCCATCCCTAGCAGGGACATTAACAGGGAAACTGAAACAGAGAAATTCTCAGTTTTTATTAAAATTACTAACCAGCGTTTTGCTTTCATGCCCTTGGCTTACCATCTGCAGTAACTTGCACTGGTTATTATAAATATGTTTTTCTATACCTTGGGTTTCAAAGCGAGAGTGCAACAGGAATGCTTTTCGAGCTTTCCATCATCCCTTCCCTGCCAGTTCGTCCATTCATTATTACCTTTCCTATTTTTTTCCATCATGAATACACTTTAATCCCCATCACCCATTTCACCCATCTCCCCACCCACCTCTCCTCTGATAACCATCAGTTTGTTCTCTATAATTCAGAGTCTGTTTCTTAGTTTTTTCCTGGGGAAAAAAGGCTTTAAAAGAATCAGGGAGGATTAAATGGAAATCCAGTGAAGATCAGTGTGTGTGTGTGTGTGTGTGTGTGTGTGTGAGTCTGTGCGTGCTTGTTACTTCTGGGGATGTGTGTAATTGCGTGCATGCCTGTGTGTGGTTGCACAGGCTTCGATCCCTTTATGCTCGGTACTCCGGGGGATCTGTTCAGAGGCTGGAATGCAACCGCAGGCAGATGCTTGTCTTTTCTCAACAGTGGCAAGGAAAGGAGAAGGAGGAAGACACAGCCATAAGGGGCTTGCTGGCAAAACACGGGGTGAGTGATTTCCAGGTTTCATGAGCCGATTAATACATTTCCGAATGAAATAGACTTTTAGGCTGTCCAGATGTACATGTCATATTTATGAAGAGAATGGAAAACCCTCACAGTGATTCTAAAGCTATCTATCCCCTGACTTGGTATCGACATCCATGTTGTAGTAAGATTTTACAGCAGGCAGCATCTAAAGATCTCAGAAAATCCTTTCTAGATGATGCCATCCTCATGGTTGCCTCTCGCCTTTACTTATGCTGTTCTCTCTCCTTGCCATCTCTAAGTCTTACTTACGAAGCTTAGGTCATGTTGGGGTCTCGTGTTCTGCTGTTCAACGAGGTTAGGCAGGAGCCGGAGGGAATCAATCCAGATAAATACGCTGCCTGAAGATGTGCTGTTAGCGGAGACATCTGTCGACCACAAGTCTGGCAAATTCTGGTCACTGGCCTGACGAAGGAAATGTGTACCTGGTGGAAAATGTCCCCACTGCTGTAGGAAACAACAACAATACAACTTAGAGAAAGTGCAATCATTCTTCTAAGCTCGGCAATGATGACGTTGCATTCAGCATAATGAAAACAGAACATAAACTTACAGAATTTTGGTACAAACATCTTGCAGGATGAAATGGAAGGCAGTTGAGCTAAATCTTCATCTACTGTAATGTCTAAAATTGGTGGACAACAGCAGCATAAGCATATTCTTTAGACGCATGGGCCTTGTTCAAGAACAAAGAGCTTAAAAGAGCAGAAAATAGTTGCCACTGGACAGTGAAATGGGTGTGTAGGAGAGAACCATGGCCTCAGCGATGAGCTTACTAGTCCCATTCAACTTCTGAAGTCACTTGCACATGTTGCTCTGAGAAAACCACATTTAGAAACATTGAATTTTGAGGGCGCCTAGGTGGCTCAGTCACTTAAGCATCTGATTTCGGCTCAGGTCATGGTCTCATAGTTCATGAGTTCGAGCCCTGCACTGGGCTCTGTGCTATCAGCCTAGGATTCCCTCTCTCCCTCCCTCTCTCTCTCTGCCCTTCTCCCACTGGCTCACACGCTCTCCTCTCTCTCAAATATAAACTTAAAAAAATTTGAATTTTGTCCAATTCCATAACTCAGTGCATTGGGAGGTCAGTATCACTAATTCCTCCTTCCCTGTATAAAGACAAAAGATCACAGTTTTTCCCATCATGCACATTCCTCAATTTGGAGCCCTTTATCCTGTGCAATCCAAAAACACTGTAACTGGGGCAGTGAACTCCCCTGGGCTAGATTGTCTATGAAGGTCTATTTTCAACATGTCTGGGTTTTCTGCATGCACAGGCTTCACATACAGGAGCTATTGTTGAAGGAAGAATTATTTGATAACATTGAAATAATTTGCAGTGAGACAAATATTTGAAATAAGAGGCTTAATTTTTAAGGGAATGTGCCCCCTAGATTGCTGCCAACGAGCATAAATTTGCATTCAGCACGAAGAGGAAAACAAAGTAGTGAAATGTTAAGCAACCCTTGGTTTGTAAAGATGGGGACTAGTCCCTTGGGAGTTTATACAATTCCTCCCTTGAGGTCATTTGCACTTTTTCATTGTTTATTTGCACATACCTGGCTTCACTCAAGTAATAAAAGATTTTTATTTCTTCTGCTTATCCCTTAGCTATACGCCAGGTGCCTTGCCTGAAACTTGAAGACTGGGGCGAGATTGCTCCAAACAAAAGTAGCGAAGTTCAGAGCCAGAGAATTCTCTGGACACAAAGGCTTTGCAATAGAGAACTGTATAATGTGGCCAGCAGGTCAGCTGCAAACCGATGCCCCTGCCCCGCAGCCCAGGGTAACTAGATTCCTTACTGTCCTTGGGGACAGAGATGCCCACAGCACTAACTTCAGCCAGGTAAGCGATGCTGATTCTAAACCCAACAGTCTCTGGGTGGGGTTGGAAACGTGTCCGTGAGAAGAGCAACCCCACGCACGAGGCTGTGAGAGCACTCTTGACCTACACGCCAGGCACCCCATCAGCCGGTTCTGCGGCCCCCGAGGCTCAGCTCCAGGCTTCATGCCTTTCCGTCCACACTGCAGGGCCCTCCATGCCAAGAAGACAAATGGAGGAAGAAACTGACCCAAGGTTACTCATTTGGTGATGCTTGCCACCCAAGGAACCGTGTGGAATATCAAAACCCCGTTAAAAAGCCAGAGTGGCAGTGAGTGTGGTGATCATTTGCTCACACTCTCCAAAATAGAACAGAAATCGGCGGGTCTGTGTTTGGTTAGCAGCTCTCCGACTTCCCATTTTATAACGGAAGTCTAGCCATCAACCAGTAAATGCTGCATAGCAAAAGCCTCATGATTGTTTCCTAATGAATGTTGAAATAGCTTGAGCTTTTCGGGCCTCTGTGGCTCTATCTTAAAATTAAGGAGGTTGGTATGACTGGTAATAATGATGCTCATTAATATTTATTGAGTACTTAGTATGTGCTGGGCATAGTTGTGAATTAAATATTTTAATTGTCACAAAAACCGTATTATCTTCTTTTAAGCTACAAGGAAATCAAAGCGCAGAGAAGTTAAATGACTGAGCCAAAGTTACTCATTCGGTAAGAGGCAGAACCAGGATTCAAAACTCCCAGGACACCTGAGTGGTTCAGTCAGTTACGTGTCTGACTCTTGATTTCAGCTCAGGCCATGATCTCACACTTCATGAGTTTGAGCTCCGCATCGGGCTCTGAGCTGACAGTGAGGAGCCTGCTTGGGATTCTCTCTCTCCCCCTCTTTCTCTGGCCCTCCCCTACTCGCTCTCACTCTCTCTCTCTCTCCCCCAAAATAATAAATAAACTTTTAAACCAACTCCCAAGCCCCTCTGTTTACCCATTATGCTTTTGTCAACTTCTAGCATATACTATTATTCTTATTCTGTTGTTATTATCAATAGGAAGATGTCTAATCTCTCATTGCAATTCTCCATATACTGCCTGTTTTACTTACCATAGATCAGTCCTCTATGTATTCATCGATACTTGAGCCTCCAAACTTCACTGAAAAGCCTATATTTATGATTCAGATAAGAGAAACCAGGAATTTTAGACCTACCCGTGGATAAAGTATGAAGTAGGGAGGGATAGCATGCAGGATGACAGAGTCACCAACCAAAACATGCTAACAAGCAAGGAGCAGCTTTTTTTTTTTTTTTTCAGTTTCTTTAGAGAGAGAGAGAAGGAGAAAGCATGAGTCAGGGAGGGGCAGAGAGAGAGAGTGAGAGAGAGACTCCCAAGCAGGCTCCGCACTGTCGGGGCAGAGCCCCTCAAACCCACAAACGGTGAGATCGTGACCTGAACCGAAGTCAGACACGTAACTGACTGAACCACCCAGGCGCCCCAGGAACAGATTTAACAATTCAAGGTCTAGGAACACACGGCAGCGTGCTGCAGAACCAGCTCTCTGAAATCAAAAGCCCTGATGCATAGTGACCCGGGTGACGTCATGGGTGGAGGGTCACAGTCACGGGGGAGGAAGCACTGGACTTTTGGATTTAGATGACTGCGTATAGGTCCTACTGATTGCATACCCTAAGCAATCCTGTTTTCCTCACTGAAGCTGCTTCCACTTCTGGAAAATGGGGATGTGTCCAGTACCTTACAGGCCTGTCCTAAGGATTGAATGGGATGACATAGGAAAACCCTTGACAAATTAAAGATTTGCCACTCAGAGTGGGTCCCCAGACCAGCAGCATCAACATCGTGCAGGACTTAGTAGACAGGCAAGTTCTCAGGCCCCACCCCAGACCTACTGAATCAGAACAAGAATTTCAAGAGGATCCCTTCGTCATATGCACATTAAAGTTTGAGAAGTCCTGCTCTGGGGCACTAAACAAATGCAGCCAGTTATTCGAGCTCTGTTTTCCTTTCATTTACTGCCAGTGAAATACAACATGGCCAACTTTAAAGGATGGGGCCTTCTTAAAGGTTCCCATATGCTCTTCCCGGATCCCACTGAATTCAGCAGGTATGACCGAGCAGGTTACTCCTGGCGAGCATTTCCCTTTGCTCAGGATAGGCCCACTTGAGAGAGAGAGAGAGAGAGAGAGAGAGAGAGAGAGAGAGACTGCCTTATATAATCCTGGGCGATTTTTGAGGTGAGGGAGCCAATAAAATGCAAATCCACGTATACAAAATCGTCTCGGCCTTGGGAAAGTTGGTTAAATACGAGACTGAATATAAGTTGCAGCCGAAGTGGAGTTGAAGTGGGTTTTAATCTTTCCTGTTCAGGGTCCTTGGGAGCAACAGCTAAGGGAAGCAACTCAGAGTGGGAGGGTGCTTTTGAAAGCATTTGTGTTTTGTTAGACCCCTGTTGTGTATGAGAGACACATAAAAGGTGCTTCATCAACACCTGGTAGACTGGGTTGAATATTCTTATCAGCTTCCTGTGAAAAGATCCTAAATACAATTGTGAGCCTGTGCCGACATGGGGGTGTCAGATAGATAGAATATAAGGACCCCTTGATGTTTGGCCAGTAATGGGGTTTAGGATACACTACCCTCAAATATGGCATCTTGATTATTTTTTTTTCCTTTTTTTTTTACTGAGGTATAGTTAACATATGACAGTATATTAGTATCGGGCACACAACATAATGACCCAATATTTGTATATATTGAGATATGATCCCCACAATAAACCTAGTTAACATCTGTCACCACATACAGTTACAGGATTTTTTTTTCTTGTGATGAGAACTTTTAAGATCTACTCTCTTAACAACTTCCAAATATACAACACGGTATTATTGACTACAGTCACCGTGCATCCCCGTGACTTACTTATTTCATAACTGGAAGTTTGTGCCTTTTGACTCCCTTCACCCATTTTGCCCACCCTCAACCCCCAGCCTCTGGAAACCACCGTTTCTATGCAGTAGAGGAAACAGCCACCTCTCATGGTCTTGAAAGAGTGGCCTCGAGTAGGAGATAAGCCTTGTCATTCGACCCTGACCTATCTTCCTAGCTATTAGCTGTCTCTCAAACTTCTGTGATTGTCCAAGCAGCCTATTTTATTTTTAATAGCTCCCAGAAGTTGAGGATGTGCCAGGACCCGTCAGTGTCCCAAGGGGAGAATCTCAATCAGCACCTAGATTCAGGCTGATTGGAAGTTGGACCCCCAGGCTTCTGAAGAAGGCAAATATATACATTCCACAAGCATAAGCCTAGCTGGCCCCCAGAGCCAGGTGATCTGGTGGTGTCCAGTGTCCCCTTGCCAGCAGTCACAAAAACCGAGACTCCAGACAAGCATACAAGCTCATTTCTGAGCTATCAGCGGGCTGTAGAGGGAGAGTACAAAAATGGCGTCCCTCTGGCTACACTCCCTGAGAGCACTTCTGTAGCCTCTAAATGTGTGCCAAACCTGAAGCCTCCCCCTAAAACTGAAGCTCCAGGACGAGCAAGTAGGTGTCTTTCACAGAAAGGCTGGGGTTGTGCTTCAATCTGCTGTCTGGATAGTGCCCTGGGGGTGGTGGCCTGCCAAGAATGGTCTCTCCCATTGTTACAGGCCTGTCGGACCCAGGAACACATCCCCCCCGGCCACCAGAGCCAGGCCATCAAGGGGCATCTCTTAGGTAGCAGCCACAAAAACCAGGGCACCAGGGAAGGGTATAAACTCTTTTCTGTAAGATAGAGGGGAGCCAGGGCAAGGCAGAGGGAGAATGCAAAGATTCTGTTCACCAAGAGCCCCTCTGAGACCTTTCCGTGTGCCAAACCAGAAGCCTGCCCCTCAGTCCAAAGTTCCTGGAAAAGCAAATATGCCTCATTCTCAGGAAGACTGGGGTGTGTTTCAGTCTGCTGTCTGCGGAGTGCCCTAGGAGTAGTGGCCTGCCAAGAACTGTCTCCCCCATTGTTACATCTTATGGGACCCAGGATCACACAGACCCCCAATCCCTGCACGGCTTCCAGATCTAGGCAATCACGGGGCATCTCCTAGGTGGCAGTGACGAAACCCAGGTCACCAGATGTAAAAACCAAGGCACCAGACGCTCCCCTTTTTCCCTCTGTGAGATACTGGCCCTTGAGAGTGACAGGCAGAGAGCATAAAGATGGCAACTACTGGCTGGAGTGAGACAGAGAGGAAGTTCAAAGAAAGGACTCAGGGAAAATAAGTTTGAAAAAAGAAAAAGAAAGAAAAAAAGAGGAGGAGGAAGGAGGGAAGTTTAAGAGAGAGATAGTGATTGCCAGCTTCAGCAAGGAAGAGGGAGCACATGGAAGATGGCCCCTGCCAGCTGGAGTATAGAGCCCACACCCAAGGGAAAGGAAAAAAAAAAAAAAAAAAAAAAAAAGATGGTGCCTGTTGGCCTTAGCAAGGCTGAGGGAAAGCACCAAGATGGCATCCAACAACTTCTTTCCCTGGAGGGTATTCTTGCAGGCTCCTGCCACCTTAGACCAACACTTTAAAATTAAGAAATGAGTTTCACATAAAGTTTGGGCACTTTTCAGAGGGCTGCTTCTGCACTGGCCCAGGATCGGGTGAGTCAACACACGATCCCTTTAAGAGACTCGGTTTGCCATAGCCCTGCAGGTCTGGTGGATAGGCACCCTGTTGGTCTTCAATGCCAGATATTTTGGGGGCTTGTCTCTCAGATGCTGATTTTAAAAGTTGGGGTGCCAAATGTAGGGTATGAACCCTTTGATCCTTAGGGAGAAGCCCCAGGTTTTGAGTTCCCAACCAATTGTGGGTTGCCATCTTGAACCGGAACCCCCTATTGAATAAGCTGAAGGAGTTGGAGAAACAGCAAAATGGGCCCCTTCCTATAGCTCTTCTCTTCAGAAACAGATTATAAAATCCCCAATTAAGAGATCTTCTCCCTGTATCCAGAAGAAAGGAGTGTTCTTATCTCTGAAGACAAAGCGACACCACCAACAAAAATCTGAACGGGCCTCACTAAATTTCCCCCAGTTTACTACACTTACCTCATACTTTTTGGCCTATCGTGTTTCTACACGACTGTCCACTTTTCAGCAAATATAGCATAAAAATACTCAGGCTTATCTGTTTCTTTAGGTCTTTATTTCCTTATGAAGGCTCCTGTGTCATGTAAAATTTGCACTAAACAAATTTGCGTGCTTCTCCCTTGATAATCTGTCTTTGTCAGTTTAATTTTGAGACCCAGCCAGGAATCTTAAGTGGGTTGAGGAAAACATTTCACTACCTTATTCTGGCATAGACACACACACACACACACACACACACACATTATTCCTTCTTTTCACCACTGTTATCATCTTCTCCATCTTCCAGTCCCCTGGTCAAAAAATAACCATGTGAACACATAATTTTAATAACCTGTCAAAGTGTCATAATGGAAATGGAATGGTGCCATTTGTAAATCACTATTTATCAAAAAAAAAAAATTCTTTGCATTTCAAAAGAGATTTAAATAGATGTCCTAAATTTGGTTTGTTTAAAAAAACAGTCTGTTCCAGAAAGTCTCTAAGACGTGAATAAAAAAATTAAAACACATTAAAGAAGTATTAGTGCGCAGACTTCAATAATTGTGCATTTTTCTAAAACTTCAAAGGTCAGAGAACTTGAGAAAATGTCTCCCCCGGAGAATATTCCAGTTGGGTTTATGTGCTTCTCAGGAGCAGTGCTATTCTCCATGTTTTGTTGGTTTGGTTTTGCTCTTGCCACAAAGGAAACAGAAACCAGCAAGCTGCAAGGGTCGGGAGCACCGTCTCCTTGAGAGATTAGCCAAGCACCAGTTGGTTTGCATAAGGCATGGAGAGCTGCCTGGGAGGACTTTGTCCTCAAGATCCTTCTGCATCCAAGAGCACAGGAGCTAAGGTAAAGCTGTGTGTGATACATTTGCATTTCTAAAAAGGTTTGATATGAGTTGGTTTCACTCTGCCTCAGGGGTAAAATTATATAAAGCACTATTTGATAACCGTGGAAAGTCTGTCAGAAGGTGTCCCTGCATTTGCATGTATTTGTTTACATTTTGGTCTAAAATCTATATTCACTTAGGATTCAAGCATGTCTGGCTATGGGATGAGTTCCCAGGGTCTTTTAAATGACAGACCAAAGGTCATGATCTCACACGGTTTGTGAATTCAAGCCCTGGGTCGGGCTCTGTGCTGGCAGCGTGAAGCCTGGTTGGGATTCTGTCTCCTTCTCTAGCTGCCCCTCCCCCCTTGCTCTCTGTATCTTTGTCAAAATAAATAAAAAATAAACTTAAAATGACAGACCAAGGGAAGCAAGGATAGAGGTCCACACGTTTTAGGTTCTAGGACAAAATGCAGCCTCCTGGGAGGTGTTTCTAATATAATAAAGTCCTTAGGGCACCTGGGTGGCTCAGTCGGTTGAGCGTTTGACTTCGGCTCAAGTCATGATCTCATGGCTTGTGAGTTCGAGCCCCACATGGGGCTCTGTGCTGACAGCCCAAAGCCTGGAGCCTGCTTCAGATTCTGTGTCTCCCTCTCTCTCTGCCCCTCCCCTGTTCTCACTCTGTCTCTCTCTGTCTCTCTCTGCCCCTCCCACACTCATGGGCATGCTCTCTCTCTCTCTCTCTCTCTCAGAAGTAAATAAACATTAAAAACATTAGAGGGGCGCCTGGGTGGCTCAGTTGGTTAAGCGGCCGACTTCGGCTCAGGTCATGATCTTACGGTCCATGAGTTCGAGCTCCGCGTCGGGCTCTGTGCTGACAGCTCAGAGCCTGGAGCCTACTTCAGATTCTGTGTATCCCTCTCTCTGACCCTCCCCCATTCATGCTTTGTCTCTCTCTGTCTCAAAAATAAATAAACATTAAAAAAAATTTTTTAAAAACATTAGAAATAAAAATAAATAAATAAATAAACACTTAATGTAATAAAATCCAACTTTCAGATCATCCCCTGATCCAACTGGCATGAGTTCAATCAAGGCCGACTCGTCGGAAGAGGAGGCTGCCAAAACAGAGCTGCCTTAGCCCAGGGTCCACGGAGGACAAACACTGGCATCAGCAGACCCAGAACCTCTGGCGGCCGTGTTGGCAGACAAAGCCCTCAACCCTTCTGCCAAGGCACCGACACTGATGGACAGTAACAGCAGTACCTTCAGCAGCTCCTTGTGGCATCTTTGGTCAGTATCAGTGGGTGAGTCGCTAAATCGGGCAGTGGCAGTGACCAGAGATAATGCCTCAAAGAGCCACAAAAGAGAAAAGGAGAATGGCAACTGTCACATCACAACTAAGGACCACTGCTGTACATGAATGACATACCCTCAGGGACACTGAGAACTGGAGAAGGGGGTTGGTGGGGTGGGAGGGGGGGAGTCCTGCACAGCAGGTCACCGCAGGGACAAAGAAACACAATTTTGTGATTGTATTAGTGAACGCTTCCTTCCCTCCTCCTCCCCCACCGCCTGCCCCAAGACTGGTGGGATATAGAAAACAAAGGATAGAACAGAAAAGTCTGTTTGTGGAAGCATAAGCTATAAATCTGAGATTCAGCCACCCGTGCTTACAGAAGGCCCAGTGGGCCACTTTATTTTTTAAGTGTATTCATTTTTTGAGAGAGAGAGCATGCACAGGGGAGGGGCAGAGAGAGAGGGAGAGAGAGAATCTCAAGCAGGCTCCAAGCTCAGTGCAGAGTCCCACACAGGGCTCGATCCCACCAACTGTAAGATCATGACCTGAGTCAAAATCAAGAAGTCAGATGCTTAAGTGACTGAGCCACCCAGCTGCCCCCCGGACGGGGCACTTTATAACAAGTTACCACTATTGGGTTAATGGCATTCGCTACTCAAACTTATAAATTAAGAATCAAATTCGCAGCCACCTCAGCTGCTGCCAAAACCCCTGCAGCTGCCGCTGACCCCACAGGTGTCCCAGGCACAGGGCCCACCTTTATCCAACTGCCGTTCCGTGAACATTTGCTAACAGAATCCTCACCCTCGCTGGCTGCTTCGTTAATGGACAGCAGCGTATCGCTCAAGACCCACGGTTCAGATTCTCTTGCTTGATCTTCTCTTTCTGGATCACCACCAACTGTTTCTTTAAAACATTGAGTTAGTACTATTAAATCCTTGAACATGAAAACTAGGTGCAATTGTGAGGCTCGAGAAAGGGAGACTATCTAATTCCACAGTAGACAGAACTGCGCTGAGGAAACAATTTGGATCATAAATGGAAAGTTCTTGCGTTGAAGATGCCACATCTGTCACCTACCAGTTGCATGGTCTCTGACTTACCCTAAGTCTCATGTGAAATGGAAATAATAATCATTTCTGTGTCTCAGAAATATAGGGACCACAGGGGACAAAGGGGCTATACCCACGATGCTTATGATTCCCTTCCCTTCCACATTCCGTACGCGCCGAATCTATCCACCACCACACCCCGCCTGAGAGGCAGCGCTGCTAACTGCATGACCCTCTCACCTGGCCACAGCTCACTAAAGCCCAGGGGGACAGCTGAGCCAGGCTTGGCCAGTCAGAAATGTGCCTTCCTCATACCTCAGCTCCACTTCCCTTTGGGTGAGCTTCGTACTCAGGCAGGCAGTCCGCCATGACGGTAAGATGGCCCCCAGCAGCTCCAGGCTTACTCCTACCTGCTTAATAAGTCCCACAGAAAACTCCCTCTTTGCTTACAGTTCCGGTCAAACTTCCAGGGATGGTTCTGATCAGCCTGAACTGGGTCATACAGTCACCCCTAAACCAACCACTGTTGCCAAGGAAATGCCATCTTTTCTTCACTCAGGCCTGGGTCACACGTTTTTCCCTGGAGTGAGGGAGTGGTATCGGCCTCACGTGATTCACAGAGATGGAGACCTGGGGGAACAGAGTTGGCCAAAAGAAAATCGGGGCGGGGGTGGGGGGGGTAGTGTTGCCAAAAGAAGGGGCAAGTCAGACCTGGAGAACTTTTAAGAGATAGTCCGTGAACACCTGAGGTGGAAAAATGAGAAGTAAACTTTCTTTAGGAAGGAAAACCTCTTTCCTTTAACATGGGCAGAGTGACCAAAAGACTGGGAGGCAGATGGCCCCTAGGGAGCCAGCCCTCGCCCACTGCACGAGTACTTATCATGCCCCTACCACAGAGAGCTGGGTACCTGTGGATGAGTCAGTCACTGTCCTGAGGCTCAGCCTCCCCACCCACAGTCTCATTGCCAGTTCCCTGAGTCATCCCATGCCCCACCCAGCGTGTTTTGCTTTTCCCACGGTTCCCTCGAATCTCCTGGGACAGATGGCTGGCTGCCGGAGCCGAAGGAAAGAACGGGTGTCTTTTAGAAACAGGAGTGCCTCTCCTGTGAGCAAAGCTCGCAGAAGGGCTGGCTCAGGTGGGTGGGGGTGGTAATTATTCTCTTTGCAGTTCCCGGCGCACTTAAAAATCAGCTTCTTTCTTATAAAGGATTCATAGGCAACCTCTACCTTCTTTTAATTTCTCCATTTAAAAAAGAAACCAGACACAAAACCAAACAACATTTGTCATTCTTTCGGAACCAGAACAGCTCAGACTTCTCTTCCTGCTTGAAGCCTTCCCCCTTCCATCCTCTTTCTCATTTACCTGAGAGCCAGCCTTATCAGCCCATCCCTGTCTGCTCACAGCACATCAATGCCACAGCCACAGGGCTTTTCGTGTGGTGTGATGGTCGTGTGGCTGTCTGGCTCCTCCACCGGGTGGGGGGATGCCTCAGAGAGGTCACCAGTGATGCGCTGCTCCTTTCGTTCCCTAGAGTCTGGCTCACGGAAAGTCCTCCCCACAGGTTTCAGCAAGAGTGAAAATGAGCAAGCTGTTAACTGCACTGGGGGCTGAATGCGGGAAAGATCATCTATCGTGGAGTGTCTTCCCAGAGGCAAAGGCACCCTTCGTGAAGTCATGAAGACTTTTGCTTCTTAGCATAATTCTGAGTAGCTTCTGTACTACAGATAATTCCAGAGACTGCTCTTAAGAGCCAAGAATATCCACACTAAAAGGGAATGTTTTTTCAGGACTTGTACAGGATGACAGGCCCGAGGTCTTACAACTCACTTCAGGGGAAAACTGCAGCAGCCTAATTACTGTCATGCTCCGTGTTTGGATATAATATGAAACATTCACTGAGTGCTTTCTAATTAATCTGCAATTAATTTAGATTTTCATGCAGTTGTGCTGTATGGAAAAAAAATCAGCAGTATAAATACAAACGATGTATAATAGGCTGTAGCTGACTATCAGGGTTTGAAACCCTCTAAAAGACAACAGGCCATGGATTTGCTTGTTTCTATCAGAAGCCATGTAGAGACATTTTAAATGTGTTTGGAGAAGAGGGTAATAACATCCTATTATTCCAAATAATACCAATTTAAAAAAATCACAGCGGAAGAGAGAGAACAGTTCAAATCTGGTTTACCATTGCCATCTTGCCATACGCCTGGCAAATGCAAGGAAATTTTTTATTTACCCACCTTTCACTTAATACATGTTAACTGAGCATCTATTGAGTGCTAGGCGACATGTTTTCCACGTGAAGAAGATGGTGAATGGACAGGTAAGTCATTTACCCTAAGTGTCATGAACTGAAACTCATTACAAGAAGTGAGAATTTCCGACTTCTCATTTATTTGTTCAAAATAATGTCTTCCCAACGACCGTTCTTAACTGTATTCCCGTAGCGTTCACCCAGCACCTTCCACTTTACAAGAGGCCTCATGTATATATCGCTTTCAGTGTTCACAGTAACTGTCATGCAGACAGGATGATCACGGGTCCGAGTTTGCAACCCAGAAAGTAAAGTACCCAAGATGACACCAAAGGCCAACGGTTGAGCCGGGACCAAAACCAAGCTTCCCAGCTCTGACTCTAGTCCTTTTTCCAGTTACTCCGCGTTTAAGCAGGAGGTCTGGCTGGTGCATCCAACAATGGCTTGAGGACCCAACTTTGGCGAAGACGTGTTGTCAAGAGTCTTTCTAAAATGTGATCTCACACGTATTTGTGTGGAGCCATAAGAAATTGAAGGATTGAGACTGTGATTTTCGGCACCCATCCTTTCCACCAATTATGTGGCAGAGACTTTCCCCATTCACAGAATCCAGCCAAGGGAAGATGGAGTCTACGCAGAACACTGTTGGTAAATGGGAGGTCTCTGCGGCTGCGCTGCCACAAGCTTTGAACAAACACACGTGAAAAATGCACTAGATTCTAAATCCTTGGATGCTTCGTAAGAGCTCATTTGGCTCTTTAGAATCAGACACAAAAATCAATGACACATGTCTTTGAAGAAATGAAAGCCAAAAAAAAAAACACTTTTAGCTTTGCCAAGTGAAGATTTTCCTGAAGCGTTCCCCGGAATGAGGTTGGTGTGGAGCATTCTTAAGTGAGCTGTTAAGCCCTGGTGCAATAGAAATAGTTGTGACTTCGTGGCTGGTGACGGGGATTCCACTCATTTCTGTCCCTCTGCCCTCCCTCCATTCTGTGTGATGACTAAATCCTCTAATAAATCCTATCGGTTTACGAGAGCTGGTCAGTGTAAACATCACTTACCAGCGCCATTAACACGTTAATGCCTTTTGGGTGGGTTGTGAAGAAAAAGGAATAAAATTCCTAAGGGTAAGGGATGTACTTCCAAGGACTGAATTGTCTCCCTTTGGAATTCATATGTTGAAACCCTAGACTCCAGGTATTTGGAGATGGGACCTTTGGGAGGTAATTAGGTTTAGATGAGGTCATGAGGAGACAGTTTTCATGATGGGATTAGTGCCCTTATGGAAAGAGACGGGGGCGCCTGGGTGGCTCAGTCCGTTAAGTGACTGACTTCGGCTCAGGTCATGATCTCACGGTCCGTTAGTTGGAGCCCCTGCGTCTGTGCCCACAGCTGAGAGCCTGGAGCCTGCTTCAGATTCTGGGTCTCCCTCTCTTCCTGCCCCTCCCCACTCTCACTCCGTCACCCTCTCTCTCAAAAATTAAAAAAAAAAACACATTAAAAAAAAAAGAGAGAGAGACACCAAAGAGCTTGATTCTTCCCTCTTTCTCTCCACCTGCTTGCACAGAGCAAAGACCATATGAGGACACAGCAAGGAGACAATTTTATGCACCTCCAAGACAGAAGCCCCAGCAGACACTGAGCCTGCGGGACTTCCAGACCCCAGCACTGCAAGAAATAAGCCACCCCGTCTTAAGTTCTGGAAAGCAGCCACCTTGAATAAGACATGTCATATAGTGGAAAGGGATGAAATTTAGCACCAGAAAACCTGTGTCAACTCTTGTCCTTGCTTACCCTCTTTGTGTCTCAGTTTCCTTATCTATAGAATGGGGAACTAGAAGTCCCTTCACTCCCCATATTACAAGGTCATGGTGAGAATCCAGAAAGATGAGGTTTGTAAACTGCCATCAGAATTGCTCTTCTGTTGGAGGTCTTTAATGATGTTTTTCTGGGAATCTGCCACTAAAATTGAAATCCAAAAATTGCTTAGGCAAAAGAAGTAAAAATATGGGAAATGGGAAAAGAGGTAGGTTAAGAGCTCTACTTTTTTTTTTTTTTAAGTGCTGGAGGGTTGAACTCATGCAAGCAAATTGTTTTAAGGGAATTTTTATGGTTTGGTTGTCTAAAAAACAATCTGACAGAGCTTTCAAAATCTTGTTTGAGTTTATTAGAACTCAAAATTCTTATAATTCTACTTGTTTATGTTATGTGACTATTTTATATTTTATAGTGTTTATATCTTATATGGTATTTTCTAGGATGCTGATATACAGAATCTGACAAATAATTGGCAAATAATTAGTTACATGAAAATATATACTGGGTATGAAATACAGTAACTAAGATATAAATGACCTGAGGTTAAAAATGGTACCTGTTTTTCAGGATTGAACTTATCCTATGTTAGCACAAATGGCACCTGGTGGCAGTAGGTGATACTTGAGCCCAGCTCTTATGGACTTATTTTCTGACTTTTTAGAAATATATATATTTTTTATTTTAGAGCAGATTTAGATTTATAGAAAAATAGTGAAGCTAGGACACAGAGTTCCTATAAACTCCATACCTAGTTCCCTCTATTGTTAATGTCTGTCACAACAAATGAACCAACATGGATACATTATTATTAACTAGAGTCCATACTTTATTCAAAAGTCCTTAGTTTTCATCTGTTGCTCCTTTTTAGTTCCAGTGTCCCATCCAGGACTCCACGGTGCATTCAGCTGTCATGTTTCTTTTAAGCCCCTCTTGGCTTTGATGGTTTCCCAGACTTCCCTTGTTTTTGATAACCTTGATGATTTTAAGGAGTATTGGTCAGGTATTTTGTAGAATAGCACTCTGTTTGGTTTGTCTGATGTTTTGCTCATGGTTGGACTGAGGTTATGAGTTTTGGGGAGGAAGATTTATAGACACTACTTAAATTTGGGGATATTCCAGTAGAGAGTCAGACAGTTCTCTGGCACAAGGAAAAATCTTTTTGGCCTGAAGCAGCATGGTCCACGGTGGATATCTCACAACTGGGAAAGTGCTGAAAATACAAAGAGAATCTTCCAGCAAAGTTTAGTAGCCTTAACTAATCCTAGGATGCCACAGATTGCCACAGGTCTCTTCATTATGTTAAATCCTTTCTTTCTGAGGATTTTCAACACAGTCTCCTGTTGTATGCTTTTTCTGTTTTGTTGTTTTGTTTTGTTGGGGGGAAAGACTTTCAGTTTTGTAATAGAATTTAACTTGAAAACAGTGTTTGTTTGAGAGAAATCCTCTTATAGACAATGTCAGTGAACTACCTTAGATATCTGAAACTCCATGTTATCCCAAACATAAATGCATGAATGAGAACATGGGGTCTATGTGCTGGAAAGAACTCTGTAACCCTGCTTCTCACAAACATTCCTTCCAGTGGAAGGGTCAAATTAATGAAGTCTCTCCCACACCACGAACCTGGGACATGATTTAAAAATGGAATGGAAAATACAGTCTCTAGACGCAGGTCATACCGGGACAGGCTGATAGTATACAACCCAGGACAACCAAGTCTGAATTTGAATCCAAGAAATTGCAGGGCTCCTGAAATACTCCTCCCAAGAATTAACTACTCTATTTAATTTTCTACAAGGGCTATGCTGTTAGTAAAAGGTAAAACAATTTTCCAAATATAGAAAAAAACATAAACATTATGTAACACACATGCATATGCTCTGTCTGTAGCTTGGTTTTTATAGTCGACAAACATGCCTTGATGTATGTGTGAGTGTTTTGTGACTCAATCTCCTTATAATCCCACTGTAATCATTGTAATGATTCTGTTCTGTGCAGTTGAAACAATCATAGCTTATATTTATTCACAGCCTATCTATGCTTTACATATTTTATCTCATTTAATCCTACCTAGATACTCATTGTCCTCTTCTATAAAGAAGGAAATCAAGACTTAGAGACGTTAAGTATCCTGTCTAAGGGTACACAGAGAAAAGTCAGGATTTGAATTCAAGGCAAGGACTGTTTGGATCTGAAGTCTCAGGTCCTACTGGGCTAAACTACCTCTGCGTCACTGAGTTTATTTCAAAATGCCTTCTGTGAGAGCAAGGACCGTATCTCTTCTTAATAGATGGGGTCTCACAATTCCATTCATATGGCACAGGTGTAGTAATATTTGAAAACAAGGAAGAGGAAGATGTATTATTATTACTGATTATCACTGTCAAGGTAAAAAAAAAAAACAAAAAAAAACAACTCTCATCTCCTAATTGACTCCCAGGCCAATAGTAAGATAAGAGAAGTCCAGCCACTCAGCAGCCTTGTCACCCAGAACTAGAGCTACAGTGGCTCAAATATCCATGTCCTAAAATACAGTGTATTAATAGAGAATTTGACGTACAGGAAGGCCAACAGATCAGGAGATGATTGCCATTGAGAAGATAGTTTGTGATAGTTCCCAAGAGAAGGGGACATGCCACATGTTGGGGGCCACACTGGGAAGCACCAGGGTCAGTCAGGAGGCAGAGGAAGTGGGGGCGAACTGTGGGCAAGAGCCTTTGTTTTGGTTTCTATGGGAAGGAAGAAGCGAGGCAGGGTGGACAGTCTAGGGACTGGCTCATGTGAATAACTTCAGCAGGCTCTGGGGCTGTGCCTAGCTGTCTGGTACCTAGCCCTGGCGTGGTTAGGGCAGGTGGAGTGTGAGAGCCCAATAAAGGAGGTGGGTTGCAGTGTGGACTCTGGACTGTTTGGCTTGTATTTGAAAGGCACTCACGGACAAGTTGTTTACTATTTCTAGGAATTGGCTAACCTTAGGAGGTAGAGTCCCCTTAAGGTCAGTAAGACCCCCAAATGTCAAAATGTTTGAATACAGAAAATAAAAAACATGGTTGATAGACTCCAGCTAAGAGGCTTTCTGGCCATTCTAAATTGGGAAAGGCATATGAATGTACCCATAAGCCAGGCAGAAGTATCCAAGAGCTAATTTAGCTGAAAACAATAGAGATGGGTCATCATGCCGTCATATGTAGAGGGAGAAGAAAACAAAACCAATGAAAACTGGAAAATAACCTGGGCCTAGATTATCTGGGTTACCTTAAAAAACTTGTCACAAGTTAGTGCTTCATAAGAGAGCACACAAAACTTAGTGTCCATCAGGCATTAGGCATTAGAGGGCAGAATTGCGACTATTTCTCTTATCCAAATCATTAACAAGCAACATTCTGCACTCTAGTGTATGTCGTTTTTCTCTCTCTCTCCCTCCCTCCCTTCCACCTTCCTTCCCTTCTTCTCCCTCTCTTCCATAAACACATAGCAATAGTTTGCCTAAATGTGAGCTCATCTGTGAGACACTACCCATCCGTCCCCCTAACACACACCATATCACACACTGTTAAGAGTCTGTGTTTAGTGGGCCCACGTTGGCAGAAACGGGCCTTTTTATTTTTCTCGAAAGCTACAGTAAGAAATACATAACACAAAGTAGACTCTGACCTGCGTCTTTGGCCTCACAGATTCCTTAATACCAGAAGCAGTATTTTCAAGCCCAACAGTGCTGTTTACTCCAGGAAGAGTTTTCTTCATAATCACGGGAAAATCAAAAACCACACTCTCTCAAGTTGCGGCAAACACTTTATTCTCCTCATTAACGTCTCAAAACTGTCAGAAGCCAAAGCTTGAAAAAGCCCTATGGCAATAAATGTGAATGTTTTACAAAGAGAAGAAGGAGATTGCAAGAAGTTATGTTTCTGTTCGCCGTATCTTTGAGTATTTTTCCTTGGCGAAGTCCTCAACCAAATTCGAATACATCAGACACAGTGCCGATAGAAGTAAAAGAAGTAATCTGTAAAGAATATCCCAGCAAAATAAGGGTCCGTTGAACAGTCAGCTAAATCCTGTCAGAACAGAAGAAAAAAGGAGAATGACTAATGTAAAAATGAGTTAAAGTAACTGACTGACTGAATTGAATTGATCGATGGATTGATTTAATGGTCTGTTTCTTTCTCACCAGAAAAGAAAAAGAAAAAGGGGGGAAAAAAAGAAAGAAAGCTTACCGGTGCAGCTACACGGAAGTGGTATGTGCTATCAAAGAATGGGGCTACAGGGAGGCTCCAAATGTGCTGATAGCCCTAAATAATGAATGAAAGGGAGATCCATTTCATAACCACATTTTACACTCAGTTGGAAAGACTATAGTCTGAGAAAGCATTTCCTTGACTACTCTAGGAAAGGTATCCATGACAATAGCTTTTGACAGGAGTCGCTAAAACAGTCTGCAGTTTCTGAAGGACACATGGAGGATGCTGAGCAAAGCCCTGTGACCAGGGTCAGCCAGCAAGGAGAAACAGCGGCATTTGGCTCTCGGCATCCCTCTCCTGGTGGGGAACAGAGGCTGTGCCGCAATTCTAGACACACTTGTTCTGGAACAGGGAGGGAATGCCCAGGGGCTGGAAAACATTACCTGTGTCATCTCCTGGGAGACCTCTTGGTGGCTTTGTATCCCTTTGGCTTCCCTTTTACTATGGAAACATATATTTCCGAGGGTGAAATTGCATTGGAAGACTATCAATGGTTCTGTTGTGCTTCAAGAGACAAAGGAGAGAAAGGGCAAATGGAAAGCAGTTACCAGCTCCACTAGGCGATACCTTGATAAAAAGAGGTGCGAATGGGAACGTAACTTGGAAATCTATTCAAAGTTTCTTGCACGCATTTTATTACACAAAGCTCATCAATGCCAGTATGCCCGTTCCCATCTCATTATTACAGAAAGAAACTACTCAGTCTCAGATGATTACTGTCATGGACTTAATGTTTGTGTTCCCCTCCCCCAAATCCATATGCTGAAATCCCAACTTCCAATGTGATGTGTTAGGCAGTAGAGTCTATGGGAAGTGATTAGGTCTTGAGCATGGAGCCTTCATGGGTGGGATTACTGATCTTATCGAAAGGACCTCAGAGAGCTCTCTTGTTCCTTTGCTATATGGACACAGTGAGGAGATGACCTTCTATGAAATAGGAAGCAGACCCTCACCAAATGCCAAATCTGCCAGTGCCTTGATATGGGACTTCCCAACCTCCAGAAGGGTGGAAAATAAATGTTTGTTAAGGCACTCAGTCTATGGTATTTCTGTTATAGCAGCCTGAATTGACCAAAACGACTACTGGGGTAGCATATGATAGAGTCCCTAAGATCTAATCTCATGACTTAAATCACCCTAGCATCAGAAGTTCTTATCCCCACAGATTAGAAAATACTTTTTGAAGATATCCATTCTCTTTTCTCTGGCAACTGAATTTGCATCTACCTGAAGTTTCCAGGATTTCAGATTCTACACACCCCTGATCTGAGGAGATACTGTTTGAAGCAGCAAGGTGCACAAACACAGGAAGGGATGTGGGGGTGAGCCCCATTAGAATTTACCTCCCTTAAAAGCTATCAGAGTAGAAGTCCTGCCAGAAAGAATGGCTCTTCTCTGGAGGTTAGCCCATTAATTATCATCAAGAGGCTGAGATCCATCTGTCCTTGGAAATGATCTTATTGCACAAGTGGGACAACCTACAATCTCAGTTGAGTATGTGTGTTATTTTTAAATCACACATATTGGACAAATGGCTCTTCACCTAAAAAGCCTGATTTAGTGGCTCAAGATGGTTTTCTGCCACTTCAGGGGACATACCGTGTCGGCCTACTTCCTGCCATTGAAGCTAGGAGTGAAGAAGGAAATGCTATTCCAGGCTACTCAGGGAGTGCTAGAAAACAGTACATTTAGCTCTTGCTCTGCATGAAATGTGATGGGCTCTGAGTCACGAAACACTTGCTGCTTGAAACAAACCTTTCCAAGGCAAGCCGTTGGGTTGAGTGTCATGAACTCATTGTAGAAGCAAAGTTGATGAGGGAAGAAGTATGAAGCCCAAGTGAAACAGAAGAAGGGACAGATGGAGGAGGAGTAACAGAGCTGGGAAAGCAGAGAGGGAGCGTGGAGGACAGAGAAAAGGAAAAGAGAGGCAGAAAACAAAGGGGAGAAGAGAGGAAATGTGGAGAGGGGGGAGAAAAGGAGAGACTATAATCAAGAGACACAAAATAAAAACCATCTATCTTCCTGATGAGCAGCTCATTGCATAATTTGAATGAAGTGGGTCGAAAGTCTTAGAAGTACCATAGTTATTTTAAATATTTGGTACGAATAGATTAAATTAGAGCTTTGTGATTTTGAAGGAAAGGTACTGATAATAAAAGCTACAATTGAGGCGCCTGGGTGGCTCAAGTTGGTTAAGTGTCCGGCTCTTGCTTTTGGCAGAGGTCATGATCTCACGCTTTTGTGAGTCTGAGCCCCACATCTGTGATGCCACCACAGAGCCTGCCTGGGATTCTCTCTCTCTCCCTCTCTCTCTGCCCCTCCTCCACTCACACTGTCTCTCTCTCAAACAAAATAAAATAACTTAGAATTTTTATATAAAAAAAGAGCTATCATTTATTAAGTGTCTCATATGTGCCAGGAAAGGGCAACGTTTTTACATCTCTCATCTCACTGGGAAGGCAGGAAAGTGATGGTTTAAAGGATGGGCTGAGTTTGAAACCCAACTCTACCATTTACTGTCTGCGAGTTTCAGGACAAGTGTGTTTGACCTCCCTAGACCTAAGTGTTCCCATCTGAAAAATATAAACTAGAAGAGAAATACCGAACTCAGAGGGTTATTGTGAGGATTATATGACCCACCATTAAAGTGTAGAGTGTGTGGCATAGGCTCTGTGCTCAGCAAATGGTAGTTATTAATTTCACTATTCTTAACAGCGGTTCCCACAGCAGCTCTACTTGTTCCGGTCTGATTTCAAACTTGTTTTACAGACAAAAACAACTCAGAGAGGATAAGTAGTTTCTCCAAGGTTACAGAATTAGTAAGTGGCAGAGACAAAATCTGAACCCTGGTCTGCCCAACTCCAAACTCTGACTCCTTGAACTCCCCTGGGGAGAGGGGGTGGTGTCGGCCTCAGCATTGCTACCAGGGACTCGCCCAACTGCCCAGCCCCCCAACCCGGGGACTGTGCTGTTACTCTTGCTCCTACCCTAATTCAAAGGGACACAGTGGGGGGGAGTCTGCAACTTGAGAGCATCAAACCCAAGACTGCTCCCATTTTACAGGTGCTGAGTGTGAATCCTTAGCGTCTTTCCATTCACTGGAGGAGCCTGGAAGATCCCAGCCTTCATTTTGAAAACTCCCTAGAGCTGGCCCACCTCTCAACCCAACTACCATCCGCCGGCATGGACTGATAACTTCCCACCTTCTAACTTACTGATCAACTGTGAAGTAAGGCCAGACTTCCTATTCAGATAATGATAGAAGCGGAATTGTTTTCTACAGTTATGCACTTACTTGATTTCCAGAGAGAATTTGACATTGGCAGGTGTGTGCTTATTAACAGGAATATTGTAATTGTAGTTTCCAGAGCTAATTATGGAAAAAAATAAAACCACAAATCAAAATACACAGGAAAGGCTTCAAAAGGCTTTTGTTACTCATTAAATACTATGTGAACTGTGAAATGCTCTATAACAAACACAGAAAATCAAATTTAGCACGGGAGAGTTCTATGTTTTCCAGAGATGTACCTGTCAAATTTCAAAGTGATCTCTTTTAGGTCTTAATATATAAAATATACCACAGAGATTTATGGTTTGTTAGAACACACAGACAAAATGACGGGAAGCCAAATCCCAGGCCAAATGCATAAAACTGAGCACACCGGAAATGACTCCAGTCCCTGTTAAGGAGACACAGATTTCGGAAGACAAATGAGGCAAAGGCAAACTAACAATCCCTCTGGAAAGGAGGACTGGAAATAATGAATACCAGCTTTTCTTTCCTGAATCGCTCCCTTTTCGGCAACATTAGCAGGAAATACCACGCACGTTCAGAACTTGAATCAACTAGTGTTATTATAGTCTGAATCACCATTTCATAAGGGAGAAAACTGCACCACAGAAGGACTTATACAGAGACATGCCCCCAACCCCCCGACCACCACCCCCCCCCCCCACACACACATCCCCTTTAAGAGAGATACTTGGGAGAAAGCGGGACTTCCTGGGACTCATACTGGAATGAAAACCCCAGCAGAAAAGCATATTATATCTAATACAAATTCTTATGTCCGGGCCATACCTTGAATTATATGGAGAAACAAAACCAGATTAAGTTGGAAAAAGAGCCAGGGTCATTTTAGATTCTCTTTAATAACACTAAAGTAGGTTGTTAAAAATGAGGAAGCAGTTGTTAAAACTGATCTGAATTGAGATCAGGAGAGCCTTGTTCTACCAGAGGAAGCTTAGATAAATGGAATTTACTTCCTACCACATGCCCCCCAGCATCTGCATGCAGTAGCATCTCACAGATGAGAAATGGACACTCAGGGGGAATGAACTTACCTTGTCAAAGTTCTGGTATTTGAACCCGAATCACCCTACTCTTCTTCATTATGTCACCCTAACACAGTAATTAATGTCTGTCTCTGAATTGTTTAAGCTCACTGAAGCTCAGGTTCCTTAATGGCAGAATGGGGATCAACTAGACCAACCTCATAGGGATTTTGTGAGAATTCGATGACATAACGAATGTCAAAGCCATAAACAAATCATAACGCACCAGACAACTTATTTTTAAAGCTCAGTATAATCAAGCCTGAAGCCTGAAGCCTACATTACATTAGGTTGAAAAAAGCAATAAGGCTGAGAATGCAAAGGATTTGTGACACCAGTTCCAAATACAGGGCCTTGCCTTTAACCTAGCAGTCACCCAGTACATATTTATCAAAGAAAGAAAATTATCTGCCCACTCTTAATGCCTTCAACTTGCATATTGTGCTTTCTGAAGCTACTTGTACTCTATGCTCCTAAATGCGTCATTACCTTACAGCACACGACAGACATGGATGTTGCTGATAACTTTTTCAGTATCTGGATTTTTTTCCTCCTAACTGAAAAAGCTAAAATAAGCTATATTATTTAGCAATTAAAACAATGGTATTCCTTGTTATTAAAATGTGTAAATGTCAGCTCACTCATTACTTGGAGCCATCAGTAACAATGTCTTTCTTGTCTATAAAATTAACCAGCAGCTCTGGGCCTATGGTACGTGTCCTCAGAGAGTCAGCCACAGCCCTGCCCTCTAAGCTTTTTGCCTTGGCTTTACCCATTAAAGTGGGAGACTGGAATCGTGGGAGCCTTGGTTTATTGATATTTGCTAATACCAACCATTTTATGATTCCCTCGTCCACCGTGTAACAAATGTGTTTTCACTTAAGGAGCAATGTAAGCACACATCGATTTTACCATGTCGTTCTAGCTTTCATTCCAGTCTCAGAAACCCAGAGCCCTGAGTAAATTCCAGAAACAATCGAGGTATCATGGGGAGGCTTACCCACCCGCACTGGTGGTCTCCATTGCAATACCGATGATCTATTACTTGCTGGATTTCCATAATCTGAATAGAACTAATGGTTGTGTCAATCCCTGAATTGAGAAGAAATAGAGAAAAGAAAGTAAACTCTTCTGCAGAGGACAAGAGTATTGAGCTCCAGCAAAGTCTCCAAATTACTGAATGTGAAATAAGAGTTTCCTAGATAAATGGGTTCTATTTGCATTCAAATGGAAAAAGGAGAAGGGCAGGGAGAAGGCTTCTGTTGTTGTTGTTATAGTAAATTTTAAGAAAACTAATAAAAATCCAGGTTCCAATAGGCAGCCTCATCGCATCCAAAAGAATTTCTGGACCCTGGAAGTCCTACTAAATTGACATTTATTGAAAATGGAGAGTACAATATGAAATGCCATCTGGCCAATAAAGATGGCTTTTAAAAACTCAGAAAACAGAAAACAAGCTAAAAATACAGTTAGAATAGGAAAAAAAGGCAGAGAGTTCAAATAAATTATTCAAATCCATGGAGATAAACCTCAACAGGTCCAGTAGTGAGAGACCAACTCTAATGTCTCCTTAATGGTTAGGTGGGCGTTGATTCTAAAAACATGATCCCTATGAGTGTTCTGGCAGGGTGCAGCCTTCATCCCTGTTCCTCACTCCAGTGATGCTTTCATGGCTTGTTGTTACTCTACCTGGCTCCACAAAGTCAAAGAATAGTCACGTAAATGTAAACTCACAGTCAGTCCCCCAGTCAGGGCTGGTTAGCGCATCTCTTGCCAGGAATGACATGCTTCTGTCTTCTGAAGGAGAAAATACTCTGTCAATCTTTAATGCTTGGTCAGGATGAGAAGAAACCTAGTAGGAGCCCCTCTTTGTCTCTGTCAGTTGAATGTTTCCCCTCACTTTCTCTCTCCCACCTTTCAACCCATCCAATCCCTACCCCATTTCTTACAGATCTAGCATATTCTCACCTTCTTCCAAGAAGCCATCTGTTTTGGGTTGATGTGTATTCCCCAAATTCTTACGGTGAAGCCCTCACCCCTGAGAATATGACTGTCTTTGGAAATAGGGCCTTTAAAGAGGCCGTGAAGTTAAAACGAAGCTGCTATGCTGGCCCTACTCTAATCTGACTGGTATCCCTCCCCATAGGAAGAGACAAACAGAGACACTAGGGGTGTGCAGAGACAAAAGACCTTGCAAGGACACAGCACAAAGGTGGTCATCTGTGAGTCTAGGACAGAGGCTTCAGAAGAAACCAGACCTCCTAACACCCTGATTTTGCACTTCTGGCCTCCAGAATTGTGAGCAAATAAATTTTGTGGTTTAAGTTGTCCAGTCTGTGGTATTTTGTTATGGCGGCCCTAGCAGATCAGATCACTGTGGCCCACAGTCCCCTCCTTTCCAGTGTCACAGCATTACTACTGAATCATCTATATGGTGATTAATTAGTGATAGATCTGTCTCCACATCGAAAGCCTGTCATCTCTGTTTTATTATTTAACTCGAATGTATTTTTGCCCTTTCTTGACAACTCCAGAATAGGGAACCTCTATTAAAATTCTTTGATTCCTCTGTAACTCCTACCATAATGTGATCCACACAGGAAAAAAAGAACACTTAAAACTCAAGGTCAGGACTGTGCTGCAGCTGAAGAGAAGAGTCAGATCACTGGTGCAGGGCCAGAGCTCGCTTGTGAGGAAGGAAGTGGGGGAGTGGTTTTGACCCCGTCATAGCCGAAAAGTCATTTTAAAAGCAATTTTGGAAAGGTAACTATTCACATGATTGTTCTTAAGGCTTTGGGGGAAAAAAAACCCAGATATCCTTAAAGTGAGTAGTGAAAGCAGTTATTTAGTGGGTTGCTAAACAAGCTTTTAAAAAGAATTTTAAAGTTTTTGCATTTTTTAATTTTGCTGATTTTTCTCAAGTATGTGTACTCTTTATTGTATTCCTTCATTTGCATTAAATAATATGCTTATATCTCTCTACACAGTTTTGGGGAAAACACAGACAGCAACCTCAATTAGGAAGAGACATAAGTTAATACAACGTGTGCTACTCTCAGGAAGAAAAGAGAGACAAGATCTATTCAGCTTTCTGTATGGAATTTCAGGATAGAAAGCAAACGCAAGAGTGCACGTTACTTGGGGGCCATCACTCCTAAGTAAATCTGCCCTGGTTAGTACTTCTTACACTAGGCACACAGGCTTGTTTGCCTGTCAGCAAAACCAACCGTGAGCTTCTGGAACATCACACACATCCTGTGCACTGCCATAGCCCCAGGCAAGGCAATGCTGGGCTCTCCGCAGATGCTCAACAAATATTTGTGGGAGGATGGAAGGAAGAGAGGCAGGGAAAGAAGAAGAGCCAATCATGTACCCTGTAGAAAAATGTTTCCTCTTACACACTCAAAGGGGAAATTGCCAGCGGATGGGTACAGACAATGCTGGGAATGGATATGGGAACCTGGGCTCCTTTGCCCCATTGGCAAACGGGAGTGAGATAGAACTTGAAAGAGAGGCAGGTTTCCTCAGGATCTTGCCTAATATGATCCTTTTCATTAAGAAGAAATGGATCATGATACATGAGGATTTCCTAGAAAATTGAATATATATTTCCCTTTAGATATAAATATATGTGCTGCCTAAAAGGCCTCTAGATTTCTTGGATTCCAGCTATTTCAATAATAATTGTCAGTACACATCCCCTGCTATGAGTTTTGCTTATGACTGCTTCCACAGAAGGCTGTGAATTTATAAAGCAAATGAGGCATGAAAAGAAGGGGAAACCAGGGGTGCCTGGGTGGCTCAGTCAGTTAAGCGTCCAACTTTGGCTCAGGTCATGATCTCATGGTTCGTGAGTTCAAGCCTCACATTGGGCTCTGTGCTGACAGCTCAGAGCCTGGAGCCTGTTTCAGATTCTGTGTCTCCCTCTCTCTCTCTGCCCCTCCCCTGCTCCTGCTCTGTCTTTCTCTGTCTCTCAAAAAAAAAATAAATGTTAAAAAAAATTGTTTTAAAAAGAAGAGGAAACCAGAACTTCTCCATCCTGTATGTTTTTATTCTTTACCTTTTTTTTTTTTTTTTTTTACTTTCCCGCTGAATTTGCAGAAAAGCGCTCATTATAAATTTTGACAACAGAACTACAGAGTTGCCTCACTTCCACAGAAGCATGTTTTCAGGTTCCTGGACATAGAATCCTAAGATAGGATGTAGTATCTTATGGGATAACCGTGTTTTTTAAAACAGTAATTAAAAGGTAAGGTTGAGGAGAGATAATCTTGCAGATTAGAATTATGAAAATGGCAGGATTGGAAACAAATTTTAAATCTCCTATAAAACACCTCTAATTTCTCACCTCTTTGAGGCAAGACTATTGAATTCTGAAAGGCTGGTTATTGGAAAACCATAAATTCTCCCGTAGTCATATAGGGGTGACTCTCATTTTACAAATGCCTTCCAGTAATATTCACTATAAACTTAATATACACTCCTAGTGGTTTTCCCTGTAAAGTTGGAGATATATTTCACAATCAGTGGAAAAGATCTCCCAATAAACTAAATTAGAAACTTGTGGAGAGGAGAGATTTAAGATGGCGTCCAACCAAAGCATATCCTCTTGTGGTAGAATGTGTATATAGCATTACTTATAAAATTGTGCTCTATGGCTAAGTTCCAAAGCAGCATACCTTTTTCTTTCCTGATTGAACCAGACTCATGCCAAGAAAAAGTCAATGAGCCCAACCAATTGATGACTGAGTCCTTTAACACAGGGAACCATTTTATTGCAACCATTTGCTTTTCTCAGAGTATTGAACTCCAAAACAAAATAAGCAGGAATTCCCATGCCTTTTAGCTTCATGAGATTTTTTAAATCTTCACCAAAACTCTGTGGAATCCACAGATTTTTTTTCCTCACAAGCTCATTACTTTGTAATATTTAACTCTATTTAAATCTTTATTGGTTCCATAGATTAAAATCTAATCCCTCACACTCAGTTGGTGCCTCAGATTAGAAGCTCAATGTTCCAAAATACCCACTCTCCACATCCTGATTAGTCTTCCCCAAACCTTTCATAGTAAGTGGGAAGAGGGGATAAACTTTCTGACGACATTTTACACAATCAGTTTAGGCCCAAAAGAAGAACAATAGCTTGTGCTCAGCATATCATAAAAATGTGATGGTAAACTGCTAGACATTACAATTCATCTTACAGAGTTATTCCAAATTGTTTTTTTTTTGTTTTTCCCTTAACCCTTGAATTTTATTATTTTTATTCCTTAATTTTATTATTTTTTTATTATTTAACAAATTTTTTAATCTTTATTTATTTTTGAGAGACAGAGCACAAGTAGGGGAGGGGCAGAGAGAGAGAGGGAGACACAGAATCCAAAGCAGGCTCCAGGCTCTGAGCTATCAGCACAGAGCCCAATGTGGGGCTCGAACCCACAAACATGAGATCATGACCTGAGCTGAAGTTGGATGCTTAATCAACTGAGCCACCCAGGTGCCCCGATTCCTTAATTTTTAGTCTTCAATGCCTCAGAAACATCTGGTTGAAAGAATTTGCCTGGCTTTCTCCACTTTCAGATTTAGGAACCCCGGTGTTATACAGTGGTCAGGACAAAGAGGGAGGATGGACCAGCAGCAGAAGAGAAGAGGCTTTCTTTACACCCCCAGAAATATCCCACAACAGGGACATCTCAATGGCTATAGGCTAACCTGCGGGAGGCAGATGCCGAAGGGGCTTTCCAGAACCATAGAATGAATACTTTCTGAGTTCTCTAAAGCTGATCCCGAGTACATGTACACACTGTGCCCAAATGAATGGATGCACAATGGTAGATGGGAAGGAACCCAGGACAAGGAGACAGAGGACTCAAATTCCAATTCCAACTTTGCCAGTAGCTTACTGCAGATCCTTAAGCAAGGTCCTGGGCCTCCATTTCATCAGCTGTAAAATGGGTAAGCTGGTATAAATCAGAGGTTTTCCTGACCTGGGGACTCTGGAACCCCAGGTGATGGCATAAAGTGGTCAGTGGGGTCTGTGGACTTGAAAAGTAACAACTCTCCCACAGATGTGTACTATTTTTCAAGTATTGCTGTTGGACTAACAACAATATTTTTTTAAAATTTGTATTTATTATTTATTTATTTATTTATTTATTTATTTATTTATTTATTTTCAATATATGAAATTTATTGTCAAACTGGTTTCCATACAACACCCAGTGCTCATCCCAAAAGGTGCCCTCCTCAATACCCATCACCCACCCTCCCCTCCCTCCCACCCCCCATCCACCCTCAGTTTGTTCTCAGTTTTTAAGAGTCTCTTATGCTTTGGACTAACAAAAATCATTTGATTACAAGCTTAACTGAGTTTACAGTAACATTCTCCCTCTAGGTGTTTTCTCAGTCAAATGATCCTAAAAGAATAATGAATTAATAGTGGATTCTATGGGTCAAAAAGTTAGGGTGCCACTGGTGTACTGCCCTCTGACATTCTACGACTCGAAATCCCCCAAAGTGTGCGGCTTTCCTCAACAAGATAGTGAAGAGAACTGTGAAGTGAAGAAAATCCTTTCCATCTTTCTCCAGCCAAAAGAGAGAAGAGGGAACAACTTTCCCAGTGTATCAGGGAGCCTGGTAAGGCAGGACTTAAATTTCATTTTTATTTATTTATTTGAAAGACGCATCTCTTTTTTTAATGTCTATTTATTTTTGAGAGAGAGAGAGCACGCACACATGAGCATGCAAGTGGGGGAGGGGCAGAGACAGGGGGACTGACAGTAGTGAGCGTGATGTGGGGCTCGAGCCTACAAACCACGAGATCATGACCTGAGCCGAAGTCGGATACTCAACTGACTGAGCCACCCGGGTGCCCCTCAATTTCACTTTTAGCCAGACAACGCTGATAATTGTGTCTAGTAGAACACAGCCAGAGATTGTGGGGCAGACCTTCTTTTTTTAGGAGTCTCTTCAGTGTCTCTCATACTCATGGAAATATAAGACCTGCAGATACCCCCTGTTCCAGAGAAGAGAGCAATAAACCTTCATCTGGTTTGATAAGGCTTCTCTTCCCTCCATGTGAAGAGCTGGTTGCCACAGGAATGAGTTTGCTTAAGGGTCAAGAACCTTTTTGCAAATGAAGATTGGATCTGTCCATGACCTCTTCCTGTACAGGATCTGTTGTTACACGTCTCTTGTGGGTGAGGTAGTCTCTTCTGAGGACTGCTCTCAGAAAAGGACACCAGGCATTTCCAAGGTGGACCCCGAGGTAAGAAAAGAGTTTACCAGCCACAAGTTTCCATGTGCTTTCACAAGAGATGAAGGCTTTGGGGGATTTTTGTAACCATACTGAATTTTTCCATGTTTGAAACTATGGAGAATATGCTGACTCAAACGAATTCCTTTCACATCTTTGTGAAAGTAGTGATGCATCTTTGACCTATAGTGTTGCATCTCTTGCCAAGTTGAATCAAAAGTTGCTTTCATGGGAAAAATAGTGCAAGCATTGCCTTCTTTGGGTGCAGGGAAAAACTCTCTATGTCTCACTTTTGTGTTGGAAAGAATGGGGATAATGACAGTGCCTGTCTTTTAGGTTGGTGAGGACTTGAATGGTTTACTCATGTAGATTATTTATGGCAGTGCTTTTGTATACATTACTACCTCATTACATGATAATGATAATGGCGGTGGTGATGGTGACAATGATTTGTACAAGTTATTTATTCAACTCTACGATATAAAATAATGTCAAAAGGAAAAAGAAATTACATTGCTGCCCCAAAACCTCAACCACTGACCATATTTTACATGTCAGTCATTTGGACTACTCAAAAATATTCTGGTTCATCTTCTTCTAAGCGTATGTTAGGTCTGCACTTTATCAATCGTTTTTAAATTAGACATGACCAACGTCACTTGGTTTGGCCAATAAAGCGTAAGCAGAAGTGACATGTGTTATACCTAGGTTGGAACTTTAAGAGCCAGTGCACAATTTGCCTTTTCTCTTACCTACTGTTACAGAGGTGGTAGAAATATGTATTGAGATGGAGTCTCCATTAGTTAAGTTCCAAATGACATGATGAGCAAGAACCCTCTTTTGACCCATATTTGACATAGAAAGAGAATCAGCAATACATTTTTGCCACATTAAGTCACTGTAATTTGGAAGTTGTTGCTACAACATCCTGATATATAATCCCTACTAATATGTACGTATTGCTATTATCAGCATTATCATCATTATTATTTTATATACTTGTGTGTATGCAGAAGATTTCCAAAATAATAATGAATTAGTATACATTTGGATGTACTACATATGGTTTTATAGAGATAATTACACTTTTAGCCCTTAGTCAAGTTTCCATAATGTTTTTAACATGAAAATTCTGTTACTCAAAAACATTCTGTGTGTGTGCGTGTGTGTGTGTGTGTGTGTCCCTAGAAGGTAGAAGATACTCTGAAAGTGGTTGTGATTTTCACTGACTGGCAGCTTACCCTGAACTCACTGGATTTCCAAAGACCTTTACATTTTTCCCTACTTGGTTTGGGCAGAAAGCCCAGCTACGACATCATTTTATAAGTTCTAAGTGAGCCAGAAAATCTACCCAATCCACACATGATTACTTTACATGTTCTACTACTACTATCTTTGCTAGCAAAGATAGTAGACTAGCAATGATGAGACTTTTTCACTTGAATCAACCAAAATTTCATCCCTGGGTGGGGGACTTAATATTACAGATGACTGCAAGTTTGTGTATTTGTGTTTTTAAAGATCTTGCCACCTCAACAGAAAACGATTGTCTGGAACCATTAACAGATCATGCAAGTAAATATTTGCAAAGAAGAAGAAAAAAAACAAAACACCTCAGGTTCAGAGCCCTGGTTGCTTCTCTTTGAACATCCTTTACCTGCCCACGGCCTCTGATGGAATTCCTCGTTGGAACGCCTTTGCACAAGACTTGAGAGGACTCTTCTGTTTCCCCAGATGGGGCAGCAGTAAGTCTCCTGACAAGGCAGAATCTCACAGAAAGTGATTTCTGGTACTCGGAAGGAGGACTGTGTGGTTGCCAGAGATGTATTAGGTGCTGCTGCAAAGCGTTGGGCAGAGCCGAGGGAAGCAACAAGGTTAACCTGAAAGGCTGGTTCTTTTGTTGACAATTCACATGAAACACGGGCTGGGTTTGAGAGCGAGGAATGTGAAAATCTTACCTGAGGGGGAGGCTGTGGGTGGCAGGGCTGGCTCCTGAGAGCTTGTGATGTTGCTGGAGGAAGAAAACAAAATGATTAATGAAGGAGGCCTTCAAGACTACTTCTCCCCAAAGGAAAACAAGACCAGAACTCTCACCTCAGAGAGAGATTTGGGGCATGTCGGTCTTGATCTTTTAAGCTAAGGATGTAAAGGGAGACTATCGTCAAGGCACTGTTAAAAAAAAAAAAGAAGAAGAAGAAGAAGAAGAAAGCATTATGTGACAGATTTGAGTTCATATATATCTCACACAACCAGCTGGCCAACGTTCTCACAGGCCACACAGATGGGAGGGGGGGAGGGGCAGCCATGGCTGACAGAAGCACCATGGAAACAGCACAGTTATGCTTCTCTGCCCTGGTGAGAGAAAACCCTCGTCTTCCTAGAGCAAAGAGGCTCCTGGGGTACTCTGCACCAATGGATTTTTCCAGTGAGCGGCCCCTTGGCCCTGGCAAGCTGCCTCAGCAGCGTCTGTCACCAGTGGAAGATTATAAGAGGAAGCTGTAAATCACTAGAGGCAGCCCTCTGCTCCTTGCAGGAAAAAGGCAGAGCAGAGTCCGCATCCCACTGGTGGAGGGCGTCCACACTGTGGCACTGGAAGATGAGAGGAGGCACAGATTTAATCAGCTGTAGATGCCAAACCCTTTGGCTGCTGCTCTGACATCTTCCGGCTGCCTGTCTTTTCAGAGCACAATACACCAAATTGGGGAGAGGAAGGAAAATAAATGCAATACAACCTTCATTTCCACACTGTGTGACTTCAAAATAATGACTATGTCCTTTTCCTCCAATGATCAGAACTTATATATTCAAATAGAAGCTTTTCTTAAAGGTTCTGAGCTTTGGGAAGCTATTCTTAACAATGCTCATGCATCCAAGCTCACTTAGGATTGTCTTCTTTGGGGGGTTCTGTAGCCCTCTCACATGAGCCGCACCAGAAAGTCTGCCATGACATTACAATTCCACTGTGTGCGGGGTCTAACACAGGGTGACCTCACTTGACATCCTGCCCGCTTGACTTCACACCTGGTTCCCTACATTGGCTCCTTGTTATATTTTCCCCCATCAAAGGTGGTGGTTTACCATTATTAAATACACACGAAGAAATGTGCCACACGTTGGGATTCTACTCATAAAGAAAAAATTTCCAGAGTGTTCTTAGCAGTAGCTGGCACAACTGCCCAGCAGGCACAACCCTGACTGGGAAAAGTGGTGCTGAGTCCCAAAGATGCCATCAGACAGAAGCTGTTGTATCACCCTGGCAACTGCTTGCTGTGGTCCAGTCTGCCTTATTTGCTCTCCCGTATCCCCCACTCTCTATCTCCCTAGGACTAATCCTTAAATACTCGTTCTAATTTGTTTCTGGCATCTACTTCAACGCATGGCCCAGAGAACTTCTAGGATCAAAGGATGAAATGGATATATCTGCTCCTTTCTTTGGGGGCAAATTCTGGTTTTGACCCTTCTTGCCACCACGGGCCAGAAACAAGATAAAAGCCTAACAACCTCCCGATTTTGATCTTAGCAGTCAACAGTATTGGAATTCATAAGATAATTCTGATAAGCACATTTGAAAAGCAGTCTCTTTACATCAGAATTAGACTTCCTACAACCCTCCCATTGGGTTTTCATGGGAATCTGTATCTCTAGAGAATGCTAAATATGTCTGCTAAAGTAGACTCTCACACTCTCCTGCGTTGGGAATCCCAGCAGAAGAAGGCTCACTTAGGACCGTGAGAAAAGGACAACGGCTTCAAATGGGAATTCTGTCTCCTGGTGTCAGACACTTGGGGATGCTTCCTGCAGTGGGCTGTAGCAAGCGACAAGACGCTGAGGGGAGAGAAGGATACAGGGAGACTCACATCACCTTCTATACCTAGGAAGCTATAGATCAAGGAACTAGATACACCTTGGCACCTTCCCTCACTTTGCTTCTGAAAACGACTGTCTCCCTTGAGGCAAGACCCAAAGAGAGTCCTTTCCCACACTCACCAAGCATTTTTTGAGAGATAGATAAATACCCCTTTGGCCATGCAAATAGCCTAAGAACAAGAAGGCCCAGAGGACACAGGCTAGGTGACCAAGGCCCAAAGGCTGAGGGGCCATCACTGCATCAGCAGAGCCTGCAGACCAGGGCCCTGAGGAAGACGCCCTGCATGCCACTGAGGGATGCCCCCGACTTCCTTGCAGAGAGAGGATGGATTGCAGTCGAATCACCCACTGTTTGCACAGCAAATGCTTTTCCTTACTGTGTCTGTCTGCTTAACTGCCTAGTAAATTTGGCTGCAATTTCAAAATATTGTACCTCTCGGGGTTATCTCATAGTCCCTTTGGTGTGAAGTCTTCACTGAAGGATCTAGAAGAATCCTAATAAATATGAGTGTCTAGGGGAGAATACATTGTACCTGATTGCCCTCTCACAACATTCCCGCAAGTAGACAGGAAAGAGAAGGAAGAATTTGAGAGTTATTTGCGAGACTGAAAAAGACAGACACACACACACACACACACACACACACACACACAGGAAAGGCACAGTGAGTTGCTAAAAAGTATCAATTAATTGCAAAAAAAAATCCTTCCTCTCACATTTAAGTACAGAAAGCCTATGCTTTTTTCTTCAGAATATGAGTTTAAGAAGGGCATCCCTTGTTGGGATGAGCACTGGGTGTTGTATGGAAACCAATTTGGACAATAAATTTCATATTAAAAAAATTTTTTTTAATAAAAATAAAAAGGGCTCCCTTATCTCTAAGTTAAATCAAAGGTCAATGTTCAGTTAAAGAGCCCCTTGTCTTCAAAGTAAATAGGTCAGTCCCCAGTTCATATATGAGAAAAGGAAGATGGGAAGGATAAAAGAGCTTGACACAGCATAACACTGACGTTTTCTTACCAAAAGGCCATCACAGCAATGAGAGTTATAACCAAGGTCTGGAAAATCCAGTTAGGACACAATTGGTTTTTTCCTGAAAAATAAACCTGTAAAAGAAGATTCAGTAAGGAGCAGTGATAAACCATCAATGCTAACTGGGAGAAGGACCCCTGAAGACTCGCTCCCAGCAGGGATCTTTGCTGCTTCCATGGGCTGGCAAGTGTGCTCTCTTCAACCTATATTTCCCTCCTCTCTGCCTCCTGAAAATGGAGTTCTTTCAAAGCCTGCCTCAGGCCTCTCCCTTTCCTTGACACTCCAGGCTACAGTAAGCTCTCTTTTCCCTAGCACCCTGAATCCAGGACAAGTGTCTGTGCCGTTCATTTAGTGCTTATTTTTCAAGTTTTATGAGAGAAGAGGACCTATCAGACAAGATAGTGTCAGAACCCAGATGTTCATCTCTTTCACTAGAACACTTTTGAAAATAAAGTCTTCAAGAGACGATGGAATCAATTCCAATGGAAGAAGTTCAGGCACCATGACAAACCATGGAAAAGACTTGTATGGTGAGAGCTAGTGAGTACTCTTTAAATCATACACATCAGTATTCAATTCTGCTACCTATTTCTTTTTCTTTTTTCTTCTTTTGTGCATGTGCACAAGTGGAGGAGGAGCAGATAGAGAGAGAGAGAAATTCTTAAGCAGACTCTATGACTAGTGTGGAGCCCAACACAGGGCTTGATCTCACAATGCATGGTGAGATCATGACCTGAGCTGAAATCAAGACTTGGATGCTTAACTGACTGAGCCACCGAGGCACCCCTTTGCTACCTATTTTTAAGGACAGTTCTGGGCCTGTGTCTTATTTATTCTTATAAATTCATATTCATATTCATCTTATATATTCATTAAGCACTATTGTGTATCGCATTATGGGGGCTCTAAAAATAAGTAAGTTATAGTTTCTAGGAAGTAAAGGAGACAAACCTCTAAGACTGATGCATTTTGGCATAAAACCTTGCATACAAGGAATGGGCCAAGAACTATAGAATAGAGAGCTGTGTAATTGCTGTTGAATCTGGCTGAAAAGATAGCAGAGGTTTTCTGCCCATTTTAATATGGTGCTCCTTAAATAGGAGTTTTTCTATGAATGCAACAGAGAATATTACGTTTGCTTCCTTCTGGAGGGTAGAGGGTAGAATCATACTTTTGGTTGGAAAAGAATTGAAGGATGGTGGTACTTAAGAAATAGTTTGAAACTGGTCTGTATTTAAATTTCTTGGGTTGGTTATCTGAATCAATAAAATGTTCTTCAATGTTATATTAGGGTTGGGGGTGGGATTAATTATACAAGTTTTTAACAAATACACAAACTCTTAGGACTCTCGTAACTGAGTCACCCGTAAGGGCAGCTGGAAGCCACTCTGAATACTAAGAAGTGAATAGTTTCTACCATTCTCACATCTCACTGGAACTGTTCAGAGGATGTCCTAAAAATGTGCTGTACAGAGAAGGAACTCAATGAAATTTGTTGAATTGATTGTAATTAAACAGCATTAGGCTCAGGATAAGAGTTTCTCTCCAACCTACTCCCCATGGCTGCTGAATTATTTTAAATCTCCATGATTTTGCTCCAAATCCTTTGACCTAGTGTAGGGAAATGACCTAAGACATGGAGTCGGGCTTGGAGTTGGGTCCTGAACAAGTCCTCTAAATGTCATTTATTCTCATTTCCTTCATCAATAAAATAGGAATGATAAAATAATACCTGCCAACATTTCAGAGTTATTGGGTGGGTCCAACTAACAGTGCAATGGTTCTCAAATTTAGGTCTGCATGAGAATTATTCCAGAATTTATTAAAAACCTAAAGGTCCTGGAAAATTCTGCTCAAAGGACTGAAGACCTTCCCATCTCACCACAACCATCAATACACAGTGGGGGTCACCATCTACCTCTTGGAGGTAGAGAAAGAGAAGGAAGAAAGAGGAACACTAGATTGGAGGAGAGCTACTCAGGAGACCTCAATCTTCCTCCAGAACAAGTGCCACCATCGGCAGCTATGTGGAAGGCAAGGCAAGGCCCAGCCAGGCCTCTTACCATCTGCTAAGGTCCACCAACTGCTCACAACCAGCACTTTGCTCATTAACACAGCCACCCGTCCTAAGAGTAGCACATTCCACCCACACGCATGTGTTTCAATGACCCAAGGATCATGGGGGCTCCAGGGAACAGAGGATACCTAGGTGTTGATGTCATGGAAGGGAAAGTCAACCTCAGAGAAATAGCCAAGCCCTCATGCAAAGACAACACAAGGGAAGGAAAACATCCCCATTATTTGTACTTTATCAAGCTCCCTGGAAGACTCATAATATGCCGAAGTATGAGAACACTCAAGTTCTAATAAGAGTGAATACTTGCATAGTACTTATTATGTGCCATGTTGTCTTGTGAGTGCTTTATACATACTAATTTATTTAATGCTCAGATAATCCTCAACAACCCTCAGAGCAGGTACTGTTATCATCCCCATCTTATAGAGAAGGGAAAAAATGAAGCATAGGAAGGCTAAGTTCCTTACCCAAGATCACACAGCTAGTAAGTCATACAGCCAGGATTTAAACCAAAAAATATTTGGCTCCAGAATCTGTGCTCCTAACCACAATGCTATGTTGCCTCCCTTCTCCTGTCTGTAAAACAAAAGCACACTATACAACTTAGATGTTATTGTTATTATTCAAAAGGTTTTCATGGCCTACCAAGGGAATTCCATAACAGGTGGTCCAGGAAATTTGAGCCTTACCTATATTTTCAGCCTTACCTCCTACTCTCCCCCCAGCCGACTCTCACCTAATCCTTCAATGAAGCCAGTGCTGGCCCCCAGATTTTGCTTCTGCCAGCCTCTCTGGAACCTCTCCTATATCTAGCCAGAGCTTACTCCTCCTAGAAGGGCTGGCCCCATAATGCTCTGCAGCACTCTGAGCCTTTACAATATTTACCACATCCAGATACAACTGTTCTTGTATTGTTCTCCAATATTCCCTGGCCACCTAGAAATTCCTTCAGAGAAGAGGCCATGTCTTACTCACTTTTGTCTGCCTCCCACTTACAACAGTGACTGCAAGAGGTCTCTGAGTTGAATGGGTGCTCTTCAATACCCACATAAATCCTCTACTCTGTGTCCACAAGCCAATCCCCTTCCCCACCCACATACCCAAGGGACCAAACTACTTAATGTGTTTAATTTAACAAAAAATGTTTTTAAGTTTTTTATTTAAGTAATCTCTACACCCAGTGTGGGACTGGAACTCACGATTCTGAGATCAAGAGTCGCATGCTCTTCTGACTGAGCCAGCCAGGTGCCCCAATGTTTTTAATTTAGATTGTGAGCCTTCAGGGAAGATGATCAGACCTGGTTTTCCATTCATGCATTCATTTAACAAATACTGTTTGAGTACCTACTATGTGCCAGTCCCTGGGGAAGGCAGACATGGGGCCTGTTCTCATGAATCACACATTCTAGTTATTATTCTGACATAACTGCAAAATAAAAGAAATTCCCCAAGTGCAGAGTGAGAGCTACAGAGGTTGCACATAACCGAATTGCACCAATCAGTGCCGCCATGGATGTAGGTAGCATTTCCTCCATCCCATTGCAAACTGGTCAGTACAAACAGTACCCTTCCTACACAACATGTTTAATAGTTTGTGTTTATTGAGCAAAGTGCTATGTGCTGGGCACTGTGGCTAAGGGCTTCACCTTCTTTAATCCTATCAACAATCTTTGCAAGATAGAGCCTATTATTATATTTATTTCTCAGTGCAATTCAGTAACTTGCCCAAGGACACTTCTACATATATATTTACCCACATATTTATGTTTATTTGTACACCAAGTAGCTTGTCAGCAACATAACATTTTTAGCAGTTTTTAGTAGAATATTAAACTCTTTCTGAATTCTTCTAAAATAGGTCAATGCAGGGGCACCTGGGTGGCTCAGTCAGTTAAGCATCCAACTCTTGGTTTCAGCTCAGGTCATGATCTCACAGTTTGTGAGTTCAAGCCCCCTGTCTGGCTCTGTTCTGACGGTGAACAGCCTGCTTAGGATTCTCTCCCTCTCTTTCTCTCTCTGCCCCTCCCCTACTCTCTCTCTCTCTTAAAATAAGTAAATAAACTTAAAAAAAATAGGTCAATGCAGTATAACATGAAGAATAGAGAGTAAATGGGGGCAATGGCCCAAACACCAGATCAGTCCTTAATAAGATATAGATTAAGGTCATGAATATCTTCCCGGGGAAGGGCCACCTTCGGGAACACTGGTGGGTCAGAGGCAACAAGCTGGGTTTCATGGCATTTATGAATTGTACTAGGAAGGGAATAGTGCAGCTTCTCCCTTACTGACACTCCTCTTCATTGAAGAGGGTGTACTTTAAATCAATAAATGATTAGCCTTCACTTTTTAAGGTAAATGTTACCCTATTTGATGGAAGTTCTCTTTATTCATTAATAAAACCATCACACTTTAACCTTTGCAAGAAAGTGAATACCTATTTCCCCATTCGCACATAGAGTACTAACTATCAAAAGGGAAAAAAGGGATTTAGGGGATTAATGGAAGTCCCCCTGGGATCTTCTGAAGCCATAGATAAGGAATGAAGTTGAGTTAAGGCATCCACACAGATCTTGCAGCCTAAGGCCATATGCATGTGGAAGCTGATGAATTTCACTTGATAGAGGCAATATATTAAAAAAAAAAAAACCAGCAGAATAGTATTTCTGAAATGAACATGTTCTGTACTTATTTCTCTAAACATCTTTTTGAAAAAAACTATTAAAGGGGTAGTAATTAAATACCTAAAGTGCATGAAGATGCAAACAAGGGAGTCTATCAACAGATAAATGAAGGGAAGCATTTTTGATCAATTTCTCTAAACACTCTTTATATATATATATATATATATATATATATATATATATATAACATTATCACTGTGCATTACAAATAAGTCTATTTACCTTGTTGGTTTTTTTGGGAATGGCCTTTCTTGGAGAAGATGCACTAACAGCTCTGCTAAATTTGCTTTAAAAAGAGAGAGAGAATGTTAATTACCGTTCAAATGCCTCTCCAGGAGTTACACGACAAAAGCCCAGGCTGCCACTAACACAGCAGTATGATTTTTTCTGTAATACAGTGGTAATTTTACAAAGGAAAAGTCAAGGCAATTGAGAGTTCCTTTTGAGAAAAAGAACCTTAGTAAGCGTAAATGAATGCGTTAAATGTTGTATTTCTCTTTTTCTCATAATTAGACCCCAGGAAATGTGCATTTACCTCCTTAAATGAAAAAAAAATTAGAAGTTTTTCCCCTGAGAACCAAAGACGATTTTCTAAATTTAGAAATGGCCACTTCTACTCCTTAAAGGAGAAGTCATCCTTTGGTAAAATGCAACATTTCCTAAAACACCTTGCTCTTAAACAGATGCTTCACGGTTTGTTTCATTTTCAAAGCAGCAACAAAAAATAAGAACATTATCACATAAGGCAATTGTGTCCCAAAACATTCTAAAAACAGAATAGGGACTTCATTAGCAGAAAGTAGTGGTTGCTGCTTGATCAGAAAGAGCATCTAGTTTGATCTGGTTATGGAAAGGCCCTATTGTCTCCTTTCTCCTGTGGTGCCCCTGGATATACCTGATGGAGCTTGCTTCACTGGCTGAAGACTTCAAACTACTGAGCCGCTTTAGCCTGGCCAGCTTTCTGTTCCATATTTCTAACTCTTCTATTCTTTCTTCAAGGTTGTTTGTTAGTTTGCAGAGCTGCTTCACTGCGCCCACATTTTCCATAAAGATCTGGTCCTGGAAAGGAAGATAGTACAGAGGGCATAAATTTGCAGTTTGAGACCACCAGGGAACTGTCTGAGCCTATTCAAAGACAGTTAAAGTATACCACTGAAAATAGTTATATACACACCCAACCTCAAGTTCATTCAAGACAAAACTGGAGAGGTTTGCAACTTGAAATGATCTTGCTAAACTGCTGGCTGTGTAGTCAAACTGCTTGTGTTCAATTTGCAATAAAATGGAAATATGTCCTTGTAATACAAGAGAGAAAATGGAGCGGAAGGACATTGTCAAGTTTGGAATCTGAAGATTTATTTTGTATGGCCATTATACTATATTTAAAACTCATAAAAAGAAAGAACAGGCTTCTGAATGTTGATTTGTGTGTACATCACTAAATCCTCATAAGAAATGATTCTTGTTCTTCCTGGTAAAATGCATCAAATTATTTAGGTGAAGGAGAAAGGAATGAAGACCTGGGCTTTTCTCTGAGTTCTGCCACTTACTAGATGTGAGACCCCATATAAAACAAAACAACTTCTCTGAGCTTCAGTTTCTTCATACTGAGAAGATAATTCTTGAAGTGTTAATTTCTGCTTTAACATCTCATGATCTACCATGTACAATTTAAATTTAGCCTAACTCCCAAACAAAATTTAAAACAATAACGCCTAATTCTATCTGTTCAGGGAAGGTCACTGACACATCAGAAAGAGCAAGAAAGGGAAACCAACCAAAGCCAGAGTGTGCAAACCATCTCTTCTCCAACCCACATACTGTAGTTGTCATAGAAACATGTGTGTCTGTCTCTCAGCCATAACAAAAACACTGGAAAGCTCTCATCAACCCATATCCTGATCTTGTGACCTCCCCTCCTTTCCCCCTCTCTGTTTACAAGTTCAGAATGCCAAAGAATTCTTTGGGGCTCATAGAAGCTGATCCACTATGGTAAAATGATGAGGTCAAAGCCAAAAGAGAAAGATTGTTTTGTAGTTGGGGGATCAAACTCAGGGCTATGTGTCTTTGAGATTCTCATGATGCAAAATGAAGCTTTAAAGGTTTCAAACACTGTAAAGCAACCACTCAGAAAGGACTCAAAAGCTCAACATTACAGACTTAAAGCTTAGTTCATGAAGTTTAAAGGCATGCACACTGGTATAAAACACAACAGTAAAGGTAAATATATAGTCAATTTCAAAATACTCCAATACTGTAGTATGAGATGTGTAACTCACTTAACTCTAGTATAAAAGTTAAGGACAAAAGTACTAAAAGTAACTACAGCTACAATAATTGGTTAATGGTGCATACATAAAAAAGAGGTACATTATGACATCAAAAACATAAAATATGGAGATGTGAGTAAAAGGGTAGAGTTTTTGTATGTGATCAAAATTCAGTTGTTATCAGCCTAAAATAAGCTGTTATATCTATAACATATATTATATAAATAAGCCTCATGTAACTATAAAGCTAAAACTAAAGCTAAAGATAAAAAGAAGAGAGTCAAAGCATACCACCACAGAAAATCAGTTCACAGAGAACACAGTGAAAGAGGAAGAAAGGAACAAGGGAACAGCCAAAAAACAATGATTAAGATGGCATTAATAAGTCCTTCCCTATCAAAAATTACTTTAAAAATAAATGGATTAAATTCTCCAGTCAAAAGGCATAGAGAGAGCAAATGAATTTTAAAAAGACCCAACTATATGCTGCTCCCTACAAGAGAGATTCACACCAGCTTTAAGGACACATGTAGCCTTAAGGAATGGAAGAAAGATACTCCATGCAAATGGAAACCAAAAGAGAGCAGGGATAGCTATAGTTACATCAGATAAAATAGAATTTATGTCAAAAATTGTAACAAGAGACAAAGGAGGTCATATAATGCTAAAGGGGCCAATTCATTCAAGAGAATATGTATCTATATATGTCTATATTCTATGTGTGTGTATACACACACACACACACATATATATATATATATATATATATATATATATATATATTTCTCTATCTCTCTCTCTATATATAGATTAGATATTGGTATATCTATATCCAGAAAGAGAGAGAGAGAGAGAGAGAGAGAGAGAGAGATCCAACATCAGAGCACCTAATATTAAGCAAATACTAACAGACCTGAAGGAAGAAATAGAAGCAATACAATAATAGTAGGGGACTTCAGTGTTCTACTTTCAACAATGGATAGCTCATCCAGACAGGAAATCAAAAAGGAAACACTGGGCTTGAACTATACTGTAGACCAAATGGACCTAACCGACATATACAGAAATTCCACCCAACAAAGCAGAATACAGTCTTCTCAAATGCATTCAGAATATTCTCAAATCTAGATTATATTTTAGGTCACAAAACTGCGTTACAAATTTTAGAAGATTAAAATTGTACCAAATATCTTTTCTGACCACAATGGTATGAAACTAGACATTCATAATAGGAGGAAAACTTGAAAATCCACAAGTATGTGAAAATTAAACAATACATACTTGGAAAACTAATGAGTTAATGAGGAAATCAAAAGGGAAATAAAAAATATCTTGAAGCAAATAAAAATGGAAATGCGGCATAATAAAACTTATGGGATACAGCAAAATAGTCCTAAGAGGGAAGTTTATAGCAATAAACACCTACATTAAGAAGAAAAAAGAAAGATTTCAAATAAACAACCTAATTTTATACCTCAAGGAACTATATAAAGAACAAACTCAGATGAAAGGTAGTAAAAAGAAAGAAATAACAAAGATCAGAGCAAAAATAAATGAAAAAGAGACCAGAAACACTACAGAAAAAATAAACAAAATTGAGTTAATTTTTTCAAAAGATAAACAAAATTGACAAACCTTTACCTAGATTAAGAAAAAAAAGAATGAGAGAGGAGACTCAAATAAATAAAATTAGAAAGGAGAGGTGACATTGCAACTGATACCCCAAAAACAGTAAGGATCATAAGAAACTACTATGAACAATTGTACTCCAACAAATTGGGTAAGTGGATGTTCCTAGAAACACAACCTACCAAGACTGACTCATGAAGAAATAGAAAATCTGACAGGCCAATTAAGAGAAAGGAGATTGAATCGATAATCAAAAATATACCAGGGTGCCTGAATGGCTCAGTTGGTTAAGTGTCTGACTTCAGCTCAGGTGATGATTTCACGGTTCATGAGTTCAAGCCCCACATTGGGCTCAGCACTGGCAGTGCAGAGCCTGCTTCGGATCCTCTCTCTCTCTACCCCTCCCACTTGCTCTGTCTCTCATTCTCTCTCTCTCTCTCTCTCTCTCTCTCTCTCTCTCAGATAAATAAGTAAACTTCAAAACAAACAAACAAACATCCCAACTAACTAAAGTCCAGGACCAGACGGCTTCACTGGTGAATTCTACCAAACACTTGAAGAAGAATCAATAGAAATCCTTCTCACCCTCTCCCAAAAAACTGAAGAGGAGAGAATACTTCCAAATTCATTTTAAAAGGTTAGAATTAACCTGATAACAAAGTGATATAAAGACATTACCAAAAAAAAGTCAATTATAAGCAATTATCCCTGATAAATATGGATAAAAAATTCTCAATGAAGTATCAGCAAATCAAATTCAGTAATCATTAAAAAGATCACACATCATGACCAAGTGAGATTTATTCCTGGGATACAAAAGTGGTTCAACATATGCAAATCAATCAATGTGATACACCACATTAATAAAATCATATCATCTCAATAGATGTAGAAAGTGCATTTGACAAAATTCAGCATCTTTTTTTTTAATGTTTATTTATTTTTGAGAGAGGGATGAGAGAGAGAGCAGAGGAGGGGCAGAGACAGAGAGGGAGACAGAAGATCCAAAGTGGGCTCTGCACTTAGAGCAGAGAGCCCAATGTGGGGCTTGAATTCACGATCCATGAGATCGTGACCTGAGACAAAGGTCTCAGGACTAAGCCACCCAGGGACCCCTCAGCATCTTTTTGAAAAAAACTCTAGACAAAGTATAGATGGGCTATACCTCAACATAATAAAAGCCCTATATGATAAGCCTATATCTAATATTACACTCGATGAAGAGCTGATAGCTTTTCCTCTAAGATCAAGAACAAATCAAGGAAGTTCACTCTCCCCATTTTTATACAACATAATACCAGAAGTCCTACACAAAGTAATTAGACAACAAAAAGAAATAAAAGTTATCCAAATTGGAAATAAGTAAACTGTATCTGTTGCAGATGATATGATCTTATATACAGAAAGCCCTAAATATTCCTTCAAAAAACTATTAGAATTAATAAATTTAGTAGAGTTGCAGGGTACAAAATCAACATACACAAATTAGTTGCATTTCTATACATTAACAATGAACTATTTGAAAAAGAAATAAAGAACCCCATTTACGAGGGCATTAAAAACAATAAAATACTTAGGAATAAATGTAACCAGGAGGTGAAAGACCTGTACATTGAAAATTATACAACGTTGGTGAAAGAAACCGAAGACATGAAAAAATGGAAAGATATCCTATGTTCTTGGATCAGCAGAATTAATACTGTTAAAATGTGCATACTACTCAAAGCCATCTACAGATCCAGTGCAATCCCTATCAAAATTCCAATGGCATCCTTCATAGAAACAGGAAAAAAAGTCCTAAAATTTATATGGGACCACAAAAGATCCCTAATATCCAAAGCAACACTGAGAAAGAACAAATCACACTTTCTGATTTCAAATTATATTATAAAGCTACAGTAATGAAAATAGTACTAGCATAAGAATAGACATATAGACCAATGGAATAGAATTGAGAACCCAGAAATAAACCTACACCTATATGGCCAACTAAAATTTGACATGGGAGCCAAGAGGACTCAGTGAGGAAAGGATAGTTTCTTCAACAGTGTGGGGAAAGTTGGATATTCACAAGAAAAGTATGAAATTGAACCCCTATCCTACAAAAGTAACTCTAAATAAATTAAAGACTTAAATGTAGACCCAAGACCATAAAAATCCTAGAAGAAAACATAGGGAAAAAGTTTCTGGACATTGGTCTTGGGAACCATGTTTTGGATGACACCAAAAGCACAAGCAACAAAAGCAAAATAAACAAGTGGGGCTAAATCAAATGAAAGAGCTTCTGTACAGCAAAAGAAACAATCAACAAAATTTAAAGGCAATCTACAGAATGGAAGAAAATATTCACAAATCATATATTTGATAAGGGGTTAATACTCAAAGTACATAAGGAACTCACACAAATCAACAGCAAAAATAAAAAACTAAAAACAAAAAAAAATAATCTGATTAAAAATGGGCAAAAGACATGAATAAACACTTTTCCAAAGAAGACATACAAATGACTAAAAGGTGCATGAAAGGATGTTGAATATCACTAATTATCAGGGAAATGCATATCAAAACGACAGTGAAATATCACCACATACCTGTGAAGATGACTATTTTGAAAAAGGCAAGGGATAACAAGTGTTAGTGAGGGTGCGGGGAAAAGGGAACCATTGTGCACTTTTGTTAGCAAGGTCAGTTGGTACAGGCAGTATGGAACTCAGTATGAAGGTACCTCAAAAAATTTCTGGGTATATGTCTGAAGGATATGAAATTACTGTCTCTAAGAGATATTTGCACCCTATGCTCATTGCAGCACTATTCACAATAGCTAAGATACAGAAACAATCTAAGTGTCCATTGATTGATAAATGAATAAAGAAAATGTGATACACACACACACACACACACACACACACACACAAATGGAATATTATTTAGCTATAACAAAGAAGGAAATCCTGCCATTGTGACAACACGGATGGACCTTGAGGGCATTATACTAAGTGAAATAAGTGAGAGACAGAAAGACAAATACTGTATGATATCACTTATGTGTGGAAGCTAAAAACTCAGAGAAACTCAGAGAAACAGAGAGTAGAAATGGTAATTTCCAGAGGCTGAGAGATGGGGGAAATGAGGAGATGTTTGTCAAAAGGTACAAACTCAGTTTAAAATGAGTAAGTTCTGGGAATCTAATGTACATCATGATGACTATAGTTAATCTTGTATTATATACATGAAAGCTGCTAAGAGAGTAGATCTTAAATGTTCTCACCACATGCACACAAAAAATGATTGTGTGGGTGATGAATGTGTTAACTAACCTTATTGTAGAATCACTCTTCAATAAGTATGTGTATCAAATCATCATGTTGTATGCCTTAAACTTGTATTATACCTCAACAAAGCCAAAAAAAATTCAGTTGGTAAGGTAGGATAGTTGGTGGGGGGTTTAAATAAAATGAGATCGGACACAAATTGAAAACTGTCGAATTTGCTAAGTATATACGTGGGTTTCACTATTAATCTCAGTTTGTGTATGTTTGAAGTTTTTCATTAAAAATGTTAACAAATAAATCGGAAAGCAAAAACAAAAACAAAAAATCTCCAGACAAAAGCTCTTTAAAATTTTCTCATTCTGTTACAAATTTTTGCTTACTTCTAAATTTATTTTAAGAAAAATAAGGCAGCAATCACGAAGACAAGAATATTGTTCTATGGTTCTAAATCACAGTAAGTGTCATATGACCATTCACTATGTTTACATTGTAGAAAGCTTTATACTATCATTATAACTGGTCACTATGTCCAAGCAGTGGTCCCAGACCACTGGGAATCCAGACAGATTCCCAGCCATCATCTCTGACTCCTCCTCCATCCGCTTACCCACAGGTGATCCCACCATGCAGTGCTATCAGTTCAATGTCCCAAAGCTCCTGAATCCACCCACTTTTATCCATCTTCAATGGCACTACTATACCTAATATTCTTTTCTATTTTTCTCGGCAACCAGCTTCCTCTTCTTTTTTAATGCTTGCTTGATCCATGAATTTGATTCCAACTGAGAGCAGGCCATGGAGAATGATACTAAAGTCCCCTCTAAACACAGTAATTTCATTCTGCAATATCTACCCAATGGGACTTTTCATGCTGCCTCACGAGATATGAACGATTTGTTCATTTCTCCTTGTCCAGTTACTTGTAAATTGTCCAGTTACTTGTAAATAATGATAAAAAGCCAGCTTTGATCTCCCCAACTCAAGTTTACTAGCACCATACATCTTCTAAGTAGATCCAATAGGCAAGAAGATAATTCATGTGTTTTCCTACTTAAGAGGAAATACAGATGGAGAGGGAATTTACTACTACCTTCCTGGTTGTAATTATGGCCCTGACTTTATGGATCCAATAGAAAATTACCAAAAAATAAATTTCTAGGACATGTTCTAGGGACTGACTCTGACTAAAATACTTCTGACTTCTATCCTCTATCACCATATTGAAGCCAGTATAAATATGTTCAAAAACATAATCCAGAATTTTCTGAAAATATTCTTTTTTATGCAAGTGATAAGGTCTCTGTGAGTTCACTTTAACCATGAACATGCACCTAGATCCCTGAGGAACTTTATCTAAATACACACATCCAGGTCCTATGTAAAGGTTTATATTCATTAGGACTCGGATGGGCATAAGTCTGGGGCATTTTGAAAAGCTTCCCCATCTAATACCCAGTGTTGGTTCATAACTATTTTATCATTGAACCTAATTTAATTATTCAACTCTGTCCAGTTATTATTAACCATATTAATGGGACCCACTATCTCAGCTGAAATGTAGCTTTACAACTGTGATGCAAAAGTCATGAAGCCAGCTTGCCACCAATAATTGCTGGGGAGACTGGGGGAAAACAGAAAGTGCTTCAAATCACACAAGAATCTTGTGCCCGTGTAAGACTCGCTTTGGGGTGAAGGTACAAATGGACAGCATGACATATTTTCTGAAAAGACACATGGGGCAGTTTGGCAAGTATATGTGCACATGAAAACAACAAGGAGCAATATGAAATCAGAGCAATGCTGAACTTAGAGGAGGTCACTTACTTAAGCCCTATCCTTTCCTATAGCCCCCTTCACTCTCTGCTCTAATCACATAGAACCATTTGCCCTTTGCTGAACATATCAAGCTTTCTCTAGTGTCTGGGGCTAGCACAGCACAGGCTGCTCCCTCTACCTGAACCACCTGTCCTCCCCCACCTCTCACTCTCCTTCCACTTACTGTCATATTTACCTATATTGTAAACACCTAGAGATAGGGCCGCATCTTGTCCATAGTCGGTGTGCCAATACAGGCAGAAACTCAGTATGGATTTGATGATTAAATGAACGAATATTCTTACCAGGACTGTTCGTGTCATGTGGCATTGAGAGGTCATAGCACCATTCTCTAGTGAAATAAAGAGTGGCCAAACTTCAAGTTTATTCTTTTGTCTGAGGTTGCTCTCAGAAAAGGAAAAAGATTGAGGTCCAAATTCCATTTCCATGTTAGGAAATGTCCATGGAAATGTGGGTGAATTAAACAAAGAAATACTAGTGTGTAACGCCCTCAGCTCAATGGGCGACTGGTTGGACAGTATCCAGCAAACTGGTTTCCACTCGGGTTAGGTCCTTTCCTCTTTGAGAGGGTTTGGCTCAGGAAATGGATAAAAGTCCTTCAGTGCCTCCTCACTCCCCAGGTAACCCTTGCAGAACACAGTTTGCAGGCTCCCGGGTCCCTGGCATCTCTGATGACAAAGGAGCCTACAACAGGAGCAGCCAGGCAGCAGAGCTCATTCCTTTTCTCTCTGGGGGGCTGCAACTTGTCCTCTATTGAACACTAAATAAGGGGAATGAAGTCTGATCACAAAGCAAGCTTTGAGAAGTTGAAACAGGCTCTTCTTATTTCTTTCCCAGAGACAGTCACAGACTTGAAAATTTCTCCTGGTGGCGTCTGATGTTGCATGAACTAATGTTTTATAATAAAATGATGGGAATAAAATAGCCTGTAACTGAGCATCGTGAAAATGACTACCAATGGGAGAAAAACCTTTAGCCAATGGATGTGCCAGGCAATTATTTGGCCTTTGAATAAATTCAGCTTTACATCTCTGTCCAAGAGTTTATTTTGTAGATAGCTCACCAGGCCTTGATACGGATTTAAAAAATAGAATCCCGGGGCACCTGGGTGCCTCAGTCAGTTAAGTGTGTGACTTTGGCTCAGGTCATGATCTCACGGTTCATGGGTTCGAGCCCCGCATCGGGCTCTGTGCTGACAGCTCAGAGCCTGGAGCTTGCTTCGGAATCTGTATCTCCCTCTCTCACTCTGCCCTTTCCCCGGCTCTCGCTCCATCTCTCTCTTTTTCCAAAAATAAACACTAAAAAAAAAAAAAAAAAAAGAATCCCTAAACCAGAAAAGCAGGCTGCTGAGTTATACTTTAGTAAAGCATAAAATTCCAGGTATTAAATCAGTGGCTTGACTAAACAGGCCTATCTGATTTTCAAAGTATTGCCACCACCTGCTGCCACAATATTTAAATTGCAGTCTTAGGTGTCTGGAATAACATCTTCTTTTCCTAACATTTCATTACAAAAATTTTCAAGCACACAGAAAAGTTTTCAAAAGTGTTTGGTAAATGCCCATATATCCTACCACTTAAATTCCACAATTAGCATACTTTCTCACATATCTCCATCCATCCAACCATCTTGTTTAAATACATGTTTTAAAATAAAAAACACTCCTGTATCCCTCGGGTAAATTCTTAGCAGTGTTATTGCTGGGTCATAAAGGAGATCTATTTTTAAATTTTTGAGGAACCTCCACACTGTTTTCCAGAGTGGCTGTACCAGTTTGCATTCCCACCAACAGTGCAAGAGGGTTCCCGTTTCTCCACACCCTCTCCAGCATCCATAGTCTCCTGATTTGGGTGATGGGTATTGAGGAGGGCACCTGTTGGGATGAGCACTGGGTGTTGTATGGAAACCAATTTGACAATAAATTTCATATTAAAAAAAAGATAATTATTAGAAAATTAAAAATAATAATAATAAAATAAAATAAGATAAAAAACAAATGGAGACTAGACTTGAAAATTCCCTGAGCAGACAAAATTAGTTTAGTCATTTAACAAAGCTTAATTTAACTTATTTTGCACAACCAACTTGACATAGGTCATCTCTTGTTTGTGCCTCTGGAAATCAGCAGCAAAACATGAACTGTTTCCCAAGGTTGACTAATTCCCTATGATTTAAGAAAATTCTAATATTATAACCATTCAGAGTGAAAAATAAACAGTCACTGCCTTCTCTCTATATAAGCTGTTTCATAATAATACACCCTGGATCCTTATTCCATGTTTTGGTTTCAGCGCTCCCAGTTTGCAAACCATCTTTTTTTGTGTGCACAATAAACTTTTACTAATCTCTATTTTGGTGATCCATTGGTTTTACTTCTGTTACTTCTGAACTTTTGAATGAGCAGTAACTTTTTAAAAGAAGACATAACTACAAAAAGAAATTTTCCTACAAAACCAAATTTCCCAAGAAAACAATAAATGTCATGTTTCCCTTTAAACTGTTACTACCAGAGGGGAGCCTGGGTGGCTCAGTCAGTTAAGCGTCAAACTTTGGCCCAGGTCATGATTTCCCTGTTCATGAGTTCGAGCCCCGCATGGGGCTCTGTGCTGACAGCTCAGAGCCTGGAGCCTGCTTCAAGATTCTGTGCCTCCCTCTCTCTCTGCTCTATCCCCGCTTGCGCTCTGTTTCTTTCTGTCTCTCAAATATGAGTCAACATTTAAAAAAAAATTTTTTTGAATGTTTACTACCAGAAACAAGAGGATTTTTCTCCCTGCTTCCAGTGTGAGGAGCTCTTAGGAAAGAAGATGGCCTACAAACAGATGATCAGTTGTTAAAATATCCAGGGTTGCTTTTAATAACATACTAGCTGTAAGGCAATCATCAGGCTTGGAGTCAAATCAATCATGTGAGTGCAACAGGGAATGTTTACCTCCGACAGGAAACTTATCGCCACTGCCAGTAAATGAGTTCTGCTACCTCCCTTGATGAGAAAAGATTAGATTTTTAAACCAGCTGCTGACTAGGACATTTAAAAGCCCCCATTTTGGGGGAAGGGGAGCAGGAGATACAGGCTTCCAGTTACGGAATGAAGAAGTCAGGGGAATAGAAGGCACAGAACAGGGAATACAGTCAGTATACAGCGGTAGGGTAATAGTGTTGTGTGATGACAGACGGCAGCTGCACTTGTGGTGAGCATAGCATGATGTACATAAACTTGTTGAATCCCTGTGTTGCACACCTAAAACTAATGTGACGTTGCGCGTCAACTCTCCTCAAACGTTAATGATTTTAAAATAAATAAATAAATAAATGCCTACGTTTGGATTCTGGGCCAGCCATATGAACTCAAACTAATATGAATTTTTTTACAACTCAGTTATTCTGAATAAAAACACTGCATGTGTCATTCTGTCAAAAAAACATCAATCATTTCAAAGACAGCTGAGGTGGTAGCCATCTCTGAGTGGCATCTGGAAAAAAATTATCAACAATTAACCATTTATTAGGTTAATCCTACGTTACAGACCTAAAAGTTGTGGTCTTTTTTTTTTTTTTAAGTTTCTTTCTTTATTTTGAGAGACAGTGCGAGCTTGAGCTAGGGAGGGGTAGAGAGAGAAGGAGAGAGAGAAAAAGTCCCAAGCAAGCTCCCCCTTGTTAAAGCAGAGCCTGATGCGGGGTTTGAACTCCCAAACTGTGAAGTCATGATCTGAGCCAAAATCAAGAGTTGGCTGCTTGACAGACTGAGCCGCACAGGCACCCCAAAAGTTGTGGTCTTAAGAAAACTTATATTTTAAAAAATCGTTTAAAAAAAAAAAGCAATTGCTTCCATGGGGGAAAAAGTTATTAAGGTAGAATTTTAAGTTGCTATACTAAAGTTGTATTTGCTGAGAACTATAAAGAATAAAATAATTTGGTCTGTATAGTAATGAAAGTGACTTTATAATCCCCCAAACTTGCTGAGCCAGGTTTTGGACAAAGTCTTACCTGATGCTGAAATCCATGCTCTTAACCACCTTGCCGTATACGATCGGTGATTTTTCAGTCATCAGAATCAACAAGATTTTGTTAACGTTCATTTTCTTCCCATCCCGTCTCTTTCCCCCCCATGTCCTCATCCATCCTCTCTGCTCACTTGGCTTTCTGAGACTGTGCTTGCCCCTTAGTCTCCTGCATTAGCCCAACCCTCTCAGCCTTCCCAGGTCTCTTCCTTCCTCTCTGGGCCTCAACTAGAAGAAATCTGCTGCTTTTAGTCTACTTGCTTCTTATTCCGCAAGAACTGAAAGCCTATAGACCAGGCAAGTAGCAGGAAGTAGGGGTGGGATGGCCCAGGAAGCCCTTGTAGGGAAGCTTCTCCTAAGCATCTTGTCACCAGATCTGGTATTTCAAGGGAGCCAGAAATCTAAAATTTGTGTGAAGATCTCCTAATTTTTAAAAGTTATTTATTTATTTATTTATTTATTTATTTATTTATTTAGAGAGCAAGCAGGGAAGGGGCAGAAGGAGAGAGAGAGGATCCTAAGCAGGACACAGGACTCACAAACTGTGAGATCACGACCTGAGCCAAAGTCAAGAGTCAGGCGCTTAACTGCCTGAGCCAGTCAGGTGCCCCTAAGATCTCCTAATTTTTACAGATATGCAATAAATTTGAAAATTTTTAACACACCATGAGGAAAAGAAGAGTGTAAGCCAGACTTGGCCACAGGCTTCTGATCTGTGACCAGCATCCATAACCTTTCCCTTATTAACATCTTCACCCATGTCTGCAGCTTCTCCTCAAGCCCTACTGTGCTCTCAGTCTCCACACTCCTACTCGACACTGGGCATTTTCTTCCAAATGTTCGGATGACATCTCAAACTCAAAATTGAACTCATTTTTTCCACTAGAAAACCACTTCTCCCATCAGATTTCCTTATATTAATAGAACTACTTCTCTTCTTTATTTGAGATTCAGAAACTCAGCCATTAACATAAACAAATTCTTACGAGAACCCACAATATACCAAATACGTACTAAACAGCACAAGATTGACAAGGCACATTCTCTGACCCCGAGAAGCTCACAGTCTAGTGGAATAGATATGGAATAGAAACAGAATGACAACACAATATGATAAATATTCTAGAAGATGTTATATTCAGAAGCCTAAACCAATGTAGAGACAGGATCAATCAAGGCATCACAGAATTCATTAGGTCATTCAACCAGTATTTGTTGAATTCCTACAGTACTCTAAGCCCTGGGCTTGAATCCACAAATAAAGTATAGGAGATATAGCTTTGAAAAATATAGAAGATTTTTGGAGTCACACAATTAACCAGGGAGACTGGCAAAGAATAAATAGGCAAATAAGATAATTCCAGCTAGGGACAGAAGTCTCCAGGCTGTCGTGAAGAAGTTTGCAATGTGCCCCCTTCACAGAAGCCCAGCTGAGGGGCTGGATGGGGTCTGCACTGGCCCAGAGGAGGCACCTTTTTCTAATTACAGCAAAGGCACTACGTATCCTCTCAGTGGTCCTGAATCTTACAAAACAGTGAAACCAAGTGATGTGGAGACTATTTTAGATGAGGTGGTCAGGGAAGGTCTTGGCAGTGAGATCTAAATGATGAGATCATCTAAAGAAAGAGTCTTAAGGGCAGAGAACACTCAACAGAACAGCTCTGAGGCAGCAACAAACTTTGGTGAGCATGAGAACAGAAAATAAAGGTTGTAGGGGAGGGGATAGGCAAACCAGATGTGCCCATGTGTGCAGAGACATGGTATTATGAAGGTGTTTTGGGGTTGGGGGGAGTGGGTGTGAGTGTTAGGAAATGAGTTAGAAACAGAAGATTCCATCCAGATTGTGGAGGGTTAGCAATAAACCAGTGAAGAGCCAAAGTGGGAAAGGGAGATCATATGATTAGAGGTGCTTAGTTTTGTTTTTGTTTTAGGGAGAAAAGTAAGAAACATAAAGAGAATAAAGAGGGATGATAATAGACAAGAGATGTCACCAAAGTTAGAACAGTAGCACTTGGTGTCTAATCAAATACTGTGCATGAGAAAAAGGAAACTTTGAAAGGCCATCTGTGATGCTCCACCCTCAGTCACACCTTTGGACCCCAAGGTCCACCACTGTCTTCTGTCACTTGTCTCTCGGTCCCCCGCTTCCTTCTCATCTGTGAACCCCTGCCTAGTGTCCACAGACAGGAGCACTGCGCATCCCACAGTACTTGTCACACTGTCATTCAGAGTTCTATTCTTATGTCCTATCTCATCACCCCGCTTAGACACCCCGCTTAGCTGCTTGAAGATAGGAACCCTGTCTTACTGAGCTTTGCATGACTCAAACAGACAGTTCCTGCCACATTACAGTTGAAGGAAAAGAGAACCAATGAAAAGTAACTACATATTAAGGCATAGTAGGGTGGCTTATATCATGCTATTATAACATACACACACACACACACGCACACACACACACATTACTCAAGGCCTAGTTATTCGCAGAGTGAACCTCATCTTTATAGAAGCTTAGTTGTAAATTCACTTCAGGCCACTCTTACATTTATTGAGCACATTTTTCTTACACCAAACACACCTAATAATACTGCTCAAGAAATGTAGCCATCTGGTCCTAAATAATCACAGAAATCAATAAAGTTGCCAAGCGAAGAGACAGATGAGTAAGCCCAACAGCGAAGCCCTCACGGTCTAATGCAGGGTTAGACTGCAGTGGTCACCTGCCATGGCTCCTGGCTCTCAGGACCAGCCCCCTCCCATCACTGAGCTTTCACTCGGGTACACGAACCATGAGGATTTTGTAAGAAGAAGCAAATTATCCCAGGTAAGAGAAGTTCATCGTGCACAGTCATCTGTCCTGAGAGACAAAGGTGACTTATACCAACTTTGACCGACAGCACTAATCTCCAGCTCTGGTTGGTTACATGGGCAGTCTGTAAAGATCCAGCCATTTCTGTTTCTTACTTGGGCATAATGTTGCAAAACGTGCATATGGAAAATATAGTACAGTCACGGAGAGCAACATTTCAACATTTTCATGTGCATTTCTAGTTTGCACTTCAGCTTCAACAAAAATTTCTTTATTAAAAAGGGACATTCAGGGGCGCCTAAGTGGACCAGTCGATTAAGTGTTCAACTCTTGATTTTGGCTCAGGTCATGATCTCATGGTTTGTGGGATCGAGACCCATGTTAGGCTCTGCACTGTCAGCCCAGAGCCTGCTTGGGATTTTCTCTCTCCCTCTGCCTCTGGCCTTCCCCCACTCATGCTTGTTCTCAAAATAAACATTTAAGAATAAATAAATTAAAATAAAAAAATAAAAATGGGACATTCAGTAGAAGAGAAATAGAGTATAGAGGGAGAAACTGTAACTGAACCTGACCTATTACTATGGTACACGAAGCCCAGGAAGTCCTAGAGAAGTTCCTTAAAACAAGCAGTCCTGGATATGGCAACCAAGGCCAACATGGCACCCACACAAATGGGTAGGAGGCCAGGAAACCAAGAGGCTCCCTGTATATCTTGTCCATTGTACAATTAACAAACAGCATGGGGCAATAGGAGTCACATTACCCATGTTCTTTTTTTTTTTTTTTAATTTATTTTTTTCAACGTTTATTTATTTTTGGGACAGAGAGATACAGAGCATGAACGGGCGAGGGGCAGAGAGAGAGGGAGACACAGAATCGGAAACAGGCTCCAGGCTCTGAGCCATCAGCCCAGAGCCCGACGTGGGGCTCGAACTCGGACCGCGAGATCGTGACCTGGCTGAAGTCGGACGCTTAACCGACTGCGCCACCCAGGCGCCCCACCCATGTTCTTAATAAGAAAGAATAAAGGAGATATTCTGTGAAGTATTTATAATGTAGTGGAGGGATATTTCACAGTGTTGAGGATTAAACCAGCAATTGAAATCTATTCTCAGAAGTGAACCAAGGTGGAAGGCCAGGCTTCAGAGCATGGAGGTGTTCACCTGCTCTTAGTGTTACAGATTCTGTAAACGAGGGCGGTCTTGGTGATGTCCTCATAGATTGAATCACTACAAGATCCTATTACTCAGAGAATCACAACCTGTCCATTCTGGACTCCTGTCAGTTTGATTTACTTATAAACTGAATGCTGCCTTGGCATGGATTGCTTCTCAAATGACAAATGAGCCTGGCTGCCTGCAATAGGAATACCAACCCTTACTTTCCCAGGGCTCTAGGCTTGCCTTCTTAGGAATGAATTTGGGTTGTAGCCTCTGTGGGGGACTGAGGGAGTGGGTAGCCCTCGGAACTGCTGTTGCTAATAATCCTGACTATCCTCATTCAACTCAACTGGGAATGGGAAGACACGGGGCCAGGGGAGAACTAATGATTTTCCTGAAGAGTGACAATCATATGGCCCTGGACGGATGTTACCTACACAGAAAACACAGAAATCTCTTCCCTGGGTGTTCCAGCAAAGGACCACAGCCAAAAGAGATATGGCTGCTACCAAATGAGTAACCCCAAGAGCCCTACCTTGGTAGCCTAATGACACATTCCCAGGGCTGCACCCTGAGCTTGATGGCTGTGCCTACATGCTTTTCTCTCACCCAGGAAGCTTCTAGAAATGCAAGACAGTGAGGATGACCTTATTACATGAATCCCTCAGAATATCCCTTATCATATAGGTATGATATATGATATATGATATGTGTATATATATATATATTACTATTTATTTTTGAGAGAGAAAGAGACAGAGTGCAAGCAGGGGAGGGACAAAGAGAGAGAGAGAGAGAGAGAGAGAGAGAGAGAGACAGAATGCAAAGCAGGCTCCAGGCTTCAAGCTGTCAGCACAGAGCCCAACGCAGGGCTATGAACCGCGAGATCATGACCTGAACCAAAGTTGAACACATAACCGACTGAGCCACCCAGGTACCCCACCCTTATTTTATATTTTAAGTAAATAATTGGGAAACTTCAGTACTTTATTATTAAAAATAGATTTCTCATGATAAACCTCTCATGAGGTCATGAGGCATGACCATGTCTGAGGGCATGACCCAAGAGGTGCTTCTATTCGAGATGGGTCTGGGAAGCAGGAGTAAGTAACTCGACCTCTGCCCCTCTGTCCTTGCAGATTTGGGGCAGAGCAGGCCATCCAAGCCCATTATCTAAGTATTTGTTGTCCAAGCACTTGTAAGGAGAAGACCGAGGAAGGACCCAGCATGGAAAGGCACCATCTATCCACCTTGCTACTCCAAGTGTGGCTTGCTGACCAGAGAGGGTGGAAAAATTGGCATCACCTAGAGGCTGGTTAGAGATGTAGGATCTTGGGTCTCACCCCATTATTGCTGAATCAGAGTCCGTATTTTTTAAGTTTCTTCACTGATTCACGTACACTTTGAAGTTCGAGAAGCACTGCCCCCGTGAACTGACAGATTACAAATTAGTCTCAACTCAGACATCTCTCCCTACAACTATAACATCCCCATGTCAATCAGTTTTCCCTCCAGCATCAAATATAACAGTGCAATGTACAGCATGTCAGCAGCAGGGTGAATTTGCCAACCTTGCAAAAAATGCAGGATTTCACAGAATTCATAAACCTGAGCTTGGAGAACCACTCAAGCCACACACACACACACACACACACACACACACACACACAGCAATGGCAAGCAAGGGAATGACAGCCTTAGACCCCTTACCAAGAGAAGGGGAGCTCATCTACAAGATGGGGACATTCCTTCAAAAGAGAATGATTTGAATATCAAAGAATTCAGATGGGCCCTTGGGAAAAAACGATGAGGCTCATGAATATCTTTTTAAGACTGACCCACTTTATGTGTTATGAAAATGGAACATACAACTTTGTTGAAAACTATGCTTGAAAAGAAGAATCAACACTCCATTCAGCCTTTAATCAGGCTAAGAATTTAATTATTTGATCCTAATGACAACCTAAAGTATATTAGATGAGATAAATTACACTTCCTCAAGTTTGAGTTCCATTTTCTAAGACAAGGCTGATCAAATCTTGCTGTCACTATTTCACATGACATTGGGTCACATTTTAGTTGTGCTCCTGTTAAGTGGACTTTCCCCAGGCCAGTTTTTCTCCGACAGTTAAGACCTGCTCCACTCTACTGTCACTGTTACATATTTCTTTTTCTTTTTTGCCTTATGGGGCTTCTTTTTGGCACCTCTGAACAGCTTAGCATAACTGATACCAATTACTCCATAGCTGAGTGAAGCTTTCTTTTTACTGTCTCGTTTCCTGGTTGGAAGTTTCAGTGCATGTGGTACCACAGAAAGGGGTTCACCGTGGGGTCATAGCTCCAATGGCAGATCTACTCAGTGGTTACCTTATCGACCATGAGGAAGTTCTCCAGCGTCTCCCCATTTTCACAGATGACATTACCGACCTCTTTTACAGCTCTGGGCAGGATCTCTCGTACCTCCTGGGCGATCATTCCTAGACACAAACACTCCCAACAGGTTTAGTGAGGAAAAGACCTTTCTGGAGAACATCCTCCCTAGCCTACATCAAAATGGAAGGCTGACAGCCCCCTCCAGGACATCTTTGCAAATACATGCTTATCCCCTCACAGCTTTCGCTTTGATCTAGGATACATTTGAAGCAAAGAAGGAATTTTGAGCCCATAACCACCATAGGATTAAAAGCAGGGGTGTCATTTTCTTGACTTTTCCTTGAGACTCTGGGCCGGATTTTGGAAGGAGGGAGTAAATACCTTCAAATCCCTGTATATAGAAGTAAGGGTGGGGCGTTAGCTTGATTTCCTTTCTTTTCTTGCAGGAGGATTTGCCACCTAAATGGTCCCTCTTTCTCTAGGATTCCTGGATCGGAGTACAAACACCACTCTGCCCCTTCTCTGACCTAGACTGACCTATTCCACACCTCTCCCTCTCCCGGGTCTGCCTTTTACAGCTGGAGCTGTGATCTGCCCCCCAGCTCCGAGCAAGATGATTCCAGTGAAAAGAAACAATGTATTCAAAATATTCTGCCAGTACCTTGGAGTGTAGGAGTAAGGATGGGGGTGTTGAGTCAAGATGACACAGAAATTTCTCTCACCTTTCCTGTTCTAGTGATTACGGATTTCACAGAGGAAATCAATGCCATAGCACACAATCTCCACATAAAGAGGGAATTGAACTTTTAAGAGTTGACAACACAAAATTAAAAAGGGAATTTGTGTGCATACCTGTTTGATGGGCAGTGTTTATTCCCATTGAAGATGCAAACTCTGGTTTGTAGTCGTATTCAACAATCCTCATTTGGGCTATTCGTCTCAGCTGCTCATTTGTGTCAACCTAATTTAATTAAAGAAGAGCGGATTTCACCCATTTAGATATTTCCCATTCAAATCAATGCCCAAAGAGACCCATAGAAATTAGGAATGTTGACAGCAGGGTTCTTTCCTCTTGTCCGAACTATTTTAAGGAAAGTTTATGTTTTTCTCCTCAGAGAAACCAAAGCTTCAAGGTCCATATCAATGACTTCCATCCACTGACAAACTGAGACAGAGTTTTTATGTCTAAATTACAGGGTGAAAGCTCCCCCATTCACTACTCTTGCCTTTTTTCTCTCCTTTGAGGGGTGAACTCTCCTTCTGAGAATGGAGACTGATCACGTTAGAGAGAAAAAATCGCCACTCAGGATTGCAAGGGATCATTTCCAAATGGACATACAGTATAAACACCAAATAAATATAGGCCAACCTTGTATTTACAAACTGAAAATGCTTAGTTCAAGTAACAACCTTTGAGGAATGGATATAACTACTATACCATTGATTTGCTTTTGGACATTTCACTGGAGAAAATTTCCTCAAGTGGCAGGTTGCAAGGCTGTATTGTTCACCTGCTGGACCTTCCAAGATCCAGACTTTCCTCTCCTACAGACGGCTTCTCCCCCCAAACCACTCTGGTCAGTGATGGTGTGCTTCTCTGAGCTCACTTCTTTTACAGGTTATTGAAGGTATTCCCAACTTCCACTGCCAGTTCCTCAAAATAATGTCACTGGGTCCCAGCAAAATGATAGTAATACACAATAGAGTGAATTTTTCCTAAAGCTAAATATGTTTCATTCAAAGGATTTCCTTTTGAGTTTTTTTTAATGTATTCATGGTAATAGCAGAATCAATTTTTATAATGACCTTATTCTATAAGTAAAATGCTGGTAGCTCTTTTTCTTTTCTTTTCTTTTTAATTTTTTTAAATCTTCATTTATTTTTGAGAGAGAGACAGTGTGCAAGTGGGGGAGGAACAGAAAGAGGGAGACACAGAATCTGAAGCAGGCTCCAGTCTCCAAGCTATCAGCACGGAGCCTGACCCAGGGCTCAAACTCGCAAACAGCGAGATCATGACATGAGCCGAAGTCAGAGGCTTAACCGACTGAGCCACCCAGGCACCCCACCCTTTTTCTTTTAGGATTTTCTCTTAGGCTATAATTTTCTTTTAGGATATAATGATTACAAAACCAGTGGTCTCTTGGCAATTAAAATTATACTGCCTTGACATTCATCCATGTATTAGAGTAACCAAAATTGCTTTGTTGTTCTTGTTTTATGAAAACCCTGAAATGGCCTTCAACTCCTCCCTTGACCCACTCTGTTGGGTGAGTTGGAAAGCTCCTCTGATATCATTAAAAGTTCCCTGTCCTTCACTAGTTCGGCTGATTGTGAAAAATTGTGGCTTGACACTTACCTGGCTAACTGTGCAAACTCTATTTCAGGTACTTCTTGGGAAGTATAATTTTGAGCTCACTGTTATTTTGATACTTGCTGTCATCAAAAGCCTGGTTCAATTCATTTATTCACTGTATTATTCAACTAACATTTAACAGTCACCTTCAACATACCATGCACTACACTAAGTGCTGGGACTTTAAAAAGTGATTGCTTTTTAAAAGTTTGTGGTCAACTAATTGTGCAACCTGAAACCATAAAACTCGTAGAAGAGAACACAGGTAATTTCCCTGACATCAGCCACAGCAACATTTTATGTCTCCTAAGGCAAGGGAAACAAAAGCAAAAATAAACTATTGGGATTACATCAAAATAAAAAGCGTTTGCACAGTGAAGGAAACCATCAACAAAACAAAAAGGCAACCTACTAAATGGGAGAAGATATTTGCAAATGATATATTTGATAAGGGATTAATATCCAAAATATATAAAGAAGTTATACAAAAAAACAAATAATCTGATTAAAAATGGGCAGTCAACCTGAATACACATTTTTCCAAAGAAGACATCCAGAGAGGCAACAGACACAGGAAAAGATGCTCAGTGTCACTAATCATCACGGAAATGCAAAGCAAAACCACAGTAAGATATCACCTTATACCTGCCAGAATGGCTAGAATCAAAAAGACAAGAAATAGCAAGTGTTGGCCAAAATGTGGAGAAAAATGTATTATTGGTGGGAATGTAAATTGGTACAGTGTTGTTGGGAATGTGAATTGGTACAGTCATTGTGCACTGTTGGTGGGAATTAAAACGGTACAGCCATTGTGGAAAACAGTATGGAAGTTCCTCAAAAAGTTAACAGTAGAAATACCATATGATCCAGTAATTCCACTGAGGAGTACCCAAAGAAAGTGAAAACATTCATTCAAAAAGATATATGCACCCTGTGTTGGCTGTAGCATTATTCACAATAGCCAAGATATGGAAGCAACCCAACTGTCCAATCTTAGATGAATGGGTAAAGAAGATGTAGTATATTCATACAATGGACTATTACTCAGCCATTAAAACATTGTGAGGTCTTCCTATTTGAGACAACATGGATGGACTTCAAGGGTATTATACTAAGTGAAATAAGTCAGACAAAGACAAATACCATATGGTTTTACTTACTTGTGGAATTAAACACAAACACAATTAAAAACAAAACAAATAAGTAAACAAGCAAAAAGCAGGTATAGAGAACAAACTGATGGTTGCCAGAGGGATGGTGGGGATAGGCAAAATGGGTGAAGGAAAGTGGAAGATACAGGCTTCCAGGGGCGCCTGGGTGGCTCAGTGGGTTAAGCATCCGACTTTGGCTCAGGTCATGATCTCATGGTCTGTGAGTTTGAGCCCTGGGTCAGGCTCTGTACTGACAGCTCAGAGCCTGGAGCCTGCTTTGGATTCTGTGGCTCATTCTGTCTCTCTGACCACTCCCCCCCCCCCCCACTCAAACTCTATCTCTCAAAAATGAATAAATGCTAAAAGAAAATTTTTAAAAAAAGATATAGGCTTCTAGTTATGGAATGAAAAAGTCATGGGAATAAAAGGTACAGCACAGGGAATATAGTCACTGGGGTTGTAATAGCCATTTATGGCAACTATACTTGTGATGATAATAGCATAACACACAGAATTGCTGAATCACTGTGCTGTACACCTGAAACTAATGTAACGTTGTATGTTAATTATATTCAAATAAAATATAAATAAGCAAAATACAAATTAAGAAAAACTTTAAAACAAAATGAAAATGAATAAATAAGTTTTCTAATTGTCTTGACTTTGTAGCATACTGTTTCTCTGGGATTACACATTCCAAGTTTCCTAAAATTTAGACCTATTAAATGAAATTTTTAAAAAATGTTTGTGGGGCACCTGGGTGGCTCAGTCGGTTAAGCCACTGAGTTCAGCTCAGGTCATGATCTCACGGTTTGTAGGTTTGAGCCTCGTATCAGGCTCTGTGCTGACAGCTCAGAGCCTGGAGCCTGCTTTGGATTCTGTGTCTCCTCCTCTCTCTGCACCATCCCCCCCACCCCCCACCTCACACCACTCTGCCTCTCTCTCTCTCGAAAATAAACATTAAAAAATTTTTTTCTAAATGTCTGTGGACTAGACAGGCAGACCCATCATAAATGAAAATGTGAGAAATGCAGGATGAAAATGGAACTATGGATCGAGAATTTGGCAGCTCCAAGGAGGACCCCAAAATATTCCTAGGGGAGCATAAAGAAAGACTTCCTAGAGATGGAAAAACCCCACTGAGATCTGGGCTTATTTTGATCTTCAAATAAGTTCTGCTCCTTTCGCTTCAGGTCTTTGGCTCAGGGCATTTCCCAGCCTCGAAAGCTCTTCCTTCCCACTCCTACCTTCTCCCCCAACTTAAACATCCCTTCACCAGGGAAGCATTTCTTGATTTCCAACACCAGGAAGGGTCCCTTTGCCTTGTGTGCCAATGGGAGCTGTTGTTTTTCTTCATAGTGCTTATCACGGTTATCACCAGACAAAGTTGTGTCACCTTCATTATCTGTCTTCCCTATAGGATATATACCCCCTGAGGATGAGGACAAATCTATGGCCATGGTTTTCTGCTCACCACCAAATCACCAGTTTCTAGTACAATTCCTTGCATGTAGTTGACACTCAACTAACATTTCTTAAATAAATTAATAACTTAATAAATAAACCTCATACAAATAAATTTAAGAAAGGAGTTAGTCAGGGAAAGATGCAGGGTAGAAAGAAGGGACAGAAAGGGTGAGGCCAAGACCCGATGCTAGACTGAAAGAACACCATGAGTAAAGTGCCAAGGGAGTAAGTTCCCTGAATGATGTCTGCCCAACCAGGGTGGAGTTTGGCATTACTAGACTGTAAAGATTAAGGCCAGAGCAGGGAGGGCCTTGCAGGCCATGCTAGGGAGGGGCAGTCACAATCTCACATTGCCCTGTGCACACAGCTATCACTGTGAGCTCCTATATTCAGCAAATATTTAATGAACAGCTACTGTGTGCCAGGTGCTATCCTAGGCATTGGAGATGCAATGAATATTTCTTACTCAGAGTTCAGATTTTTTTTTTAAAGTTCTATTTTTGAGGGCAAGGCTCACATCTAGTTGATCTCAGGACCTCTGGAGTGCCCAGCAGAGTGGCTCACATGTTATAGACACCCCAAACCTTCAATGAAAGAAAAAGCCATGAAAGAATGAAGGTAGTGAAACAGCAGAACAATCCCTGTCAATCAGGAGCCATCGTGGCATGGCCTTGCACTAGCCAGGCCCCACCCAGTTCCCCATTCCCTGCACCCTTGGGAATCCTGTGGCTGCTTTGCCTACCTTTCATTATCCCCGTGGTTCCTGCACGAGCCCTCATGGGTGACCTTTGCTGCCAACAGGAAGCAGAGGAGGCTGTGTCCTCACTGAGGCTGTCCAGGCTACCCAGAGGGAACATGACCCCTGGTGACTAAGCTGGATCCTTTAATGCATTTTCCCCCGAAGGCATATTGCTGGACGAAGCATATTGTGGGTTTGATGGTATTATTACCATTGTGCTTCAGAGAGATTTTTGGCTGAAGAAAATTTTCAGGGTTGGTTTGGGGATCTAAACCCCTTCTGCAACAACGTTTCTATAAGACAATGCTCTTCTGGTTTCTAATGTGGGGCTGTACTTTCCAAAGTTAAATATAAACTGCCCATGCTGCACACTCCCTCTGTGTACACTTGACCTAGGGAAAGCCCTCGAGGCAAGGGCTGTGCCTTCTCAGAATCCTCCTCCAGGAGCCAAACACTGGCCAACACTTAACACTACACCTTGCTCATCCACGTGGGTTGAGTAAGAAGCTAGAAGCTGAATTCAGGTGTCTGAGGTGACCTTGCCCACAGCAGTTTCGGAAAGTTTTGACCCTGAATATACATGGCCATTGTGGTCATGCTGCCTCAAGCCCAAGGCTTCTCTATCATTTTTCTTTCTTTCTTTCTTTCTTTCTTTCTTTCTTTCTTTCTTTCTTTCTTTCTTTTCTTTTCTTTCTTTCTCTTTCTTTCTTTCTTTCTTTCTTTCTTTCTTTTTATAATCTGAGAAGCATTTATTCTTGAAAAACTGCTGGACTTTGGGTAAGAACAGTAGGAGTCCATGGCATTCTTGCCTAGGGCTGTGCCCATCTCTTCACCACTCCCAGCTCGGTGGGCTCAGAGGTGCACTCCTCAGCGAGGGAGACGATGCAGACCAGCCCCCGTGCTGCCCAGATCAAAGGGACTCACACAGTTTGCAGTGGCGGGTGACGTCTGTAAGGCTTCTCTATCATTAACCCCAGAACTGCACCACAGAAAAGTCATTCTTGTCTGTGGGACTCCACAGTTTGTCCAGGGAGGGAGATCCTGTTATCCACCATCTGGCCACAGCCTAGACTATTAGTCTCGCATCAGGAGCAGCTTGAGTAACACTGGCTCACCCCAAGTTGAGGAACTTCTGCATCTGGCTCCTGGCCCTTGGAGCCTTTCATCTTAACTGATTTCGTTCCTGGTTTTTATTTTGGAATCTCTTGTAACCTTGTTTTCAGCCTTCATCATAAAATTGCATTGATGCGTTCAACTTTCAGCTTCCTCACTTTTTTTGCATTGGCCTTGATGATCTTCACACTCTTCTGTTTTCCAGCATATCATCTCCACCCTAATTTTGCTGTTTCCATTGAAAGAGCTGCATTTCCTTCTGTAGTCTGTAGTCACATCAGTAAACACAATGTTGGGATATGTTAGGCTGCTCCTCATTAAGGCCGACCTCATTTTCCCAGTGGGTCCAGGGCACGGGCGTCGGTCACATCTACTTTATCTTCTCCGTGTCTTGTAGACGTGTCCAGATGAGCACAGGGTTCTCCACCAGGACTCTCTATGCAGAGTGCTCATGTGCTTAATACCTACAAAACAACCTCCATTGCCCTGAGTGAAGATGCACAGAGCCGGGGCAAGGAAGCAACTTATATTTATTTCCCCCTCCCCCAGTCATCACAGTACTGGGCAATGTGTTTGGCCACTATGTTTTGCAACAGCTCATCTGGAAGCCAGCTCTGGTTATCATGCATCCTTTAACAATGAGAAATTGCCTCAAGTCCTATGCTTGTAATCAGATCAACAAAGGGCCCACTTCCCAGAGCATTTGGAGGAATGGCTATTCTTAAAAGTTGGGCAAACTGAGTCAGGAGGAGGTGAAGACAAAGTTCACACATCTGTCAGCCCCATCATCAGCATTATCATCACTTCTTTTGTCTGTAATGGTGAACAGGACTGGTAAGTGCGTCTCTCCCCATTGGATGGGGGCCCCCAAATGTGGGGCCCCTCGATTGGGTGGAGGCTGGCAGCACGGGCTATGAAAAAATTCACCCAATGCAGAACAAAGGAGATAGAAGTTTAGTGAATATACCACAGGAGGAGGGGCAGGCAGTGAGGGAGAAGCTGTCTGCAGTGAGGTAGGTGGATGGGGGTTGTAGTTGGATGGGGAAGGCGAGGAGGCATGGGGACATATGGAATTTTCCCTTTCCTGGTAACCATGCCTGGTGGTAAGTAGCCCATTGGTTACTTAAGGCCTATGGATATTTTGAGGTGGGTCACCTGATGGGTCGGTCTGTCTGTGTTCAGCATCATGGTCTCTGTGAGCCCTTTCTACATTCCACTGCTCAAGTCTGTTGCCTAAAAGCAGCCTCTACGATAAGATTTCTAGAGATCTATATTTCATACATGTGGATAGACCTATTAAAAACAAATATATTACTATGAAATAAGTTAATAAATGAATTACGTGTAATTTGCATTTTATACAAGTAAATAATAATATCTATTTGTCCCGCTAAAGAATGCTTCACGTATATGAGCTTAGAAGAAGCCCTTAACACAAGCGAATTGAACATGAGCCTTCCCTGCTCACAGGAGAATAAACAGAAGCACAGGACATCTCTGGGCCAAGGTTCCTGGGCCAGCGCTTGCCCGAATCAGGACTAAACCTCCTTCCACCATCATGCTGCCGTGAGCAGGCAGGGGAGACAGAAATTCCACCTTTGGAGCCTGGATTGGGGTGACATTTTATTTACACAAGAAGATGTCATGGAAGGGATTTGAGAAGTTCTAGGGAAGCTTGTTATTTTAAGACAATATGTTTTCTTCGGACAAGGGGCAGCGCCCGAAGACATCTGGTAAGTGAACTGTGAAAGCCTAATAGTGGCGAGAGGAGCTGTGGAGGACTTTCCCAGCTTGTTATCTTCCATTTGCATTTAGATAAGACCTGTAGGGAATTGTATAGCCAATTGCAAAAATAAGTTTGAGTTGGTGTGATCTGAAACACAGACAGTTTATCTCTCTCTAGAAGTCAAAAAAGCACAGTATCTAGGACTGGAATCGGGAAATATACGTGAGAACTTTCTAGCCCTAAGAGTTCCCATCCGACTAGCAGGTCACAGCTCTTCGAACATGAACCACAGCTTTGCAATCAGTATAAAAGTCTACAATTACAACCATTCTTTGGAATGCACTCAGCAAAGGAGGACATTCCTTGGCCGGTTTGGAAACACCAGTGCAGATTTGCACTGGGAAAGGAATGCGGTCTGGAAGAATGGCCAATGATTTACAGATTGTGTCTCCTATTCGCTAAAAAAGAATAAGGGAAGGAGGTTAAAAACACAATTCCGCCACAGCCTCAAAAACGCTTACAGGAGCAGCAGTGTGAGTGCAAAGGTGGAGAAGTGATAGAAGCAGTGAATGGGAAACAGACTTAAAGGATGGAAGAGCTAGAACCTGGAGTGGCCTGGCTAAGGGATTAGCATCTTAATCCTAATCTCTTAGGTCTTCATAGCAGCTGTGACTTGCCATGGTGATTCACTTCTTCTTATCTCAATGTGTAAAAACAAATAAAGGACTTGGCGGGGTCAAGCAGAGAGGCACCGTTTCCATCTTACAGATAAAGGCACTGGGTTGGGGCGGGGTTGTTCCGCCCAGGGCGAGCCTAAAGTGGAGAAGCACCACCTGATTCCTGAGCCTGATTTCTGCCTTCCACTAGGTAACTGTCTTTCCACAGAGGGAGGAGGTCTTGGTCTGGAGCCTCAGGCAACGGGGATTGACCTTGGTGGAGGCTAGGGGTGGGAAGAGGAGCTTCTCCAACTGCTCCTCAGAGAAGGACAATGAATGGGGAAGACAATGGCTGGCAGGGCTGGTCCCAGGGACTCTGGGAGGAAGAGGCTGGGGGTCTAGTAGAAATACAGGCAGGGACTGGACTGAGACAGGGCTCAGATGAACAGGGAACTGGACATTTGGAGACAGAAAGGAAAAGGCAAGCTTCAACGGCTGACAATGTGTGGAAGGAAAGGCAATGGCCCATGGAAAATAGCTCAGAGACTTCTGCTTGGGAAGCCAGTGCTGTGCTGTCACTGCCCACTGCTCCTGGCAGGTGAATCCATTCTCCTGGGTAGGAGCTACATTACCCTTTCAGCAGAGATGCCTGTCGGCTCCAACATTCATAACCGTTACGCATTGTGTTCATCCCCTATAAACAGGTGACATATAGAGACGCTCTGTGCGAGGTGTGTCAGAGTCCAGGAGTGCCCAGCACACCTGACTCAGGTGTCAGCGGAGGCGCCCAAGGCCTGCGCTGTGCTCACCTCCTGGATATTGTGCTTTGCCCTGCTGTCAGAGGGATGCATAATTGTCCCCATCACTTTCATGTTGCCACAGACGACCAGGGCCTCATCCGGCGCATCTGTATTGATTCCCACTCGACCATGACAAACAACAGATTCTGGAACTTGTCCTCGCTGCCATAATGCATCACTGTCATTTTCAAACTGCCCAGGGTTAGAGGCCTGGAAAAAAATACAGAACTATGTTACCATTGAAGTTACAGTAGCAAATAGATGATTGCTTGATTCCTCAGAGCAGGGGAAAACAGAATGTTATGTAAGTCTTTCACCTGCGAATCATATATCAGATGGGACATTCTGACATATCCAAATAACTGTGGCACCAGGAGAGCCCCTAACTGCTCTGCTGCCCATGAGCAGGAGCTCAGCATGCCATGGTTTGGGACGCCCAGTCTCTATTGCAACTACGTGGAGTTGAGAACGTGTAAGTTACACTGGGTGGATGATAAGGAAGAAGAAAACTCAAAACGAACTTCTTTTCAGGGATGATAATATTAATAAGGATTTAAAACCAGAACCTTACATCAGAAGATACTACGAGTTTATTAAAGCCCAGATAAATAAAAATACTTTGCATTTAGTTAGCCCTTTTATAGTTTCAAAACACTTTAATATTTACGATTTCATACACAATTGACAAGCAAATGACAGGACAAATATACTTATACACCTCAATGATTCCCCAAACACAGATGACATTGAAAAAGGATAACAACAGCTACGTTTGTTGCGTCTAGTCCACATCCCCATTCTAGGAGATGTGTACCATTCCCCTCATTTTACAGATAATCGAAAAGACTCTGTGCCCAAGGCCACAAAGCTAGTAAATTCTGGCGCTGGACCTATACTTCCTTTAATTATTAAATAATGATTCTGACTTCTCCTATCAGAAGTAGCCCTGGCCAAAAGCAGTCTTCAACGAGAATCCAAGTGAAACTATTGAGATTGGACAAAGTTCTGGAGATTCTGCTCTTAAATGAAAGCCTTTGCTGAGGCATTCTTCACTCTACTGCCTTCCCTCTTCCCCACCTCCTGGGGCTGCTGAACATATTTCCAAATATCTTTAAGTAGGGATCTCTGAATCCCTCCAAATCCTCACAACAGAATTAATGTTTTTAACATGATGGCCTATTCTTCTAAATGTGAAACTTTTGTGTGTTTGAGGCAGGCTGTCACAAATTCAGACAAGCACTATAGACCCTGATCATCTAAGAAGTCAACGCTGACACCAAAGTCTTGACTTTCAGCCTTTCTGGGCAGCCCAGGGGACATTGCAAACTCAGGACCTGAATATGCACAGATCATCTCCGGAGAATACTTGAGGCACCAGTAACAGTGGTTTCTTCAAGGCCAGGAACTGGGAGATGGGAAACTGATCTGGGAAGGAGATTAACTGCTCAATTTATACTCTCTTGGTATTGTTTCAATGTTTTTGCCACAAGCATCTGCTACTGATTTTAAAATAATAATTTTTTTTTAAATTTTTTTTTTCAACGTTTATTTATTTTTGGGACAGAGAGAGACAGAGCATGAATGGGGGAGGGGCAGAGAGAGAGGGAGACACAGAATCAGAAACAGGCTCCAGTCTCTGAGCCATCAGCCCAGAGCCCGACGTGGGGCTCGAACTCACGGACCGCGAGATCGTGACCTGGCTGAAGTCGGACGCCTAACCGACTGCGCCACCCAGGCGCCCCTAAAATAATAATTTTTTAAAAACCCATAAAGTTTAGTTCTTAGTTTGGGTTCAGTTGAAGCACGTGTAGGAGTCTCCAAGGTTTTCATTCTCACCTGTCTGAACCCCAAGCTACTTGGAAGAGTCAACCATTGACATTTGATAGGCGAAAGCAGAAAAGAAGTAAAAACTTTGAACATCATTTTGTGTCAGTTAAGCAAGGAGCTTTGTTGCAAGGTCCCTAGATCCCCCTGGGTTGTGAATGGCAAATTGGCTTTGACCCAAATCCTTCTATAGCAAGCAGTCAACTAAAACCAACGGTGTACCATATAAATGTTGATGTATTTTGCTCTACCTTGAACATAAGGAGCCACTACAAGAAAACAAAATAGACAGTGATGGATTTTTTTTTTCTTAATGAGCTTTGGAATAATTGTTATCATAAACTTGATATCATGTTGGAATAGCAGATAAGGTAGATTCAATTTTTTGGAACAATTATAACAATCTCACTTGGCTTTCATCAGATGAAAACTCAGATCCCTAAAATATGTTCAGATCATTTGGGAAAGGGCCGCATATCTGCAATTTGCCAAATATATAGACCTATGGAGGAGTCCTCCTCGTCATTAATGGGAGATGTCATAAAATCTGCGAACTTTCTTCCCCCTTCTCTGGTATCCGCAATCTTAATGTGTCAAAACAAACTGTAATGTACTAGCTCTTTCTGGAATTATGAAGTTGTGTTCCCATATGGTCCATTGGTGGTTCATTGATATCAAACACTGAAATGAATCAAAGTCTCCAAATACTTTTATTATTTATCCCACAGCCCCATATATGTAAGGAAAACCTGAACATTTTAATCTATGTTATGACACAAACTGTCTGTGTGACCTTGGGGCAGTCACTTAACCTTTCTGTACTGGCTTTTTTCTTTGAAGAATAAAGATAATAATGACTTCTTTACCTATCTCACAGCGTCGTGGGAATTTACTGAAATCACATATATGGGAATACTTGGCAAAAATGAGGAGGAATAATCTCAAATTATCCTTAAAACACTGCTGTGCATAACAACTACTGTCCAACCAATACAGGCATACCTCCTTTTATTAAGCTTTGCTTTATTGCACTTCACAGATTATGCTTTTTTTTTTTTTACAAATTGAAGTTTGTAGCAACCCTGAATCAAGCCAGTCTGTCTGCACCCTAGACTATGGATATCACAGTGTCTGCTCATTTCATGTCTCTGCCACAATTTGGTAATTCTCGCAATATTTCAAACTTTTTAATTTTATCGCCATTACATTTGTTATGGTGATCGGTGATCAGTGATCTTTAATATTACTGTTATAATTTGGAGAGCCACAAACCATGCCACAAATCATAAGACGGCATAACTTAATCAATAAATGTTATATGTATTATTCTGACTGTTCCACAGACTACCCATTTCCCCATCTCTCTCCCTCTCCTCGGGCCTCACTATTCCTTGAGACCAAGAATATTAAAATGAAGCCAACTAATAACCCTACAATGGAATTTAAGTACTGAAGTAAAAGGAAGAGACGCATGTTTCTCACTTTAAATCAAAAGCTAGAAATGATTAAGCTTAGTGAGAAAGGCATGTTGAAAGCTGAGATAGGCTGAAAGCTGGGCCTCTCGTACCCGATAACCAAGTTGTGAATGCAAAGGAAATGAAAAGTGCTACTCCAGTGAACACACGAATGATAAGAAAGTGAAAGCTGTATTGCTGATATGGAGAAAGATTTAGAGGTCTGGATAGAATATCAAACTGACCACAACATTTCCTTAAGCCAGAGCCTAATCCAGAGTGAGGCCCTAACTTTTCAATTCCATGAAGGCTGAAAGAGGTGAGGGGGCTGCAGAAGAAAAGTCTGAGGCTAGCTGAGGTTGGTTAGGGTTTAAGGGGAAAAGTCATATGTATAACATAAAAGTGCAGGGTGAAGCAGCAAGTACTGATATAGAAGCTGCAGCAAGTTCTCCAGGAGATCTGAACAATCAATGATGATGGCTTCACTAAACAACAGATTTTTAATGTAGACGAAACAGTGTTCTATTGGAAGAAGATGCCATCTAGGACTTTTGTAGCTACAGAGAAGTCAATGCCTAGCTTCCAAACTTCAAAGGACAAGCTGACTCTATATTGAAGTCAGCGCTCACTGACCATTCCAAAAAGCTTCAGGCCCTTAAAAAGCTACCCTAAGTTGGGATGCCTAGGTGGCTCAGTCGGTTAAGTGTCCAGCTTTGGCTCAGGTCATGATCTCACGGTTCGTGGGTTCAAGCCCTGCATCAGGCTCTGCACTGATAGCTCAGAGCCTGGAGTCTGCTTCAGATTCTCTGTTTCATTCTCTCTCCCTGCCCCCCCCCTTGTTCTCTCTCTCTCTCTCTCTCTCTCTCTCTCTCTCTCTCTCAAAAATAAATAAACATTAAAAACATATATATTTTTAAAAGTTACCCTAAATCTACTCTGCCTGGGCTCTACAAATGGAACAAAACCCAGAGGCCAGCATGTCAGTTTGCAACATGGTTTACTGAATATTTTAAGCTCACTGTAGAGATCACCCAGAAAAGAAGATTCCTTTGAAAATATGACTGCTTATTGATAATTTACCTGGTCATGCAAGAGCTCTGATGGAGATATACGATGAGATTAACATTGTTTTCATGCCTGCTAACACAACATCCATTCTGCATCCCATGGGTCAAGGAGTAATTCTGACTTTCAAGTCTTATTATGTAAGAAATATATTTCAGAAGGCTACAGCTGGCATGGATAGTGATTTCTCTGATGGATCTGGGCAAAGTAAATTGAAAGCCTTCTGTAAAAGATTCACCATTCTATATTTCTTTTTATTTTTGTTTTAAGTAGGCTCCATGTCTAATGTGAGACTGGAAGTCACGACCCTAAGATCAAGAATCGCATGCTCCCCTGACTGAGCCAGCAAGGTGCCCCTAGGAGTCACCATTCCAGATGCCATTATGAACATTCCTGATTCATTGGAAGAGGTGGAAATATTCATATTAAAGGAGTGTGGAAGAAGTTGATTCCAACCCTCATGGATGACTTTGAGGGGCTCACAGCTTTAGCGGAGGTGGTAGAAAGAGCAAGAGAGCCAGAATGAAAAATCGAGCCTGATGAATTGCTGAAATCTCATGCTAAAACTTTTATTGATGAGAGTTGCTTCTTATGCATGAGAAAAGAAAGTTGTCTCTTGAGGTGGAATCTACTCCAGGTGAAGATGCTGTGAAGATTGCTGAAATGACAACGAAGGATTTAGAATATTACATAAGCTTACTTGATAAAACGACAGGGTTTCAGAGGACTGATTCCAATTTTGAAAGAAGTTCTATAGTGGGTAAAATGCTGTCAAACAGCATCACATGCTATAAGGAACTATTCATAAGAGGAAGAGTCAACTGATGTGGCAAACTTCACTGTTGTCTTATTTTAAGGAAGTGCCAGGGCCACCCTAACCTTCAGCAACCACCCCCTTGATCAGTCAGCAGCCATGAACTTCGAGGCAGGACCCTCCGCCATCTCTAAAAGGTTCCGTCTGGAGCTGAACCCGCAATGTCTCTGAAATATGCCTGTAATCATTTAATCTGCTCTCCTCAGCAACACAGCGGCAAAGTTATGAAATTCTGCCAGGGAGCACCATTCACTGAGTAAAATGTAAATGGCGCCCTCTGCAGGTGCTTGGAATAGGAAATAGCAATTAACAGTAATTTGAGGTTTGTTCTAAATTTGGAATGGAAAGCTGGAATTTCTTTGCTTTCCATTGTTTGGGCTTCTAAAGCAGCAGCCAAAGAGCATAATAGGAGAGCCTGAGTTGAGGAAGGCAGTTAATAACAAATCAATTTTTGTATCTTTTGAAAGGGCTATGGAAAATGGGCCCAGAAATGCTCCCTACCAGTGTTAGTCAAAGTGTGGTCTGGAGGTCAGTAGGCAGCAGCATCGGCATCTCCTGGAAACTTGTCAGAAATGTACATTCAACTTACTGAGTAAAAAACTGTGGAGGTGCCTGGGTGTCTCAGTTGGGTAAGTGTCCAACTTTCGCTTTCAGTTCAGGTCATGATCTCACAGTTCATGAGTTCGAGTCCTGTGTTGGGGACTGTGCTGACAGAGTGGAGCCTGACTGGGATTCTCTCTCTCTCTCTCTCTCTCTCTCTGCCCCTCCCCTGCTCAAGTTCTCCCCCCCCCACCTCAAAATTAATAAATAAACATTTCAAAAAAACCAACAACTGCGGAGGTGGGACCCAGGTATCTCTGTTCTTTCTACTCTCCAGGAGATTCTTTGTACCATACACACCTGGTCGAGTTATCTCTTCCATAGTTAACCAGCAAGTTGAATCTCAACTACAGGGTGAAATGGACACTGCTCCACACACTGATTCCTCTGGGTAAATAAAAAATTCATCTGAACTCCAGAAGAGGTGTATGTGTGTGTGTGTGTGTGTGTGTGTGTGTGTGTGTGTGTTAGGGGAGGGAAGGGGGTTTTGTGCAAAAGGGTGAGAGCTGGTAGCAATGAAGATGCCCTATCTACGCCCATCCCTCTCCATCCCTGCAGCTGCACTGTTTCTTTTGTTCTCCCTGTCCCTGTTTGTCAGTTTTCCATCTTAGGGCAGTGCAGTTTGCAGGGCAGTAAAGGGGAACTTCTTGGGGACGTGCCCATTTATATTCTTCTGGAAAAGAAACTGGAATAATGTATTAGTTTTCAAAACTAGGAAACCCCAGTGCGCCTTTGAAGGGCAGACAAAAGTAATCATCCCTCCTGCTTACAACACAGCACTCCAAACCAGGTTTAATCACATGTTTTAGAAGGAAAGTGGAGCTGAATGAAAACCTAGTCATTAACAAGAGAATGTGAAGGAACTCCACTGCAGAATGCTCCCAAAAACAAAGACCTGGGAAATAAACCTGTCTTTGTAGTAAAGCTTAATTTCCATGAAATTGGTCAATTTACACTACAGGACCATAAGATATTTCTAAAGCTGTTCTGATTGACAATCCAGATGAACAATTACTGGGTCTGGCCCACCATTCTCTCTCCAAGGAGAATTCTAACAGTTGTGGTCTCTTGAACCCCTCTTGGGGGTCTGAAATTCATCTAGTCCAAGCCTCATACATTTGCCCTTTATGTTAATCTCTGCTATTGGGAAGAATGATTCTTAGGCTTCAAAATGAACCTGCATTTGCTCCGTGCAGTTTTCAGTTCTCCATATAACGTAGTCTGCTCTTGTAACATCTTCAGTTGTCAATTTTTTCTTTCTTTACTCTGGAGCTCAAACTAACAGACCCAGGCCATAACCTAGGAGGGCACCTCTGGCTTTTTTGGAGAATGTAAGCTGGTCTGTGCTCTGTCTAACTAACTAACTAACTAACTAACTAACTATATATATCCAAGGCATATACCTATATAGAGCTCTCTAGAAACTTAGGGGCAGGAAATGTTTTCTGTGGACATTTTGAAAACTCACTGATTCAAACATATCACCAGTTCTTTTTTTTTTTTTCATTTTTCTTTTTCCTTTCTTCTTTTATAAGTAGGCTTCACACCCAGCATGGAGCCCAATGTGGGGCTTGAACTCATGACCCCGAGATCCAGACCTGAGCTGAGATCAAGAGTCAGACGTTCAACCAACGGAGCCGCCCCGGTGCCCCAAACATATCATCATTTCTGAAATTCAGTTTTTTTCTCTTGGTTGGTTTCAACGTTAAACAATTAAGCAGATTCAAAAGTGCATGCATTTTCACTTCTGCATTTGGGGTCAGAATAAAATAGTATCACTAAGATATTTCCAGTTCGGGGGAGGGGCAGAATGGTTTTCCCTATCACCATTCTTCTTCTCGTTGTTAGGATAACCCTTGTGTTGCCCAGCACACGTCTAAAATAGGGCATTCTCTTTAACCAACAATTATGGCTGGAAGAAAGCAATCAAATCTGGAATGGAATCATTTTTTAAAAATAAGCATTTAGTGAATAACATGGCACCCAATCTTCACTAAGTATAATTTAATGTTTTTTAGTATTTATAACAAATATGAATTGCAGAAACACCTTCTCAAAGCTACCATCACGAGTTAAATGATAATTGTGTTTTGGATACGAGCAAGCACCAATTAACAGAGTTCTGGAAATAGAACATCAGACAGTAGAGTGCTCCCCTTCCCACCCCCCACCCCCCACCCCCATTGTACTCCACTCTGCTGGAGTACAGACCTGCCAGCAGGAAATGGAGAAACCTGACACCAGGTAAATTATTCAAGGCGTGCAGGTGACTAGCAGGCTGCCAGACTCAAGCATGAGTTTCCCAGCTCAAAGCAACATTTTCAGAATATCTAATCTATGCTAACTCTGAAAAGAATGGCATTATCTGTCTTTATTCTCCCCATGAAAAACCAGCAACAATAAGTGACTTTATTTAAATCACACTTGTTAGTGCAGCACAGCAATCCCAGATCACATCACGCCCTGGGCCCCAAACCTGAACCACCTCCCACCCTTCCATCCCCCGCTGAAGGATGGGGAACCACTGCCCCTGCTCCATGGCCAAAGAAGAAGGCTCCACCAGCTTTTGCTCCAGTGGCACCCTGTTTGCCACAGATTAGATCGGGTTCCACAAAAACGGCAGGCACATAGTCCAGCCCTTACTCTGGGACGTCTGAACACAAGTGTTTTACCTCATTTCCATCACTACTTCACCCCCCATTAAAAGTCTGAGATGCAGTTTAAGGATTTCCACTTATAAGTGGCTTATTATTTTTAATTGATTGGAAGAATTACACAGAGGACCCTTTGTTTCAGAACAGCTTGAGGCAAGAGAGGAAAGACTCATTTCCCCAAACAGGCCAATCTGGTCCCCAGGCCTAAGAGTCACAGCCACGTACGTGGGCATGCCCACACTGGACAATTTCTCCTGTTGGACTTCACATGCCCTCCCTGTGTCACAGGACAGCTAGCTTCTCCCCAGCTGCCAGGCCCGTGGTGACCCGTTACCTTATGCCCCTGGTATTCTCAACGGTGGCCAGCCTGGCCTCACACAGCTGCATTTCCAGCTGCCAACAGCTTTATGCTTTTGTGGCTGCCAAGATGCCTGTCCACAGCTGTGACCAATCATTCATTCAGCAAAATGTGCTGAACCATGACTATGTGCTAGGCAGCGGCCCAGATGGTTCCTGGGGTCACCAATCATTTTTGGGTATGAAATTCCTTCTTTACTACTCTCCCCACCCTGTGGGCTTTGGGATCAGAGAGAACTAGGTTGTAACCCGGGCTCCATCCTTCACAAGCTGTGCAATCACAATGAGTTTCTCACCTCCTTGAGCCTCAGCTCCTCTGCATGTAAAGAAGGTAACGTAAATGTGGCCCAATGTAAAATGACGCCATATATAAATTATTCAGCTCAGTGCCTGGAATACAGCATTTAAACCAGGGTGTCTCAGCTGCGGCACTGCTGACATTTTGGAAGGGGTAACTCTTTGTCGTGGGGGCTATCTTGTGCATTGTAAGGGATTGAGCAGCATCCCCGGCCTATACCCGCGAGATGCCAGGAGCATCTCCCCCCCATTGTGACCACCAAAAAATGTTTGCAGACATTGCCAAGCGACCTCTGGGGGACAAAAGGTCTCCTAGCTGAGAACCACTATGTGAATACTAAAATAACAATATCTGCTATTACTATCATCAGTTGAGAAATTGCATACTTCAAGCATGCCAATGAAAATGCAACTTCCACTTCAGCCGAGAAAAGCAGGTGGGATCCGGAAAGATTAAAGAGCTGAACCTTACCCTTACAATGATCCGTTCAGAGATGTGGGCAGACAATAGATAGAACTGGTCTTGGTTAGCAGCATACAGTCCAACCACCAACATGAAGTACCTAAGTCAAAAACAGCAGATCAAGGCCAACGCGTAAGGAAACAGAGACATAGTTTGTGCGATCAAATGCCACACAACAGTTCATCAATGGTGAATTTATCTCGGCAGGTTTGCACATTTAGAGATTTTCTACTCTGCTTTCAGCTGCCCCTCCTGTGAGAGGAAATAGCAGTGGATTCACTCGGTACTGGTCTGGGTCTACCCTCTACCCAGTCTGAGGTACTTGCGAGCTGTTCTGCAAGCCCCACAGCACAGCGCTGCTCACAAACAAATGCACAACAGGCAGCCATCTTAGAGGTCCCCTTACCTAGAGCTGCCCAAGCCACCTACCCTATCACAGCAGGGTTTGCCCAACCACACTGGGCCCTTCCCACCCCATCTGCTCTTGGCCCTGTATGCTACATACCCCCATGTCGTGACTTAGTCAAAAACCTGGACCCTTCCCTCCAATTGCTCCCAATGAATTTTCATCAAGGTTATTTTAATAGCATCTTCATATGTAACACTGATGAGGCATTTTTAACATCAGCTCATTTTTTGAAACCAAAACAAAACTATCCCTATGAGAGTAGCTTTAGTTTTAAGAACCACATGAGAAAACCTTGCCAACTTCCTCTGCAACTCTACAGATTCTCTAATCCTTAGAGAATAGGAGTTGTCCCCTATCTCTAAAGTAAAACAGTCATAGTAATAATTGTTATTTTCATTATAATTATTAGCTATCATCTGAGTCCTCAAAATGTGTCATACACTGGGCTAAGCAGGTTATCTATAGTATTTCATTTAGAACCCCAAAACTACCCCATTGGAGTAGGATATGAACATTGTCCCCATTTTAGAGAATGGGAAAATGAGTCTCAGAGGGTTAAGTCACATGCTCAAGGTCACCCAGCTAGTAAACGGCGGCTTCAAATTTTAAACTCAATTTTTTCCAACTCCACAACGTATGTTCTAAAACCAGTGATTCCAAATTTGAGTATGCATCAAAGTCACCTGGAGGATTTGTTAAAATACAAATTATTGGGCCCCGCTCCAGAGCTTTCGATTCTGTAGATCTTTGGTGAGAGATCACACTTCTAACAAGCATCCTGGTGACACCATCTCTGCCAGTCTGGGGCCACACTATGAGAACCACAGGTGTAAATCATTGATCTGAGTTCCTTTCCTTTTTTAATCAAAAAGAGGCTATAGCAGAACTCCAGGAATCGGGGCTTTACACTAGTGACCAGCACACAGGTTTCAGCAGGGCAGTTGGTCCTCAACCCTTGGACAGCAGTGAGGCATAAGCATGTGGTCATTCTAGAGAATCGTGGAGGGAGTCAAGGCACGCAGATTTGAGGTTGGGCAGGAGAGTAGGCACTGTGGGGGATGAGCATGGAAAGACAGTAAGGGTAAATGAGACGTGTTAAGAAACAGGAAGAGTTCAAGAAGGGGGAAGTGGCCAAGGGCAGCCTGGGTGGCAGGCTGGCAGCACCAAGAGGACCAGAGGGGCCTCTGGAGGGCACTGGCCAGTCAGATCGAGTACACCGTGGGGCATACACACGGATGCCAGTACCTCTGGTCAGGATTTGGTTTTCCCTTCTTCCTCATGTTATTTGCTGTAGTTTCACTGAAGTGTAAGCGGCCCAATGTAATTTTGGTGACCTGGTCGGCTAGCAGGTCGATTCTAAAACAAACAGCAGAAATACCGAGACACTGTGAGAGAACGTAGACTCCTCGATCATACCTAACTCATCCTGAGAGCCTCAAGTATGTTCAGTCCCCCATTCCCATCACACTGCAGAGGACAGTTTATTCCAGTTGCTGATTTTTAATAAACTCTCCACAACATGGCCTGGAAAGGCTGCCAGGGAATAATTCTTGAAAGGTAAGATATGCTCATTCAGCAGAAGCTCGAGCCTGGAGTTTCTGACCCATAAGGGCAGTATGCTCCCCATACCACATATGGGTTCTTTTAACTCCACAATGGGGAGAAAAGACATTTCATTTGTGCGTCTGCCACTGCTGCTAGAACTGCCTCCTGACAAGCAATTTCTCTAGGTTCCTCGCGAACTCCTTTGTATCCCCTTCACGTATTTGCCCTCTCTGGGCCTGGCCCCTAAGGAAGACCACACCCAGACTGCCCAGGCGGGAGAGGGAGAACCAGATGCACCAGGCGACTTTACTGCTGTGTTTGTACACATGGCTCCCACCAGAGCGCCAGGCCAAGCTCCTGCCTGGTCTCTCTGGGCGGTAGGACCATCTTTGTGCCACCCCGAATGGGATTGCCTCAGGGTCAGAACCCTGGGATATCTCAACTACGTCCCAGCCAAATAGTCGAAAAGCAAATCACACTCCAAGTCATTCCACGGGCTGAATGCTCACGTTGGACTGCCATATTGCTTGGGATAATCCCAGGGCTGTGCGCTTTCTATTTTGGAACCCATTAGGCAATCTAGCAACATAGCTTTGAAAAATAAGAAAAAATGAATTGTAAGCACAGCGTAACTTAAAAGAAAGGTCTCATCATAACCTATGTCAAGGAACCCAGGTAGTTAGCAAAGGTGTCAGTAATAAATGGTTCTGAAAATAATGACTTAAAAATGAAGCTTTTTACAAGAGTTTGTTTGAAATTATTTCAATGTACTTTACCTATTTTATTTTTGTTGATACGCATGTGTTCATAATATTAACATCTTATTACCAATGTAGTTTCTGCAGTGGGATGCATTTTATTTTTTATTACTTTTTTTTATTCACAGATAGTTGATAAATAATGTTACATTTGTTTCGGGTGTACAACACAGTGATTTGACATCTCTCTACTTGGGCTATGCTCACCACATCTGTAGCTACCACACAATGCTATCACAATAACACTGACTATATTCCTTGTGCTATATCTTTCATTCCTGGGACTTACTCATTCTATAACTGGAAGTCTGTATCTCCTACTTCCCTTCACCCATTTTGACCATGCCCCAAGCCCTCCCCTCTGGCAACCATCAGTTTGTTCTCTGTATTTATAGGTCTGTTTCTGCTTTCTGTTTGTTTGTTTGTTTGTTCATTTGTTTTGTTTTTTAGATTCCACATGTAAGAGAAATCGCATGGTCGGTGGAATTCATTTTTAATAAACAAAATATATTGGGCAATGGGTCTTTTTACCATGGCATTCACAAAGGAATTCAGAAAAGAAATCTTACTTAACAGGATTGAAAATCTTTTTGCTTCTATCTGCTTGGGATTGTTCAATAGCAATTATTTGACTGGTGGCTTCTACCTGTTTGGAATAACAAAAAGTAAATTAGTTACTGACTACATAAACTTATTAATAAAAATGTTCATTAGTAAACAACATTCAAGTGCTTTAAAACTTTTCCAAGGCATCATGATAGGCACTGGGTAGGAGGAACAAGTCACTGAAAAGACATATAAGACAATGGTCCCAACCTTAAGCAGTATGCTATTGGTGAGAAAAGAAACAATTATCTGTAAAACTAAACAATGAAAACACAAGACAACAGAAAACTTCAGGTGAGCGGTGATTATAGTCTGAGCTAGTAGGTGATTAAAACACCAGGAGCAAAACACAGCAGTGAGGCAGCTCAAAGGATGCAAGCATTCATTCGTTCATTGATCCATTCATTCCACAGATACCTGCATTCATTCATTCATTTATTCATTCATGTAGGAGCCCCTGCTATGCACCAGGCATTGCCCGAGGCATTGAAGATGAGCAGTGGACAAAATTAAGAGAAATCCCAGCCCTTGAAGAGCTTGCATTTGAATAAGAAGAAATAACAATAAACAATAAAAATAAATAAAATACAGAGAATGGTATTTTTTCAGTACTTGTTACAAAACTCTTCTCGCTCTTAATGAAGAGTGGCATGGGGGTAGTGAGATCTGCCCCGTCATATATGGCTTGTGGGTATTAGCATAATAACAATTTTTCTGAAAAGCAATTGGGCAATGTACATCAAGAGTTTTAATAACATCTGTCCTTTGATGTATAAATTCTTCTGGAATGTGTCCTCATGCAAAGACAGGTATACGTGGATGTTTACTGAAGTTTAACTAACAATAAAAAATTGAAAACAAGCAAAACTTATAATAATGCAGGAATATGATACATTTATACAATAGAAACTGTATCATCTTTGTAAATAATACCTTATGGAATCTTTACTATCACATGTTATTTTCATAATATGCTATTAACAATATGAAATGAATTTGAAAAACTTTTTATTAGTGAGAGAGAGAGAGCCAAGGGGAGGGGCGGAGGAGGAGGAGGAGGAGGAGGAGAAGGGGGATGAGGAGGGAGAATCTTAAGCAGGCTGTCTGCCCAGTTAGAATCCCAACGCAGGGCTCAATCCCACGACTCTCGGATCATGATCTGAGTCAAAATAGAGAGTCAGACACTCAACTGACTGAGCCATCCAGGCACCCTGAAATTAATTTTAATAAGAGAAAAATTAGACTAACAAATGGTGGGTCCCAAACATGAATGAATTTTCTTTCTTTATAGTTTTCTTTTGCATTCCAAAATTTTCACAATGGATTCACATTACTTCCATGATCAGAAAAATACGTTTTGTTGCTGTTTGTTTGTTTGTTATCTGTATTTACTCTGGGTTTGGTTTGGAGCAAGCAACTCAGTTTGGAGCAAGAGCAGCTGATGTGTTCAGCAGTCAAGCCTCATTTTGGGAGACTCAGTGCTAAGCTCAGGTTAATAATCAGAACAAAATATGCAGATAATGGATGTTTTTCCCCCTGAGAAGCTGGATCTGAGGTCACAAGTTAAGAAAGAGTTGTTGACCACTCAGAAATCATCCTACCTGCACTCTAAAGTCAACTCTCTCATCCACTTATCTTGAATGAATTGTGTAACTTTACTCAGTCTCTCCTCTGTTAAACTGGAAAAAAGGGGACATTGACCAAATTAACAGTTCCTTGGTTTTTTAAGTCAGGGACCTATTTGAGAATTTGGTGAAAACTGTGAATCTATTGCATTTGAAAATGCACTAGCATCAAGAAGAATAAAATAATTACATTTAGTCAAAGGAGTGCAAGATTTATATACTGAAAACTATCAAAATGTGGTTTGAAGTGTTGCTGTCCCAGGTTCTGAGCCAGTTTCAGACTTCAGAAATTAGCAGCTTCTGCCTCCTATGTCTTGGAACGTTTACTCTTAGAACCCATCCGCCATGCTGTGAGGAAGCACAACCTATCCCACAGAGAGGTCTGTGTGAAGAAAAGCCAAGGCCTCCCAGCCACAGTCTCATTTAAGCTCCTGGCCAATGGCCAGTCCAAACTTGACAGACATATAAATGAGCCATCTTGACACTGGATCCAGGCCTAGCTGAGGACTCTTGAACAGGCATGAACTGCTAGAGTCAACCCCTAACTGGCCTGCACATTCGTGACCCAAATAGATGGCTGTTATTATTTTAGGTTGCTAAGTTTGGGGGACAGTTTGTTAGGCAGCAACAGATAACAGGAACACTTAATAAAAGTTAGCTTAATTAAACCAAGCTAAATAAAAAACTTACCTTAACCCCAAAAGCTTTCAAGTAAAACATTTCTATTGGCTTTAGGCCCATTTGGGTTTGGACAAATTTTGGACTTCCCCAAACTTGGATATGGATGGTTATCTGAAAATGGTTTTTCTTTTGGCAAACAAAAGCTTCATCTGCTGGTGAAAAATTAAATCCTTTGTCTGTGATAACTCGATAACCTACATCGGGTCTATGGAAAGAGGAATCAAGAAACCAGTTTAACAAACATTATCCACACATTTTCTCTCACTAACAATATCAATTGTATAAACATTTCAAGAAAATATATTGTAGAAAGTGATTTTTGCTATATTGAATCAATTTGGTGAATTTTTGCTGAGGAAGTGAAAATGCTATTTCAAAACACAGATGGCTTTCTCACAGCATTTTATCTTCTCACAAGGAAGAAGCACAATTCTTGCCAAATGGAAGCACTGTCGCCTTGGCCTGCCTTTTCCCTTTGTGCTTTCCAGAATTCTAATTTGACCCCACCACACAATAGAAAGACGTAGTCCAGAAGTTGAGAAATCACCACATTACTCAGACTTGTGAAATATCTGGGATAAAATTCATCTTTTTCCACCTTAAAAAAAAAAAAAGCCTCTAAATGTCATCAGCAACACCACACTCAAACACTCCCTCAGATGAGTGAATCCCTCAGATTCAGCCTGTTGGTGGTCATAAGAAAAAGGCAGACTGGTCAGAATTACTAGGAATAGCTTTAAACCACATTAACCAGAGTCAGTCAGAACACTGATCGAAAACCTGTTTTCACCAGAGTTTAGTCATTTCCTTCTTAGCCTCCTGCTCTGGTAATAGCACTGAAAACCTACTATGCTGGTTACTTTCGCCGGGAACAGAAATGGTGCGGTGGCTAATCAGACTCTTGTTTTATTTGCCCCATAAAATTATGTTCAATATCAATGCTATGTATATGACATGTTTAATTAACTACTTCCAATGTTAAGGAAAATAAAACATCCTTAATGAATAGAGAAGAGAATATAAAAGGTGAAAACTTTTTGGCGAGTTTTTCCCATACATATTGTAGATACGGAACATGATTTCTAATTCATCAAGATTCCTAAATGTGGGGTTTCCCTCAGGTAAGAAGCTCCTTCCCAGGACCACAAGCAGAGGCGAGCAGGACTTAGAGCTCTGCTGGCTCTCTGCGGCTGTGTATGTGGTTCTCTGCTTCCCGGGATCTCAGTTTGGATGGCTGCCAGTATAATGAACAACACTGAATTTCTAAATTTTCCTTTAACTCCAGAGACAGAAAATATGGATGAGTCTCTTGGGAAAAGAGTGTTCCTGTTCTTTGCAAGTTAAGCTCCTTCCCAATGGGTCAAGTCACTGGGCCATTGATCACCTCCAAGTAGCTGACATGTCAAAGTCTCCACAGTCATGCGGCTGTCAGCAGCAAATTCGGGAACAGTCACTGAATGAAGGATTTGATAAAGACCACATGTCTTATGCCATCTGGGAACTTCATATTGACTCAGGTTTCTAGAACTAATCTTCTAATTTGCTCATCTAAAGGCTAGATGAATTGAATCGTATAGATTTTACTGCAGAGGGTAATAAGAACGGTCTTGGTTGAGAAAATAGGAAATATCTTTTTGTGATCTTCCATGTTTCACTATCAAAAACTCTGAAGAAGGTAAGGTTTGTAGCTCAGATATGAGCATTAGCCTGAAATTTAAAGATTGCTAGAAGCAGAAACTGAACCAACCAACAATTACAATGTTGAAGATTCCTGTGAATCTTAAACACCAATCTCTGGCTATAGAAATTTATTTACCTAAAAATAGTGATTCTGATTTTGGTATCAAAAGATATACATAAAGTCAACTAAACTGGCTTTTAAAAAGCTCTGTTGACACAAGTTTTAAATATCACTCAGAAAAAAGTTTTTGATAAATTTTCAATCCCCTAACTTTAGTGCTTTCAGGAAAACTTAAGGAAACAATATTTTTGTATCAAATTAGACATAATAATCTGAGACAAGTGATATTCTGTCTCAATGATATGAGTAGTGGAATTAAGATGACCTGAATTCTAATGTAGATTAATATTGTCCTTTTCTTGCACTTAAGAAAAGTGAATTATGTCTAAGCATTCAAAATACATCTGCCTCTACACCTTTGAGCTGATACCATCCATGTTCTCCTTTTTTTCCAGATCAGTGGAGTTTAGATTGGCTATTCAAATAAACTTAAAAAAAAAAAAATCTACTCAAGTGAGAAGAAAGAGAAGTTACCTCAAGAAGTTGAGGTTTCATACCTTGGTACTCATATTTAGGAAAGCCTATGAAATACTCCCCAAAGGATAACTAAATGCGGACTAAGACTCAAAACCAAGACCTATGGACCCTTCCTTTCTTTTTCTAATTGCACTCAGTGGCAAAAACAAAAATTGTGACAGTTCAATGATACAATTAGCAATTTGCTTCTTTCTGCCTCCCATTCAACATACCAACTCCCAAAGTCTGTTTAAGTCCTTAGAATTTGCTTGAAGGAAAAGATTTCTTCCTTCTAGTTCATCCAACATGAAAGTCCTAGTGATACGTTTTGCTCTTAAATAAGCTATATTTGAATTTGGAAAATACCACGAAGGCCCTCATTTGTAGACCAACATTTCTTATTTCATGTTATATGTATTATTTGAAAATCCTATTCTTTATCCATTAACATTGTTTTAGGTTTTTCAAGAAGGCGTTTTTAATCTTAAAAACTCTAGAAGACTTAAATGGGTAACATATCCTCAGGAATAAAGAGAAGGCTCAGAGGATGTTTAAGAGTAATAATATGTACGTTCACATTTATTTCTTGAAACTATAATGTCACAAGATTAGGATGAAAATTTTTCTGGTTTAAAGGTATTTTCTATGTTTTACTTTCAGTCTCTTACTACAAAGCCACCACCAACTGTGACTGCTTCAGTAGATGTTGCCAATGAACTTGACAATACTGATTCACAGCATAAATATTGGGGAAGTAGGGGTGTCACCAGCTAGCAATTTAATGTGCCCCCTAAAACAGTATTTTATGGAATTTTAAATTAACTGCAGGGTTAAATGTTACTGATTTGGGAAATCTCCATTTTCCAGCATTTAGGTGAACTGGGTATTGATCTCAGAAAGATTCGCTCTCCCTCCATCATTTAGGGGGCAAATTATAATGAGTTAGAATTTTAACTTTGGAGTCCTAACAGCCAGAAATCCACGTCTCAACTATTCCCTAGTTGGAACGCAAAACATAAGGAGTAAAAGCACGCTTTCTCATTGGCCCATGCTATTCAATCAGGAGTGGCATCAAAGCCCAAATACTTGGATTTAGTCCCGAAGAGTAGCACTGCCTTCCTTCCCTCACTCTCCAGCACAGCACCAGGCATCCCTGGGCCACTTACAGTTTCTCGTAATGACCATTCAACAAACTGTGCCAAGGAACACTTTGATACGGCTGCCACTTCAGAGTAGGAGAACACTGGTCCACAGGCATCATGTTCTGTCCCTCACCGTCGTAGTCTTGCACTTCACTGCTGTGACTCCTATTTGTCACTGCAAAGAAATCAGCATGTTAGATCCTTCCTCCAAGGCTGTTTTTCCTAGATTCACAGACAGCTTCAGGGAGCCAATGAACTGGCCATGGATGAGGTAGAGTGAGCACGTGGGAAGTAACAAGTGTTGGGAGGCAGGAGACGTATGGCTAGCCTTGTTTCCTCATCTGCAAAAAGAGCAATTTGGGGTCAGTGATCCCTAAGATGCAATGGTACTTGCTGGATATTTTGCCCTCAGTATCTGTCTACCATACTTCCTGCATAGCCACATTCCAGCCAACGTGGTTCCAGGGGAGCCTACTCCCAGTCAGAGGAGGGTATGGGGACCCAGACCAGATCAGTTAAAACACAACATTCACTACTTGCATCAATAATTCCATCAGGTAGACTCATGGCCCAATCCTATCCAAGCACAGTGCACTTCTGCACTTCAGCGGACAGGGGTTCAAAGATGCCGACTCTTTTCCATGAGCTTTAAACCTCTGAGATATAACCCCAAGAGCTGCCGGCACCATTTTGGGAATGTTTAGGAATGAAGCCCCACAGCAGCAGAACACAGAGTTGAGAATGAAGGGCGCCCAGTTTTGATGGCGTGATTTGAGTTCTGGGATCCAATTCTCAACTCTTGAGTTATAGGAGCCAATAAATCCTCCAGTTTTGTTTTTTGGTTTGTTTTTTCCTTAAGGCAGTTTGAGGTGTGGGGGTTTTGTCCTTTGTTTCTTTGTTTTTGTTAATTGCAACCCATACATTCTACTCTGTTACGGGTCCCTTGTGGCACTAGCTTTCTGAGCTTAGAGGAGCTATTTATTCACTTAGTGTCTTACTTCCCTCAACTGCACAATAGAAATTAAAACAGATGTCTTGCCCATCTTGCAACATCAAGCAGAGAGAATATCATAGTACAAGTGCACTCAGAAGCTAATGCCAAGATAAAGTAACAAAATACCGTATGTAGTATTGACAATATGAAATTGCCACTTTTGTATGTTAAAATAACAGCAATTTCACATACCCGAGCTACTATTTTTGCATAATCCTTGTAAATTGTTTGTCTTAATTTGAGTATGCTTCCAGACCGTGTGGTTCAACCTCGGATACTTTTTATGTAAATTCTATTGGTACGTTTTCTGTTTTTCTTTTAACTCCCCTACTGTCAGTCATGCCTGACATCAGGAGTGAAAGGGAAATAGTGGGCGTTCATAAGATCAGGTGCAGGCTGTAAGCAACAACAGAGAAACCCAGCATGGGCTCCTGGGGAGCGTGCACTTAGCCCAGAGCTTAGAAAATGCAGGGTTTTCTTTCACTCACCTACCTAACTTTCTTTCTTTATACTTGCACGGCAGACTTGCTCACATAAATAAACAACACACTGCTTCAGGTTGTCTTTGATCTCAAATGTCATACAAAACGTGTTTTCTTGGGGTGTCCCTATCAACATGTCACCTAAGCAAAACATTCTTTTTTTTTTTTCCAGTTTTTGTGACCAACCATTTTGAAAAGATTTCTCAGAATCATGAAAACCTTCCCCCCCACCCCAACCCCTGCCACCTCGGCTAAGACTACAGGGGGTCAGCAATGCAAGGACCTCCTCATGCTATCACTCCTCCAAGTTACCAGACCTAAAAACTTTTTAAAACAAACGGACAAACAAAAACCTTCCACGGTTCTCCTGCTTATACCAAATTCAGAGAAGAGGAGAAACCAGTTCTTCCTTCTTTCCTTCCTCTCTCCTACAAGGGACAGAGGGTAAAGGAAGTTCAGGAGCTTGGAGTCTGAAATCAGATGGGCCTGGGCTTGAGGCACAACTGTACATTTCATAGCTGTACAATCTAGGAAAATGGGTTCAGCTCTCTGGGCTTCAGTTTCTTCATCTACAAAATGGAGGCAACAGTATGAAACCTCCCGGGCTCACTGTGTTATGAGATTCACTCATAACGCAATGAGTTATGACTGTAGGTGCTGAGCACAGGGCCTGTCGCTGGCAAGGATGTAAACTATGGCGCTTTTGGTGAATGTTAGTGGCACTGTCGTCACCACCTGCACTTGTTTGGGCTCAGATGACTCAGTTATTCCCAAGAAGCCTTGAGGAATACTTCATTCTTGGCCTCTGTGGTAATTCTATCCAACGTGAAATAACTAACACCGAGTGCCTGAGTGAATATCAGCTAATGTGGGCCCTTTCCCACTCAGGCATGGTGGCCAGGTCAAGGATAACAGCAGTTCCTGCCTTTTCCCATTATAACAGCAAAGCTAAGGGGCAGTCACTCTAACAACACCAACACAGTCATGGCTTCCCTGGGAGCTGGCCATCCGCTGGTGACATCCAGGGACCCCAGGCCCACACTGAAATGCCAGGCACAAGCCTGAGCCCAATACTGGGACTTACTATTATTCACACTAATAATAATGTCTACTACTCCTGTGTCCTGTCTGTACCAAGACACTTGACATAGTTTCTCACCCAGTCTTCAAAGTAAGAATGCCTTTTCTTCAATAACCTTTCTTCATTGAAGTCTAATATACATAAAGAAGAATACACAGACCATTAGTACACAATTTGATACTTTCTAATAAAGTGAATTATACCGGGTAACTATCAGTAGGCCCGGAAATAGGACACGTCCAGGACTCTAGAAGACACCTTCATGCCCCCTTGCAGTTACTACTTTCCCCTACCCAAGACAAATCACTAGTCCGATACCTCATACCATAGAGGAGTTCATAGAAATGGAATAATATGGTATGTATTCCTGCGTGTTGGCTTCTTTTGCCCAATATCATGTTTATGAGATTCACTCATACACATATTGTTGCAAATGGCAGGCGTTTTGTTTATTCCCATGCCTGTAGAGTAAGTACTCCCCTGTATGACTATACCACAATTTATCCTGCCCTTGACAGCCATTTGGGTTATTTTCAGTTTGTGGTTATTATAAGTAATGCCGCTGTGGGTATTTTTTTGTGGATGTCTTTTCGTGGGCATATGTACACATTCCTGTTAGACACAGTCCTGGCAGTGGAATTACTGGGTCACAGGATATGGTTTAGTAGGTGCGGCCAAACTGAAGTAAGGATTCCTAATCTCATTTAACAAATGCAGAAACTGGGGTTCAAAGACCTGAAATAACTTGCCCAGAGTCACAGCTGGTAAGTGGAAGAGACAGGATTCAAACCACCCTCTTCTTTTCATGCTACAGCGAGGATTTCTTGAGAAAATGTAGCAGAAGAGAAATAGAAGTGTGAAGGCAGCAAACTGCCCAAGTCCCAACCCTTTTGGAAAAACTCATATTTGCATTTTAATGCCTTTCAAAATATTCTTTTCTACATTACTTAAAAAAAAATCTTAGAAATGGGTGAAGTAGAAATTATGATTCTCATCTGGCAATCAAGAAAAGTCAGGCTCAGAAAGTCCCCAACTGCTGAGGAGACGAGACAGATACTTTTTCTGACTCTACAGTGTGAATTCAGCCAGTGCACCTCTCACTGGGAGCCAAAGGCCATATCTGGGGCTCAAAAGTCCTTTTGTATTTGAGGTCCAAACTACGTGAGTCGATGAATCCTCTCATAGTTGGGGTTCAGATCAGATGGAAGCAGAACCCCCTCATATTTGGGATCTAGGCCATGTGAGGCTGGAACCAGCTAGCAAGAGCCTATCCCCCAGCTGCTTTCACTCTAAGCAACATTTCACATCTGCCCACAGCAAACCAGTGAGTCTACACCATGAGCCCTATAAATGGGGATCTTGGAACCCCTTGGGCAAAATAAACCGCTCAGGAGACGGTCACTAGAAAAGCCTTACTGATTGATTTAGAACATCTCTTCCCATCAAAATTCCTGCCTAATAAGACTCGCATAAGCTCCTTCTTCCTCTGCCCTTGTACCATTTCCCCAGGAACTTTGTAAGCACCCTCGGCCTCTGCCACATCAACTATGAGTTCTCTACTAGAAAACTTCTGCTAAAAATATAAGCTGTAAGGAAAACATGGCATTTGGATTTTTGTCTTTTTTTTTTTTCCAGCCCTGGGCACCTGTTCATTTACATTCTGGCCCAGTTGTCTGGGGCCAATTATCTTTAGTCAGCTTTTCAGTGACCTTTGTTGGAATAGGACTTAAACACGGGATTCAAGATTTCCTATCTGTTGAGACATTTCAGTTACTCTTCTATGATTTTCTCTGGAGATGGTGAAAAATCAATGGCCTCTCCAGAGACAGGCAGCAGAAAATCATCACAGGATGGGGCTTAACTCTGAGACAGTCAGGATGATTTGAGCAGCAATCTGGTTTGATGAGGAAACGCTGGGGAGGTTTGGGTGGCTTGCCCAGTCCTCTCAGTGAGCTGGTGCATCTGTGGAAGTGAACAGATGGTTCCCTCGTCTGGCTAGAAATTCACTCAGCCTTTTATGTTTGAGGATCACAAAGGGGCTGCAGGCTAGATGCAAGGACTCTTGAAGAAATTAGAGTAAGCTTTGCACAGGAAGGTGGATGGTGAACTCTATATTATCCAGAAAGGAGACTTTAGCCTTTTGTGTCTCAAGCATTGAATAAGAAAAACCAAGCACCCTGCTGGCCAGGGTGGATCCATGTGAAAGAAAAGGCAGTGACAGGTCTGGTTCATGCAAGGGGCCAATACCCAGCACAGTTCTGCCACAGCACTCCCAGGGAATGGCCCCTTGTGGGCCTTGGCTGAAGGACCCTCCAGCCCATGCTGGAGCGGTGGCCAGCCATCCCTGAAAGCACCAGCACTCCATGGGTACAGAGGACCAGCACTTGTCATAAGGCTGTGAAAGACAAAGGCAGCAACTCAAGCAGGTGAGGAAGCCACCACATCACCTTTCAGGGCAGTATAAACCTCTGGAATTGGGGGACAATAGTGGGAGGGAGAGCTGGAAGACAGAAATCTTGACCTTCCCGTCAAGCTGTTGCATGTGGGAATAAAAGAGATGTTCCCTGAATCCGGGGTTCTATTCACATTGCCTACATCTGATTATTTACAGGGGCTAACAGAATTGGCATGGAGCATTTTCCTTTCACCCGATAAGTGCCATAGCATCTCTTCTGAAAGCTCAAGCCTTCAGACTCCAAATCCCCAATTTGTTCATAACTTGAAAAGGTCTCTAAGCTTGAAACACGATGTGTCACATATTGTAGAAGGCAAAAAATAAGGTAGTCTCACCACTTGGGCATCATATGAGTCTGCTGAAAGACTTCGCAAATGATCTTACAAATTTTCAAAGACCTACTTGGGAGCCGCTAACCTGAAGCAGATGCTAGAGGAGCTCAGCTCTCTACCTTCCTGCCCCACTGGAGAAATCTTCCCAAGTCTGCTTCCCAGAGTACCCTCCACGAGCAGTCAACACTGAAAGCCTGTTCGGATGGCAGAATCTCAGACCCCACCTCAAGCCTACTAAATCAGAACCTTGCCCCTAAAATTGAAAGGACCGGCATTTCATCTCCACCAAAGAGAGAGACAATGGCACCTCTTCCTAGGAGAGAAGGACCTACATGACCCCACCGAAGACTGCACGAAACTGTATGTCAAAAGGAAAGAAAGAAACTCCTATCCTTGCCCTTCTATGAGAGAGAAAATCATCCTGTAGGGCTACTGCAAGACTGGTCAAAATCCCCATCTTAATGGCGAAAGCAGAGATGGGCCCCGGGTTGGCTCACTTGGTCTGGAGCAGTGGGCCCACACTTGATGGTCCCCGGAATCCTCCAGCGCCTGTGTGCACTTCCTCTTCTTGGTTGGTGGCAACGAGGCTCTAAAATCAAGAACCCAAAATGCAGGTTAGGAGTTTGTGCTCTCCATGTTTCGTTAAAGCAGATTCAATTTCCCAGGTGTCTTCTCTCAGACTTCTTAAGACTAATTCCAGTTAGCTAAGATTCCTTGAGCCCTACTGGTGTGCAACACTAGGTTGTGCATGAGTGGAAAGAGCAAGCTTCTGTTCCAGAAACCCGCGAGTCTGAAACTTAGTTTCCCAATATCCAATGGATGGGAGACTCACCTACCTGAAAAATAAACTGCCAATGTTTCCAAAGGCAGAGAAGATATTGAGACAGAGAAGTTAAAATATAATATATGAACTTATATATAAATACAGTATAGACAAGATAGTGTTATAGTATAGTTATAAATATAAGTATATAAAATATGTATCCATTTTACACCTGACATTTTTTTTCACATGGAATTTCACTACAATTTTTGATGACCTCTACTCTCCTTGCCATTCTGTAGATTCAGAAGAATACAAGAAAAAAAGGAGAAGAAGGAAAAGAGAGAAAATTAAAACGCATATTAGTTCATGCTTAATATTTATCTGAGGACTCTATGTGTTAAGTAATTCACAAATTACTTGCGTATTCTAGCTGAGACTGCAAATGTAAATAGTGGTTTCTCCATCACTCAGAATGTCTCTCTCTATTTCTGACATTTTCACTTTCCATCGAACGAGGACTTTGGGTTTAGCGGGTTGTTAGTTAAAAGACGGCCTAAAGCCGAGAGCTCTGGGGCCTTGCCGTGTCTGATATATGTCTCAACACCGCCATCTCCTGGAGAGAGAACGCCACTGTTCATTCTTTACCGGCACTGCGGGGGGTGCTGGCTGCTCTGAGGTCTTTCATAACTAAATATCTTGCCCTTTACCCAGGGCTGTGGCACAGAGGCTGCTGATGGTAAGAACGGCTTATCCCCGGACGGCAGGACACGCAATGGTCCGGGGGGGTCGTAAGATGACCGGAGCCTGGATAGCAGTTGTGGACGCCGCTGTGGGTGCGGGCAGAGTTGCTCATTTCACGCGAGCTCTGCGGCAGCTGCGCAGGCAGCGAGTCAGGTGCAGCCGCGGAGTGGAGAAAAGTAGCTAGAGTCCTCCCGGCTGCAGGTCTCACCGCTGGGCAGCATGCACCTGGGGGAACACACAGGTGAGAAGAGCTCTCTTTCTGACCACCCAGAGTCCAAGAAGAGGGACGCTGCAAGGCGTGCGCGAGGCAGATGGCACTCACCTTTGATCTGCGGAGGAGAACAGGAGTCTGATGCAGAATAAGGTGGAGTATCCGGAAGCTGCCCTTGCCTGAGGATTAGAGACACGCATTGCTTTTTGTTGTAACCTGTGCGGTCATTATACCCTGGCCACAAATGGGAGGCACCGCTGGGTACAACACACAGTGCACCATGGGGACCAAAGCCCACCAGGCCACGCCTGGTGTCATGTGTTAAGTAAATGGGCTTTGAGTCAGACAGACCTGCGTTTGGGTCCCAGCTCTTCCACTTCCTAGCTGTGTATTCGTGAACAAGACCTTAGTCTCCGTTTCCTCACCTACCATGTGGAAATAATCATCATGCCTTCCTCATAACACTGTTGAGAATTAAATGAGATACTATGTGTAAAACCCATAACATAATTACCCCCAAATGTAGTGCGTGCTCAATACAGTTTAATTAACCGTATTGTTGGCTTCTTAACGTTCTTGAAGCTCTTATACCAGAGAGAAGGTTGAGCACACTGTTTAGGCTAAAGCGCTGTGAAATGTCACCACTAAAACAATGGTTTTCCATCTGTGCTCTGGGAAATCCCAAAGAGATTGGAATGAGCTCAGTGATTTTACAAAAGAAAAAATTTAAATGCCTGGGGGAAAAAATCATAACTTTTTGTTTTATATATTGAGGTGCAAGTAAAATTTCATTTAAGAAAAAAATGAGTACCACCACTAAAAAAGTGTGAAATCTTCTGTTCCAAAAAACCTACAAGTCCCTTATGGCTCAGAAACTCCATGATTCTAAGTCATTCATAAGCACTACCACCCTCTACTTGATTCTCCTGCTGGAAGAGTAAGCTATCGTGTTTTTCTTGGTTGATTAAGATTTCAACCTCGTACAATGAAAAGTCTGTTTTTATTATTTATTAGAAAAGTTAGGTTTTCCGGGCACCTGAGTGGCTCAGTTGGTTAAGCGTCTGACTCTTAATTTCAGCTCAAGTCATGATCTCACGGTTTCTAAGATTGAGCCCCACATTGGGCTCTACACTGACAGCACAGAGCCTGCTTGGGATTCTCTCTCTGCCCCCGCCCCTGATTGCATGCTGCCTGTCTCTCTCTCTCTCAAAATAAATAAACATTAAAAAAAAGAAAAGTTAGGCTTTCTCCTCAAATTACTCTTTTATAATTGATTCACTCTTTATGAGTAACAAAACCTTCCTCCAAAAACACCACCTTCCTCCAAAGATGCCACCAAAAATGAAAGTAAGGGAATAAAGAGGCATAAACACAAAAGGACATGGAGTACATGTGCAGAGAGAGTGTACAACAACAACTATATTTTAATAACATTGTGGCACACTGAAGTAGGATGGATGGTAACTCGAATTAGTAGAATGGAAAAGGCAAAAACAAGACTGCCTGGGGATGGCAGAAGGGACATAGGAGCCAACAAGAAGTTATCCAATTTTAATACAACTTCAGAAAAGCCCAAGACATTGGAGTCACCAGGAACCTCTGAGTTCAGGCTGAAGGTGGAGCTGAAAACAAAAGAATTGATTGAAACCTTGATTAAAGAATGGCTGGATCCTAGGGGCGCCTGGGTGGCGCAGTCGGTTAAGCCTCCGACTTCAGCCAGGTCACGATCTCGCGGTCTGTGAGTTCGAGCCCCGCGTCGGGCTCTGGGCTGATGGCTCAGAGCCTGGAGCCTGTTTCGGATTCTGTGTCTTCCTCTCTCTCTGCCCCTCCCCCGTTCATGCTCTGTCTCTCTCTGTCCCCAAAATAAATAAACGTTGAAAAAAAAAAATTTATAAAAAAAAGAATGGCTGGATCCTAAGAGTAGCTTTCCCAACCTGTACAGCCAGACAACTACCTCTGTCACTGCAACGCAAGTTGGAAAGTTTTACTCTCTGAAGAAACAGATCCAGGGAGATTGCAAAACTACTGAGCTAAAAATGGAAGGATTCATTAAAAGTCTAAATACCGAACCCTGAGAGCCGTCTTCAACTTGACTTTGTAGGCATCCGAGCAGATTTCCTACCATAGGAAATTGAAAGATTGTTCCCCAGAAAAGTTGAATGACCTCAAGGGAAAAAAGGATATTTTGAAGTTACCCACCCCCCCAACATAGCCAATCCCCGCTTGATCACTCTATGATGAAACGCATCCTTTGAAAATAATGGTTTGCAAACAGAACGTCTTAAACGGGAACAAAAGATGAAGGACTAGACATTTCCAGAAACCGTTAACATTAAACACAAAGAACAAGCAAATAGATAAAGAAGGGATGCAAAAAAAAAAAATCCACAAAAAGCTCTTCTGCTTCTCATATGACTAGTAAGCTCCTACCAGACCTGACCTTTCCATAAATAAAAACTGTGAACTCTGAAAAATTTAAAACAACAACAACAACAACACAAAACAAAACAAAACAAAAAACAATCTGCCTGAAAACACTGGAAAGTGGTCAAAAGCAAGAAGATTCTGGAGGGACACTGAAACTTGGATGAAGGAAATAGCATAAGGTAAATCACTTATTTACAGCTTTTAGCCTCCGGCCCAGTTGACGGCAGAATCACAGAACAGCTAAAACTCTGATAGAAACACACAAACTTTCTGACCTAAAGAACCAGAGAACAGAGTTGGGGGCAAACAGCTGCTTAAAGTGAAAGGGAAATCTTGGGGAAAGAGATTCAGAGAGGAGAAACCCTAGATTCTGTATAAAAACTCTGGCCAAATGTCTGGCTGACTCCTGAGCCATCCAACCAAAAACAAAACAAAACAAGACAAAAAATAATAATAATAATAATAACTGAACAAATATTTGACCTGCTGCACAGGAGACAGAGTTTATATTTGAGTTTAAAGAAAGTAACCGCTTGGAAAGCAAAAGTATATATACTTTTTAGAGGAATGTAAAAAGGAAAAAAAAAAAAGCCAGACATTCACAATTTCCAGAATACAATTAAGAATTACTCAACAAACAAAGAACCAGGAAAATATGGCCTAGCCTTGAGGAAAAGAACAATTATAAGACACCAACCCAGAGATGATTCAGATATTGGATTAGCACACAAATCCAGATTTTAGCAGCAGCTATTATAAAAACAGCTGTTACAACTAAGCCTAATGGAGGAGAGGATAATGTGTTTGTAAAGAATAAAAAATACAAAATCTTAGCCAATAAATAGAAACTAAAAAAGAACTAAATGGAAATTCTAGAATTGAAATGAAAATAAAAATAGAAAATGAAAAAATCCCTAGGTGGTGTAACAGAATAACTTGAAGAAAATCAGCAGGGATGATCCAACCTAAAGAACAGAGAGGGAGAAATGAATTTAAAAAGAGGGAGAGAAAAAGATTCATGAACCATGGAGAGGACATAACAGAAAAATAATTAAAGATATAGTGACCAAAACCTTCCCAAATTTTGCAAAGGACATAAATTTATAGGTTCAAGAAGATCGACAAATCCTAAGCAAGATATAGGGAAAACCACACATAGGTCATCAGAGTCAAATCAGTGTAAAGCAAAAATAAAGAGAAACTTTCAAAAGTAACCAGAAAAAAACATATTACATGTAGAGTAACAGTGATTCAGATGACCATTGACTTCTCATCAAAATCTCCAGAGGCAAGAAGACAGTACAACAGTTATCTTTAAAGTGCTGGAGAAAAATCAAAACTGACAATCTAGAATTTCAAATACGATGAAAATATGCTTCAAGAATAAAAGCAAAATAAAGACATTTTCAGATTAAAAAAAATTTTAAGTAAAACCATGAATAGGCATGCACAATAAGAAATGTTAAAGACATTATTTAAGGCTAAAGGAAAATGATATCAGATGGAAACTTGAAACTTTAGGAAGGAATGTAGAGAATAAAATATATATATATATCTAAATAAAAAAATCATTTTTTCTCAGTTTCTTTAAAATACATAGGACTATTTAAAGCAAAAATTATGACATTATCTTGTAGCATTTATAATGTATGAAAGTGTAACACTTATGATAACTATACCATAGAGGAAGGGAGTCAGGGGTAAAATAGAATTATACAGTTGAAGGTTTCTACATTTTATGTAAAGTGGTACAATATTAATTCATTAACTCTAAGTAGATAGTGAAAAGTTAAATGATTCAAAGAAGTATATAGGTAAGGTCAGAAGATAAAATGGAATTCTAATACAGTAGGAAAGTAGTTACAAAGAAATAAGAAATGGATAAAAAGAAGACAAATAATAAAATTGCAAAATTAAATACATCATCAATAACTGCATTAAATGTTAATGGATTAATGACTCCAATAAAAGGTAGAGATTGTAAGAATGGGTTTTTAAAAAGCAAGACCCAACTTTTTTTTTTTTTTTTTTTTTAATTTTTTTTAATGCTTATTTATTTTTGAGACAGAGAGAGACAGAGCATGAATGGGAGAGGGTCAGAGAGAGAGGGAGACACAGAATCTGAAGCAGGCTCCAGGCTCTGACCTGTCAGCACAGAGCCCGACGCGGGGCTCGAACTCACGGACCGTGAGATCATGACCTGAGCCGAAGTCGGACGCTTAACCGACTGAGCCACCCAGGCGCCCCTCAACTTTATGTTGCCTGCAACAAACACTTTAAATATAAACACTCAGGTAAGTTGAAAATTAATGGAGAAAAAAGTGTATGAGAAGGCAGAAGTGACTTCATGGATAATAGGTAAAATAGACTTCATAATAAAGAGCACTACTAAAAATAAAGAGGCTCATTCCACAATAATAGTTCTTTCATTAAGAAGGCATAGCTGGGGCACCTGGGTGGCTCAGTCAATTAAGTGGGTCTGACTTTGGTTCAGGTCATGATCTCACAGTTCATGAGTTCGAGCCCCGCGTCGGGCTCTTTGCTGACAAGCTCAGAGCCTGGAGCATGTTTCGGACACAGGAGCCTGTGTCTCCCTGTCTCTCTGCCCCTCTCCCACTCATGCTTTGTCTCTGCCTCTCTCAAAAATAAATAAACATTAACATTTTTTTTTAAAAAGAAGCCATAGCAATCATGATTGTTTCTTTAATAGCTTCAAAATACATGACGCAGAATTTGCAGAAATAAAAGGAGAAATAAATAATTGTACAATCATAGAGATTTAACATCCCTCTCTTATCAATTGATAGAAATAGGTAGTACAAATTGGTAGAACAAAAAAGTCAGTAATGACAAAGATCATCTGAGAAATTTCTTTAGGGAGAAAAGGAATTGATGTGTTTTAATACTGAGAGGAATTTGGCAATTCTCTTCAGAGAATTTGTGGGAAGAATTAATGATAGTTATATTCAAAGTCAAGAAAATCATGAAAACAAGACTAGGTTTGAGAAAAACAATAAGTTCAAGAAAGAAAATATAATTGTAATAAACAATATGTGAACACATAGTGATAATAATGTAAGCCCTGGGTACTGACCTAACCAAAAATTTTATACAACTTTATGATATTGGGAGGCTGGTGCTAGAAGTGGATGTCAGATGTGGTATAAGAAAGTTAAATCCTCTCTGAAGATGATATTAAGTTCTAAAATACATAAAGCAAGAATAGCAATATAAAACACCATTCCGATATAAAGTGGTAGAAATCTCTAAAAGAGTTGGAAAGTATCTGCCTCTAGGAGAGCCAGACTCAGAAACATGGTGAAAACTAGGGCAGAGGATTGCTGATTTTCATTATAAGCCATATACCCACAGTTCTATTTGACTTCTTAAATTCTGCACATGTATCACTTCTATAGATTTATAAATTAAATTTTTTGATTGGCTCTGTGATTTCACAATTCCACATTCAAGATTCTAGGCAGTTGTTACCTTTACATTAGTGGCACCACCGAATTCAATAACGTTAATAAAAATTAAAAATCGGAAGTAAATTATCAATTCACTCGAGAAATATGGCATGGAATATTTTATGTAGGAATACAGGCATGGAGAATCAAAGGTCCCTGTGTTGAGTGGCAGCAACATATGGGGATGGTTTCAAGATGAAAACACTGAAATTTTTTAATGCTTTCCTTACAGTTTACTCTCCCTTCCAAAACTCACCACGGCTACTCCTTTATTTCATTGCATTCCATGCTTGATGCATTTTATAGTATTGAGAAAAAGTTTACAGTCCTTTTAAGAGAATCTGAAGGAAGAATTAATGACAGCTACCTCTGAAACTGAGCAAATTGTTAAAACAAAGGCAATAGTTAACTTTAAGAAAAATACTTTTGTTTGGGACTGTTAATGAGCTGTTAATCTCCTCTTTACACCCAGTCATGCATATCAGACTGTTCTGGCCTTTGTGTTCTGAATTTGCCTATTATGCTAAAGTGATGTCCATGAAGTGGACTTGGAAAGGAACAGAATCATGGATCACTCCTTCAGTGGCCATCTTTGTCTCCACCTTCTGTAGGAGATAGTTGTAATAATTAAGAGATTCTTAGCTACTAATAGAAAATGAATAATTTGCCTTCTAAATCTCCTCTTCTCAGATATATAATTTGTTTCTGTGTTTGGGAGGATATATGGATAAATATGGTCTCCTGGGGGTTGAATGCTATGCAAACTGAAGGAGGGAGTGCAAAATAGATTCTTCTTTCCAGCTGGTGAGATTATATGTATATCCATGACAACTGCATACTGTGCCCAAAGCAGCCAATATTTCTCTCAGATTGTAACCAGGCTTGACCAAGTTTTTATTGAGTGGCTACTATGTGCTCATGACTATACCAGGCACTGCGTGGGAAATACAGTATTGAGACATGGGCTTCATGTGAATGCCCAGCTGAGATTACTCACAATCCAATCCCCAGTTTTCTTTGATGACTCCCCTAGTGCCTTCACACACCAACTGCGCCTTCTCTTAAACTCTATTGCACAGTGATCTCAACTCAGCACAGTGCTTGGTACAGAGTTGGTACTTAATAAATATGAATGACTGCTTTTTTATACAACATATGACCATAAATATGTTATATATATATATAACATGTAATATATATATATATATATATATATATATATATATAAAACTTAGGTTATATATATATATATATAACCTAGGTTATATATATATACAACCTTTTTTATACAACATATGACCATAAATATGTTATATATATATATAACATGTAATATATATATATATATATATATATATAAAACTTAGGTTATATATATATATATATATAACACCTAGGTTATATATATATACAACCTTTTTTATACAACATATGACGATAAATATGTTATATATATATATATAACATGTAATATATATATATATAACCTAGGTTTTATATATATATATATATATATATATATATATATATATATATATATATTCATATATTTAAAGATGGCTTTCCTGACCACCCAATCAAAAATAATGGCCTCCCTACCCCCTTTTCCTATTCCTTCACCTTCTAATGCTTATTTTTCTTCATCTTACTGAATGACTTTACACTAAATTCTGCCATTATTCTGACATATGCCATTGTCTTTCTTTTCCCACTACAGCAGAATGACAGCAGTGGAGCATCAAGAGTGAAGGCAGGGGAACAGCTCACCCCAGGAACAGGCAATAAGGAAATGCATTGTCTGTTGGGAACTTAAAAACAATACTTAAACCTACAAAAAGCCAGTGTGCTTTTTATTATCACCATGCACCACCAAATCAGAGAAAAATTCCTGGGTGTCCTGCCAGGGAAGACTGCTTCCCAACACACTGCCCTTGGTAAACCATTAGCAGCGATTTCATCTGTTTGGTTCACTGTTGTACCCCATCAACCAACTAGAGAAATAACTGCTATTGAAAATGCTTTCTCCAATGTTTTAAGTATGTGATTTACCCTCCCACATGGATATCTGCATTAAGAATATGTCTTAATACTGTGTGTATATATGTGTGAGTGAGTGAGTGTGTGTGTGTGTGTGTGTGTGTGTGTGTGTGTGTCTGTGTTCTGCATAGTGCCCCAGTAGTGAACGTGTCATAGGCACACAATAAATACTTGATCGAGCTTGGTTAGAGCTTGTACCCACTACCTGGAAGTTGGGATGAGCAAGAGTCTTGGCAGAAATGTTGTCAGTAGATAAGGTAGCCCAAGAAAATAATTTCTTGACAAGGCAAAGGAAGTATGATGTCACCCCACCCCTCCAGCCCTTTATTGGCAAACTGCAAGGACCCTGAGCCTCTTACCACCACTCCTCTGCTGCTTTAGAAATAAACTTTTATGGAGAACCTGTTCTGGTCCAAGCACTGAGCTCCCCCTTTGCATGTGTTATCTTATCAAAGCTCTGGACCATCACAGGAAAAGCTATGCCCCTATTCCACAGGCAAAGAAACTAAGACTTGATGCAGTTAAATAACTTGCCCAAGGTTATTCATCTGGCAAGTAGTCGAGCTGGAGTCAAATGGTCTCCCACCAGAGTTAATGCTCTAACGAACACAGTGATTTAAATACAGACTATCCTGGGGTGCCTGGGTGGGTCAGTCGGTTAAGCATCTGACTTCGGCTCAGGTCATGATCTTGTGGTTCGTGAGATTGAGCCCCTGCATCAGGCTCTGTGCTGACAGCTCAGAACCTGGAGCCTGCTTCGGATTCTGTCTCTCTCTCTCTGCCCCTGCCCTGCTTGCTCTCTGTCTCTCTCTCTCTCAAAAATAAATGAACATTAAAAAAAATTAAAATAAATTAAATAAATACAGACTCTCCTAATCAAATTAATTACTATAGGTGATTTCACTTCCCACAAATATCTTTAGAATGGAGACACTGCCAGTAATGTTTCACCACAGGATTCTGTTTAGCCTTCTCCTACTGCATCAGTTTGAACCCAGAGGCCAAGCTGGTCGCACAGCCTTTGACAAGCTCTTCTCACAGAACTACACGTTACCTCAGCCCTTTCACAACACCACAGTAAAGAGCTTATCGGCCCCACTCCACTGGCGGCAGAACGAAAGCACGCAGCTGGTCATTGACTCCTAGCTCATTTTGCCGTCCAACCCCAATGAGCCAAGTCCTAAGTAAAACCCAGAATAAGCTCCATCATTAGAATGAAATATTGATTGCAGTTGATTCCTCACAGACTTAATGTGCCTTTAAGGTCCCCCTCCTGTGAAGTCACCCATTCAAACCTGTGAATAGGTGTTACCTCAGTGCCCTCAGCTAGTTCTCTCTTACTCCACAATCAGGACCCCAAGGCCAGCCTAAAGCCTGATATGATATGACCCCCACAGAGCACACTTACTCAAACCATGCTAAATCATTTGGATTGGAACATAGGAGGGGATGGGGAAGGAGGCATGTTTATGTGACCTAAAGCAGGGCTTCTCAAATTATAATGTGCATGTGAATCCCATGGGCATCTCATGAAAAATGCAGATGTTGATTCAGCTTTTCCAGGGTAAGGTCTGAGATGCTACATTTCTGGCTCACAGGTGATACGGGTGCTGCTGCTCCCTGACCCACACTTAGAGAAAAGAAAAGAAGCAGGTGAACCTCTGGGCATTTTGAAAGAAATAAAGCCTGTTTTCAGATTCACTAGTCCCTTTTCTGGAGTCTTCCTTTCACACACACACACACACACACACACACACACACACACACTTCTTGTCCTTTTTTCCTGCATCCTCCAGGGTTTATGCTATCTCTTAAAGCTCTACCCACCCTCCCTTCAAGCAGCTCTCCACACCTAGACATTTCCCAGCATGTCCACCACAGCTTACCTGTGTACCTAGTAGGTAACTGGCTGGCTAACCTAGGGAAATCAGAGGACTTCAGCCTGCTCCTCCTGGGCAGACAGCTGCCCTGGACTCTGCCACACAAGGAAACAAAGGGTTAAGGGCAATATTTAGAAATTTCCATGTGCTGACAGGACTGTCCCAGCTCAACATACCAATTAGATTTACACAGAAAGATGAGAAAGTCCTGAGCAGCATATCCCAGTGCTCATGTATGAGTGCATGCCTCCCAAAAGGGGTTCATGGCCAAATAAGTTTGAGAAACACTGCATACCATTTCCCTTCTTCAGTTGCACATTAGCATATCAAAAGCTCTGAAAAGTCCTGCAGTGAAGTTCATTTAATATTTTTTTAAGCCAGTGAGTCATAAGTTCATTTGCTCATCATGGAACTTTTGTTTTTTTATTTAAAAAAATTTTAATGTCTATTTATTTTGACAGAGAGAGTGAGACAGAGCATGAGCAGGGGGAGGGGCAGAGAAAGAGGGAGATACAGAATCTGAAGCAGGCTCCAGGCTTCGAGCTGTCAGCACAGAGCCTGATGCAGGGCTTGAACTCACGAACCACGAGATCATGACCTGAGCTGAAGTTGGACACTTAACTGACTGAGCCACCCAAGTGCCCATGCACTTTTATTTTTTTCCCACAACATCTCATGGGACCAGTTTTCCATACAGCATTTAGGGGTACCTGTTTTACAGGGCCAATAATTCCAATTTCATTTTTTAATATGACTGAGACATGAAAATCTCCCTGTGAGATTTAAACTGGCTCTCATCAATTTTGCAGCCCAGTAGTCTCAGATCGCTTAGGAAAAGAGTCGTCACTGACATTGTTTTAAGGCACAATTCATAGGCAATATAATAGAGAGGAAATAACTCAGGATTGGTAGAAACTCAGGTTTTGATCCCAGATCTGCTACTTATTAGCTGTGAGCCCAGGCAAGAAAACCTACATCTCAGGGCTGTTATGAGAAATGCAATAACCTGCAAAAAAGAGCCGGGTACTTAGAAATACTCAACACTTGGAATATTTGAATAGGCTGCACAGATGTAATCATCATTGAACCACCTGAACATCCCCATGGTCATGGACTGGAACTGTTTCCACTTGTTCTCTCTCTGACTTTTATTGCAGCCTCATTTAATGCAGCTGAGCAGTTTTTACCAAGCAATGACAGGTTATCTGATCATAGGACTTTTCTTTAATGGGCATGAACTCTGACAATCTTTGCAAACTATGGCTCAGATCCATCCTGAGTCACATCTTTTGTCAGATAATTTTAGATGCATTGAATGTATTTCCCTGAGATTCACATCCTCCTAAATATCACCAAATTAATGTAAAAGCTGCATATAGAAGAAAGGGCATGTGTTGGAGAGCCAGGTACATTTTAATCCCAGCTTTGCCACTTATTGACCTGTGGACTTACTCTCGTTCCACCTCCATATTTATAAAATGTAGATATTATTGTTTCTATTTGGCAAATTTGTTCAGAGAATGAAATGTGTAAAATAAAAATCAAATGTGTAATTAAATAAATGAATATGTAAAACACAAAGAACATTGCCCATTGCTTGGTAAGCGCTCAACAATACTAATTCCCTCCTCTACCTCTCTGACACCCAACCACCCCTAAAGGTAGAGAATGAATCTGGTTAGGCAAACCAATAGTGATAGCCCATGAGGAGAGAACTCTGGTTCTACAGGAAGGACCATTATTATCATGGAGACTAAGATCATATGGCAGATTTCAGACTTCCCAGATAAGAAGACCATTCTTTGAATAAGATTTTTGTTCACTTCTCCCCACCAAACAGCCAAAATTCTTTCTGCTAGTTATAAAAGTGATCCAGATGATTAGAACCCTGGTAAAATTAGCTGTACTTTCTCTTAAGGAGGAGTTACATAGAAGAGAGACTAGACAATTTCTGGCAGATTGTTTCCAGGCCAGAGATGGAAAGGATACATCCTGCCCAGTCTTCCTACAGGGACTCACATCAGTGGTTTGGATGGAGTGAGGGGGAATGTAAGGGCAGGCACAAGGGTAATTAGTGTCTAGGTTCAACCCACGCAGTGCCTACAGCAGAAGAGCTGGCTCAGAGTGTGGGCTCACACATTTGGCAACCACTAGCTGTGTGTGTGTGTGTGTGTGTGTGTGTGTGTGTGTGTGTGTAACTAGCTTGCAAAATGTTGAGCTGCCCTTTTTCCATGGTCATTTGGCAAGGATGTTCTTGTTGGCAAACAGCAGCAAGAGCCAGGTACCAGATATCCACAAATAGGTTTTCTCATTACTGAGATTCTGGTCTGGTTTCATTCTTTTCACAGGGGAGAAGAGGGAGGGCATTTTCAGGTATGCCAAGATAGGGTTAATAACAAAATGAAAATAACAGAGGAGGGTCAGTGAACTTAAAGACAGTGAATCAATAGAAATTATCTAATTTGAACAACAGAAAGAAAAGAAATTGAAAAAATAAGTCAACTGAGACTCCAGGAACCCATACAGTATCAAAGGTCTAACATTTGTATCACTGGAGTCCTAAAAACATGTAAGAAAGACATTATTACAGAAAAACAAATATGAAGAAATAATAGCTGAAAACTTCCTGGATGTCCTGAAAATTTACAAATTCAGCACATACAAATGTGCTATAAATTTACAAATTCAGAAACAATATAATCCCAAACAATATAATCTCAAAGAAAACTATGCCCCTACCCAGCCACATCATAATAAAACTGCTGAAAACCAAAGATAAAATATCTCACAGTCAGAGAAAAATGACATATGCAAAGGAAAAATGATTCAAATAACTATTTCTCATCAGAAACCATGGAGATCAGAAGACAGTAGGTCAAAATTTTTTAAATGTTGGGGAAAGAAGTATGAATTCTAAATCCACAATCATTCTTGAAGGCTTATATTCCTCTCACACTAATAGATGAAAGCAGTAAAAAATCAGCAAGGATAGAGATAACCTGAACAACAATGTCAACCAACTTAACCTAATTAGCATTTATAGAAGATCTTACCCAACAATAGCAGAATGCACATTCTTTTCAAGTGCACATGGAAAATTTACCAAGATAGACTCTATCTTGGGTCATGAAGCAAGCCTTAACAAATTTAAAAGAATTAGAATCATACAAATTATGTTCTCTGTCCATAAAAGAAATAAACTTGAAATCAGTAACAGAAAAACATAGAAAAAAATCACACATATTTGGAAATTAAGAAGCACAGTTCTGGCAACCCATGAGTCAAAGAGGTGGCCTCAGGAAAATTAGGAAATATTTTAAGCCTGAAGAAAATTAAAATATGTCAAAAACTGAAGCAGGCAGCTAAAGCCATAGAGAGAGGGAAACGTACACATCAAATGCTTATATTAGAAAACAAAGAATGATATCAAAACAGGAACTAAATTTCCACCTTAAGAAACTAGAAAAAGAAGAGCAAACTGAACCTAAAGCAAGCAAAAGAAGGAAATAAAGAGTAAAAATCAGTGCTACTGAAAACTAGCACAATACAGAAAATCAATGAAACCAAAAGCTGCTAATAAAACGTTTAAGTGTCTACCCAGATTGATCAAGAAAAAAAAAAGATAAAATAAGCATATTATCAATATGATGAACAGAAGAGGAAATATCACTACAGACTCAGAGTCTGTAAAGGGCTAATAAGAAATACTCTGGACTGTGTCCATATTTGAAATGGACTTACTCCTTGGGGGCAACAGAGAAGGAAGACAAACTACCAAAATCACTAAGCAGAAAGAGACAACATGAATAGTCTTATATCTATTGGATAAATTTAATCTGTAGTTAAGATCTTCCAACAAAGCAAACTACAAGCAAAGATGGTTTCACTGGTTAAGTCTACCAAATATTTAAAGAGGAAATAAATCCAATTCCACACAATCTTACCCAGAGAATTTAAAAGGGTGGAACCCTTCCCAAATAATTTTAAGAAGCTATTTTACCCTGACACCAAAGCCAGAAAAACACCATCTATGAAAACTTCAGATCGATATCCTCATGAATGTAGGTGCAAAATCCTCAACATAATACTAGTAAATTGAACCTAGCAATACGTGTAAAGACAATACCTCACAACAAACTGAGGTTTATCCCAGGAATATAAGGTTTATTCAAAATTTAAAAGTTAAGGAGAGGAAGCAGGAGCAGAAGAGAATCTCCCTCAGTTAAAAAAAAAAAAAAAAAAAAAAAAAAAAAAAAAAAAAAAAAAGCACTGGGGCACCTGGGTGGCTCAGTCAGTTAAGCAACTGACTCTGACTCTTAGTTTTGGCTCAGGTCATGATCTCATGGTTTGTGGGTTTGAGCCTTGCATCAGGATCTGTGCTGACAGCACAGAGCTTGCTTGGGATTCTCTCTCTCCCTCTCTCTCTGCCCTTTCCCTGTTTACGCTCTCTCTCTCAAAATAAATAAAAAGACATTTTAAAGGGGGAAAAAAAGCATTGTATCATACTCAATAATTTAAAAAAACTGAATAATGGCCCTCTTAGATCAGGGACAGGGCAAGTACATCTGCTGTCTCTACTTCTCTATTCAACATTATACCCAAAGTCCTACCCAGTGCAATAAAGCAAAAAAAAAAAAAAAAAAAAAAAAAAAAAAAAAAAAAGTATCTAAAGGCATAGAGTTTGGGATATACAACTGTCCTAATTTGCATATGACATCATTGTAAACACAGAAAATCCCCAAAAATCTATTTAAAAAAAAGATCTTAGAACTAATAAATGACTTCATTAAGTTGCAGGACCTAACCAATATATAAATATCAATACTATTTTTATATGTTGGTAATGAATAATTGGAACCTAAAACTGAGGAAAAAAACTATTATTTATAATGCCTCAAAGAGAAACATGAAATATTTAGACATAAATCTAACAAAATATGTGCAGGATTTACATGCTGAAATGTATAAAACATTGATGAAAGAAATCAAAGAAGGCCTAAATAAATGGAGAGATATACCATGTTGATGGATCGGAAGATTCAATTTTGTTAAGATACCAACTTTCCACATATGGATCTCTGAGCTTAATACAATTCTAATCAAAATCCCAGCAGGACTGTACAGATACCAACAAGATAATTCTAATATTTATATGAGAAATCAAAGGAACTAGAATAGCCAAAATTTTGAAAAAGACAGATTTGGAGCACTTACACTATATGATTTCAAGACTTATAATAAAAGCACAATAACCAAGATAGAAATCAGAGTTTTGTTTTGTTTCTCATCTTCTCCCTTTTCCTCATCTGTTTCTATTCTGTCTCTTAGGGCTGAAAAGTAGGGGGGGAATTTTTATGTGCAGAAAATATATCCCTTAAAAATAGAAATTCCCTGGGGTGCCTGGGTGGCTCAGCTTGGTTAAATGCCCAAATTCAGCTCAGGTCATGATCTTGCAGAATGTGGGTTCAAGCTATAGTCATATCCTATATTCCCACTGCCTCATTTTATGTCTGATTTATCTTCACTGTGTGACAGAGTTGTTTTTTTTTTTCTCATCTTCTCCCTCTCCCTCATCTGTTTCTATTCTATTTCTCGAGGCTGAAAAGGGGGGAGACTTCTAGCCAGAAAATATATCTCTTAAAGATAGTGTAGTATTGGCAGAATGATGGGCACATAGATCAATGGAACAGAATATTTGTCTAGATATAGATCTACATAAATATGGCCAATTGATTTTTTGCTAGATAAAAAATACTACTGATTTTTTACTAAAAGTAATTCAATGGAGAATGGTTATTAAACAAATAAATCTGGAATAATTGGACATCCATACACAAGGAAATTAATCTCAACTTATATCTCAAACTTTACAGAAAAATTAACTCAAAATGGATTATAGGCTTAAAAGTAAAATGTAAAACTCTAAAACTTTTAGAAGGAAACAGAAGAAAATTTGGGGGAACTTAGAGTAGGCAGTATCTATATTGCATAGATATAAAGCTTAAACTGTATAGGAAAAAATGGGTAAATTGGACATTATAAAAATTTTAGGGGTGCCTGGGTGGTCCAGTCCAGTTGAGCATCCGACTTCGGCTCAGGTCATGATCTCACAGTTCGTGAGTTCGAGCCGTGCATCGGGTTCTGTGCTGACAGCTCAGAGCCTGGAGCCTGCTTCAGATTCTGTGTCTCCCTCTCTCTCTGACCCTCCCCCGCTCATGCTCTATCTCTCTCTGTCTCTCAGAAATGAATAAATGTTAAAAAAATTTTTTTTTTAATTTTTAAACTTTTGTTCTGGGAAAGACACTGTTAAAAGAATGAAAAGTTACAGACTGGGAGAAAATATTCACAAATCACAAATCCAACGAAGTTCTTATATACAGAATATTTAAACAATTCTCTAAACTCAAAGGTAAGAAAACTTCAATGGGCATAAAATTTGAACAGACACTTTACCAAAGAAAACATACAAATAGCAAACAAGCACATTAAATGATACTCAACATCATCCATCATTAGGAAAATGCAAGTTAAAACACAGTGAGATACCACTATAGAATAGCTTTTTATTACAGAACAGCTATAAGAAAAAAATTTTAAACTGATAATACCAAGAACTGGCAATAAAGAGAAGCAATCGGATGTGTCATATGCTGCAGGTGGTAATGGCAAATGGTATGGCCACGCTAGAAAATTTGGCAATTTCTATAAAGTTAAGCTTACACTTAAAATACGACCCAGGAGTCTTTATTCTAAATATTACCCTATAGAAATTAAAACTCTTGGGGCACCTGGGTGGCTCAATCAGTTGTGTCTGACTTTGGCTCAGGATCATGATCTCAGCTTGTGAGTTTGAGCCTCGCATCAGGCTCTGTGCTGAAAGCTCGGAGCCTGGAGCCAGCTTCAGATTCTGTCTCCCTCTCTCTCTGCCCCTCCTCCACTTGCACTCTGTCTCTCAAAAATAAATAGACATTAAAAAAAAAAGAAATTAAAACTCTTGACCACATAAAAAACTGTGCATTAATATTTAAAGAAGCTATTTGTAATTGTCCCAAACTGGAAATAATCCAATGGGCAAATGGATAAACAAAATGTATTATAAACAGTCAACAGAGTCTTTCTCAGCAATAAAAAGGAATGAACTATCGATCAAAGACTTTATGCTTCGTGAAAGAAGCCATACTAAAAATGTTATATACCATAGATTTCATTTATGTGACATTCCAGAAAAGCAAAACTATAGGGACAGAGAACAGATCAACTGTCACTAAGGTCTTGGGGTGGGTGATAAGTTTCCCTTATGAAGCATCAGTGAAATGTTTCAGGTGAGGGAGCTATTGTTTGTGCTGATCATGATAGCAGTTCTACAACTCTATGAATTTGTCAAAACTCACAAAACTATATACAGGATAAAAATTTAATACTACTGTATGTAAATTAAAAATAAAAGAAAGCTGAAGTATCTATGCTATTATCAGAATATAAGAGCAGAAATCAATGAAATACAAAACAGAAAAATGATTAGGAACATAAATTTAACCAAAGCTGGATCTTCAAAGGGTTTGAAAAACTGATGAACCTCTTGCCAGATGGATCAAGAATAAAAAGACACAAATTGCTGATATCAAGAAGAGCAAAAGGATCATCACTACAGATTCTATAGGCATTCAAAGTAAAATAAGGGGATATGATGAATAACTTTATGCCAGTGAATTTGACAACTTAGATGAAATCAGTAAATTCACTGAAACACATAAACTGCCTAAGCTGACAACTACCAATAGATAACCTGAATAGCCCAGTATCTAGTAAAGACATTGAATTAGAAAGGGAGGACCTTTCTATAAAGAAAACTCCAGGCCCAGCTGACCTCACTCAGTGAAAACTGCCAAAGATTTATAGAAGAAACATCAACTCCATCCATGCCTTTCTGGAAAACAGAAGAGGAGAGAACACTTCCTAGTTCACTTAACTATCTCATAACTTTTAAAACATCAAATGGAGAGCAGTACTTTCATTACTTACAAGGCCCCCAGATCGAAATCATTGCCCAAGAATTCCTCCAGCAGACTTGTATCCAGCGTCGGGTTCCCCAGACTGTCACTGGTCCCGTGAGCTGCAAAGGCAAATTGAAAATCGTGAGATTCATGAAGATTTCAGAATGGCTAACAGCTAAAGATATTGACATGGCTTCATCCAAGAATTTTAAAGCAACTAAATGGCATAATACATTTACTGAGAGTGTGATCTTTCTTCCATTCAAATATTTCCTTAGAAATCTTTTTAGATTTACTCTCCTTCCCTGCCTGTCTAAGGCTGGTGTAGGTACCCTTTTTATGTGCCTCCATTAACACCCTGTGCTTTGCCTTATATACTATTATAATTGCTTGCCTTTGTGGCTGTTTCTCCATCTAAAGTCCTTAGGAGCAGGGGTGTTGTCCTTCTTAAAGTAGCCACATGAATCTATGGTATAAAAAAGGCAGCAATAAACATTTATGGGATGGATGTATGCATATATGGATGGATGATGGATGGATGGATGAAGTGAAGGAAGGAAGGAAGGAAGGAAGGAAGGAAGGGAGGGAGGGAGGAAGGTGGGATGGTTGGGCAGATTATTTCCAGTTAAGCTCAACAAGAAGTTCAGTATCTTGCTTCACATTTTTGTTAGACTTCACAAAATGTAACACAATATTTCTATCCTTTTCCTTGATTTAAAAAAATGAAAATAAACTTACTGGTTTCTTTCTGATAATAATAAAGATGTTAGAATTTAAAAAGAATATAAAACATAGGAATATATAATAAAGAAACAAAACAATATTTGTAGAAATATTTGTAGAACAATTTGTAGAAACAATATTTGTAGAAAATATGACTCTATACCTAGTAAATTCAGGAGAAAAAAGTGACAACAATTCAAAATAACCAGAAAACTCAACAGAGTAGTTGATTAAAAGTAAAAAAAATAATTACCTCCTTACACACAAAAAATAACCAATCAACAATTCTGACAAATATAGTGCAGAAGATTCCATTCAAAATGACAAAAAGTATAAAATACCTAAACATATATTTGGGGACAATATTAAAAAAAAAACTCTATGAGGGGTCATAGGAAGAGATCTGAACAAATGGAAAGACATTGATCTTAGACTAAAGGATTCAGTATCATAAAACTTTTACTAGACATTATTGATAACATCTGCCAAACCCATATATTCATTTTCTAAGAACTTTACCCTTGTGAAAATAGTCTCTAGTAGCCATATTTGTAACACAACCTCTACAGGCACCTGAATCAGGAAGAACCAATCCATTGGCTAGCCAGTGACCAATTCAATTATTTCTCCTAAGAATTTGAACTAGATTTTATTATTTTTTTTTAATGTTTACTTATTGGACTCTTAAAAACTGAGAACAAACTGAGGGTTGGGGGGAGTGGGAGGGAGGGGAGGGTGGGTGATGGGTATTGAGGAGGGCACCTTTTGGGATGAGCACTGGGTGTTGTATGGAAACAAATCACTCTCTCAATTTATTTGACAATAAATTTCCCATATTGAAAAAAATAAAAATAAAAAAATAAATGTTTACTTATTAATTTTGAGAGAGACAGAGTATGAATGAGGAATGGACAGAGAAAGACAGAGAGAGAGAGATAATCCCAAGCAGGCTTTGTGCCATCAATGCAGAGCCCAACACAGGACTCAATCTCACAAACCCTGAGGTCATGACCTGAGCCAAAATCAATAGTCAGATGGTTAACTGACTGAGCCACCCAGGTGCCCCGAACTAGACTTTAGAGCTGATGGTTGAGATTAAGTCATATAATTATTAGGCAAATTAGAGTAATAGTCTAAATATCTCCATAACATTAACCCAGGTCCTTCTTGATTTTTTAATCCTTCCTAAAGCCTGGTTGTTTGACTTTTATTCCAATTACATGACAAACTCTTGCATATACCCTATTAACCCCTTTGAACTGGTTTGTGTGTTGCCTGAAATTAATCCCCGAATTAGAGTGTTCTGAAGTTCTTCTAGAAGAATAAATAGTCAAAAATCACCAGAAAAATTATGGAGGAGGAAGTAAATAAATATTGAGAAATACACGCAAGGACACATCAAAGGATGTAGGATATATCCAGGATATATCAAGAAATATCACATATACATGTAACATATTAGGACTTTAAGTACACAATAAACAAATCTTTGACAGCAGTGATAAAAGAGTGATTATTCAATAAAAGTTTTGGGGAACACTGGTTAGACATATGAGGGGTAAAATATGGATTATTTTCCTACTTCCACACCAAAATTCCAGATAGAGCAAAAATTCCAACATAAATAAATAAAACTATAGAAAGAAGTATGAGTTAACATTCTTATGATCTTGGGGTGCCTGGGTGGCTTAGTCAGTTAAGTGTCATACTTCAGCTCAGGTCATGATCTCATGGCTCATGGGTTCGAGTCCCATGTTGGGTTCTGTGCTGACACCTCGGAGCCTGGAGCTTGTTTCAGATTCCGTGTCTCCCTCTTTCTCTCGGCCTCTCCCCCACTCGCACTCTGTCAATCTCTCTCTCAAAAATAAATAAACGTTAAAAAAATTTAAAGAATATATTCTTATGATCTTAAGATAAAGGTTTCTCCAAACACAGCCTAAAAGCCAAAAATTATGATGAAAAAGATTGATAAATTTAACTTTGTGCATTTTTTGAGAGGGAAAGAATTTTTAACAATTTACTTTGAAATAATTTCAAACCCAAAGAGAAGCTACAGGAACTCACTTGCGCCCTTCACTTATATTCACCAATTATTAACTTCGTGGGTTTTATCCTAGGCACAATTTAATATATAACACATCAACTGTCTAGCCCCCACACCAATATCCCTCATGTAATCCAGTTCCTTGTATTCTTCCAGGGGCAAGGGACGCTCACATTCAGATCACAGCACTAGTGACAGGAGGACCATTATATGTTTAGCTTTTGGCTTTCTACTTCACCAATTAAAATAAAATTTTTAAAATCTTGAGCACCTCCCAAATGGGAAATATTGATGGATATCAGAGACAGGTGGAAGAGAGGGAGGAAGAAAGAGAAGTGGAGGGAATGAGAAGAGAGATCACCCACTTTTTTCAGTGACATAAACTAGGAGGGAAATAGATGGAAGATATTCTTAAGTGTTGCGATGGTGAGAAATGACCTCATAGTACATACTGGAGTTTAGTCTTGAGTGAGATGTTAAAGAAAGAATAGGATGGAGATGAGCAGGGGAAGACATATTCGTTCTATCACTGATTCAACTAATATTTATCAAGCACCTACCAGGGCACCTGGGTGGCTCAGTCACTTGAGCAGTTGAATGTCTGACTTCAGCTCAGGTCATGATCTCACAGTTGGTGAGCTGGCTCGCTGCTGTTAGTGCAGAGCCCGCCTTGGATCCTCTGTCCCCCTCTCTCTGCCCCTCCCCTGCTTGCACTCTTCTAAAAAAAAAAAAAAAAAAAAAACACCTACCAAGAGGGGGTAAAACAGACAAAAAGACAAATTCCCTCAGGGGGCCTGAATTCTAAGGGAGGGAAAAGTGGCATCAATGGGGGCGAGGGGAGGACCGATGTGACATATAAGAAACAATAAGTAAACAGGATATTTTCATAAGAAAGTGAAACAGAGTGATATGATAAGCTGCAGGCTTATCATATCAGAAGGAAAGCGTTCCTTCTGATTGGAAGGGCGTCTCAGAAAAGAGCCAGCCATGCAAAGACCAAGAGCAGAGCATGGAAGGCAGAGGAGAACAGGAAGGGCAAGAGCACAGGGCCGGCTTGAGAAACAATTCCAGGGTGGCTAAAGCACAGGAGCACAAGGAAGGGGCTAGGGGAGGTGGTCAGAGCAATGGGAAGCCTTTTGAAAGCGATATGATACGCTTGACATCTTTAAAAGTTTTCCTCCCTACAGCCACTGTGACAAACAGTATGGAGGTTCCTCAAAAAATTAAAAATGGAAATACCATCTGATCTAGCAATTCCACTATGGGTTATTTACCCAAAGAAAATAGAAACACTGATCTGAAAAGTTATAGGGGCACCTGTGTGGCTCAGTCAGTTGAGCATCCGACTTTGGCTCAAGTCATGACCTCACAGTTTGTGAGTTCAAGCCTCACATTGGACTCTCTGCATCAGTGCAGAGCCTGCTTTGGATCCTCTGTCCCCCTCTGTCTTTGCACCCTCCTGATCGCTCTGTCTCTCTCTCCAAAATAAGCATTAAAAAAAAAAAAGATACATGCAACCCTATGTTTACTGCAGCATTATTTACAATATCCAAGATATGGAAGCAACCTAAGTGCCCATCAATGGACTAACAGATAAAGAAGATGTGGTATATATCTACAATGGAATATTACACAACCACAAAAATGATGTGATAGCGCTATTGGTGACAACATGGATGGACCTAGAGGGTACCATGCTAAGTGAAATAAGTCAGACTGAGAAAGACACATACCATATGATTTCACCCATGTGTGGAATCCACAAAAAATAAATGAATAAACAAAAAGAAAAAAAAGAAGGCCATTCTGGTTGCTTTGTGGGAAAGGACTATAAAGGGATAAGAACAGAAGGAAAATGAAGTCCAGAGCTATCATAGCTGTCCAGGGACATTCAGAGGTAGCTTGGATTTTTGACTCTGAGCCAAGGCAAAGAGAACCACTTTACCTAACTCATCAATCCTCATAAGAGCCCTAGGAGGTGGACACTAATGTTTCCAGCTTACACAGAAGACAAAGTGGTTACATAGGTAACTAGCTTGTCCAGGGTCTCACAGCTAGTAAGTGGTACGCAGGGAATCCAAGCAGGCTGCCTGATTCCTGAGCATGCTCCCACTCCCCTCCCCACCATCACCACCCCATCCCATGCTCCAAATTGCAGGCAAGACTGATTTGCTTCTACTACTTCACTGGGCTTTGGTCAAGCCAATTGCTAAGAGAAGCAGATGGAAGGAAGGATCTGTTTAATTTCCCACTGAAGCCCCTGCTGGTGTCCCATCTGCTTTATACAGTGTGCTCGCGCGCGCACACACACACACACACACACACACACACACACAATGCCCCGGCAAAAATTGGAGGTGGACAACAGATGCTAAGACCTGACCGATGTATCACTTGCTTTCTATGACCCATGCTCCCCCACCTCCATCCCCCAGGCAGAAATAGGAGACGGTCCACAGCTCCCAGGACCTGCCCCATGTAGCCTGTCCAAACACTTTAATGAACAAGGAGAGTTGATCCCCGAAGTAGCCAACTTTCTCTAGGACTCTAAAATCACATCTATGCCTTCCAGACTCAAAGGAAATTACTCAACAAGATAAATCCATACTGTCAGATAAAATTGTTTTCAGAAGGCTTTACACGCACACAGGGAAACTCTTAAATGACTGTTAAATAAATCTCATGCTTTTAAAAATAATCACTTTGCTATAAATGTCTTAAACACTTATTTATTACACCCAAGCCTGCAGAGATGGCATTGTTAGGCAGCCCACCCCCTGTCAGGGAGGCTCGCTTTCAAGCCTGGATTCTACCCTTTTCTACATTTGTCTTTTGTGGCTGTCACCATCCTACTCAGAACGGGAGAAGCTGCCCAGGCCTCCTGGGAATGCCAGAGGACTGCCCTCTTTATTGCTCTCAGAAAGAAAGCCCTTCTTCACCCTAGGTCTCTGCCTCCCCTTCTAGGCACAGCGACCGCTGACACATGGTAACTTGTCCTGCTACCCCTCGGCCTTGGACAGACAAGAAAAAAACACATAGTTAGGGGATCAATCCACTAGGGATTAGCACAGACAAGTCCAAGTTGAATACACAGGACTTGTTAATAGACATATATATACATTTGAGGAAACAATACTTCTCCAGAGGTGTGAGTAGGGAGCAAGAACCTTCCTTTTATTTATTCTGCTTTCTCCATCCACCTGCCCATCCACCACCCACCAGTCCTTTCCTGTTACCTTCTGATAGACTCCCTTCCCACATCACTTTCCTCAACCCAGATGCCACCTGTCCCTTCCTTTACTGACTCTTTCACCTTTTGTCCTGCAGCATCCCTGCCCAGAGCACTCAGACAACAGCCAAGATGACAACATTTGTCTATTACAACAACTCTAGGTTTGTTTTTTTTTTAGTTGAGAGAGAGAGAGAGAGAGAGAGAGCACGAGGGGCAGAGGGAGAGAGAGAATCCTAAGCAGGCTCCATGCTCAGCCTGAAGCTCAAGGCAGGGCTCGATCTCATGAACCATGAGATCATGACCTGAGCTGAAATCAAGAGATGGTCACTTAACCAACCTTGCCACCCAGGTGCCCCTAGGTTTTTAAAAGTTTCTAAAAAGCAACAGTGAGGATCCCCCTAAATGGTTGCCCTTTGGGTTTAAACATAAAGATAGTTTCCCTATGATACACCAGTGTTCATGAGAAATTCAAGCAGAAATGCTAATGAGTACTCCAAAGGAGGAGTAGGAGGGGTAGGAGAAGAGAAGATGGAGGAGAGGAGGAGAAACCAAATTCTCTCATTTGCTAAGGACATTTTGTTTTGAAAATAAAGCTGGATTATATATATATACATACATCTGTATAGATGTATGAATATATATACATATATACACATACATCTATACAGATGTATATATACATACATCCGTGTACATACATGTACATACATACATCTATACAGATGTATATATATATACATCTGTATAGATGTATGTATATGCATACATATATATTGGTTTCCATACAACACCCAGTGCTCATCCCAACAGGTGCCCTCCTCAATGCCCAGCACCCACTTTCCCCTCTCCCCCACCCACCATCAACCCTCAGTTTTTTTCTCAGTATTTAAGAGTCTATTACGGTTTGCTTCCTTCCCTCTGTGTAACTTTTTCCCCCCTTCCCCTCCCCCCTGGTCCTCTGTTAAGTTTCTCAGGATCCAAGTAGGAGTAAAAACATATGGTATCTGTCTTTCTCTGCCTGACTTATTTCACTTAACATAACACTCTCCAGTTCCATCCACGTTGCTACAAAAGGCCGTATTTCATTCTTTCTCATTGCCATGTAGTATTCCATTGTGTACATAAACCACAATTTCTTTCTTTTTTCTTTTTTTTTTAACGTTTTATTTATTTTTGAGACAGGGAGAGACAGAGCAAAACAGGGGAGGGTCAGAGAGAGGGAGACACAGAATCTGAAACAGGCTCCAGGCTCTGAGCTGTCAGCACAGAGCCCGACGCGGGGCTCGAACTCACGGACCACGAGATCATGACCTGAGCCGAAGTCGGCCGCCCAACCGAATGAGCCACCCAGGCGCCCCTAAACCACAATTTCTTTATCCATTCATCAGTTGATGGACATTTAGACTCTTTCCATAATTTGGCTATTGTTGAAAATGCTACTATAAACATTGGGGTACAAGTGCCCCTATGCATCAGCACTCTTGTATCCCGTGGGTAAATTCCTAGCAGTGCTATTGCTGGGTCATAGGGTAGATCGATTTTTAATTGTTTGAGGAACCTCCACACTGTTTTCCAGAGCGGCTGCACCAGTTTGCATTCTCGCCAACAGTGCAAGAGGGTTCCCGTTTCTCCACATCCTCTCCAGCATCTATAGTCTCCTGATTTGTTCATTTTAGCCACTCTGACTGGCCTGAGGTGGTATCTCAGTGTGGTTTTGATTTGTATTTCCCTGATGAGGAGCGACCTTGAGCATCTTTTCATGTGCCTGTTGGCCATCTGGATGTCTTTAAAGCTGGATTTCAAATCTAATGTCAGTGTTTAGAGCCACAGCCAATTCAGAGTTAGATGAGAAAAGATGGTATTTCCAATCATTAATTCACTAATTTTTCCATTCATTTATTCAATATATACTTAGTGTCCACTTTGTGTCCGGGAATAAAATCAGAAATGAGCTCACAATCCAGTGAGAGGGACAAGAAAGTCAGCTAGAGCCATACATGTTAAATGTTAGGATGGGTGTAGACATGAATACTATGGGAGCTTTCAATTAGGCTGGCAGGGGTGGGAGAGGGGAAGGACTCCTTGCAGATGACACTTGAGAGGAATTTTTAAAGATAAGTAGGTAGTTATTAAGAAAAATTCTAAGAACAGAGAAGAGCATGTGCAGATGAATTTATAAAACCAGCAGCAGGACTCCTGTGGAAATGTGCCAATAGTATGGCCAGAGCCAAGTAAAGAACATGTCAGAGACGGAGACAATGCCTGTTGCAGACCCTGGTGAAAGCTGAATGCACTTCTGTTCCAACCCCTGTGGTTGTGTGGTGTGTGTCTGTCTCTCTCACTAACCTCTAAGCCTCTCTAGGGGATAAACTGCCTCTTTTGTATACATCCTAGAACAAGGGCTGGAACCTTGTTAGGCCTAACTATTCAATAAATATTGCATCTGTTGGATAAGTAATAAAATTTGAATGAATAAATGTGATGATGAAGAGTGGAAGGGGTATCTAGAGAAACTAACAGACACCAGATCATGAAGCTTCATAGGTACCAAGGTAAGGAATTTATCTTGAAAGTTATGGAGACATTGCAACATTTCCATCAGAGGGGTAATGTGAGCAGGTTTATAGTTTCTTGCTGTTGGGAGACTGGCCTGAAGCTGAGCGAGACTAGTCAGGGATGCTGCCAACATGAGCCTTCCCTTATTAAATCACTCAACACACCTGCTACGGACTAGAAAGAGTCCCAACTGCTAGAGACACAAAGACGAAGAGGCCTTAGTAGTTAAGGGTCCTGGTTCTACAATCAGGCCTGGGATCAACTCTGGCTGTAGATTTGTGTAACCAGCTCTTCAACCTTGGGCAAATCATGCAGCCCCTCAGTGCCTCAATTTCCTTACCTATAAAATGAGGATAATAAGAGCATCTACCTCATAGGATTGTTCTGAAGATTAAATTTTCTTTCATGGTTGTTTATTTATTTTGAGAGAGAGAGAAAAACAGAACACGAGCAGGTTAGGGACAGAGAGGGAGAGAGAGAATCCCAAGCAGGTTTTGCACTGTCAGCGCAGAGCCTGATGCGGGTCTCAAACCCACAAACCATGAGATCATGACCTGAGCCAAAATCAAGAATCAGATGCTCAGCCAACAGAGCCAGCCAGGCACCCAAAGATGAAATGAGATAATGCATTTAAGATGCTTAGCATAGTTCCCAGCTCAATAACTACCACCCTTTGTCAGTACTATCAGTTTCTGTGCTCAGCAAGTTCACAGATTAGTGAGAAAGACTGACATAAACACATACCACAGCAATGTGATATGACAACAGAGATGTACACATGGCATTATGGGTCACCTAAATGACCTAACAAGGACAAAAAGGTGTCAGGCAAAGCTTCCAGGAATAGGGGTCCATGAGGCTAGAATTGTCAGCAGGGACAGATCCTGGGGTCTTAAATGCCATGAAACTCTGATCCAGTATAGCAGCAGCGGGGAGGGGGTGTCGGGAAGGTGGGAAATCCCTGGTGTCCTGGAGCCAGCTTGTACAAAGCGTGTGTACATCTCTTCCCACATCCCTATTTGCTGTGTTGTGTTAGCAGCTTGCCATTGGCCACGAGGGAGGGTTTACACCATGGAAATTGGCAAACACTACAAATTGGAAATTCTTTCCCCAAAGAGTTGGTTGTTGAATGTTCACCAGCACACCACTGGATGAGACTAGTATTTGAGAAGGGATACCTACTGGACTTTGTGACTGATTGGAAGGAAGCTAGGTAATTCTCTAGTCTAGTCTAGTTTTGGTGATTGGGTGGGAGGTTGTGCTCATGCTTTGAGGTAAGAAATATGAGAGATTTGGGTGAGGAGTCTGAGAAGGAGCTTGGAGGTTTCATCTGCTCGTGTCATATCATCCTGTTTTTGCACTCGGACACAGAAGGGAGCAGCAGGGCACTGCTCCCAAGAAAAACTCCACCTGATGACCTAGAATCCTTGGAGTCTCCTCAGTTCCCCTTGCACAGGAAGTCCTACATTGATCCAGGAAGAATCTAATCAGTTCTTTTAACCAGAGGGAACATGACCCATTGTTGGAAACGTGACCAAATTAAAAGACTGTCTGGACTTTAACATGATATGAATCACCTGAAATTTATGTGCCTGATAATCAAACGATAAAATAAAAATTAACCTTTATGCAACTTGAGTAAATAAATAGTTTCAGCACATTGTGTAACAGGATGGCAACGCCCACATGGGGCTTCCAGAACTGTCACAGATGCAAAATTCTGGAAAGGATCACTAAAAACTTGGCTGCCGGACTCTTATGAACAGCAGAAGACATTGAAGAGTCTTCATGTGCCCACCAAAAACTAGCCAGGTGGGTGAACTTCATTTTCTTGCCTGTCCAGCTGCCTGAGACTGGCAGATCAGGAGACTCTCCATGGAAATGTGTATCCTGACTTCAACTGGACACTTAACAGAATTCTTAATTCATTCAGCATTTGATAAATGTTCAATGAAGTGTGTATATGCTAGGCACTGGGTATGCAATAGCGAGCAACACTCAATCTTACCCTCAAGGTGAGGGAGGGGCACAGGAAAAAAACCCAAAAAAACAGGCAGCACCAACATAGTGTGGTAAGTCAGGCCCAAGGAGATACCTGGGGGGCTTCCAATCCAACGTGGGGAGGGGCAGTCAAAGATGATTGTATTTGTAGCTAAGATGGAGAAAGGTGTGGAAATTACATTAGCGTTAGGTGAACTTATACCTGGGAGAACAACTGCACCCCACCATGCTAACCGAGAGAAAAATCCTAAAATTCAGCACAAAATGACTCTGCTCTCATCCTTGTCAATAAGGGTATTTGTGATTTTTAGAAGTATAAAGAAGGCAAAATGGCCAAGTATGTAGATGGCCTAAAGGAGGTAGGCAGGGCACAATATGTTTTGAAAGAGTCAAGTCGAATCTCGTTGACTGGGTTGATGGCTAACTTTGACAAGATGACATTCAGCAGGTGTAGCATTCAGCTCTACATTGACTTTTTAAATTATGTGAATAGGAGATGGGGAAACTTGGCTTATGAGTGAATAGGTGAGACAAAGGTCCTTTCGTTGGGTCATCATGAGGAAATATTGGGAAGACAAACTAATGTTGAATTATACTAATAAAATCACTGAGTACAGAAGTAGGATGGTGAGGTCCCTGTTCCTCAATGCATAGGTCCAGCCATGATGACCTGGGCCCCATAATTTCAGAGGAATGTTGACAAATAGGGTGTCTAAGGGAGATCCAACAGAGTGGGAAAGAATCACAAATCAAGCCACATGAGAGATGGTCAATGTAGAATTATAATAATAATAATAATAATAATAAATACTTGGTAAATTTGTTGAGCACTTTTTGGGTACTGATAACATGCTAACAATTTTACATTTCTTTCTCATTCAATCCTCATAATAATTTTATTCTATCAAATAGGTCCTATTATTATCCCCATTTTTCAGAAGAGCAAATATTCTTAGCCAGCTTACATAACTTGTTCAAGTTGCAATAACAAATTGTTCTTGCATGGACTCAGGTGTTTTCTACTCTACCATAATGAATGTGTTCTTGAACAACCTTGCTTTCTGCAAAATCATGCGAAAGAATGTAGGAAAGTAGGGTTGGGACAAACCACTCAAAAACTAACAAAAATAATAACATTCCTAATAAAAATGTAAAGGACATGTCAAGTTATTAATATTGTTACGTGCTTCAGCAAATAGAGAAACTTACCCTTTATAAAAAGGATGATGGAAGAAGGTTGCAAAAAAAAAAAAAAAGAGTTACAGCTGCTGAATTATGAAGAGAAGGGGAGAGAGAGGAGGAACTTGAGATTGTGATAACTGGTTTAAATCAATTACATTACAGCCTACCCTTCCTCAGCTCAAGGACTCTCCTCTCTCTAAAGAGATTAAGCTTCTGCCCGAAGAAAAGAAGGTGGCTGGACCACTACTGGGAAGGCAGCTTATAGCGTCTGCCATATACAGCTTAAGAATGTAGTAGATCTATGATCTTTCAGCACTAACGTTATTATAATTCCATATGAATGTGCCCAATTTGCTTTTTCACAAACTCAGGAGCCATTCAGTGTAAATAATAAATGATTGCTCAATACCTTTGGAGAGCTGCTCTTGTGGTGATTTGCATAGCTTCTCAGTGAATACTCTAAAAATTTGCCTGGGATTTTAAAGTAGGAGGTGAAAATGGTCAGTCTATTGCATCACGTGACCTCAATTTTCATGAAAGTATTTCAATGTCTTCATTAGTTGCTTATCAAGTTCACACTTCTTTTCCTCTCAAATTAGTGATTGGAAATATAAATTAGGCAAGATCCTCTGGCCTTTCTGGGGGTCTGGGAATCCATTTTTCAAGGAGTTTTGGAACGTTACAGCTGAACTTCCTCCTAGCCCTTCACCATGAGGATTAAACTTTTATGCTTTGTCAATGTTCTCTTCAATAGCATATACTAACATTAATATATACAGGAATAAATAAAACACGATCAACTGCATGTTAACCAATACTAATTTTTAACTGTGGAAGATACATTTGGGAAACAGAAGCTGAAACCTTTCCTTCTTTTTTTTAATGTTTATTTATTTTTGAGAGAGAGAGACAGGCAGGGGAAGGGCAGAGAGAGAGGGAGACACAGAATCTGAAGCAGGCTCCAAGCTCTGAGCTGTCAGCACGGAGCCTGATGCAGAGCTTGAAATCAAGAACTGTGAGATCATGACCTGAGCTGAAGTCGGATGCTTAACCGACTGAGCCACCCAGATGCCCTGAAAACTTTCTTTTAAATGGTGTAGGAACACATCAAGGAATCCCATTTGTTTTACGTTGAAGATTTTGAAGAATTATTGTTCTGGTTTGGTCTAATGTTGCCAAGGGCCAAAAAAGGAGGAAGAAGAGGAAAAAGGAAAAAGACGAAGAGGAAGACACCCCACAGGAAGGTCAGCTAAAGTGGGGATGTCCACCCACAGTCTTTGCGGGTGGTTTGGTTCCCCTGGAATGGACAGCGTTGAATATGAAATTGATGCCCCAGTGGGCAGACCCTGCATGGCACAAATTAAGGAAAATGTGATGCGGAAGCTGCCCACCCTGTGGCTTTCAGGCGTGTCTGTCCTGCCGCAGCAATGCCTTCCTCCTGCCAAGCCAGGCAGATATGGAAGGGACAGCCCAGCAGAGCACTGACTGAGGGCTGAGTCTTCAGTCAGGTGTAGGATGAAGGTTCATGTCTTCTTGGGTAGGAGAAATAAGGAGGGAAGCCCAGCAGACTTGGAAAGAGGTCAGGCTTGGGGTATTTACTGATTGGTTTCATAAATATGTTTCAGCAACTACTATGTGCCAGTCCTAGCTGCTAAGGCTAAAGGAATGAATGAGACATATTTCCTTCCTTCCTGTTGTCCATAGGAGACGGACACAAAAAAAGGCAATACACGCTTTTAGAGGTGAAGTACAAAATACTATGGAATACACAGGAGCCCTCAGGGAATGATGCCAAAGTGGAAATCTCAAGAGTGCACAGCAATCAACCAGGTGAACAGGGCAGACTAGGGCATTCCAGAAGGAGGCAGCCCCATGTAACCTGCAGGCAAGGAAAGAACGAGATTTGGAAAACCGCAATCAGGTCGACTTGGGGTCAATTCCACTTCTACTGAACCTCTCTGGGCCTGTTTCCTTATCTTGGGTGGGGGTAGGGGGGTGGGGGAGGAGGTGGGAAAAAAAGATGAGTTTTTAGCACCTTAGAGCACTGCTCACAGACTAAATGTGACATGTCATCCTGCTGCTGTCAGACTGACTCCCAGATCAAACTCTACTCAGGCCCCCTTGACCTTCTCAACAAGGCCTACTTTCATGTTTCTGTCTGTATCATCCAATTTGAGCAAGAATCCTGACAAATCAGCTTAACCAGAATCCCCCATCCTCCATATCTGACCACCCTTGCTGTCTGATCAGCTCCCTTACCCCCACCTTGCCCCAGGGGGTGTCTGGTCACCTTGGTCAGCTCTCAGAAAGAATCCTGTTAGGTTGGTCTAGCCAGAATCCCCCCTTACCCTGCTCCTTGGCTATACCCATGAAGGGTTTAGCCCAGTCTCTCTCCCCTACTGCAAAATTCCATCACAGCTGTCACTATACCTGTTGTGACATTCCTTCCCTTGAATAAAGTCATCCTTACTAGGCTTTAACAAGTATCACTGATTTTTTTTTCTTTAACACTACTAATGTTCAGCACACAATAAATGTTCGCTCCTTTCTTGTTCCTTCTCTGCTCCTTGCCCCCAACTCCCAAACACAGGACTCAGAACAATCAACCAATTGCTGAAATCAGGGAAGATCAGTTTCATCAAAGCAGGGGGTTAAGGAACTTGCTGGCCCTGCTCTGGAGAGTAGGTGCGGTGGGGTAGCCAGTGGCCAGTTTGTGGGAAATCAAGGTGGTAACTGGGTTTCAGGAAGCAAGAGGACGATAAAATGGAGGAGCGTTTTCCAAAGACCTGCTAAGTTTACTGAAGTATTTGTCTGACATCTACCCTAGACTATGGAAGCCAATGAGTCATGGCCAGTGTTATCTCTTTTTCCTTTGGGAAAGCAAAGTGGTATGAAGATGGAAAGAACATTGGACTGGGAATGAGAAGACAAAGATTTTGCCACGACCACTGGCATTTACCAGTGTGGTTTTAGACACGTCTTTCAACTTCTTTAAGGTTCCATTTTGTTCATCTGTAAAGTGCCTTCCTCCCAGGGTTGCGAGAGGGACCAACGAGTGACGGAAATGAGAAAGTCTGTAAAATGTCAAACTCTATTATCCACAAGCATAATACAAATGGAAGGGTGAGAAGAAAACTTTGAAGATGGGTAGGAAGGAGCTGGCGCAATAAGAAAATGTAAAAATTTGGTGGCCGAGTAGGGACTTTTATTTTTTTCCCAACATTTCCATAAACAACCAGCAAAGGGAAGACCAAGTCCCGAGCACAGCTTGTAGCCCTGACATCCTCACTACCATGAAAGGTCAATTCAGATTCTCACACAGGAGCCTGCTGCCCCCTGGGGAGAGGAGCAGATTATTGTCTGGGTCTTATCCCCATGCAGATAAAAAGAAGAAATGGAATTTTTCCAACTGCTTCTTAAGACACAACTCTTCTGGACATGTGTGGATAATAGATTTTAAAGTGGCCTTCTACCGATCGATTGGAATTAGCCTCGTCATGCTAACAGCCAGATCTTACCCTTTTATACCCGCACACAGAGTCATCCCAAAGTACATTTACTCTTAGCAGAAGAGACTTGACTAGCTCTCACCTTGTAAAATTTATAAGAAATAGTTTGTAGGTGTCCTTTCTGCCTCTTCCTGCATATAATACATCGTATGTGACTTAACAGATTTGTCTCAAAGCAACAAGCTTGCCTAACCCAACAAGGGAAGAAAGGAAAGAGGAACATTGCTTCTATTCTTTCCGTCTATAGAATCCCACTGCATGGTAGAATTCCCATCGGGATACTCTAATCTGCTTTTGCACTGTTTTAATACACACAAATAGAAAAATAGCTATGTGGATTTAAAAACTGTTTCTATGCATGCTTTTATGGGCTTTTAAAACTATAAGTTGTACTGGGGTGCTTTATAGGATGTTAAACAGTAATATACTCCTTTGATTCTTTTTGGATTTCTTTTTTTAAATATTTTTTTTCAACGTTTATTTATTTTTGGGACAGAGAGAGACAGAGCATGAACGGGGGAGGGGCAGAGAGAGAGGGAGACACAGAATCGGAAACAGGCTCCAGGCTCTGAGCCATCAGCCCAGAGCCCGACGCGGGGCTGGAACTCACGGACCGCGAGATCGTGACCTGGCTGAAGTCGGACGCTTAACCGACTGCGCCACCCAGGCGCCCCTCTTTTTTTAAATATTTTTTAATGCTTATCTATTTTTGAGAGAGAGAGAGAGAGAGAGAGCATGAGTGGGGGGGGGGGGGGGGAAGAAAGAGGGAGACACAGAATCTGAAGCAGGGTCCAGTCTCCCAGCTGTCAGCACAGAGCCCGATGTGGGGCGCGAACCGGCGAGCAGCAAGATCATGACCTGAGCCGACATCAGACAGTGCCCTTCTTTGGATTTCCAACCTTTACTGGCTGATTATCCACGGGCAAAAACAACAAAAACAATTAAAAGCGTTAATACCTTTCAAAGAAGAGAATTTAGTTATGTGCCTCAAAGCCAGCTTCCCCAAACCCTGCCAATGCCCAGTTGAATGACCTGTTTGAGGTCAGTGGTTACCAAGGTCAGCAGATAACACTTCTCATATGAATTTTCCACCCCCCCACCCCCGAGCCTTTCTGGAAAGACACTGACAGATCAAAGATCTAGTTCTCCTACAGTGAGAGCGTCTCAGAACATAGGTTACACAAAGCAAGTTCTCTCCTTAAACTAAATTTGCAGTCTCCCGTCTTCAGAATTTCTTACAAATGGACTGTATAATTAGTACAAAATTCTTTAGGCTATTCAAGAACGGTACAATAATAACAATATATTCCTTTCAGTTTTGATTCTATCCCCAAACAAGGAATGCTCATGAAACCTTGGAAATACAGTACTTTCACTGTTCTGTCTTTTCTGAAAAATGTTGATTTCAAGACCAATATGGAAAAGCTGAACCTTTTGCAATAAAAGGAAATACTCAGTACTTTGTCCTATGTTGCTTGGCAACTAAGGGCTATAAATGGATTTTATGATTATAAAGGCTCAGGAATTAATGTGAACATGTAAAAGTTGTAATAACTCCCTGGAGACAGAAGTGTTTCTTTGGGAAAAAAAAAAAAAGTGTGTGTGTGTGTGTGTGTGTGTGTGTGTGTGTGTTTGTATATAGCTTGTACTCATTCTTATTTCAAAAGAGAGAAAGAAAGAAAGAAAGAAAGAAAGAAAGAAATTTGGTTCCTTCACCTTGAAAATGTTATAATAAAATCAATAACTATCATTTATTTAGTCATTAATCCTCACAACCCTAAGAAACAGATGTTATTATACCCGTCCTACAGGTAGAGAAAACTGAAATTTTAAAAATGTTGAGTAACCGGCCCAAGGTCACATAACTAAGAAGCAGAGGAACCAGGATTCAAACCCAAGTATGCCTGAACCAAGGCCTATGCCATCATCCCCAGCCATAGATTCATAGGAAGCATATTTCTCGGCTCCTAATATTTGAGGATATTGGTCACTTTAACCCTATGGGAGTGACACTATTTCCAACTATTAAGTCATTTAATGTTCTCCTTAGAACACATGACCCCACATGGCTATACCTGACAATTGTTTCTTTTTTATTTAAAAAAATTTTTTTATTACATTTTTTTATTTTTGAGAGACAGAGTGAGACAGAGCATGAACGGGGGAGGGGCAGAGAGAGAAGGAGACACAGAATCCGAAGCAGTATCCAGGCTCTGAGCAAGCGTTCAGCACTGAGCCCGACATGGGGCTTGAACCCGTGAACCATGAGATCATGACCTGAGCTGAAGTCGGACACTTAACCAACTGAGCTACCAGGCACCCCCAACAATTGTTTCGTATGCTGCTAACATCAGGGTATCAAATATCAGGGTATCATCTCACTGGACTATTTGTCCTGACTCTGGTTTTCTAAAGCCAAGGAGAATTAATATCTGCTACTACACTTGTGAGCAACCCAGCTGCCTAAATTCTCTCTATAAATTTTTGGTTTGCACTGAGCAGTACTGTAGGCCAGCGTTGGTGTTCTTATATCCTTGTATTCTTATTGGTAGCCTTATATTTTGAGTGTCTGTAGCTGCCTCCTCTATGAACATAAACTATTGCCCTTTTACCACTAACACCTGAGCTGGGCTTTGCCAAAAAAAAACTCCAGAAAGCACTAATGTACCAAGCACTCACACTCCAGAATAATTTCATCTAAGGAATGGAATTACGTGCAAATTGTCACACACACACACACACACACACACACACACACACACACACCATCCTGGTTATTTGAACAGGAGCCATAATTTCCACAGCTAACTCTACAGATGTTCCTTTGCAACCTGTCTAGAAGACACCGTGCACAGTGACTAGGAGTCAAACCTTAAGGGAAAGATTTCTATCCAACTTCAAGCTCTGCTACATAATGGCTGTGTTGTTTTGGGCAAGGTACAAACCTTCTCTGAATCTGTATCCTCATCTCTCAAGTGGTGATAATATTATCTCCTTGCTCATTTTGTTGTACAAACTAACAAGTAATACACCTGAGAGTTTAGTACAGTGTCTAACATAAGGTCAAGTGTTCATTAAATGGTAGGGGTTTTCTTCCCAATCACACAGGCTGCTACAGGGACCTCCTTTAAAAGAACAAACACTTTCTTAATTATAGATTACTGATAATACCACTTTGCTGGGCAGTAACTGTGGGTCAGGCACGATGCAAAGTATTTCACATATATCAGCTTACTGAATTCTCACTTCTCTCCTATGAAATAATATCTACTTCACTTGATAGATGAGGAAACAGTCTCAGAGAGACTTTGCCAAGATTGCATTGTAAGTCCATTGAAGTAGAGGTGGGATTTGATCCCAGGGCAATCTGGATGCAAACCTGTGCTCTAACCACTATGTCACTCGTCACCACACTTGCACATTGGAGTCAGGAGCTTGGGGTTAATGTGTGTGATTTGTAATGGTGCCCACTTTCCAGGGGTGATGTGGGTGGGAAAGCTGTGTAATCAGACAGTCCCCCCAAGATCATTCCCACAACCCCCAGGGCCATTACTTTGACTGTTTCCTGGTGCTTGGACCTTTAGTTTTCTCCAGACTGCAGCTTCCACCTGTCTATTTTGACTGCAAAATAGACTTCTTCTTCTTCTTTTTTTTTTAAGATCTATTTATTTTAATTTATTCATTTATTTTTGAAAGAGAGAGTGTGAGTGAGTGAGGGGCAGAGAGACAGAGAGAGAGAGAGAGAATCCCATGAGGTGCAGAGAGAGAGAAAGAGAGAGAGAGACAGGATGCAGAGACTGGAGTGGGGCTTGAGCTCACCTGACGCAGGCCTTGAGCTCATGAACTGTGAGATCATGACCTGAGCCGAAGTCAGATGCTTACCTGACTGAGCCACCCAGGCGCCCCCTCCTAGTGACTTCTAAGTATTGATTCTGATTCTCTGCTCATGACCCAGTTTGAGTTAAAGCCTTAACCTGTTATAAAGGGACTAGGGTTTTGAATCTGCCTGTCCCCAGCCAGCATCTCCGCCATGTTTTCTACTGAGCGCCACACCACCTTCATTCCCTCCCTACTAATAGTTGCTTTTAAGGAAAAAAGAGTTACCATACACTAGAGGAAGATCATTACTATAGGTCATGGATCTAACAGTAATCTACATAACCAGTATTGATGAGGAGCTGTGACTTCCTCTCCAGAGCTGGTTTGGATATTAAAATGTCGGTGAGAAAATGAACACAAACTGAACCACTATGTATAATAAAATAAGGGCCCTGCTTCTCCACCAGAAATTCTGGTCAAGAATCTCATTCACGGAACACATATTCAGCAAACATTTTTCTAAGTAAGTGCTCCACGCAAGACATTGAGCCTGCAGAGGTGAACGACCCAAAGGCAAATCCTCACACGGAGATGCTTAAAGTGTCTTCTGTGGGAAACAGACATGTAAACACACAACTTGAACTTTAATGTAAAGGGTGCATATCCAAAGGTATGGACAAAGAGCTGCAGAAGCATGGAGAACTGTACCTCTAACTTTGCCCAAGGAAGTTGGCTGGATAAAGAAGTAGGAAAGTACATTCTGGGCAGAAGGCACAAAGACCCAGCATTAGGAAAGGGAGAGTAAAAGAATGTATTCAAGAAACCATGAAAAGCTGTGTAGCTGGGGTATAGATAAGAGTAAGAACGATACTGAAGATAATAATAGTAATAACAGGCATACAGAATCCAGGTACTATTCTGAGCCTCATGTATACTGAATCATTTAACTTGCCCAATAACCTTAGTAGACAGTTACTAGTAACACTCCAGTTTTATAGATACATAACTGAGGCACTGAGAGATTAAGTACAGCTTAATCACACAGCTAGCAAGAGGCAGAGTCAAGATTAGAACTCTGGCCCTGGAACATGCTCTCAACCACTTGTACCAAACCACGTGCAATAGATATCAGTATGGGGGGAGTCCCCAGTGTAAGGATGCCTGGAATGTTATATTGGGACAACTACACTGAGCTCAGACAATGGAGATTCAACAGCAATGTTTAAGCAATGGCATCCACATGAGCCAATGGCAAAGTGGAAGGTGGTTAGCACAGGGACAGACGTTAGGAGGCTCTGGCAAGAGATGAATGTCTGAACAAAGGGGAGGTTGCAGCAGGGAGACATTTCACCTTAGGGTGGAAGCAACCATTTGATAAAGGATTAGCTATAGAGTATAGGAGTCGTCAGGAGTGATACCCCAGTTTCTAGTTTGGGAGGTCTGTTGGAGAGTGAAGGGAACAGAGGAGGCAATGAAGACTGAAATCAGGGAGGGAATGAGTTCCACATTGAATGTGTTGATTTGGGAAAACGGAGATCCATCCATACATATATATGTACCTTAAACAGCTATAAATATAGGTCTGAAACCTGGCAAATACAGGTCTGAAACTTGGGATATGCTGACCCATGGGAATGCCCACTCAGGGTAAGCTTTTGGTGTTCAAATAAAAGAGTTTCTGAGACAGGACTCTTGGGCAGACAAGGAGGGGGTGAATTACTGAAAGCATCCGAGAGGAAACAGAGGCTGGAGGAGAACCAGAGTGAAGGTGCCATGGAATTACATGGGAGAGAGCTTCCATGAGGAAACAATGGGCGATAGTGACCAATCCCAGAGACAACACCAGGAAGATGAGCGCTGAAGGCCTTTTTAATACAATCTAGCAGTTAGAAATTTCAGAAGAGCAAGTCAGAGCAAAAGCCAGATTTAATTGGGCTTGAGATGCAAAGAATAAAGAATGGGTATTTTTCAGAGTTTGGTGATGAAAGAGAAGAGAAAGAGAAGTGAATGTCTGGAAGGAGGGATAGAGTTGAGAGAAGAGATTTAAATCTCCTCACTGACCCATTGATACCTGAATTTTGCTATTACTCCCCGCCCCCTGGGAGTATATATTGTTACCCTTGCCTTTCCCTTGTAGGGACTTTATTATACCAATTTTTAAGGTAACCTGTAATGTAAAGTATTCCCAGAATCTTTTCAAAAGCAGGCTAGGCACAAATAATCAACAAATGTCAATCCATTGCCAAGAGCTTCCTCCTGGCTGACTGGGCCTCCGGAAGCATCTCTTCAAGTACTTCTGGAACAGCCCCCAGGGATAGAAGGAAGCCCAGTGCAGAGGAAATAATCACCCTTTTCTGGTCACGTCAACTGCTAGGGGAGAAGTCATGTGGTTTTCTATACCCACAGATGAAACTGAGAGCAGACTTTTCAGAATTCACTCCCTTTTAGGTTACAGTATCATTCTGGCAGGAGTGTTTTCAGATACAGTTACAACTCAGAATATAGAGATGAAACAGTTATTTTTTTTCATCACTGCTTTTAATCATGTCATCAAACCTCCCTTTCCCATCTCTTAACCACATTTTAAGTAGGGTCTATAAGTTTCTAGACTCTGATCATTGAAACATGCCCCAGTGCAGGATCTTCTACTGGTTCAAAGTACGTCCTCTCCACCATGGGTGGCTCCAGCCAGGCTCTGGCTCCCTCAGGAGGGGAAGGTGAGAGGAGCCGTCAATGGCCTGAGACCAGCGCAGGGGTTCCTCACATCTTCTGAGTCGTAGAGCTCACTGGGCCTCCGATAAAAGGTGTGGAGACTTTCCCTAACATATGAGCCTACACAAATACCTACTTCCACTCACTGCCAGAGGCTTGGAGCCCACCTGAATCTTACCCTAGGTTAAGGACTCTGGGAATAGAGTAACTTTTTTAAGTCAAAAAATGAAAATATCAGGCAGCCGTAACAGTGAGAGTCTACAGATTAATTTTTAAAAAATTTCCTGGCAGAGGGGCGCCTGGGTGGCTCAAGTCATGATCTCGCGGTTTATGAATTCGAGCCCCGCGTCGGGCTCTGTGCTGACAGCTCAGAGCCTGGAGCCTGCTTCTGATTCTGCGTCTCCCTCGCTCTCTGCCCCTCCCCCACCCATGCTATCTCTCTGTCTCAGAAATAAATAAACATAAAAAAAATTTTCCTGGCAGATAATTGGGCAATATTTATCAAAGAGCTAATTAAAAAAAAAAAAAATTCTATATGGCAGTAACTCTATTTTGAGGAAATTCATGCAAAGCAAATAACTAAAGGTTCTCACAGGTAAGAATCTAGAACACGCCCGAATGGCTAGCAATAAGAACTGGTTAAATTATGGAACATCTCGGGCTGCCTGGGTGGCTCCATTGGTTAAGCGTCCAACTCTTGATTTTGGCTCAGGTCATGATCTCCGGATTCACGGGATCTAGGCCCACATCGGGCTCTGGGCTGTCAGCGCAGAACCTGCTTGGGATACTCTCTCCCTCTCACTCCGTCTCCACCCCACCCCAAAAATAAATAAATTTTGAAAACATTTATGAAACACCGCAATAGAGGTTCTCCCACATGTCCCTGGGGGCTGAAAATGGGAGGTGTTTTTGGTCTTCACTGCTATTTCCGGATTAGCTTCCCTCCTCCCTTCTTCAAATGAAGCAGATCCCACATGACTGGGCCACCTCCTGGTAGTAGCATCTAGCGACCTCTTGGTTGCTCACTTTGTTCACCGTCTGGTTCCCTCTTTTCCTCCCTGCAACACCACTCTTGCCATCACTGCTGGTGGCTTCAACATCCACCCAATACTTCCCAGCCTCTTCAATTCGTAAACTCCTCACTACTTCCACCACCTTTACTCCATCTCACCTCAGACACCTCCTCTCTTGACACGCTGCTAAACCCTGGCATCAACCCAGTAACTGCATCAACCTCTGAGATCTCATTTCCACCTGCTGTATTCTCTGACCGGCCCATCCTTTCCACTCACTGACACTTATGCCTCTACTCGAATCAGTTCACCCACTGGGATCCCCTATTCATGAACCTATTACCACTTTTCCACACCTCCTCACGCCCCTGCTATCCCCATTTCCCTTCTTACCCAGCTTAGATGTCAGGGCCCATCACTCTAATTACTCCCTTGCAAAGACTAGTCACTCTCTTCCCTTCTCTCCATCTGCAGGATTCATCTGGGAAAACCTCAACTTTGAAAAAACCCAATTCTTCACCCACCCTGCACTTAAGCATCTGAATGTTGCTCAGAAAATCATCCAAGTGTCCTAACCGGCCTCACTTAAAGTAATTGAACACAAATCTTAAGTGGACACAGCAGTGACCAGCAATCCTATTTCCTAGCGTATTTGCTTCTTTATTTTCTGTAGTGAGTTGAAAAATGCACACACACACACACACACACACACACCCCCGAAATGTCTGACCGCCCACGACCTCTGAATGTGAACTTTGGAAAAAAATGTCTTGGCGGAGGTAATTAAGTTAAGGATCTCGAGCTGAGATCATCCTGGATGAAGGTGGGCCCTAAGTCCAATGATGACTGTCCTGATAAGAGAAGAGACTCACAGAGAAAATGATGATGTAAAAACGGAGGCTGAGATTGGAGTTATTAGTCTACAAGTCAAGGAATACCAAGGATTGTCAGCGTCACCAAAACCTAGGTAAGAGACATGGAACAGATTCTCCCCTAGAGCCTTCAGAGGGAATGCAACCTTGCCAACACCTTGATTTTGGACATCTGACTTCCAGAACTGTGAGAGGACACATTTCTGTTGTTTTAAGCCATCAATGTTGCAGTTGTTTGTTATGTCAGCCTAGGAGACTAATATACTCTCAAAGAAAAGAATTTCACAACTTATTCTCCCTTCTAACGCCCCCAAATAGTCCCCTACCACACTCCGGCCACCAGCTCCCTCCTAATACACCTCACACTTCATAGGCAAAGCAGAAGTAACCTGTCATGGGTTTCCACCCTGAAATCTGCCACACCACCTGCATCTGTTCAGGTACTCCACCTCTGCTGCTATCACAAGACAGCAAGAGTTGCAAGTGTCTCCAGGTGCTCTGAATCCCATCCTGACCCACCTTCTCAAGGTTCCTCTCCCATAATTAATGTCCCCTCCCTCTTCTGCATCATGCACGTACTCCTCTACACTCAATCATTCCCACCGGCAGACCATGCTTCAGTATCTCCCATCTTTATTTTTTTAACGTTTTTTTAATGTTTATTTATTTAAAAAAAATTTTTTTTCAACGTTTATTTTATTTTTGGGACAGAGAGAGACAGAGCATGAACGGGCGAGGGGCAGAGAGGGAGACACAGAATCGGAAACAGGCTCCAGGATCTGAGCCATCAGCCCAGAGCCTGACGCGGTCACGTGAGATCGTGACCTGGCTGAAGTTGGACGCTTAACCGACTGTGCCACCCAGGCGCCCCTAATGTTTATTTATTTTTGTGAGAGAGAGAGACAGAGTGCAAGCAGGGAGGGGCAGAGACAGGGAGACACAGAATCCGAAGGAGGCTCCAGGCCCTGAGCTATCAGCGCAGAACCTGACACGGGGCTTGAACCCATGAACCAAATCGTGAAATCATGACCTGAGCCAAAGTCAGACGTTTAACCGACTGAGCCACCCATGCGCCCCAGTATCTCCCATCTTTAAAAAACAAAATTATCAACAACTCTTGCCTCTATACCCCCTCTGGCTTTGGCTCAACTCCTTGGCTCATGGGACAAAAGAACTTCTCAAAAACATTACCCATATTAGCCACTCACCGTCTGTTCCCTCTTCAACCCCATGGACTGGGCTTTCTTCCTCCACTACATGGAAACCACTTGTCAAAGTCACTTAAACCTTCTTTCCCACATTCTATGCTCAGTTATCTGGCATTTCAGAAACACTTAAAACATATGATCATGTTCTCTTTGAAACACTATTCTTTCCCAGCTCAACACCGCAAGCTCCCCTCTTACCTCATTTAACATCCCTTTGTTAGTTATTCTCACTTGCATCCCAAAGTGTTATCATGGGTCTCCCTGGTCTAGTCTGTCTCCCTTCTCAGGATCTCATCTTGTCTTAGGGCTTTAAATACCAACCATATGCTGATGACCCCCAAACTGATATGCATATCCCTGATCCCTTCCTTGGGTTTCAAATTCAAACATCCAATTGCCTTCTCATATTTTCCATTTTGTTGTCTAAAAGGTATCTAAAACTTGAAGTGCCACAAATGAATTATTGATTTCATATGTATGTGTGTGTCCACATACGTACACACACACACACACACACACACACACACACACACATACACCTGCACTTCTGCCTAGTCTTGCACACCTGGGTACATTGCACCAACATCCACCAATTATTGGTGCCACACCAGGGCATCATCCTTGACTTCTCTGCCTTCTTCATCCCCCACATGCTATCCATCTGCAAGTCCTGCCTATTCTCAAGGGTTTCCTATCACACCGAGAATAAATATTCAAATTCTGACGTCATCCCCTACCACCCTCCTCATTGTCAGTTAACACTGTTCCCTGCCCCCTCCAGCACGCTCTTCACCCCACCCCACCTCCACCTGCCCACTCCAAGCTCAGGGACTTCGCACTGGTGTTCCCTTTGCCTGGGATGCTCTTCTGATGGATGATGGATGATGACTGGCGGGCAACTTGCTCGAATGTCACCTCCTAAGAAGATTCACTGATTACCTTAGATTATGTAACCCGCTCTCCCTCCCATCCTCAGTGTCTCTCTGCACTGCTATCTGGCTTTATTTTCTTCATAATTAATGACTATCTGAAATCATTTTATTCACTTGCTTATATCTTTATGGTCTTCTTTCTTCAGCTAGAAGAGGAGTTGCTTTGGGAAAAGGCCTCTGCTTGTTCACCACTGAATCCCCAGCCATTAGGGCAGCATCTGATTGGCTGGTTAATATAAACAAAGGATCGGAATGAATGACGAACTTGTAGCCACTTACTACCTGGATGACCTTCAAGCAAGTTCACCTCTGCCAGCCTCATGATTCTCATGGGAGGAAAAAAATCTCTCACAGGGCCCTTTTGATGTTACACAGAGAAAATGATAACAGGGTAACAATGAGAATTATAATAGCTACCATTAATTGAGCTCTCTGTGCCAGGCATAGCCCTTTACAACCACATTTCAAGATGATACAGTTATCCGCATTTTATAAACAAGGAAACTAAGACCTGCAGAAGTTTACTTCTCTATCATCCCAGAGGCAATGAATGGCACAGCCAGGATTCATATCCAGGATTACTGACTCCAAAGCCATGGTCCTAATTAAAATTCTATATCTAGCACATAGTAAATGCTCAACAACAACAACAAAAAACCAGTCCTTGGGGCACCTGGGTGGCTCAGTCTGTTAAGTGTCCGACTTCGGCTCAGGTCATGATCTCGCCCATGAGTTCAAGCCCCGCGTCGGGCTCTGTGCTGACAGCTCAGAGCCTGGAGCCTGTTTAAGATTCTGTGTGTGTCTCTCTCTCTGACCTTCCCCATTCATGCTCTGTCTCTGCCTCAAAAATAAATAAACGTTAAAAAAAATTTTTTAAGTACTTATTTCTAGTTATTATTGGAGGATGTTGCTAGGATACAACAGGATGTCTAAAATTCCATCATTAGAGAGCAACCAAACCTACCCTTAGAGAAGGTGACTTTTTTTGATTCATTTGACCAAACATCTTTGTGTTCTCTGAAAGTACATTGAGTATAAGACTCTATAGAGATGTATGGTGGCATTAGATTATCTGCTGCTTGTACCTTGTGTGCAAGCTCAGGTTTTATTGGGACAGAAAGAGGAGGGCATAAGGGTGCTGGGAGGGTGAGAAAGTGGTGGTCCCCACGTGCAAGAAAGACAAAGGATTAAGAGGCTGGCCTGAGGTCAAAGATACCCTTTACCCAGGGCATCTGGGTGGCTTAGTCAGTTAAGTCTGACTTCAGCTCGGGTAATCATCTCGTGGTTTGTGGGTTCAAGCCCTACCTCAGGCTCTATGCTGACAGCTCAGAATCTGGAGCCTGCTTCGGATTCTGTGTTTTCCTCTCTCTCTCTCTGCCTGTCCCCCACTCATACTCTCTCTCTCTCTGTCTCTCTCTCTCTCAAAAATAAGTAAATAAACATTAAAAAAAAAAAAAAAGATACCCTCTACCCACAAGACTGCCTTGCCCAGGGCCAGTCCCGGCACTGCAGCGTTGGCCTTCTGTCCTGCTTTCAGCTGTTCAGAGCTTCTGATTCCTCTTACGGGAATTCAGAGTCACCAACCAATTAGAGTATGGGGGTCCCTGTCCCCCCAAACTTCAGTGAGTGTGCTGGAGTTTCAGTCCCTCAGTGTCTTTCTTGTGTCTCCTTGTTATCTGCTCCTAGTAGGTGGTTTTCCCCACTCCATTCAATCAGGGCAGGAATGAATCTCCGCTTCTCCTTTCAGGATAAGCCAACAGGCATTTGAGAACCTACTTCAGGGCATTACCAAGAGCACGAGCTAAATATCTTCTCAATTCAGAAAACCTCCTCTTTAAAAATTAGATACAATGAAAAACTAAATAGTCTGCTCAAATCAGTTTTTATAAAATGTTCTAAAAAGCCTGGGAATAAAAAGTGAGACCTCTGATATCATGGCAGTCCCCAAAAATACCGATGAGGAAAACAAATTAAGAATGTGATGTCACAGCTTTCAAAAACAAAGGAAGTAAACTGAAGAACTGAGATTTACTGTATTTCATTTTCTTATTCCTTTTTACTCAGAGAGTTGTAAGAATTAAATGAATTAATGAACGTAAAGGCAACAGCATAGGGGTGGGCATATGGTAAATACTTAATACATGTTGTTAGTAATCAGGGTCAAACTAAAGGTGGAATTGATAAAGTTTCCAAGTTAACCAACTTAAAATAGTTAACCATCTCTTTTTAAAGATAAAATCATGATGTTCTTTTAAAAAACAATTTTTTTTTAATGTTTATTTATTTTGAGAGAGAGACAAACAGCGCGAGCGGGGAAGGGGCAGACAGAAGGAGACACAGAATCTGAAGCAGACTCCAAGCTCCAAACCATCAGCACAGAGCCTGATGCAGGGCTCGAACTCAAGAGCCATAAGATCATGAGCTGAGCCGAATTCAGACGCTCAACGGACTGAGCCACCCAGGTGCCCCAAAACCATGACTTTCATACAAATATAAGATGGATGCATATCAAAGATTTTATTCAGCTACCTAATTAATGAAGGAGGCAGGAAGATGTCACAACTGGCTCAAGGAGAATTCAAATGGCAGATCTAGATCTATATCTACCCCATCTGTATCTATCTAGCTACACCATGCAATGAATTTCCAAATAAAAGCAAAACTGTCTTTTACTAGAACTGTTGATCCCACTAAAAGTAAATTCATTTGCATATCTATAGACAAAAGTCATTTGCATTGATATCAGTTATCTACAATGTATAGAGTTTTAATATATCTCTAAGACAATAAAAGGTGTAAATCCCACAGAATCTGATAGCCCAGAAGGATGTGATCTTTTCTACGGAAGATGTCCATAATCTTTTTCATCTGTGTCAGTGTCTTTTGTAATTTTTCTTTAGACGTGGATCTTAAACAGAAGAGTTTTGCTGAATTAAAATTCATTCTCCTCTATTTAAGATAATCGGATTATAACATAATACATTTCAATTATGAAGCACTTAGATAATAAAGTATAAAGAAGAAAATGAAAATCGACATATTTTTACCACTAAGAGATAACAACTATTAATACTTGAAGTGTATTCATCCAGTTGTTTCTATGTATATGTGTGAGCACGTATGTATATATATTAACTATTTTCAGATCAGTTTTAATAATAAATGTTGTTCTGGGAAGCTACAAATATAAAAATATTCAATTGTATATATCAATTTACAAACCACTTTTCCCCTTTATATAATAAACATTTTTCCTTATCATCATTTTCAATAGCTATAAAATATTCTATTATATGGAAAAACCATAATTCATTTAATTAATCCACCACCATCAGAAATTTAGATTGTAACCAAGTTTTAGTTATGAAAAAGAAACTAATATGCTTCTCTTCTGACACCTTTTCTCTTGTAGTGGTACCAGCTTTGTTGAAAAAGCCAAACATTTCACATGGTATCAGTCTCCAGAGGATCTTGGGATCCCTAGCACACCTGATCTGCCTCTGCTTTAGTTAGTTAATGGGCCTATCTGTGGCATCAGGGGCAGACTGGGAATTACAATTAGAATTAGAATTCCAGCTACCCGAAACCACCCTTTGTTCTTATCATTTTCCTGAGACACATCATAAAGATTTAGACATATTTGAAATTTAAAATAAAAACTAAGATCATCCTGAGCTTTGACCCTCAAGGCCATTTATTGTCAATACAGATACTTTTGTCAATCCAGATACTTTTTCATACAAATGCGTTCATAAGGAAAAATGCAGCTAGGGCTGAGTTTCTTAGAACAAAGGGTCTGAAGAAACAGAAAAATAGCTTTCAGCTGGGTAACAAATTGCCAAAACGTTTCTTGATTTTTCAGACCTTGATTTCTTTTTTAAATTTTGTTTAACGTTTATTTAGTTTTGAGAGAAAGAGAGCGTGAGGGGGAGAGGGACAGAAAGAGAGGGAGACATAGAATCAGAAGCAGGCTCCAGGCTCTGAGCTGTCACCCAGAGCCCGACGTGGGGCTCGAACTCACAAACCGTGATCGTGACCTGAGCTGAAGTCAGACGCTCAACCGACTGAGCCACCCAGGCGCCCCTGGATTTTTTTTTTATACAAGATCACATTTAATTAGAACCGACACATCAACAGGAGAACGATGAGCGACAACTGGTCCTCCTCACTAGAATATCACTGCTGTCCTCAGTCTAAGGAATACTTGAGAAAGGAAATCGTTAAAATCTAAGGGAAAGACTTCAAAGCCTTACAAGCTACCACTTAAGGGAGGTGGTGTTGGACCAGGCACACAGCAGGTACTCAATATTTGCTGAATAGTGGAGGTATAAACATTTGACAATGAGCTGTGTGGTTTTCAGGGGGAAGAGAATCATTTAAGCTGGTGTCTCCATTTTTTATTTCTAAAAATGAAGAGAAATGACCCCTCCCTCATGAAAAAAAAAAAAAAGGTTTCAAATGGAAGACCAGAGTTTGGTTTAAGCTAAGAAAAATACTTTTAAAATAATAATCAGATATTGTAGCAAGTGACAGAGAAGACTGGTGGAAACTATATCTCTGGAGACTTCTGAAAATAAGACAAAGATAGTATAGGAATCCTCTAAGTACAGCAGAATTTCCAAAGAACAGAAGGTAGACCACATTCACTTTTCAGGTCTTCTCCAGTTACAGAAGGAAACCAAGACTTTATGCTTCTATAAAATGAATGGGTGGTTTCTCTAAAATAAAGCATATGGGGCGCCTGGGTGGCTCGTCGGTGGAGTGTCTGACTTCGGCTCAGGTCATGATCTCACAGTCTGTGAGTTCGAGCCCCGCATCAGGCTCTGTGCTGATGGCTCAGAGCCTGGAGCCTGCTTCCGATTCTGTGTCTCCCTCTCTCTCTGCCCCTCCCCTGCTCATGCTCTGTCTCTCTCTGTCTCAAAAATAAATAAAAACATTAAGAAAAAAAAAATTTTAAATAAAGCATATGTATGGCACTGCAGCCTGGGGCTTGCTACCCCCTGCCAGGATGAAAGTTACACAGAATATAAAATCAGGCAATAACAATCGAGCAATGCAACGTTAGTGTGCCTACTGTGTACACAGCCTGACCCAGGTAGACACACCGATTTGGCTACTGTCAGAGACAGAAAATTCAATGGGATAGATCACGACTGAGATAATGTGATAATTCTCTTGGTCTTAGCTTTCTTTTTGTCACTTCTGGCAAAATCCAAGCCACAGAAACTACCATATTGTATGTGATTCTTTCTGATGGTGACCTAGAATCTCACTAGTTCTTTAGTACGACCACTCCATTATTTCATACTGTTTGGTGTTGGGTCAATTCCATTCAACCTTTTTGCATCTAGAATTTGTCAGGTACTTTACTGATCACCAGAAATCCCAGAAGCACTTCTCTATATGCTGGTAACTGCCCTCTGGATTCTGTGAATAAACAGGTCTACCCTCAATTCTTCTCATACTTCCTCCTGAGAAATACCTTTGAAATGTGTAAAAGCTATGGTCACATTTCCCTTCACATGGAAGTCTGAGCATTGCTGATAAAGAACCAAAGACTGAAGTCTCTGATGGCGAGTCCTTGCTGACATTTTCAACAGACCCCCATTAGAATATCAACCCAATTAAATAATAGAAGCCGTACTGCCAGTTTAGATTTGTAAAAGAAAGAAAATCTCTGTAACCACGTCCTATAATATGCCCCTCCCTTGAGAAAGAAGTACTCATTTCTGTAGTATGGCTCTCCTTTCAAAAACCAATCATTATTCGGTTGCACATTTTTAAAGTGTTGTGAAAAACAAAGATGAGAAGGGGAAGGAGGTGTTCTTTTGCTGTTTTATATTTAATTTTACTAACAGAAAAACTATTTTAAATGAAATCTTACACCTTTCTGGTGCTATACTCAAAAACTTTAGAGACAAGACAAATCTGTAATTTTTGAAATGTAGGGGATTAGAAGAAATATAATCTAGCACAGGACAGAGACAAACCCTAGCCACATAGATACGCTGACCCTGTGACTCTTTTAACAACCAAGCTAGAAGATGGAAATCCTGTATTCTTTTAAATCACTACCTGTACCATTGGTTTTTCCTATGAACAGAGCAAATAAACCTCCACTTCAGATTTCAGGACAGTTAGTACGATGGCATTTCTTCCAAGTCCAAGTTTCAGTGAATTCCAAAAAGGCAAAACAGTGACTGCGAGCAGAGCCAGTTCTCAGAAGCAGGGACTGCATGTTGGAAAGTGGGCACTTACCTTCAAAGAACTGCTGCAGGGCCTCGTTTTCCCCTACCACATCCATGGTGCCGCGGTCCTAGTAACGCTTCCTCATAGAACAAGGGTTCTCAGACCTCAGGAACTAAGTGCTCGTCCTCTCGACTTGACGCCTATGAATGCTCTTGAAAAGTCTTCATTTTCTTTTTATTGGAGTGAAGCATATCTTCTGCCAACAAATTGTGTCCAGAAAGATGGTTAAATTCTCCAAATGATTGTAAGACCAGGCTATGGGACCATGCAGGAAAAAAAAAAAAAAACCTTATGAATAGGGAAGTGGTAACAAATCTATCTTACTGTAGGGAACTGTTTCTACTCTGCCTTTTGTCTTTAAGGACCTTTGTCCTTAGTGACACATGTAATTACATAAATGGGCAATAAATACATAGTCTTATCTCTTATTTGTCCTTTTACACCAATATATTTATATCTCCCCCTCTGTCAACCAGGTCAATTTAGCCATAACCAGGCAAATATACAGTGTGTGTGTGTGTGTGTGTGTGTGTGTGTGTGTTTACCTAGAGAAAGGGGGCAAATCAATAATCACTTTTATAGATACCTAGAGGAGCAGATAATTTAGACAGACTTGTGATAATGAAGAGTTGGGATTTGTTAAGTATTTCTAAATTTAATCACAATGAAAACTTACATTCCCTGATACACACCTAGTCTGTCTCCTCCAGATTTTATTTTCTTTGAAAGTATAAACTAGAAAGCATGAGAAGTGCCTCTGAGGAGCAAATTTGATTCAGTAATTCTTACAGTTGAGTATACACTTCACTTTTAGCTGGTTTCACTCCTAAATATAAAACTACATGCAAATAAATGTTTTGCTTTCACTGCTTAACTATTAATTTACTTCATAGCCTAAGAATATAATTAAGATATTCAATCGGCTCTTTAACCCTTCGTTTTCTTTTTCCCCAACTTTTCATTTTGAAAAACTCTTTAACCTATTGAAAAGCTGAAAGGATAATACCATGCAATACCCACCTACTCTTCACCCAGATTTATAGTTAATATTTTCCCACTTTTGCTTTTTCTCACTTGCTATATACACTTTTGGCTGAGTCATTTGAAAATATTCCTGACATCTTTTCACCCAGAAATAATTCTGTATATGTCTCCTAACAAATAAGGATATTCTCCCACATGACCACAGTATTGTTATACCCAAGAAATATAATAGAAATTTAATACTAATATCTCATTAGTATTAATACCTTTGTCCCCCAAAATATCTTTCATGACTTTTTGTTTCCTGGTCAAGGATCTAATGAATGTTAATGCATTGCATTTGGTCATGTTTGTTTGTTTATTTATTTATTTACTTTTAAAGTTTATTTATTTATTTTGAAAGAGAGAGAGAGCATGAGCAGGCGAGAGGTAGAGACAGATGGAGAGAGAGAATACCAAGCAGGGTCCACACTGTCAGTGCACAGCTCGATGTAGGGCTCAATCCTATGAACTGTGAGATCATGACCTGAACTGAGATCAAGAGTGGGATGCTTAACTGACTGAGCCACCCAGGTGCCCCTGGTTATATCTTTTTAAAAGATACAGAACATTCTCCTTTTGTCATTTTGGTTAGTTGTTTGGCTTTTTATGACATTGACACTTTTTTAACAATCTAGACCCGCTGTCTTATAGAATGTCTCAATTCTGAATTTGTCCGTTTTGTTATTGTTAGATTCAGTACAGGTGATGTGGTATGTTTCCTAGTAAGTATTTTAAAACTTCATACATATAAATGGTTCCCTGAAAACAGGCAAGCTAATTCTATACGGGGGGGGGGGGGGGGGAGAGGCTTAGAATCCCATTTCGAAGCTCACATCGGGTTCCAGACCTTTAAGGACAAGTCAACAAGTTGCTTAAAGAAATTCATCTTCTAGTTTTTGCAACTAATTTGTTTAAAATAAAACAAACATAAAAGTAAACCAAAACACTGTCAAGGGCAAATAGCATATATGTGAAAACATGATTCAGCCTGCAGGACTTCAGTTTGCAATCTCTGGGTTAGAGCCTAACCTAGAACAACCAACATGGTTTGAGGCAAGTAAAGAGAATGTGGAAGAAATTTGTTGGAATGGCTGGACAATATATCTGTATTAATGAATGAGTCCAGAGCACATAGCCAAAGGCGCAATCCAGCTGGTGGCCATGGGGATTTAAGGCTTTTCGCTCTCAGAGAATAATAAATACCATCCATATTTCCTTGATTATGGTCTTTAGTCTCCACATCTCTAGTATCTTCTAATTCTATTGGGCATCCCATGTTGCACAACTTTGGGGGAGATTAGTTTCTTGAGAAGTAATCTAATGTAGCTGTGGTTTAGATTTGTTTTGGTATTGACGTTTCCTAGAGAACTCCAATAAATAAGTAGGTAGGAGCTGAGCTGCTGTGGTTAAATCTGGTGACGTGGCTCAAGTTGGGAATGTAATGATGGGAACCTTTTCTCTCTCAAGTCTGTCCCTGAGGTCTACAGCTCCAGAATGCTAGTATTCACAACACGGTGCTTCATCTTGATGTTAGATCATGTGTGGATCTGTACTTCCTTGAGAGCTATTAGGGTTTCTATTCTTCTCTTTACTTCAGCAGCTTTGCTCATTTGTGGTATTGTAGTTTTTCTTTTAGTTTTACAAAAATGCTGGCTTGAACTCAGTGGTGGTAGTGGACATGGAGAGAAGTAGACCTACCTAGTCGAGGTATGTTTTGCAGTGCTGATGTGGTTTGCTGATGGACTGGATTGGAGGTGGTGGCAACAGAAACCAGGAATAAGCCCTAGGCTGTAGCTTAAGCAACTGGGCCAAGAGTCAATGTTAGGTTTGAGATGCACCCATTAAAATTTCAAGTGGAGGGGCCAATAGGCAAATGAATACAATAGCCAAAGCTAGGGAAGGGATGTCAGGGTTGGAAATGTAGAGTTATATGGAATTGATATTTGGTTTTCAAGGTCAGGAACCCAGATGAGATGATCTAAAGAATATTTAGATAATGAGGGGTGCCTGGGTGGCTCAGTTGGTGGAGCGACTCAGCTCAGGTCATGATCTCACAGTTTGTGAGTTTGAGCCCCGCGTTGGGCTCTGTGCTGGCAGCTCGGAGACTGGAGCCTATTTCAGATTCTGTGTCTCCCCCTCTCTCTGCCCCTCTCCTGTTCATGCTCTTTCTCAATAATAAATAAACATTCAAAAAAATTTTTAAAAAGAGAATATTTAGATAATGATAAGGGGGCTCAGGCAAAACTCTATAGTGATTCCAGTATTGAAAGGCTGAGCTGGGGCACCTGGATGCCTCAGTCAGTTAAGCATCGGACTAATGATTTTGACTCAGGTCATGATCTCCCAGTCGTGGGATCCAGCCTCGTGTCAGGCTCTGTACCGGCAGCACAGAGTTAGCTTGGGTTCCCTCTCTCCCTACCTCTCTGCCTCTCCTCCACTGGCATGTGCATTCTCTCTCTCTCTCTCTCTCTCAAAATAAATAAATAAAAAATAAAATAAAAGCAGAGCTAAGAAAGAGCCAGGTAGAGTTGTGGCTACAGCTGTCACAGAAAACTTCCAAATTCCCCACCATAGCTTACTGGACCTATAGGTCTGACCCCTGCCTACCTCTCCAGTTTTCTCTTACCAATCTCCCCACCACCAACTGTACACTAGGTCTTTTTGCCATTTTTCAAGTATGTCAAGTGCAGGTCTTCCTTATGAGCCTCCCACCAGCTTTGAGTGCTCTCCCTTGCCTGCCTCTCTTCATAGGTCTGGATCTGGTCAGAGCCCAGCTGAAAAATGTCACCTCCTGATTTGGCCTTTCCTGACCACCCAATCTGAAGTAGTCATCCATTCTCCTTCTAGCCCATTACCCCCTTTTAAGTACCTACAGAGCACCTGTTTCATCTTCTAACATTAGTCTCTTTGTCCACTCGACGCGGAACCGAGAGCTAGCCCCATGAGCACGGAGCTCCCCAGTCTTGCTCACTGCTGTATCTCCAACACCTGCAGTCGCAGCTGGCACACACGAGACTCAAGTGTGTGGATGATGAGGTGGAATTCTCTCTAGAAGTTCTGCACAAAATTTACAGAAACTACTGGGTCCTTATTTGCCTATATATCAGAGACAAGAAACTTGTCTGCTGAGATGGTAATTGTACTGTACTCTGTGAAAAAAACGAAGAACTATTTTTCTTTCTTTTTTAATTTTTAAAAATGTTTATTTTTGAGCGAGAGACAGAGTGCGAGCAGCAGAAGAACAGAGAAAGAGGGAGACACAGAATCCGAAGCAGGCTCCAGGCTCCGAGCGTCAGCGCAGAGCCCTGACGAGGGGCTCGAACTCACAAACCGCAAGATCATGACCTGAGCCAAAGTCAGACGCTTAACCGACTGAGACACCCAGGCATCCCTTTCTTACTTTTTTTTAAGTTTATTTATTTATTTTGAGAGAGAGAGAACAAGCAGGTGAGGGGCAGAGAGAGATGGAGAGACAGAATCCCAAGCAGGCTCCACACCATCAGTGCAAAACCCAATATGGGGCTTGAACTCACGAACCTTGAGATCCTGACCCAAACTGAGATCACCAAACACCCAACTGACTGAGCCACCCAGGCACCCCAAAGAACTAGTTTCTAGCACAAAAGTTAGACACAAATATAAATTCACACTGCTTTGACATCTCTTCGTTTTAAACATTGTGTCAAAACTACTGAGGGAAAAACACAACAAAGAAAACCTTCGAAAACAAAAGCTTTGAATAAAAGCACATCTACTGTAGACTCTGGCTGCACAAAACAAAAACACAGAATTCATATGGTGGTGGTGCTAAGTAGGTAGGTGGGTGGTGGCAAGTTAAGGGCTGAGATCCAACGCTCAGAAACCAAATCTCTGTTCTGTTCTTCCAGTGTAAACGATGAGTCAAAGGTTGTGGATTGTCCTAGAGCTGGAAACACAACAGAGGACACCTAGTTTAGCCTTTATTGAGAAGACCAGAGGGAGTGGTGACCTGCCTAACTGATCAGCTTTGGGAGCCAAGCCTGAAGAACGCAGGTCTCCTGAGTGACTCCTAATCCAACTTCTCTCCATGAGGCCAGGCTCTCTCCTCGGCTCTGAACCTATTTATAGAAACTTATCAAAAAGTCTTTTCTTCTTTTTTAGAGTTGGCAATCTAGGCAATTAAATTCTGTCCAGATATACTCTCCAGAGCGAAGTTAATCAACACACAGATTATTCCATCCCCTTTGCCTTGCCATTTCTGCTAGCTCCTGTCTTCTCAGGATTTTTCTCTCCCTGTCACGGTAACACAGGGCCCAGTGCCATACTTCTCCATATCCCTTAAGTGCCTATCTAATCCTATGGCCAACTACTCCCAAATGTATGGCCTACCTTGACCTTATCATTGAATTTAGACTTGTGTATTGATACCAACTTAATTCTCCACTTTGATGCTTCATGGGCATCTCTATGAGTCACAAAAGGCGTTCTTGTCTCCATTCCATGCACACATAATTTGAACCTACCCCAGGTATCTCTATATCAATAAATTGCAGTAACAGCTCAAGCCAAAAGCCTAGGATTCAGACCTGATTTCTCTTCTTCCCTCTGTCCCAAATCCAACTCATCAACAGGTCCTGTTTTTTGTTTCTGAATGCAGGAGCATATAATTGGATTCATCGTTAACTCTTGGTTCGTAACACACTATCAGTGGTCTGTGCATGATTCTCCCCATTCACATATTTACTCTTAATAACAAATGAACCCATCATCCAACCCAGGGACGAGAACGTTCACAATGACTTACTCTTATATTTAGTCCCCCGGTTCTCTCCCTGTTCCTCCTCCATACCAGAGGTAACGCTATCCTGAACTCTGGGTTTATCACTATTTGGACTTTTTTAAGTTTTGTTCAGTTTTAGTTTTTGAACTTTATGAGAAAAGCATTAGGTCATGTTGTCTTCTGAGCATTTTGCTTTTTCACTCAATCCATTAAGTTGCTGTGCTGCCTGCAGCTGACGTTCATTCATCTTGCCTGCCATGTGACTGACCACTATGTGAGCACACTTTATTAGATGGACATCGGGTTTCTTCTAAAACATTCTTATATTTGTATTCTGGGGCACTTTGTGCAAGTATTTCTCTTGTGTATATGCCTACAAATTGAGTGGTGGGCCATGGGGAAGGTTCAAGTTCTCAAATGAATGGTTTTTCACAATAGTTATACCAATTGACACTTTCACCAGCAATATAGGAGTAATCCTATTGAAATTCTCTGCAACATTTGACTTTGCTGGACTTTTTGCCAGTTGAATGAATGTAAACCTGTTACTGCACTCTTGATTTGCTTTCCCGGAGTATTAATAAATGAAAACCATTTAATAGGTTTACTGGCCCATAATAGGTTTACTGCACTGCCAACTCGCGGAGTACCTGTTTCAGTCATTTGCCCATTTTTCTGCTAGTGTTTGTTTTTTTCGTTGTTGGTTTGTATAATTTCTGTATATATTCTTCATGCTAACCTATTATTGGTTATGAGTTTTGCGAATATCTTCTCATAGCTTGTGGCTTGTCTTTAAAATGCCTTTTGAGGGACAGAAGTTTTAAATTAACAATTTATAATATAGCACAATTACTTTTTTATGGTTCTTTTTTATGGTTTCTTTTGCCTGCAGTTTACGAAGTTCTTAGAAGCAGGATCAGGAAGGTATCCCTCTGTATTTTCAAAATATATTTCACCTACAATTTTAACTAGATTTTCTACATCAGAAGTTCTAAAGTTTTGGGACATTTACACAGTTGTTTTGTGTGTGTGTATGGTATGAGGAAAAGATCCAATCTTGTATGTTTGTTTGTTTTTGTCAGCTCCATTTAATTATTAGTCCTGTCACTGACCTACCATACCATCTCTGTCAATATGAAATTTACAAATACGTGTGGGCCTGTTTTGGGGCTCTCTATTCTATCCATTGGTCATTTTCTCTATTTTTGCACAGTAAGACTTTCTTAAACACTTCAACCTCATAAAAAGTCCTTCTGGTAGGATGAACTCTCCTTCCTTTCTTGTTCTTCAGAAGTGTCTTGGTCATTATTCATCCTTAAATCTGCCATGTAAGTTTTGAACAGTTTGTCAATTCCAGCAGAAATGTTGGGATTTAGTTTGGAGATGCACTAATAAATCTATACATTCATTTGAAAAGACTTTCTAATTGTCCTTCTAATGAACACAGGGCACTCTGGTCTTCTTTAACGTCTTTTAGAACTCTCTGTACACAGATCTGGCACATTTTTGGTTAGCTTTATTACTAGATACATCAGAATTGTTTTTGCAATTATTTGTTGTTTAAAGTTTATTTATTTTGAGTGAGCACACGTGAGTGGGAGAGAGGCCGAGAGAGAGAAGCTCAAGCAAGCTCTGCAATGCTCAGTGTGGAGCCTGACACAGGGCTCGAACTCACAAACCGTGAGATCATGACCTGAGCTGAAACCAAGAATCAGATGCTTAACCAACTGAGCCATCCAGGTGCCCCTTATTTGTGTTTTTTTTTTAATGTTTATTTATTTTTGAGACAGAGAGAGACAGAGCATGAACGGGCGAGGGGCAGAGAGAGAGGGAGACTACAGAATCGGAAGCAGGCTCCAGGCTCTGAGCCATCAGTCCAGAGCCCGACGTGTATATGCCTACATATAGTTCGAGTTGGGGCTCGAACTCACGAACCGTGAGATCGTGACCTGAGCTGAAGTCGGTCGCTCAACCAACTGAGCCACCCAGGCGCCCCTGCTGTCTTTTTAAAACTCTTATTTTCTAACTGTGGCTGTATATAAGTAAAATTCACAATTAGACATTGATCCTATATTTAGGCATTTGCTAAACTCTCCAATTATGTCAAATTGGTGGAAGACTTTTGATTTTCTATGTAGACAATCACATCACAATGACAGTCTCTTCCCAATCACTGTAACTTTATTTTTCTCATCTTGTTGCACGAACAGTTACAGTACAATTTTGGATAAAAGTGAAGAGAGCAATAATTTTGGTCCCAGTGTTGACTTTAAAGAAAATGCTTCTACTGTTTCCCACCTTAGGATGGTGTTTACTGTAAGATTTTTAAAGATATCCTTCATCAAGCTGAAAACATTAAATGTTTTTTTGCATCTATTGATCAGGCAGGCGGTTTTTCACTTTTATTCTATAAATGTGAATTCCATTTATAAATTTTCTAATACACCATTTTTGCATTCCTGGCATAAACGCCACTCACTGTGTTACAGTGTTTGCTTTTGCAGATATCTTCATGACAAAATGGATCTATAATTTTCCTTTCTTGTATCAACTTCCCAATCTGGTTTTACTATCAACATTATATTGGTTTTTGATGTGCAAGACATACTAATCCTATTCCCGGAAGAATGTATCTGATTAGAATAACTCTTAACTCTTTAAAGTTTGTTAAAATCATCTATGCCTAGAGTTTTATTTGTGAGATTTTAAACTACTTCCTTTCCTTGAATAGTAATGGCACTGTTCAGGTTTCTGATTTTTCTAGGTAACATTTTCTAGAATTTTGCCCTTTTGCCTAAATTTTCAAACATATCGGCATGTTGTTCACAATATTCAGCTGTTTAAAATCTGCAGTATTGATAGTGACATAACCTTTTTTATTCCTGATATGGGTTATTTGTGCATTTTCTTTTTCTCCATAATAAACTTACCGGAAATTTTTGTCCATTTTGTTCATCTTTTCAGTCAACATATGACTTTGTTGATCCTATTTGTATTCTATTTTCTATTTCTGTTCTTATCTCTTGCTTTAGCTTTATCTTGTCCTTCTGTAACTTCAATTGAACACTAGCTCATTTAAAATTATATATATATATATATATATACACATATACATAAAGATTTAAAGCTACAAAATTTTCCTTGAAGCACTACTTTCTCTACACTTTTTCTTCAATTGAAGTATATATGACATACATGTGACATATATATATATATATATATATATATATATATATGAATGACATACATTTTAGGTGTACAACATAGCAATTTGACAATTTCATAGTATTATTCAATACTCCCCACATGAAGGATGGCTACTATCAGTCACCAAGGTTACTACAATATTATTATTGTATAATTATTAATGTAATATTACTAGAATATTATTGTATATTACTATATTCTCTATGATATACTTTTCATCCCCATGATTTATCTTAATCCCCTTCACATTTTGCTGGAAGCCCACTCCCCTCCTCTCCAGCAACCACCAGTTTATTCTCCGTGTTTGAGTCTGTTTCTGTTTATTCATTTGTTTTTGTCGATTCCACGTTTAAGTGAAATCATACGATATTTGTCTTTCTCGGACTTATTTCATTTAGCATTATACTCTCTAGCTCCATCCAAGTTGTTGCAAATAGCAAGATTTCATTCTTTTTATGGCTGAGTAATGTATCATTATACCATATCTTTATCCATTTATCTACTGATGGACACTCAGGATATATCTTGGCTACTGTAAATAATGCTGCAATAAACATAGGAGTGCATATATCTTTTTGAATTGGTGTTTTCATTTATTTTGGGTAAATACCCAGCAGTGGTGGCATTACTGAACAGAATGATATTCTATTTTTCATTTTTTGAGGTACCTCTCTATATTGTTTTTCATAGTGACTCCACCAACTCACATTCCCACCAAGAGTACATGAGGTTTTCCTTTCTCCACATCCACGTCGACACTCATGATTTCTTGTCTTTTTGATACTAGCCATTCTGCCCGGTGTAAAGTGCTAGCTCACTGTGGTTTTGATTTGCATTTCCCCGATGATTAGTGACATTGAACACCTTTTCATGCATCTATCCTTATGGCTTCTTTTGGAAAAATGTCTATTTTGGATGTGTGCCCATTTTTAATCAGATTATTAGCTTTTTAGTGCTGAGTTGTAGGAGTTCTTTATATATTTCAAGTTTGGTATTAGTCACCCTAGTATTTTTAGGTTTCTTCAATTATTTCTATTACTATTGGTTTTCTTACTAAGTTTTGAACTCAAATTTTAGCACTATATATCACCTATCTCTATCCTTAATAATGCTTTTATTTTAATGTCTGTTTTGTTGGATAATAGCATAACCACACTAGCTTTCTTTTAGTATTTTCCTATCTTTTTTCCCTGCTTTTATTTCAACCTTTCCATGTCCTTATGCTTTGTGTATAAATATATTATTTCCCTACCACTCTATTCATTTCTTTAGTTGGTCTTTTTTTCTTTTTTCTTTCCTATTTAAGTAGTATGTTTCTCTTCCTTCTAACAAGATAGGAACTTTACCCTCAAGATCTCTGGTTTCCTCTCACTCCCACTATATTGATGCTGTAAAGAATTTTAATTCTACATTGTTATGCATATACTTTATTTTCTTTAGCCTTACTTTTTATTCTTTTAAAGTCATCAACAAACCTCATAAGTATCTCTTTTTATCGCCCAAATCTCTTGTAGCATCCCTTGGATTTGTTTATCTTCATCCTTAGGTACTTTTTCCAAAAGTTTTTTTTTTTCTTTTTTTAAGTGCTTTTAACCTGCATCTTTGTGTGAAAAATTTTCTGAAGTTTTGAAAGTCTGAGAACATGTTTATTATGCCTTCACATTTGAGTAACTATTTATCAGGACAGAAAATTCTAGTTTCAAAGATCTTTTCATGCTCAATTTCAGATTCTTGAACTGGGCAGGGTAGTGATGGTTTCTACCAGTCCATACCATTCCATACTCAAATATCCTTTTGTCTGTAGAGTCCCATCCATTTTGGTGACTGAATCTTCCATAGGTAAGGTTGACCAAGTCTTTGAAGACAGGATTGAAAACAAGGTCATCTTCAGATTGTATTTGTAAAAATACAATCAACTGCTGTAGAGGGCAATGTGGCAAAGCAGATCAAATATTTTAAAATATACATACACCTTGGCCCAACAATTTTACATCTAAGCATCTACATGAAGGAAACAACCCAACAATGTGCAAAGAAGTATGCATAAAGACACTGATCACAGCATTATGATGCAAAAAATAATTTAAAACCTAATTTGCAAACAAGTTATATGAACATCCTATAGTCAAACCATGTAGTAATTAAGAGGTGCAGAAAAAATATTTAAGTTAAAAAAGTAGGTCTAGGGGCTGCCTGGGTCGCTCAGTCAGTTGAGCATCCGACTTCGGCTCAGGTCACGATCTCACAGTTCGTGAGTTCAAGCCCTGCATCAGGTTCTGTGCTGACAGCTCAGAGCCTGGAGCCTGCTTTGGATTCTGTGTCTCCCTCTCTATCTGCCCCTTCCCAGCTCATGCTCTGTCTCTGTCTCTCAAAGGTGAATAAACATTAAAAAAAAAAAAAAAAGAAAAAGAAAAAAGTAAGTCTAGAGGGGGCACCTGGGTGGCTCAGTTAAGTGTCTAACTTCAACTCAGGTCATGATCTCATGGTTCAAGCTCCGCGTTCAGCTCTGTGCTGTCAGTTCAAAGCCTGGAGCTTGCTTCAGATTCTCTGTCTCCCTCTCTCTCTGCCCCTCCCCCGATCACGCTCTGTCTCTATCAAAAAATAAATAAATGTTAAAAAAATTTTTTTTTAAAAAGGTAAGTCTAGGGGCACCTGGGTGGCTCATTCAGTTAAACATGTGACTCCTGATTTCCGCTCAGGTCAGGAATTCACAGTTTGTGAGTTAAAGCCCTACATCGGGCTCTGTGCTGACAGCACGGAGTCTGCTTGGGATTCTCTCCCTCTCTCCCAAAATAAATAAATACACATTTAAAAAAACATTAAAAAAAAAAAGGAAGTCTTTTTCTTTCAGAAATATGCATATGCAGGGAGAAAACATCTGAAAGCCAAAAAGCTATTCTTCAGAAATACTAACAGTAGCTTTCTCTAGATGGATATAGTGAAGTGTTTTTTTTTTTCTTTCTTTAAATAAAATCCTTCTTTGAGGCTCAATATACAGACAAAAACAGAGTCATTCTTGTGGGGGTAAAGAGATGATCCTGTCCACTCAGCCTTCTTCCTTGTCACAGGCTGCTGTGCAGTTTGAAAGCTACAATTCAATACATTCAGCTTACCCTACATACCATGTCAGAGCTAGAAGAGAAAGCAAAAACATATTCAATCTAACATTTATGTACTTATTTATTTAGCTTTTATTTTTGTTTTTTGGGCAACTATAAATTACAATCACTAGTACACCTGTAATTCTCTATAGTGTGTTCAACTAAAGAGTAAGCAAACACAGCATAGGTCAATTTAAAAGAAATCACAGTACTTCTTAGTGTAATCTGCAAAAGAGGGAAAAAGTCTTGGGCCCACTCCTTGGTAATAAATATCAAGTAACCATAAAAATATTCAGCCATTTTCCAGGTATTCAGGGAGGTTCATGCATGGTCCCAGGCAGAGAGCATCAGAGTTCCTCTTTGAAATATCCCAGCTTTGCCAATGACATCTCTTTTCTCAACTGCATAACTTCCCAAAACATCTGATCAACTATACAAATAGAAAAGGAGACACATAAATCATAAATTACCATCCTCATTATTTTTTAACTGTTTCACTGAGAATTTAACATTAGCTGAAATGCCAATTGGGCATTTCTGAATGACGTACCGAATGCCTCGACATTTTATTGCTATTTCAACAGAAACTTTTTCATGTTATTTGTGAGCATCCCACTTTTATCACAACTGTTTGTTAGATACATAGATGACCACGTTAGCCCAACAGAAGGCAGACACTTTCAGGGTCCTGAATAAATGGCAATCCTAGTGCCTTCATAAGTAATTACACTCAGTCCTCAATTATTCTAACTCATGGATCTTCTTGCTCTAGTTTGCTACATCTTGGCCATTCCACTGTTTATCAACACCAACAGAGAGTAAAACAGGAAAAAAAAGAAAACAAAAGACAGTCCAGAAAACTCAGTAACATTCTTTGTAATAATAAGAAAGGTTTTGTATGTGGCTCAAATTAGAAATAAAAATAAATGCAAAGGTTGATCTGTAAATTTCAATTATCTCTATTTTGGCAAGCCACTTCTGTAACTTGAAAAAAGTGGCTTTGTATTTCAGACAAAAGGTCTCCCTCTGACAGACACATCATCCGATTGGATTGATTTAGATCAGTGGTTCTCAGCTAGGGGAGATTTTGTCCTAAAGAGTACATCTGACAATGTCTGGATACATTTTTCATTACTGGCTTCTACTGAGTAAGGTTCAGCGATGGTGTTAAACATCCTACAATGCACAATATAGCCCCCACAACAAAGAACTATTCAGCTCAAAATATTCATAGTACCAAGCCTCAGAAACCCTGCTTTAGATTTAGCTGCCCTAAATCCTTTTTGGCAAAAGGCACAATTAACAAATTTTAAAATTAATGATATTTATTTGCTACAAACTCACACAGTATATGATGTGTACCAAGTACCAGAAGTGGAAAAGTAACAGAACCAGAGAAGAGACCACTCCTATCACCATCACCCCCACTACCACCCATGACAATTTCTTACTATTTTCATAAAGGAAATTATCTTTCATCTTCCCCAGAAAACCTTTTTTTTTATTTTAACAGGAAAAAAACATGCTTGACAATTTAACTCAACATAAATCATCTGTTCTGTGGCTTAAATCCTATGATCTACCAACAGGTATTCAAAAATATTTCAATTTTATGAAAAGTCATAAAAAGTACTGTACAGTTTAAAGGCTTTGCTGCTCAGGTTGAAATTAAACATTAATGAGAGGTTTCACCCTCATTCTTTTAGGCATTAAAATCTAATTATATGGGATTCTAAATCAATATGTCTCTTCTCAACATACCAGAGCTTTAGAAATACTAAACTAAGTTTTTATCAGCATAACTAACTTTTCCACAGAATTAAGAGTCACTGGTTTACATGACCGAAAGATAATACATTTCTTCCAGTTTTTAAATATAAAAATATTTTCAGTCCCTAAAAAAAATATGAGTAGGAAATTCCTCTAACAACATCAAATACAAAATGGGTATGGACTCATCCCTAGCTTAGTATTTGCTATTTGTTTTAAAATAATCACATGTACTCAAGAAACACTGCTTTAGAGCAGTTGGGCCTTATTCATTTTTATGCCTGGCATTTAAGACACTTGGCTACAGAATCATCAGTAATCATGAAAGACTGTATTAAAAGTATTAAAACACTTGCATGATGTTGGCTCTCCTGAATATATCATCTACGTGTTTCTGCTGATTCACAATACAGTAATCTTTATCCCATTCAGAACTATCTTCATGACTGCTTTATTAATTCATACATAAAAGTAGGAAATATACAAAAAAATTATCGTTAGATCCTCATGGTTCCCACCAATTAAAATAAATCTGACCATGTCTAGAGCTTGAATAATAAAAATGAATTTATTATTGAATTGAATAATAAAAATGAATATTTTTATTTCTTAGGAGTAAATTCAATGACCTAATTACTAGTCCCCTCACATTTACCATCTGGTTTATCATATATCTCTTAAGAGTTATAACTGATCCTGCTTAAAACTCAAAATTGGAGTAAAATGAGGCAAATACAATGATTGAATCATTTTAAAAGACATCAGTTCCCAAATTCTCCACACATTAGAACTGTAAGAGCTTCAATATAAATGCACCAATAATAAAACTTGAGCATTACTACTATGTTCTATACTTTTTGCTGAAGTCTTATGTAAACATTTTATAACCAATTAAGAACACTCACCATCCTGCTGTTTCACGAGCCCCTGCTGAATATATCGAATGTATGTAAAGAAGTTACATACAGAGGTGATCTAGGCCAAAAGGAAAAAAAAAGTCATTAGTCAAATGTCATATCAAAGCGAGCTTTATTAAAATTCATGGTTAAGTTACTTACCCTGTATCTGCAAAAGGGAGAAATATAGTAATAGTTGCTTGAGTCCCCTAATTTAATTCTGTGTTTACAGGACTTACTCTGGCCAGTTAGAGCACATTTTCTGTAAAATAATGACAAATTTTAGTTTGTTGTTTTTTTAATTAAAAACATTTTGCTCCTACCTTCTGTACAAGTTTTACATTTGCCAAGACAACAAATATTTCAGACCTGTGTATCAGGCACTGTTATAGATGCTGGGCTATCATGATGAAAATGACAAAAGACCCTGCCCCCTTGGGGCCTACATTCTAACATAAGCTCAACAACAGAACATTCACCATGGTTTTCGAACAGAAACTAAATGTTTCAAATATATGTCCTATTCTGAAGCAAATTTACAAATGAGTAACCAGCCACAGGGAAGTTCTGAGTTTCCCATTAGGCGTTCAACTACTTCCTCAGTTTCAAAAAAACCTGATGATGAGTGTTCAAGTCTCAAAACATGTTACTAAGACAGCTTGCAGGATAAGTTTCTAGATGTGGTACTTTTCGGTGGGTCTGGTTGCAGTATATGCATTTAATGTGGCTCCAGGCCTGAGAAATACAGAGGAACAGGCCACCTTACAAAAATATTGACCCTCAATAATTATACAAAGTACACTATATTCAAACATACCATCCTTTCTGTTTGCATACCATGGACTCTTAAGGTTTGGTATGAAGGCTTTCCGGTTGGAATGAGGCTGTAAGTCTCTCGAGGATGGGGACTGTATCTTATTTATCTTTAAATGCCAGGCACCAAGCATGTGCCTGGCATACAGCAGACATTCAATAACTGCTGGCTAAGTGATGAGCCCCTGGTCACTGTACAGCTCAATACAATGATGCTGGCTTATCTGCCAGAGCAGACCTACAGCAGCCCAGCTGGTACCCTCTGAAGCAAGGACCATGGCTGAACACAACTCCCACTCCCTCTCAAGGCAAAATGAATATAGTTGTAACTAAGATAAAGTGGCCAACATTTTAAATGACATTATAAATTATATAATAAAGAAAACTACGTTACACGAACATTAAATTTCAGCTATACTTGTAAGAAATATGATACAAATGCACCTCCACATTAAGAAAACAAATGGAGAATGTGTACTTAAAATAGGATAATTTTGGAGATGGCCATTCCACCCACAAAAGAATTCTCATCTTTTCAAAGAAAGTTTGCCTCATTGCTCCTTTCTTAGAAAATTCCATGGGGTGCCTAGGAGGGTTAGTCAGTTAAACTGTCCGACTTCAGTTCAGGTCATGATGTCATGGTTTGCGGGTTCGAGCCCCACATTGGGCTCTGTGCTGACAGCTCAGAGCCTGGAGCTGCTTCAGATTGTGTCTCCCTCTCTCTCTGTCCCTCCCCTGCTCACACTCTGTCCTGCCTCTCTCAAAAATAAACATTAAAAAAATTTTTTTTACTAAAAAAAAGAAATTTCCTTTAATGATCTATAAAAATAATTTAAAAATACCAATTACTAGCTTGGGAAGGATAGAAGATCAAGAAATTTCAGGCACAAGTGTCAAGAGTCCTTGGAACCGCCAAAGGGGTAACTTACACAAGAAGGAAAAGTTGCATTGAACTGATAAAAGTCAATTGATACACTACTCTTCCAGAAACAGACATACACCTGTTTGTCAAGTACTTTGATTTTGAAAGTGCTTTGTTAAAGTGGTTTCAAGTATCAACTTTTGAAATAATGACAGTGTTTCTTATCTCATTTATAAAGCCACCTGTGAACTGTCACAGCCAATACATTTTCATTTGAGGTAGGATCCAATGCCAAGTCTTCTGGCCTCCAAGTGCATTTTGTCAGCGTGCTACAGAACCTTGGTATGTCTGAACAGCTCTAGTCCCCAGATTTCAAACCCACACCTGCCATTTTCACTTGGGGAGGTCAACATGTCTATATGGAAACCTGACGCATCTCTAGCTCTTCTTTTCCCAGCCCCCACCTGAGTCTCTTCCCTCCAAAATGCTCTTCAGATTTGTCACATCTTTCCCATCTACACACTCACCATTCTCTGATTTTTCCAGGCCTCCAATCACATGTACTTTTCTTTACTCAAATTCTACCCATGCTTCGAGAACCCGGATCAAATCTCCCCGCCTCCAGTAACAGCCCCTCATCACCATCACAAGACTGGTCCTGGCTTTCTCAACGTTCCTACAGCATGTGCCATTTACTTAGTGATTACCTTCACTACCTAGTCCAGGAGAGCCCTGGCTGGGGCCATACTGCACACTTCACAGAAGAGAGTATCTTCCTTAAGTTTTGTCACACGACATGCACTCCCAAACACCTGACATCTAACCCCACTGCCACAAGCACAATATCCCTAAACTATGTAAAGTGTTCCCTAAACCTGACATCTATAATTATTTTACCAAAACACTACATAAATTCGCTCTGATATGCTCATTTGTCATCATATGATATTTGCACATGTATGTGTTCTATATAATGCAAGTAGAAATTTAAATTCTGTAATAAAAACTGCTATATGTAACATTTAAAATAAGGTACACATAGACCTTCAAAGCACAAAAACTGTTATAATTGATCAAGATAAAAATACTTCGGTGTTTGTTGGAAGGGTAGAATTTAGAAATGTAAATTTAGAAATTCAGAGGCCGCTGTGCTACCAGCACATGGGAGAATAAAACAGGACACAATGCTAGGTGGATGTGTGGCTCACAGAGCAAATACTTGACTAGGCACTCCCCACAAATAACTATCTGAATACTAACATTGTGTGATCCTGTTAAAAATGGCAATGTGCAGGGGCACCTGGGTGGCTCGGTTGGTTGTCTGACTTCAGCTCAGGTCATGATCTCACGGCTCGTGAGTTCGAGTCCTGCCTCGGGCTCTGTGCTGACAGCTCAGAGCCTAGAGCCTCCTTCAGATTCTGTGTCTCCTTCTCTCTCTGCCCCTCCCTCTCTCTCTCCCGACCTCTCCCTCTCTCTCAAAAATAAATAAACATTAAAAAAAATTTAAGAACGGCAATATGCACAACAGGAAATGAGAAGAAGCACACAACTCCTACAGCAGGCTTTAACACAGACCTACTGGTTAATCTCAAAAAGCCCTTTCCTCCTCTGCCTTCAAAATGACTCAGACAGGAGTCAATTACTGCTTTCTAGGAGCTTTCTCAGGCTTTCACATATATACATCGTTCTGAACCACCAAGTAAGCAGCTTCCTCCAAATCTTTCCAAGTCACTTTGCAAACATCTATGCCAAAGGCTCTAGGTACCACTGGTTTCAGTCTTTCCTCCTCCTAGGACTGGAGAGAAAAAAGCCTGCTCCGCTATGAAATGTGGGAGTCTTACCTCTGAAGGTATATAATTGCCAAGTAGCTCTCATGTAAGACAGAACCGATTATTTACCAGAGTGAGAATCCTTTATACGACAGCACGAAACAGGAGGACTATTCAAGTCTTTCTGGTGTCCTGTTTTCATGCTTGATAAGACCTGGTCTAATTCACTGTCTTTCCAAACTATTTTTAATGGCAACATTAGGAAGAAATATTCTACACCAAAACCTACTACACACAGCTGTTTCTATATGTATAACAAATATTCTGCTTATGACCCACTAAACTGATTTTATGATCAGTTAATGAGTCACAACGGACGGTTTAAAAAAAATGTTTCTAACACCTAAGCTAACATATATGTATACTTTTGAATTAAAAGGGCTCTCCCTTTGATGCTACATTTGAAATGCTACAGCTTGCACTGAGGATTTGTCTTTAGCTGCACAAAATAGAAAACTAACAAGAAATTTAACCATTTAAAAGTAGGAAAACGAAATATTTACAAATGTAACATTTTTAAAACTCAGTGTTTTCTACAAGACACAGTTCTAAAAACATACTTTGGTCCTCCACATTCGACTGCAGAAGCTTTCACAAATCGAATAGGTTGTAATCCCACTGGTTCAATGCTTAGAGTATTGTTTTCCACAGCCTCCAGAACGGCTGAAGCCAACTTTAAAAAAAAACAGAAAGTATCAGAAGCTATGCTGACATAAAAATATTAAAATTGTATTCTATAATAAACTAATCTTCAAAATTATTCTTTCCCCAAGCTCTACTGTAAGCTTAGTCTTAGCCAATGAAAAAGAAAGAAACTATACAATCTTGGTTTGAGTATTTTTACAACTCAAATATTATCATGAAAGGCAGGCAATTCAGTTATAGCTAAGTAACTTACCTCATTATCTGGAAGAGAACTGAAGGCATTAATTCCAATCTCTGTCCATCTCTTACCCACAATTAGCATCCACTATTAACAGCACTTCAAGATGAATACCCTAATGCCTCATTTTGCTAAATTTATGCATATTTTTGAATACTAGTCATTCATAACACAGCAATATATACTAATTACAGCTATGTATTTTCTGAACTTGTACTTATGTGCACAAAAGAACTAGCTGAATTATCAAATATTAAATGCCCAGATGGAGATGGTAGCAACTGATCAACAACAGCTGAAACCAGCACGTTGCTTCAGTCTGGCAAGATTACTAATACGGAATATGGCCTACCTAGAAACAGACACAGAGACACAGTGAGTTACATACCTACATATCAAAAGTGTTTTACTGTTCATTTTAACTTCTCCTGACAAGTAAGGTTATAATTAAATCCTCTGAAGACTTAACATAAGACTCTTAGGATTCCATTTCTTAGACACTGATTGACAGGATATTTATAGACAAACCTTCCATATGTACAAATTAAAACTGTGACCTGACATTGGTATAGTACCCTACATTTTTAAAAAGTTTTTGTATGTACTTAATTTGCTTCATTTTAACCTCTTAACAACCCTGTGACATAGGCAAGGAAGGCATTTTTTTCCATTTTAAAGATGAAGAAATGATGATTTTTTTTATCATGTATACATAAACCTAATAAACACCTCAGAGTATAGAGAACTTCCCTTACCCTGAGTGTTGGGCTAAGTAAGAATCAAGAACTAAGCCCTACCCCCAGTGCACATTTAATACTTCACTCCAGTGTAACTAACACTTCACTCTATGAATGATCCTCTGCTCAGATAAGCAAAGATGTTCAGTAACTGAATGCCAGGAAATTATCATGATCTTAATACGGAATAAAGAAAATGGTAAATCACAACATGTTAGAATAATTTATTTACATAATAGAAAACATACAGCATGATTTAGCAAAACGTACAGGAACCACTCTAATGCATTCCTATTAAAATAAAAAAAAATTACCTCACTTTTTGAGAATGTTAAACATGGAAAGATATCTTCCTGATAAATTTTGTCTAAGAAAGGACACGATCTATCCATTGTGGGATCATCCTTCCAAGATCTGAATTCATTATACAGAGATAAGTCAGCCTGACAAACCAAAAAAAAAAACACAAAAAAACAAAAAAACATAAAATAATCTTTTTAAGGGTACAAAACATAAAATCACTTTATAAAACTAAAACCTAATTTAAACATTACTGAAAAAGAAATCCTCCTCATTTAAAATAATGAATTCAACCACTCTTGATTAGTTATAATACGGTACCAACTTTCTTAAAAAATTCAAGCTCTCAAACAAATCCAAATGAGCCCTTTTCAACGGACCCACTATGGTGTCCAATGATGCTACCATTGTCTCCACCCCACCCCTAAAAAGCGCTGGAGTTCCTCTTAAGACACATGTGCACACTGCTCTGAATATAAAACAAATGAGAAGTCTTTTCTGAAAATAATCCAAAAGTAATCGGGAGCGAAGTTAAATAAAGTGTTTGGCTAAATGGAGACTGACTAAATTGTGAAACCTAGTTTGGATCAAAAGGGACACTAACTGTTCTGCTATCACCTGAAGGCACTTTCAAAAGAATTTTGAAAATGTTTCTTGTATAAGCAGCAGGTCTAAAAGCAGCATATATATACCCTCCTAAATTGAATACCGTAAAACATAACATTTATTAAGGCGTATTTTGCCACAGCAACATCAATGACTACTGTCTGAATTATCAACAATAATCCAGGCTGGCACCTGCCTCCCGATTCACTCTTCAGTTGTCCTTCGTTCCCTCTCCTCTCTTAAATGAACTGTTCCCCAAGTATTCTTCCCTCCAGATGCCCTCTACTCAGCTCAATACCACCTGTCACATACAGAGCCACACCTGCCCCTGGCTGCCCACTCAAGGTAGTGCCCCTCATCCAGCTCTAAGCCACTCTCGTCCAGAAGCACTGGACACACCACAAACGACACACTGACTACAGCTCTGGCCTCTAGGACAGCTTAATCACATGTGCAGGTGGTTTCCATGGAAGTAATGAAAGGCTGAGTCTGAAATCCAAGCTTCCCCACAGACTTTCTTTTAAGGTATATAACAATACTTACGTTTCCAAATTCATTTTCTTTGTAAAGTCTACCCTTTAATGGACATAAACCCCAAAGCAGGTTAAGTGGTATTCTAAGGAAAGATTCTAGTTTAAAGGCAGTAACTTAAACTATTAAGAGCTGACCCTGTGCGAGGAACTACGGTAAGCACTTCCTAAACACTTAATCGTCACAGCTGTGCAAGACAGACATTCTGCTCTTCACTGTTTTAGAGAAGGAAACTAGGGCTTAGAGAAAAAAGTAACTTGCCTAAGGTTACAGATCAAAAAACCAGTACAAGTTCAGATTCGTGTCTAAGTGACTTGACTGCAAAGTCTTGCATAATGTGTGTGCGTACATGCACGCACGTGTGCTTTAAGTGCTTTCAGCAGATATGCTGCAAATATCGTGACTGTCACTTTTTTTTACAGAAACGTGGGCATGTTTCACTTTCTCTCCAACTGTTTTACCTTCTTCTAAGGCTTACACAGGTCAACTCTGTGTGTTTCCTTTGTCCAATAAAACTTTTTGAGGGGCGCCTGAGTGGCTCAGTCAGTTAAGCGTCTTGATTTCGGCTCAGGTCATGATTTCACCTTTAGTGAGTTAGTAAGTTCGAGCCCTACGTTAGCTCCAAGCCCACTTGGGATTCTCTGTTTCCCTCTCTCTCTGCCCCTCCCCTACTCATGTGCTTTCATTTGTTCACTCTCTCTTAAAAATAAATAAGTAAACATTAAAAAAAAAAACCTTTTTGATAAGTTTTCACAAAACATTAGAATACCGAATATATCTACAAAGCAAAAAGTTGTATGTTACCTATTCACATTTTAAGAGTTCATAAACTAAGAACTTTAAAACGTTCCATGAGAAAACACTTAAATTTCGTTAGTGTAAACAATGGAAAACAAGGTATATAATCACACACACTGAGAAATTGCAGCAAAAATGTAAGTTGCACCAAGCAATTAAAAATGTTAATTAAATTCAAAGAAATTAAGGTTATAACTTAAAAAAGTTTCTTAAGTATTTCATGAACATGGATTTTAGATTCTGTCACATTCAGATCTGGCCACATATTGAACTTCTCTCTCACTAGCATCCTTTTTATTAATAAGTAAACAAATGCAATTCAATTAAAGTAAGTAACAACCCTGGTTATTCAATTTAATAAACTCCTGGCTTCCATGCAAAAACTTAACCAAATGAGCAAATACAACTTCTTAAAGATTAATGATGTACCTGAATAAAACAATGTAAAACAGAGCTCTAAAAAAGTGGGGGGAGGGACGGCTTAGTTCTATTTTTTGTTGCTTAATTATCTGAATTCACTCTAAGACTCAGTGAAAGAATACAAAATTCTACCTCTCCTAGAATTTAAGTAAAAACAATGTTGTGTTCAAGAAAATCACCTTATTTTCATACATTTCTTACATTCATATTTTGTTAGAGCATCCTACCAACAAATTCTGACCAGCCAGATCATTAAAGCCACCCACTCTGCTTTACATAAGACAAGACAGTTTGCTCCCTAAATGAAATAGCAAGAGGAAGAAACTTACCAAGTTTCTAGCAGGTACTCCAAGGTCAGCCAAGTAGAGAATGGAACTGGAGATTCCCTGAAAGCAGCCAGCTCTAGATAAAGCCTCCCCCATCTTAATATTGCATATTTTGTACTAAAAGTTTTGCTGGCAAAAATCATAACTGACACGTCAGTGATGAGAATTACTAAGTATCAATAGAGTCAGAGGGGACAGTCCTTGACGCGTTACCTCTTTGCAGTCTTTTACAATTGGCTGTATCACACTGAGGTCCTGATGACTGCCGCTCATAGCGCTGCTTGTACTTTTATTTCTTGTATGCCCCCTTTTAAAAGGTGTCTTTCCACCTGGCAGAGGCTCTTGTGTGGGTGATGTTGGAGAACTGGACAATACGAGTGTCTTCAATGCGGCTACTTCAGCTTGAAGTACATCAATCTTGAAAAGAAATCAACATAGTCCCATACACTAAGTTTTATGACAGATTCAGCTAAATGTCAGCAATTTGATCAAAACACTTTCCTTTCAAAGATGAATGTAAGTTTAATTGGTATTTGTTGTGGACTAATAAAAAGAAAGTAAAACCAAGTTTTTTAATGTTTCTTACAGTTTAGATTCAGCTGCTATTCACAATGTTAAAGGAAAGTTTTCAGATTATCAAAATGTCTAACACAAACTTCATGTAAATTTTGAAAATCTCCAAATAGAATAGTTTATGATTAGTTTATGATTAGCAGTTTGGTGGGGTTTTTTTTCAGTGAATTAAGAAAAATATTAACTTTAAAATGTGATTGTCTAGTCCTTTTGAGAATACATGTGATTCACAAGACTTTAAATCCTTTGGTTCTAATATCAGTGAACCCCAACTGTTCACTATTAACTCTGGGTAGTGGTTATTCCCTATTTTATAGTTTCCTGCAGTTTCCAAATCTTCTAAAATAAACACTAGTTTACAATAGGAACAAAAGCCAATCGATGTTAAAGTATCCTTAAAACAGGAATCACTGATTTCTTTGTACTTTTTTACTATGAAAGCAGCAAAAACTTACTTTTCCTTGTGCTTCCTTTAGCTGCTTTTCTGCTGTTGCCTGCTTAACATTTGCTTCTCTCACCATCTTATGAGCTTCCTGAAAAAGGTGAAATCTCAAATTTCGGAAACGCATTGAGCATTTGTTTTCAAAAATCTCTCAAAAAGTATCTACAACAGTAGCAAAAATGTACTACCAACTTTTAACCTGAAAATGAAGTATTCCATGTCAACTCCTGAAGTAACAACAGTCGTCTGACAGAGAAACTAGTAAGAGTTAGGAATAGGTACCTTCTTTTAGTACCAGTATCACTGAGGTAGCCAAGTTCAATCCTCCTGGTGAATGCTTGTGTAAAAAGACTGTGTGAAAGAATAAACATCCCACATGTCAAACCCAAATTCTCAGTGGTTAGGTTTATGTAACTTGGGTCACAATATGCATACTCATATTATTAGTCATAGCAAAGATATACTGAAGGGACAGGTAAAAATATTAATACATCAATAATGCTGCAGTTTGTAGGAATGACAGCTGAAAAGCCTTAGGGCTTCCAATGAAAACATTCACAAAATGATATTAAGTGACAATTCTGTGCAGAGTTAATCTAAAAGGACAAATCAGAGATTAGCCTTTATTAAGGTCTTAATTTTTTGTACAATAACTATGAAACTCTGGGTATTTAATTCCTTTTTCTTTTCTTATATTTATTCATCAAACATTTACTCATGACACCTTTTTGTGAGGTATTATTCCAGGTGCTAATAACCTACTGGGAAAAGAGACGGGTCCTTTTCTCTTAAGGAGCTTACATTCAGTTTACATTGTAATAATCAAATAAAATGTCCAAGGAAGAATCCTGGCTCTTATTCTAAGTGCAATATGAAGCCTTATGATCTTTTAAGGAAGACAGTCACTGATCTTTATTTTTAAAAAATTACTCTGCTGTATGGAATAATCCCATAAAGGATTAAGGATGGACTGGAACAGTACATAGGGTGCTTGAGATAATCCCTTGGGATATAAGAACACATATGTTAGAACTACATTTTGCAGTTTATGAGAAGGATGAAAAGGAGAGAGAGAGAGAGGGAGGGAGGAAGGAAGGAAGGAAAGGAGAAAGGAAGCAAGGAAGGAAATCAGCTTCAAAGACATTTAATACACGTTTGACAATGGCATCCTTACTAAGTCTGTCAACTTTTCAGTGGAAGAGTAGACATTCTCCACATCAGAGTTGACAGCAGCATGCCCATTTGTTCATTTGCTTTTCCAGTGCTGTAGTGAACTGCAGTTTGTTTACATGCCCATAATATGAATTTACAGATCACATTAGCTTAAATAAGAGATGCTTTACTATCAATGCCTTATAATGAAATGAGATTAACTGAAAATCTTCCAAGCACAATTACGCTGGTTATCTTGTAACGAAGTCCTCAAGAGCTGCCAATTTAATAATGAGGTATGCATTTTTCTTTTAAAAATAATAAACGTTCCAGATTTGCTGAATTCTTCTGACAAGTGGCTGTCAACAGATATCTATTTGGAAGATATTTTCAAAATAATAAACATATCTCATCTGACCCTTCAGGATAAGTGACATTTTAACTACAAATGCAAAAGTAACTCATGTGAAGGAGAGATTATCTGTTTAAATGTTTGGAAATGCACTCTGCCTTCCTTAACAGCAGACTATGCAATTTGGACCAAACTTCACATGGAGAATAACAGAAAAGCTGGACAAGGACAAAATTTTTTTAAATGTGTCTGAAGGCATCAGAGAACTAACAAAAGTAAAGAACTAGGGGACCAAGATCCAGGAGAAGATGTAAACCCAAAGAGAGCTGGAATTTGGGGTGCCTTTTCCCTTAGTGATATGAGGGATACAATAAAAGAGCGTCCCTGGCCCAAATGGAAAGGGAAGAGAGCTAGAAGGAGGCAGAAGCAACAGCTAAAAAGATAACGTATAGGGTTTTGCAAGGTGACAAAAGACATCAAAAAGTAGCTTCAAAACAAGTTGGAAAATTTTCTATCACTCTGCCATTCTGAAAGCTGAAAAAAATGCAAGTATCAGGTACACCAGGAGTCAGCAAACTTTTTCTGTAAAGGGTCACACAGTAAACAGTTTGGGCTTTATGAGCCACACGGTCTCTGCTGTAATACTCAACCCTGCTACTGCAGTGTGAAAGTAGCCACAGACAACACGTGGACAGTGAACGTGGCCGTTTCAATAAACATTTATCAGCACTGAAATCTGAATTTCAGGTTTCATGTCACAAAATACTCTCTTGATTCTTTTCCCTAACCACTCGAAAGTGTAAAAACCAATCTTGGCTCATAAGGCTGCACAAAAGTAAAGACAGGCTGTAGTTTGCAGACCTGATATAAACATTCATGTCTATACACTTCCAGAATTTGAAAACAGAATTTTTTTCCTATCTGGTTAGCAGTGACTCAAATGAAGGTGTTTTTACTCTTTCTTTCAAATAACGTTTAAACTCAACATTTGCTGATTAATTCACAAAGACATCGTTGGTATTAGAGAATACAAATTCACTAGAGAATATTCTAGAAAAAGTTTCACATAACCAGGAATGGAACTGAAAATTCAGTATAATGATTTAATATAGAGAAATATGTATTTCTTCCATTTGGATCCATGTATTTGTGAGTTATTAGCTGCATTACATTTAATTTAAAATATGGAATTTAGACCAGAACTTCATCTGAATCATAAATTGTTAAGATTAAAATTCTCTAGAAAAAGGTAACATATGCAAGTGTACTACTTTCACTAAAAAAATATATACATATGCACAACATATTTTAGTGAGAATAAAACATTTCTGTACTATTATAAAAAATAAGCATTTACGATTGAGTTGCTTTATAAACTGGTGTTTTATAATTTATATAACAATTTATATATATTAGTATATACATGTAATTTATAAGTAAGTATATATGCTTTTAAAACAGTGCCTGTCACATAGGTAATTCTCAATATTACATATCTTCATCATAATAAAGGTACATGCTCAAATTGTTCTTTTATAGATTGAGTACATGATCAAAAAATGTGGCATCTACTGGGCTAGGTAATAAATACTAATGGCTTGTAAAATACGGACAGTCTGAATGTGAGAAAAAGGAGAGTCCTCAATGATGACTCCTTTTCTGTGGCTTCAGACGAACAGAAGTCCCATTTATGATTTCCACAGTACTTAAAGTAAGGGTTGGGGTTATGAATTTGAATCCCAACATTGCTCCTTAACCTCTTATGCCTCATTTCCCTCACAGATAAAATGACAATAATTTTCATTATATGCCTCATGGCATTACAGAGAGAAAACTAGGCATATTACAGACATTTACTAAAAGTGGTTGACAAAATGTAAAAAAAAAAAAAAAAAAAAAAAAGAAAAGAAAAATCTTAAGGCTACCCCTCTTTTTTTCTTTGTAAAGCATTATTTCAACTGATTTCATTCTATATTATCTCAAAATCTGAGATACTAGGTGGGAATACATCTATATAACTTTAGAGTTCTTATTTTTGATAGTTTTTTTTTAAGACACAACTTTGCTACAAAGTATATTATATTCAAGATGATTCATACACAACAAACTCCTAATTTGAAGTTACATGTTAAGTCTGCCAAAGTTGTACAAATTGTTTATTCAAAATAATATTTAATTCTTAAAAAACTATATGTACACATACCTAAAATGCAAGCAAAAAGCTTTTTCATAATACAATGGTAAACTGAGATCATGAAGGCATAATTAAAAAGACCACAGAAAAATGTTTAGCACCTTTTCACAAAATTCATAAATAACTGGTTTGAAGACAATTCTCTTCATTACTGAAATCATCTTTAATTAATGTAACTTCTTTCCCAGAAAGAATACATAGTATCAAGGTTATTAGCCATTGTCGGGTCAGGGATAGATCAGGGACCCAAAACCTTTTTTTGGTATACTTTTTCATTCATTGCAAAACCAGCATTTCTGTTCCTTCACATCCCACTATGGAGAGAGAGAAGTTTCTCCTGTTTGTTCTCCTCCTACTTCATATAATAGAATATACATACAAGTGCAAACAAGAGGAACTAAACAAGGTTAAAATTATGGGCAGGCACATGAGAAACTTAACACATTTGCTTTCTTATCTAGTACCTATACATCATTATGAAATTTTTCTGGCCAGACAATACTGGATGAAAAAGTCTAAGGTTTCTGCATACCCCTTCTGCAAACAAAAATGTGACAAGTCCTATAGCTCTTGTCTTCTAGAGCTTTAATTCCCCACTCTTCCCATCCTTACATTTATCTTCCTCTCATCTCTGAGGACTAGCTAACAAAAAATAATAATAGATCAGTTTTCCAATGTTCATGAAAGAAAATGATCCCAAAAAAGACAGAGGAGGGGCCAAAGGTGTGTGGCACAGAAAAGTCCACATCTGAAGAAACCCCATTTAACCTGTTATGATGTTACTTACAACACTAAAAATGGTGGAGTATGCAAGTTGCTAGATTAGGACTATCACTGCAATGACCATGTAAGTTAACACAAAAACGTGTTATTTGAAGAAAAAATACAAAATATATTAGGATTACAATTATGTAAGAAAATATGCATACCTCTAAAACTGAAAAAAATGTTGCATAAATAAAAACAAAAACGGAAGAAATTTTTCTAAAATCTTTTACTACAAAGTTTTAAAAACAAATTTTTAGAGGAAAAAAAAGAAATTATTGATGTGATAATGACAGTAGTCATTCCAGTAACACATCAACCTTTCTGAATAAGGAACTTTTATCTTAGGGCCAACACTAAGTACGATGGTTAATTTTATGCGTCAACTTGACTAGGCCACTGGATGCCCAGATATTTGGTCAAACATTATTCTGGATGTTTCTGTGGAAGTGTTTCTGAGATTAACATCTGAATTGGTATGTGAAATAAGGCAGGCTGTTCTCCATACTGTGGTTGGGCTTCATCCAATCAGTTGAAGGACTGAACAGAACAAAAAGGCTGATCCCCACGGAGTACAAGAAAAGTCTTCCTGCCTTCAAAATCCAAGTGAAACATCAGCTCTTGTTGCATCTCAAGCCCGTCAGCCTTAGGACTAGAACTGCCCCATCAGTTCTCAGGTTTCTCAGACCTGTGTACCTGGACTGTAACTACACCATGAGCTCTCCTGGGTCTTCAGCCTGTTAACTCACTCTGCAGGTTTTGGGAACAGACAGCTTCCATAATCACGGGTGCTGATTTCTTAGATCGATCTCTTTCTATATACACATCTTATTGGTTTCTGTGTCTCTGGAGAACCCTGACTAATATGTCAAAAAACGCAAAATGACAATGTCAGTGGAACCCTTAATGAGAAACACTGCTAAAACTGGGCAGAAATCTTGGTCCTGTTGGCAGGAGGGAGATAAGTGTGGGAATGCGTGAGTGGCTCAGTCGGTTAAGCATCCAACTCCTGATCTCAGGTCAGGTCATGATCTTGCGAACCGTGAGATCGAGCCCCATGTCAGGCTCTGTGCTGATAGCACAGCTTGGGATCCTTCCCCCCTCACCCCCGCCCCAATCGCTCTCTCAAAAATAAACCTGAAAAGAAAGAAAAGAAAGAAAAGAAAGAAAAGAAAGAAAAGAAAGAAAGAAAGAAAGAGAAAGAAAGAAAGAAAGAAAGGTGGAGTGTGCCATCTAACAAGTAGGTGTGCTTTCTAACAATCCTCAAACCATCACCTATCAGATAGCTACCTCAAGGGTTTCCCATCTTTGTTCTGGAGTCACATTGTAAGATTATCTTAAAGTAGCCCCTAAATACTTGATAAAAACAGAATTAAAATTTACAACCTTTCTTCCCACATGGGCATTTTTAAACAACCTGATTGATACTGGTAGCTTACGGTATCTTTTCCTTTTCCCATCATTTTAAGTTGTAGACTCCATCTTAAAGATTTCATTTTTCTTAGATGACTTAGAAACTATGTAAAGCTACGCATTACTTTTCCAAGATTCCCTCAAAGAACAATTCTATGAATAGAAAAAAAGCAAGACGTTGCTCTTGGCCAAGACATAAATAGACCAACCTCAAACAGACTGGCTGTGAGCTCCTCCAGTTCCTGTCCGAGTTGATCTCGCACTTTAGAAAGCCTCTCACACTCTTCATCTTTTAACTTCAGTTCCTATGAGAAATTGATCATTTTACTTTGAATCTCCATAGTTTGAAGTTAGATTCAGCAGACTACATAATCTTTACTAATAAAATTACAAAATATTAATACTGTCCCCTCCTAAGGTTCACACTGAAAATGTTGATCTAGCACTTGCTGTGTGGAAGACAATGAGGCAAGTCTAAAATTACAAATATTTCCAACTTACATATTTAAATTTTAATGTTTCCGTCATGAGACATACAAAGATTAAGATTATATATTACATGTGAAATACACAATTCAATAACTTCACTCTTTTTTCCCTTAACCGTTCTCTGAAGATATTTATTTCCATCCAGGAGGGAATTTCTTTAATTATGCTTATCCATCTCAGTAAAAGTTCAGTGTGGTTTTTTCAAGTTTATTTTAAAATTTGTTCACTTATAGATAACTATGTACCATATGGCAATTAGTCTAAAATTTCCATTAGTAGACTATACCCATTTAACCCTGCAACCAGAAGTGAATGAAACATATTTGCATTTAAAACTAAGAAAAATGTTAACGACAAAATCACTTCCTAATATTTATACATGAGTTCTCAAAAGGTATCAAATAGATGTTTAAAAAATCCCTTATTAAGATGTAAATAATACGCAATTTTATATGCTGTCCTAAATTAATCTTTCAAATTTAGGGCTAAAAAAAATCCCACCTTCCTATATATTGGTCACAATTACACTAATGAAATAATGGATTTGTTGTGTTGTAATTGTGGTGGCAGCATAGAATCCCCCAAGGGCAACTCCTGAAAATCAAATATACCAACTGGAAGGTCAGAAGAACCCAATGAGTACACCTTCAACAAAACTACAGAAGGAAATCCCCACAAATCTTAGACTATGAGAGAACGTGGCTACACTACCAACACCAAGGAATCAGAAGCTATGTGGAAGGGACAGCAGGAAGTGGAAGTGACTACAGAGGCATCGTATGAAGCCTCAGAACCCAAAAATCATTACAAATACCCCAAAGGAGAGGACTCAGCCTCTCTGAAAACTGGGAGAACAAGTATGAGAACAAATGGAGAAAAAGGAAAAGGTTTTCACAGGCTCCAAGTTGCAGGTGGAATGCAAAAATGTGTATGTAGTCCTGACACAGCAAACAGTGCTGTAATGCCCTAAACTCTGAGGAATCACGCAGCATCCAGCAAAGAGACCCTTCTAGTACAAAGCCCACCCCAAGGGAAAAACGCTTGGAATCTGAAACCAAACTGCAGGACAGGAATAATGGACATAGAGAGAAAGAAGGCTAAGATATCAAAGGAGAAAGACGGTGGCAAGGTTCCAAAGGAAACAGATCGCAGAAAGTAGTGTAAGAAAAAATAATTATCTTTTCTTATATTTCTACTAGAAATACCATTTTTAGAGATAATGTTAAGCTTGTAAAGTTTGCAGAGGCACTGGGCTAGAGGAGAAAACCTTCCTGAACAAGGTTTACCTCTGAAAGACAGAAGTGGTTACACAGATACACCAATAACAACAGAAGGGAAAGCTCTTGAACATGAAACTCCTTGGTTTATCCTCCTCCTTCACAGGAACCTCCTCCTAACAGTCCAGGAAAATCCAATTCATTTAAATATGGAAAACAAACACAGATATGTGAAGTTACTGTTATAAAAAAAGTTAAACACAATCCAAGTCACCTATAAGGTAATCAGATTGGGATTAAAATGCCAACAGCAGTTTATGCTAGAAAACACCAGAATAACATTTTTTTAAATATTTAATTTTATTTTTGAGAGACTGCAGGTGGGAGAGGGGCAGGAAGAGGGGAACAGAGGATCAGAAGCAGGCTCTGTGCTGACAGCAGAGAGCCAGATGTGAGGCTCGAACTCCCGAACCATGAGATCATGACCTGGGCCGAAGTTGGACGCTCAACTGACTGAGCCACCCAAGTACCCCCAGAATAACATTTTTAAGATAGTCAAGGGAAACACTGTGAAATGAGAATTTTATATTTAGCCAAAGTATAAAGTCAGAGACAAAGAGTTATAAACCTGCAAAACTTCAGAGAATCTCTCTCCTATGAGTGACTGAGTGGCCAAGTAAAGAATGAGATTCAGATAATCCAGAAGAAGCTGGAGAAGCTTTAACGCTAAGGACTGAGGGTGAGAAGCAAACATATTTAACTGTAGAACTACAACTAAAAGATGACGATATCAAGAGAACAAAAAGACAAGCCTGGGAGAAAATTTCTGCAAAAGACATATCTGATAAGAGACTTTTATCAAAAATATATAAATTCTTGGGGCGCCTGGGTGGCACAGTCGGTTAAGCGTCCGACTTCAGCCAGGTCACGATCTCGCGGTCCGGGAGTTCGAGCCCCGCGTCAGGCTCTGGGCTGATGGCTCGGAGCCTGGAGCCTGTTTCCGATTCTGTGTCTCCCTCTCTCTCTGCCCCTCCCCCATTCATGCTCTGTCTCTCTCTGTCCCAAAAATAAATAAAAAACGTTGAAAAAAAAATTCTTTAAAAGAAATATATATAAATTCTTAAAACTCAACCGTAAGAAAACAAACAACCGGATTAAAAAATGGGCAAAATACCTGAAGAGACAATTCAACAAAGATATAAAGAAGGCAAATAAGCATATGAAAAGATATTCTGTATTATAGGTCATCAGGAAATGCAAATTAAAACAACAATGATACCATCACACACCTATCAAGAGTGGCCAAAATCCAGAACACTGACAATACCAAATGCTGGCAAGGACGGGAAGTAACAGGCTCTCCTATGCATTGGGAATTTAGCATGGCTCAGCTAGGTTAAAAGACAGTTTGGCTGCTTTTTATAAAATTAAACACACTCTTACCATATGATCCAGCAACTGCACTCCTTAGTATTTACCCAAAGGAGTTGGAAACAGGTTTACACAAAAACCTGTACACAGATGTTTATACATTCCTAACTGCCAAAACTTGGAAACAACCCAAATGTCCTTCAGTAGGTGAATGAATAAACTGTGGTACATTGAGATAATGGAATATTACTCAGCATTAAAAGGAAATGAGCTACCAAGCCATGAAAAGACATGGAGGAAAATAAATGCGTATTATTAAATAAAAGCATCTAATCTGAAAAGGCTACATACTCTGATTCCAACTATATGACATTCTGGAGAAGGTAAAACTATGGAGACCATAAAAATATCAATCGTTGCCAGAATTTGGGGGTAGGGAGGAATAAACAGGTTTAGAGGATTTTCAGGGCAGTGAAACTATTCTGGGTAATACTACAACGGTCAATACATGTCATTATACACTTGTCAAAATCCATAGAATACAGAACACCAAGGGAACCCTAATATAAATTCTGGATTTGGGGGGATAGTGATATGCCAATATAGGGTCATTGATTATAATAAATTTATCATCCTGGGGTGGGATTGGATAGTGCTGAGGGACCATGCAGGTGTATGGGAACTCTGTACTTCTCTCTCAATTTTAGGTGAACCTAAAACCGCTCTAAAAAAATTAAGTCTATTTTTTAAAAAGGGATAGAGCTGACAAAACAGCTACTTAAATGTTATGAGCTTTAGGAATATAAAAATAACAAACATTAAGGCACCTGGGTGGCTCAGTCAGTTGAGCATCTGACTTCAGATCTTGCAGTTTATGGGTTCGAGGCCGGCATCAGGCTCTGTGCTGATAGCTCAGAGCCTGGAGCCTGCTTCTGATTCTGTGGCTCCCTCTCTCTCTCTGCCCCTCCCCCGCTAGCACCCTGTCTCTCTTGTCTCTTAACATAAAAATGTTAAAAACAATTTTTTTAAATAACACACATACATACACACAAATAAGAGAAAGATGAAATTAAAGTCATAAACTTCTCAAATATTCATGGGGAGCAAAGGTATACAACTTGAGACTCACAACTTAACTAGTATAAACCTAAACATATCTAAGAGCAAGAGATTAAAACTGAGATAAAACTTTAAAATTCAATGATATAAGAGAAATAAACACGAGCTAGAGAATTTCAGTATTGCTTATGGCAGGGAACAAAGGCAGTATCTCAAGAAAGGCTGGGAGATATATACATCTTTGATTAAAGGAAAGTAACAACTAGAACGGAAATCAAACCTTCCAAAACACCAAAAAGGAAGAAGACACGAAGAAAACAGAGCACATAAGGGTCTGCATACACACCCAGGAGCCATCTGAAAGCTATGTGACAGAAACCAGCCCAAACATAACAAATTTATCAATAAAGGTGCATGGGCGTAACTCACCTAATTAAAAGAAAATGATTTTCAGGTTGGCTTAAAAAAACAAAATCTATCTCTGTACTCTATACATAAGAGACACACCTAAAACAAAGTGATTCAGACAGATTAAAAAAAAGAATGGGTGAAGTATGCTTTAAAACGTAATACAGATAAAAATAAAATAGGAATCTGAATCTTGATATCAGACTAGACAGAATACAGGGCAAAAATCACTGATGACAAAACTTCAGAACGCTAAAGACCACAATGCAAAATGAAAACTTTAAAATACTGCCAAATACAAAAATACAGAAGTAGTCCTAAACAAACAGGAAGGACACACCATGTTTTTGAGTAGAAAGATATCATAAAGATGCCAATTCTCCCTGAGTTAATTTTTAAATCTGTAACTGCATAAATCTAATGCCAGATTCTTTCAAACTCTAAAATTTTATAATTTCCTATGAAAACTAAGCCAATTTATTCAACATTTCCTGCTAGGTGGTCCCTATGGTAATCCCTCAGGATACAAAACCAGCTAAGATACTGCCCCTAGAGAAATTTCCAATCCACTAGAGCAATACACTGTCGTTCATGAAGGCAAAATTCTTGAATAGCTCCCTATCATTTACCAAAGTGGCACGGACCTCACTGTAATACTAAAGGCCCTCTACAACATGTGCTCAATTTCCCTTTCGAGTTATCTCCCTTGATCCATACTCTAAAGCTAGAGTAAAATTGGCCTGATTCACCCGTTTCACTCCCCATCCGAGCCCATCCATCTGGTTTAACCTTTTCCACGTAAATGTCTGACTACTTTCTCTCTATGCCTCAATGTCTATTCTCAGTCTACCTATGTGAAGTTGAATTTGTAATTCGTGTAACTATTTCTCAGAATTTGTACTTTTCATTATCAGAATGTTACACCGTAACATAGTTATTCAAACTTCATTCCTTCAAGAAACATTAATTTTGTGTTGATTGAATGCTGATTCTTCTGTTAGCATCACGCATTCATCTAGGTGCTGGGGACACTTAGAAAAGGAGTAAACCCCCATTAATGATTTTCCTGTTCAGCGTAGCAAATCTTTAAACAGATTCACATGGCTATTCAATAAGGACTATAGTGATGCATACATACCAGAAAAAGTATGAGTTTGCCAAATGCAGAGGAAGAAATAAAAGAGTATGTTTTATAGTAGCTAAAGACGAGGAGGGATAACCACCACAAAAAGATAATGCCAGCAACTTAGGTTTATGACCTGTCCTGAAAAGCACTGCCTTGGAAATCAGGATTTCCTTTAAAGACAAAGGGAAATTATCTCAAAGGCAAATGGGAAGTCACTGAAAGATTTTAAACAGGATAGCAACAATCAGATCTGCAATTCAAAGTGGTAACTTGGAAGTGTAGAGACGTTAAAAAAAGACTAGATACAAGAAAAACAGTTCACTCATCACTGGTATACTTTAGGCAGCAGATACAAATTTAGAGTGGTAGTACTAAAGAAAAGAAATTTGATACTCAAACCACAGAACATTAGGTCTCTGATCAAGTATATTCCAAACTTAAGACTACTGTATTTAAGGTAAACATTTAATACATCAAGAAAGAAAAAGTGCTGTTAATGAAACTATGTTTTTTTTCTACTTAGACTTTTCATTTTACACTTATAGGAAGAACTCTTTTAAGCTGACAGAGACAAAGATTTTTATTCTTTTTTTAAATATTTTTCTGTTTCAATGCTATCATAATGAGGTTATTTTGAAGACATTTAAGCCAGTAATTAAGACCAACAAATAAACCCAACTCACAGAATTCAACTGAATTAATCACATGAACAACTACAACCAAGTTCACACACAAGTAGGCAATGATGAGTGTCATGAAGGTTAAAATCGGAAAAAAAAAATGTACAACTCCGTATCAGTAAACATGACCGTGTATACATGTCTTTTCTCCCCAACTAGTAAACACCTTAAAGACAGGGTCAAGTCTAATTTATTTTTGCCCCCTACAGGGCTTCAAACAATGCTGTTAATACTTTGGTTACTCAAGAAATATATCTGTTTATAAAAGAACATAGTACATGTTTATGAACATCCATGGCCACAGTTAGTAGAACCATGCTAAATATGGATTTGATACAGGTACGTGTTTTTGAGTGACTTTATCTGGCTGTAAGTCATTCCACTGAATTTTATTTTCCAAGTTATTTCACTCTCTTTTAAGGAAGAGTAATTAAAAGCTGAAAGTAACACATTATACCAGAGGGTCTCACACTTAGTAAATATAAGAAACAATGAGGGAGTTTATTAAAAATGCATATCCCCAAGCCTCAGCATGATAATATTATTTCAGCAGAATTTGGGACAGAGTCCAGGAAGCAACACTTTATTTTATTTATTTTTAATTTAAATCCAAGTTAGTTAACATATAGTGTAATAATTTCAGAAATAGAATTTAGTGATTCATCACTTACATAACCAGTGCTCAGCCCAACAAGTGTCCTCCTTAATGCCTCTCACCCTTCTAGACCTTCCCCCCACCCAATACCCTGCCAGCAATCCTCTGTTTGTTTTTTGTATTTAAGAGTCTCTTATGGTTTGTCTGTTTTTTTATCTTATTTGTGCTTCCCTTTCCCTATGTTCATCTGTTTCTTAAATTCCACATGAGTGAAATCATATATTTGTCTTTCTCTTGTTTTGCTTAGCATAATACAGTATACTCTCACATTGTTGCAAATGGCAAAATTTCATTCTTTTTGATTGCCGCACAGTATTCCCCCACCCACCCACCCACACCTTCTTTATCCGTTCATCAGTCGATGGACACCTGGGCTCTTTCCATATTTTGCTACTCTTGACAGTGCTGCTATAAATATTAGGGTGCATATGCCCCTAAGAAACAGCTCTCCTGTATCCCTTGGATACATACCTAGTAGTGCAATTGCTGGGTTGCAGCATAGTTCTATTTTCAATTTTTTGAGGAACTTCCATACGGTTTTCTAGAGTGGCTCACCAGTTGGCATTCCCACCAGCAGTGCAAAAGACATCCTCTTTCTCCACATCCTTGCCAATATCTGTTGTTGCCTGAGTTGTCAAGTTTAGCCATTCTGACAGGTGTGAGGTGGTATCTCATTGTGGTTTTGATTTGTATTTCCCGGATGATGAGTGATGTTGAGCATTTTTTCATGTGTCAACTGACCATCTAGATATCTTCTGTGGTAAACTGTCTATTCATGTCTTTTGCCCATTTCTTTACTGGATTATTTGTTTTTTAGGTGTTGATTTTGATAAGTTCTTTATAGATTTTGGATACTGGCCCTTTATCTGATATGTTGTTTGCAAATATCTTCTCCCATTCTGTCAGTTGCCTTTTACCTTTGCTGATTATTCCTTTTGCAGAAGTTTCCTTTGCCAAAGCTTTTATCTTTATGAGGCCCCAATAGTTCATTTTTGCTTTTGTTTCCCTTGCCTCTGGAGACGTGCCAAGTAAGAAGTTGCTATAGCTGAGGTCAAAGAGGTTTTTGCCTGCTTTCTCCTCTAGGATTTTGATGGCTTCCTGTCTTATGTTTAGGTCTTTCATCCATTTTAAGTTTATTTTTGTGTATGGTGTAAGAAAGTGGTCCAGGCTCATTCTTCTGCATGTTGCTGTCCAGTTTTCCCAGCACCACTTGCTGAAGAGACTGTCTTTATTCCATGTGATATTCTTTTCCTGCTTTGTCAAAGATTAGTTGCCCATACATTTGTGGGTCCATTTCTGTGTTCTCTATTCTGTTCCATTGATTTATGTGTCTGTTCTTATGCTGGTACCATACTGTCTTGATGATTACAGCTTTGTAATACAGCTTGAAGTCAGGAATTATGATGCCTTCAGCTTTGGTTTTCTTTTTCAGGATTGCTTTGGCTATTCAGGGTCTTTTCTGATACCATACAAATTTTAGGACTGTTTGTTCTAGCTTTGTGAAGAATGCTGGCATTATTTTGATAGGAATTGCAGTAAATATGTAGATTGCTTTGGTTAGTACCCAAGAAGCAACATTTAAAAAAGGTAAACCAAAGCCCAACTTCTACTTCAGAATTCCATCAAAACTGCTCTTCAGCAATGACCTACAGAAGGCCAAACAAGTGAACTACCGTATCATTTCTGGCATCTCTGTACCTCAAAATCAATGATCACATTAGTATTCCCCCTACACATGGTATGGATTTGTTGCTGGGAAGTGGTTGCCCAGTAGGGACTACATTTCCTAGCCCACCACACATCTAAGTATCAGCATGAAATTGGTTTGCAATGGAATGTGAGCAAAAGTTGTGTGTGTCACTTCTAAGTCAAGGCTCTTTAGAAGCCAGCATGCCTTCTCCAAGATTTCTTTTCCCCTCATCTCACTGGTTAGATATAGATAATAAAATTCCAAAAGATTACAAACATCCAAGACAGAAGAAAAAGAAGCCCTGAATTATTTCATAAAGATCTGCCTAACAACTATGCACATCTATTCCAGAATGTCGATAAATAAAAATTAACTTCAAGTTACTAAAATTTACAGGTTGCTTATAAGCAGCTAGCATGTCCCTACCTAACAAGTGTCTATTCATACAATGATGTAACTGCATACATATATATACATTCATTTAATCAACAAAACGTATTGAAAACCAATTATGCGTTCAAAATATAATCATGAGCAAAAAACAATTATAGCACAAAGGCAGGAAAAGAAGAGACAGGCAGTACACTTTTGTAAGGTTCTTACATTATATGTGAGATAGTATAACGTCATTAGAAAATAAAGAGGGATAAGTTAATTATGTATATTATAAACCCTAATGCAATTACTGAGTTAGCACAACAAAGATATATACCTAATAAGCCAAAGGAGACAAGATGAAATCAGCAAAAATATGGAATTAATCCAAAAGAAAGCATAAAAGAAGGAAAAAGAAGAAAAAGGAACATATGGAACAAACAGAAAACAAAAACAGTAATGATGGCATATATAAACAAAACCATATTAATATCACATTAAATGTAAATGGTCTAAACTCACCAATTAAAAGGCAAAGATTAACAGAATGGATAAAAAAGCAAAATGATAGCTATATGCCACCTGCAAAAATCTCACTTTATAGAAGAAGATAAAAATAGGTTAAAGGTAAAAAAATGGAAAAACAGTAACTCTCTGTAGTCTCTTAAAAGAATAATCAGAATAAAGAGAATGGTCGTTGACATAATTTTAATTCACAGGCTGATACAATCAAGAAATATTTTCATATTCAAGACATTTTCAAGACTTAACCTCTAAGTATTAATACTATCTTGTACATTCATAATTCACCATATGTATACATTCACATGTCTTTACTATTTCAATTACCTCAACAGGACCTCTAAATACAGCAAATAAAAGACTTTAAAAGAAATTCTCAACTTGAGCTAAGAAATTAGCAATCTGTTCTCATCAATAAGTAACTACAACATATTCTCAATGATAGATATATATGCTCAATAGTTCAGCTCTACATAAACTGTGATTGCACTTACTACTGTGTATTAAGATAACAGAGTCTGATCCAGATGGCTTCTGCCAAATACAATCACATATCCCTTCCCTTTGGAAAAAAGATAAAAAGGCTACTGATTTTTCTTTTTGATAAAATATATTTAACCAGAAATGTTTTAAAATATCTGTGTGGCTATTTTAGCTATCAGCCATTCACTGAAGCATTCATAAGGAAGCATAAATGTCAGGCATCGTACTGAATTCTGCTAAGCACTAGGGATACAAACAACAATTTACACTCTTAAGAGACAAATCTGGTAGCAAGAGAGAAGGAATATGTGTTTGTGAAATGTCATAACATGCTAAAAATTACACGTTTAAAATATGCCCTATCTTCTCAAGTTTCTAAATGTGAATTGGCCCATTTGACCTAAGTTGTCAAATTTATATAGGAAGTTGTTCATATTATTCCTTTATTGTATTTTTGATGTTTACAGAATCTGTAGTGATATCCCATTTCATTCCTGCTATTAATAATCTGTGTCTTTGTCAGTCTTGTGAGAGGTTTGTCAATTTCATTATTTTTTAAAGAATCAGCACTTTGTTTCATTCATTTTCTCTAGTTTTTCTGTTGTCAATTTCATTGATTTCTGCTCTTATCTTTATTACTTTCTTCCTTCTGCTTGCTCTGCTTTTGCTATTTTTTTCTAGGTTCTTTTTTTATAATTTTTAAAAATGTTTTTATTTATTTTTGAGAGAGAGAGAGAGCGCACACGAGTGGGGGAAGAGCAGGGAGAGAGAGGGAGACAGAATTTGAAGCAGGCTCCAGGCTTTCAGCTGTCAACACAGAGCCCAACATGGGGCTCGAACTCACAAACCATCAGATCATGACCTGAGCTGAAGTCGGACACTTAACCGACTGAGCCACCCAGGTGCCCCTTTTTTCTAGGTTCTTAAAGTGAGAGCTTAAGATTGCTGATTTGAGACTTTTTCCTTTTTCTAATTATAAATATTTAGCACTATAAATTTCCCTCTGAAACTTAATTGCAGTCACAGAAAAAGAGCAGGACATAGCCACAAATCTGGGAATAAATAGCAGAAATTTTAAAGATGACCAAATGGGAAACAGAACAAATCACCAAAAAAGGAAAATTCTCCAAGATACAGAAAATATTCAAGCCCAGCTGAATGGCAAAGGGAATTATTACTAAAACAATTCCCGCCCCCCCCCCCCCCCCAAAAAATGACTTGGACTAAATGACTTCAAGTGAAGGACCATAAAGTCAACCATATACAAGAAGGGGAAAACCCACACATGGAACATAACCCATCAAATCCGTGTTAATATTAATGTAAGACAGGGAGCAGGCAATGTAGTGGTTTCAGATTCTCATTTTTCCAGTTAGTAATCTTAGATGAGCTTCTTTACTACTACTCCACCAATTTCAGAGATTCCCAGATGCTGCCCAACAGGAGCTGAGGCTACACATATGAGAAGGTAGGTATAAAACTACAATGATTTCATTTGAGTTGCCCCACTTCATGAGTAAACATTAATTTCAAATAGAAAACATGGAAGAATAAAGCATCTTTTCTGCTTACCCTCTGAGCTTTTGCAAGTTCTTCTTTTAATCTTTCATAGCCCTTTTCTCTGACTTCCAAAACAGATGGGCTTCGTAAACGGGACAGACTATCAGTACTCAACCCAAATATATCGTCACTGCCATCACAAGCCTCTGGTATAGTAGCACCCTGTAAAAACTCCCTCTCTGCATTACAGTTGTCCTTTCTCGCAGTTAATTTAGTTAACCCAGCTGTGACTGCAGAGGTAGAACAAGGCGCTGGATCTGTAACATGGATGCTATAAAAGAGAGTTCAGGAAACATCAGCATATGCTCATACAAAACTAGCATAAACACAAAAAGTCTGTAATGGCACTAATATTTAATTAATAGCCTTAGCTTTAAAACTAAGGTAATTTATAAGTTATTTATTAATTTAAAAAATCAGTCAAAGCTAACACATTTCAAGTCTAATAGCCGCATACGGCCAATGGCTAGCACATTTTCATCATCACAAAATTCTATCAGATAGTGCTACTCTAGAACTGGGGTCGGCAAATTAAATGTAGGCTAAATTCAGCCTGCTACCTGTTTTATAAGGCTCACGAACCAAGATTCATTTTTACATTCTCAAATGGTTGGGGGGAAAAAATCAAAATAAAAATACTTTGTGACATGGGAAAATTATATAAAATTCAAAATTCAGTGTCCATACGTACAGTTTTATTGGAGTTTTTTCATTTATGTACTGTCTGTGGCTGCTTTCACATTTTAAAGGCAGAGCTCAATAGCTGCAACAGAGACTGTATGGCCAGCAAAGCCTAAAATATTTACCACCTGGCCCTTTACATAAAAAGATTGCTGACCCCTGCTCTTCAACATTAACATGTATTGCTCTCTTCGTGGACATGCTTTTATTATTTAAATTTTCTAAAATATTAAAACTGAAAATAAGGCAAACAAGCTGTTATTTGTTTAACATGATACTCCAAAATAAGTATCTTAATGATCTCCTACCTGATACTAGATATTTCTGCACAATTTAAACGTCTGGGGGATGAATACACAGGTTGTGTAGGAAGGTCGGAAACATCTAAGGCATTAGCCTGAATGGGGGCAGAGCACAGAGCTGAAGGATGTGGCCGGTAGATGACACTTGGTGAGGTAGTCTGCTCTTGAGTTCCTGATTCATACACACCAAGAAGGTCTGGAGAAGTAGGTGAAGCAAGGTTTACTTCATGGAAGCCTTCCAAGGGGTCATTAGCCATAGCAAAAGCCTCATCATAAGATAACCTATGTTAAAACAAAAAGCAGAGTTATTTTGATAGTGGCATTTAAAATTATATTAACAAAATAAAACTAAATTAAAATTAAATATATAACTTGTAAAATGTTTTTTTAATGTTTATTTATTTTTGAGAGAGACAGAGCATGCATATAACCAGGGGGTAAAAAGAGAGACACAGTGAGAGAGGGACAGAGAGAAGGACCACACTGCCAGCACAGAGCCCAACACAGGGCTCAAACTAATAAACCATGAGATCATGACCTGAGCCAAAACCAAGAATCAGACGATTAACTGTCTGAGCCACCTAGGCGCCCCTTTATAAAATGTGTTTTTAACAACAGTCCATTATAAAGAATAAACTTCTAATAAAAATACAAAAAAAACCACTATTATCACTTAATATTTATTAAGTGATCTCAGAGCATAAATATTACAAAATACAAACAATCTGATTTGGAATAAACTTGAAAGTTATAGCTAATGTTGTCAAACTGAGTAATTTAATAAGTAACAATGAGGAATAAATAAAAATTTCTTTGATATTTTTAACTTTTCTATCATATGATATTGGTTAGAGTAAATAGAAGATGCAGTAAAGATATGTGTATGTATGTGTATGCATATATATATAAAGATATATATATATCTGTATATATCTTTATATATCTATATACATGTATGTATATCTATATACATATCTATATATATCTTTATATATATATATATATATACACACACATATATACATATATACTCACACTTAAAATGAGATATATACATTACACTATACAGTTGACCTTTGAACAACACTGTGGTTGGGGCACCAACTGCTGAAAATCCACATGTAACTTTTAACTCCACAACATCTTAACTACTGTTAGCCTCCTCTTGACCAGAAACCGTAATAACATAAACAGTCAATTAACATATATTTTGTACTTATATGTATTATATATTGTGTTCTTACAATAAAGCTAGAGAAAAGAATATATTAAAACCATAAGGAAAAGAAAATACATTTATAGTACTGTATTGTGTTTATCCAAAAAAAAAAAAAACCCACATAAAGTGAACCCGTCCAGTTCAAAGTCATGTTGGTCAAGGATCAACTGATAAATTCAAGTTCAGGTAAGAGCTGCAGAATTTTCATATACCTTTTACCCAGATTATGAAACTGTTAACACTTTGGAACCACTTGAGAATAGGTTTCAGACACGATGCCCATTACTGCTTAATATCTCAATATATGTATCTTAAATGCAAGGACATTTTCCTGTCTAACCACAAAACCATCAAAATCAGGAAATTAACACTGATTGATATTACAATCTATTCAACAGGCCCCAGTCAAGTTTCACTGATTGTCCCAATAATGGCTTTATTTATAGATCCAGGATCCAATCTAGGATAATGTGTTGCATTTCTCTAAGCCTTCAATTTCTCCTGGGGCACCTGGGTGGCACAGCTGGTTAAGCATCAGAGGCTGATTTCTGCTCAGGTCATGATTTCGTGGTTCGTGGGATCAAGCCCCACGTCAAGCTCTGTGCTGACAACTCAGAGCCTGCTTGCGATTCTCTCTCTCCCTCACTCTCTGCACCTTCCCTGCTCTCCCTCTCAAAATAAATAAACATTAAAAAAAAATTTAAATTTCTCCTCTGATAGGATGAGAATGAGAATGACAACATTGTCTCCATTCTCCAAGGTGCTGAAAGGATTAATGGGGACAATCCAAATAAAGTACTTAGTGGTGTACTATGTACTTGGTACACAGTATGGCCTCAAAAAACATTTGCTACCATAACTGGCCATTAACAATAACATGTATACTTCTGCATCTACGTAATCAAAAAATATTTCATATAACCACTCAATTACATCACAAAGTTTACATTAAAACCAAAAACTGTAGCACTCAAATTTTTCACTTGAATGTGAAAGAACTCATAAATCCTTTATTAATTTTCCACTATCTACAGAATACAGTCCAAACTAAACAGCCTGAAAACCAAGTCTTCTATGATCTGAGCCCAACCTCTCTTCCCAATTTTTTCCTTCCTACAATAAAACTTTGATAATCGTGAGTGATACCTTACCAAAATTCTCAAACGCAAGCACCAATGTAGTACCTAATTTCTTCATAAAATACAGAAAATTTCATTAAACTGAAAAATTATACTCTTTTATATCCTTTAAAAAATGTTTGAAAGAAGACAAGTAGAAAACAAAAAGGCCGCAGTAAAATTGACAAAGAAGAGAGGTGACCTAATATAATCTCTCAAAAGTGCAATTACAACATGTCACAAACCTTCAAAGATATATACGGACAATGAAAGCTATAGCTATTATATCTGCAACTGCCAAATTTCAAATCCAGTGTTTTCTCTGTTGTAGCAAATAATAATTTTAGTCTTCAAAATGAAACTAATTCTTGTTTTTTCACCCAAAATACTCACTACACCAAATGAAACGTCCTATTAACAAGGAATTTAAAGTGTTTAATACTTATTATTTTTCATCCAAAAGAATATTTTCATTCCTTATTCATAATACATACATTTACCAAACAAACATTAACCCTGAAAATTTCATTTTCATTTGAATACGGTTTACTAATCACACTCACTTTTAAGCAGAAAACAGGTTTTCTCATTAACCTTTCAACATTTTCTCGGTAACCATCTGATACTTTCTTTCAACCATCCCACATACCTTTAATTCATGTCTTTACACCTTGGAAGTTCATGGAATCATAGAATGTGAAAGCATTTGCATTTCTGGAAATGCAACACGGTACAAACCCTACTGAGGAAAATTTGACAATATCTGGCAAAATGACATATTCATTAAACCTATGACCCAACATGCCTACTTTTAGGGCTTTATTCCAAAGATAAACTGGCAGAATAAAAAAGAACAGATAAATGCATAAGGCTAGCAACATTAGCAAAAGTCTTGTTACAGCAAAAGACTGAATGAGCTAATAATGTACATGCTCATAACGAAGCACTATGCAGCTGTAAAAAATAAATAATATCTACATACTGCTATGAGGGGATTTCGAGGCTACAGTAACATTAAAAAACAAAATAAGTAACTATGCACAGGAAGCTACCTTTTACCTAAAAAAGGAGAAAATACAAATTAATTTCTATGTATATATGACATATAGATGTATTACTATGTATACATACTTATATTTTAAAAGTGGAAGGATAGGGGCGCCTGGGTGGCACAGTCGGTTAAGCGTCCGACTTCAGCCAGGTCACGATCTCGCGGTCCGTGAGTTCGAGCCCTGCGTCGGGCTCTGGGCTGATGGCTCGGAGCCTGGAGCCTGTTTCTGATTCTGTGTCTCCCTCTCTCTCTGCCCCTCCCCCATTCATGCTCTGTCTCTCTCTGTCCCAAAAATAAATAAACGTTGAAAAAAAAAAAAATTTAAAAAAAAGTGGAAGGATAAACCAAAACCTAATAGAAATGGTTATCTATAGGAAGAGGGAGATAATAGGAAGAGGAGAATAGGCATGAAAACTAGACTTTTCCAAATGGATTTTGCCTTGTATTTGAATTTGACCTTGGAACCACATAAACAAAAAACCAAGATTAAATTTTAAAAAAGAATCTCTAAAAATAAAACAAATGATTCAGGCTATGTACTGAGATGGTAGCTTACCAACATAGAAAAGAGCTACTGCAAATGATTTTAAACACTAAAACTATACAGAATATATTCTAAAGACAAAAAATGTGAAAAGAGTTATAAACTATTTTCAGTAATCGTATTAGTAATGTTGATATCCCTATTCTGAAACTATTTTATATAATATCAGGCAAATAAGTTATTATGCTAATGTCATTCAGAATTAAGATTTTCAGCACATGAGAAGAGCTATAAATATAAAATCAAAGAAGCAAAAACTCTGAAGTTCTACATTTGAATCAGAAAAATCAGAGAAAAAATTTCTATTAAAACAAAAATTCCTAAATGTATCCACTGAGGTGGTGTAACAACAGTAACCACTCAGGAGCAATGAGTAATACCCAGAGTAATACCATTTCCTACAAAAAAAGAACGAGGGCTCCTCAGAGGAATGGCTGATTTCCAGGCCAAGGGCAGTAACGTACAAAAAGACCCTGGAACATCCTGTTATACCAGGAAGCAAGAAGGCCATCAAAGACTACTGGAGTGGCATCAAAAGGATTCCCACTCACCAAAGATGAGACAACCTGAACATCAAAAAGATATTATCTGTAAGGAACAAAAACAAAAATATTTTTAAATTTATGAAACTCATGATCATAAATAAAAACAAAATCTCACTGATCCCCTTTGATTGGTGCTAGGGAGCCGATTTATTATTTTGAAAACTGGTAAAATAAAGAATCAGGTACTTACCCTGATTTTCTTGTACATCAGAGAATTAAACAGTTTATGAGAAAACGCTCTTTTTAAAAGAATTCATTTAATAAATATGAATTTGCAATCCTAACAAAATGGGTCTAGGCATCAATAATTAATAGCTATTAAAGCCATAAGGTAAAAAGCTATGTGGGGAACTTTACAGTTAGTGGATCAGAACAACAGGACCTGAACTCACTGATGACATCTTATCACAAAAAGAAATTAAGACATTATGGGATTATGTGGTGAAGTAAGAAATGGACAGCACCACCATCCATGAAGCATTCTTGCCACCCTCAAAAAAAAAGGGAGGGGATCCCAAACAAATCAAGCCTGTAGGTAGGTCTTCAGTGGTTTGTAGGAAATACAGAAAAGAAACAAACATGTTAAATAACATCACAGGGACAAAACAGCAAAATCTAGACTTTGGGAAACTCTACTAGGCAAACCACCTGGTTTTTTCAATAAAATAGGAAAAAAAAAGGTAGAGGGAACTTACAAATTTAAAAAGAGAATTAACAGATATAACTAAATACAATGTGAGGATCTTGTTTGAATTTTTGAATAAAGCCAACTAGAAAACAAAATTATGACACAAACAAGGAAACTTGAGCACTGGATATTACTAATGTTATGAATTACTGTCAATTTTTAGGGATAATGATATTATGGTTATATAAAAAAAAAATCCTTACCTTTTAGATATATGTACTGAAAATTACTTGGATTTGCTTCAAAATAACCCAGAGGGAGAAGGAGGGAACGGGACTCTGAGCCATCCAACGACCAGTCCCAATCATATAGGATGGTAAGGCAGTTTCTCTCAGAATAGCAGCTAGTATTTTTTGAGCACTTACTAAATATCAAGTGTAGTTCCAGTGCATTTATAAAGACACTGCAGCTTAAGACAGCCAGGACGAAGACCTCCATCTGTTGAACTCCAGACTCCGAGCTCTTAACCACAACATACTACCACCAGTTGAACTGCTTTGCCATTCCAGTGCTGGAATGTTTGAGTAAAAATGTTTCTTATGTTGGAATAAAATCCATCATCCCTGCAACATCCATCTTATTTTTCTGACCTATATACATACTATTTCAGCTATTCTTTCAACAAGTATTTTGAGGGCCTGCTATGTGTCAGGCTCTGGGGAAAGAAGATGAAAAATTGTCTCTGCTCCCAAATAGTCTGAAGAAAGTAGGAGACTGCCAAGTAGAAGCAATGATACAGTGTAATAAATGCCACAGAAGACACAAAGGGTATTAAGAGACCAGAGAGGAGGGGGCAAATGAATCACAAGAAAGACTTCCAGAAAAAGTAAAGCCGAAGAAAAGACCCAAAGAACAAGAAACTAATGAGAAAGATAAAGCTCTTTGAAGGGCTTTTCAGGCATGTCTGAGGTGTGAAAGCAAAGCATTTATGGAGAATACAAATAGACTATAAACTGAAACAAAAGTAACGAACATAAAATGCAAGTCTCAAAGAGAGGCAGGTTTGAATTCACTTCTGTCAAATTATTGGGCCAACCTGTGCCTAGGTTTCTCATCTGGAAATCTGTGTCTGGGTTTTCTACCTTATATGCTGAGAAATAAAAGAAAAGTACATAACACTTGGGACAGCACCCTTGGGCAGGGCATCTACCTACAAGTTTTAATTCTGGAGGATACATTTAAACTTTGTTTAAATTCAAGTCACTTTTTGAAAAAGATTATTTTAAGATTAAATTCAGTGCCTTTTTCAAGCATATACAATTTCCATAAAATGTAACTTAGCTAGTAATCAGCCACCAATCACACTGGTCTGGAAATCTTTTGCTCTTTAAAATATATGGAAGCTTGGGGCACCTGGGTCGCTCAGTCAGTTAAGCATCCCACTTCAGTTCAGGTCATGAACTCATGGTTCACGAGTTCCAGTCCCACACTGGGCTCACTGCTGACAGTTCAGAGCCTGCTTGGGATTCTCTCTCTCCCTCTCTCTCTGCCCCTCCCTCGCTTGCACCTCTCTCTCTCTCTCTCCCCCTCCCTCAAAGATAAACATTTAAAGAGGTGCCTGGGTGGCTCAGTTGGTTAAGCAGCCGACTTCGGTTCAGGTCATGATCTCGCAGTTCATGAGTTTGAGCCCAGCGTTGGCCTCTGTGCTGACAGCTCAGAGCCTGGAGGCTGCTTCAGATTCTGTCTCTCCCTCTCTCTCTGCCCCTCTCCCACTCATTCTCTCTCTCTCTCTCTCTCCCCTTCTCTCTCAAAAATAAACAAACATAAAAAATTAAAAATAAATACACATAAACATTTAAACAAAATAAATAAAATGTATGGAAGCTTTAAGACTTATCTTAAATTCAAAGTTTTTATATGAGTAAAATAAGCTGCTATTTTTAAGCAGTAGTATTCCTTGCATCAAGTAATGAGTAATTCAAAAAAACTAATTTCTTTTGGAGAGTACCCTAATCCATAAACTAAACCTGTTAAGGACCACTACCAATGTGTGAAAAAGTCGACATTAAATTCTTATGGGTGAATTACCAACACAGCCTATCTGGTTTATTATTACTCAATTCAAAGCAATAAAGCTGACATTGAATCATAAAGAAAAGTTGACCAAAACAATGTACTTCATTTTTTTTCAAGTTTTTATTTATTTTGAGAGGGAGAGACAGAGAATTCCAAGCAGGCTCCCTACTGTCAGCACAGAACCCAACCTGGGGCTCAAACCCACGAACGGCAAGATCATGACCTGAGCCAAAACCAAGAGCCAGATACTCAACCAACTTAGCCACCAAGGCACCCCAAAACAGTTTATTTCTGATTAGCCATATGTATTTCATGTTATTTCTTCTTTTTAGAAGTCAGTATTATCACAGCTAAAACAGCAGCCAATATTTAAAGTTAACTCTGTGTCAGATATTTTTGCTAAAAAGTTCATATGTATTAACTTATTTAATAAATGCCTAGAAAATTTCCAGTAACTTGTCATAAAAATTCTTTTTTCTATTTAAAGTGAATTTTCTAACTGAAAATAAAAAACATCCCTAGAATAACTCAAGAAATTAAGATGAATTGCTGCTACAATATTTTCAATTAAAAACTAAAGCACTTGGATAAAATGGATATACATACACAATTTATTTTTTTTTTAATTTTTTTTCAACATTTATTTTTGGGACAGAGAGAGACAGAGCATGAACAGGGGAGGGGCAGAGAGAGAGGGAGACACAGAATCGGAAACAGGCTCCAGGCTCTGAGCCATCAGCCCAGAGCCTGACGCGGGGCTCGAACTCACGGACCGCGAGATCGTGACCTGGCTGAAGTCGGACGCTTAACCGACTGCGCCACCTAGGTGCCCCAATACATACACAATTTAAATGAAATCGAGAAACTCAATTTCTATTATAGTCCAAAAGAACAAATAAAATCCATTTTCTCACAAAAAGCATATTCCCCTTATTTGACTTACTTAACAAGAAACAAAAGACTTACCTCTAAGGAAAGAAAACTTTAAGGCTGTAATTTTAATCTTTTTTAGACCAATATCTGAAAATTAAATAATTTTAATTCTATATTTACTAAAATTCCTCCAAGCTATATGCACCACAGCAGAACAGAAACACCAGTACCTGAAGAAGAAAGTTCAAGTCTTAGCTTTGATCAACCTCTAACTTACACCTGCAAACTTGGGCAGGTGAATTAAACTTCTCTGAGCCCCAATATCTTCATCTATTTAGCGATGGAATTGGAACTAATGATCCTGATTATAAGGTGGTGGGTGAGTGTATCTGTAGGCCAGAAGGAAGACCAGATTCTGACTTTCTGATGGGAAGAATTAACCAGTGTTAATCTAATACTTGCCAAATATCAGCACAAACATCATCAAGAGAAAAAAAAACAACGGTTGTTTTGTTTGGTTTAAAAATATTGTTCGGGGCGCCTGGGTGGTTCAGTCGGTTAAGTGTCCGACTTCAGCTCAGGTCATGATCTCACGGTTCGTGAGTTCAAGCCTCACGTCAGGCTCTGTGCTGACAGCTGAGCCTGGAGCCTGTTTCAGATTCTGTGCCTCCCTCTCTCTCTCTGACCCTCCCCCGTTCATGCTCTCTGTCTCAAAAATAAATAAACGTTAAAAAAAATTTTTTTAAATATTGTTAAATTATAGGCATACTGTTCTAAATGTTATTCCTCAACAAAGCAAGCATCTATATATTATACTATATATACTGTATATACATACAGAAATGTTTACATCTGTATTATTTTCCTCTTTCAACTTATTGAAAGACTGCTGGAGGATGGAAAGCAGGGAGGAAGGTACAGATGCTTTCAGTAATTCCCAAATGACTCAATTCAGCATTAATTATGGAAGAAACAGCCTGTCATTAAAAATTAGATTGCTATCTCAACAGTGTATAACGAATTAAAGTGTTACAAATTCCATCAAGTCACTTCCTTAAAAACCACCAATATTTAAATTGTATTTATTAAATACATTTATCCATATATAATATTAGTGTATTTAATAAGTTTTTTTTTATCAATTGTGTCTATTCTATTTGGAATGGAAGGATGACTGCCAGCTTCAACTCCTCGGGGCAAATCCTGGCACCAAGTTCTAAGAATGGTGCAATGAAATGGGACTAAAGAGAAGGTGCACAGCCTGTTGTGAGCCACCAAATGATTACCCTGAGGGCTGGGGGAGGGAAGGAAATGTTTCAGGAGAAGTAAAATATAAGTTATAAGTAATATAAGTTATAAAATGTAAATAAAATATAACATAAAAAATAAAATTTTAAACCCTGTGTAGGAATTCAATAGGTCGACAAGGCAGGGCAATAATACAGGACAGTCAGGGAATAACAGTCTGGCACTAATGAAACTAACAAAGAAGAGAAGGACAGAACATCAGGCTAGAGAGGCAGATATGTGACAGATCATTAAAAGCTTCATTTAACATGGAAAATGCTGCTTGTAGTTTATCATGGAGAGATGGTCAGATCTACATTTTACCAAGTGCAGATACACTTTGATGTAGTAAAGATTAGTGCAGTTAGTGTAGATTAGAAAAAATAATTCCCAAGGCAATAAGGACTTTAACTAGAGAGAAGAGACTAGAGGCAACTGGTTAAGAGGTTACTGCAACAGGCTAGCCAAGAGATTACAAAGGTCTGATCTAATGTCAATCTCAATATTTGATACTGGAAGGAATGGAAGTACACACATATATATATATACACACATGAAAAACCTTCAGGACACCGTCATTTGTATTTATATACACATACATGCACATATACATTACACACATATACACCTATACTCTGCATGTGTGATACACACACACACAAACACATTATATACATTATGCCAGTTATTTCTCACAGCAACCCTTTGAACTGGTTCTTACTTTTTAAATTTTTTTTTAATGTTTATTATTATTTTGAGAGAGAGAGAGAGAGAGAGAGAGCAGTGAAGGGGAAGAGAGAAAGAGGGAGACACAATCCGAAGCAGGCTCCAGGCTCTGAGCCATCAGCACAGAGCCCCGACGCGGGGCTCAAACTCAGACTGTGAGATCATGACCTGAGCCGAAGTCGGACACTTAACTGACTGACTGAGCCACCCCGGCGCCCCTCGTTTTTTTTTTTTTTTTTTTTTTTTTTACAGAAAAAGAACTTGAGGCTCAGAGAGAATAATTAATTTCATCCAGATCAAACATGTCAATAAATAACAGCTAGGATTCAATCCTGGTGTGTCTGATTCTGACACCTGACTCCACTACATCCAAGAATCACTTAAAAGATAAAACTGATGGGGGGGGGGGAAGGCTAGATTCAGATAAATGGTAGATCAAGACAGATGCACTCTAGGGCAGGTCTCACCCAACCATAAGTAAGTGAACAATCTAAACAAGAACACAGTTTAATCTTGTACTTACTTTTAGAAAGGGAAAACTAAAGTTTCTCTAATGCACAGCTACTAAAATGAGCATTTGCTATTGCGATGTGTTCTTTCTATTCTTTCTTCCCACATTCTCTTTGCTATCACCATTTCCTCCTCTATTTTGCTATGTGGGGTTTAAAATACTTATTTAGCCTCTTATAGAACTTAGGGGAATGAAAGAAGCATATAAATAAAAATAAAGAGACTTGATTTTATTATAGCAGCCTTATTATGTATTCAAAAACGTGTGGATATTTGATACAAAGGAATTATTGTTAATTTATTTTTATTTTTTTTAATATTTATTTTTGAGAGAGAGAGAGTACACACATGAGGAGGAGAGGGGCAGAGGAGGAGAGAAAGAGAATACTAAGCAGGCTCTGTGCTGTCACCATAGAGCCCAACACAGGGCTCGAACTCATGAACCATGAGATCATGACCTGAGCTGAAATCAAGAGTAGGATGCTTAATGTACCAAGCCACCCAGACACCCCTATTGTTAATTTTTTTTTTAAGTGTGTAACAGTATTGTAGCTAATTGCCCTTCATGCTTTAAAAAAAACATACTGAAATATTTACAGATGAAAGTATACAATGCCTGGAATTTGCTCAAAATAATACAAGGGGAGAAACAGATGTGGCAGGACTGACTTTTCTTGCTGACTACTGGGGTTAAATGACAGGAACTTTGAGATCCATTACATTTTTGCAAGTACTTATTTGAAATTCTCCATTAATTAGAGAGCTTTCAAATTTATTCAAACACTATATAAATAAGGAAAAAGACCAAAACAGTATGTTATTTACATATATATAGATAGATATAGATATAACAGTATGTTATTTATATATAAATCATTTTCTCTCGGGGGCCTGGGTGGCTTAGTCAGTTAAGCGTCTGACCCTTGATCCTGGCTCAGGTCATGTTCTCAAGGTTCATGAGATCGAGACCCAAATGGGGCTCTACGCTGACAGGGGGGAGCCTGCTTGGAATTCTCTCTCTGCCCCTCCCCCACTCGTTCACACACTCTTTCTCAAAACACATAAACTTAAAAAAAAAAAAAAAAAGGAAAGAAAAGAAAAGGGAAAACAAGTTTTTCTTTCTGATGTCTAGGGATCAAATATAATTCTTTTCCTAACAGGAAATTAATGCACATTTACTTATTGCCTTTTGAATTTATTTTGTTTTCCTTTTTTTGTATTTTACCCTGATGTGTCAACCAGGAGCCCCCAAATACTCAATACTATTATCTGGACACATAAAATTACAATGCACTTAACTGGTTCAAAGCTATCATTTGTATGCTCCTATAAACTTCTAAGGTACTCTCACATTCTTCCATAGATTTCCTTTATACTAGATTGTCAATTCATATATGTAGAATTCTATTAACTTCCATTATGCTTATGCTTATAATCCTGTTAACTACAGAAATTTTCATTCTTTTCCTCTGATCTAAGTAATCTCAGCTTATGGCTATAGCTATCCAATTTTGTGTTGCTGATATTCTAAGATAAATCAAGACTACTATTTCACTTCTTTCTAACCATGACTACATACAGCTGAAGCTTATGAAACTGCCTCATTTGTTGTAAACTGAAAGGGAAAGCAGAAGAGAAAAACACAGAGCAAGTTAATGCTACCTGTTGGAAGTATCCCTCTCTTCCTCCCCTTAGCCCACACAGTTCTCACTCCGAACACATTTCCATTACTACTGCTAGATGACTTTCAATACATCCCGACATTCTTCCACTGACACCCATCACCAAACACAGCCCAGTACCTACAGGTATACCAGGCCCAGTTCAAACGCTATAAAAGGGCTAGGATAACTTAAGTCCTGCCTTCAAAGCATGTGCACACTAGAGGAAGGGAACTGAAGGTCAACAAAACTTACAGGACAGTATGAATACCAAAACTAATAAATATCAAAATAGAGGCATTTACTCAGTGCTCTGGAAAAATAAAAGAGAAAAAAAAAAGTACTACCTAGCAAAGCTAAGGAGATCAGTAGAGAAAAGGAGAAATTAGCTAGCCAGGAGTTTTCAAAAGTTTTGTTATTTTATTTTTAAATATCAAGTGTACTTAAGTAACTTAGTAACCAAGTTACTATCCTTTATTGAACTATACCTTAACCAAAACTCTACACAAGACAAAGCTTTTACACTTGAAAAGCGTACCTCCTCAGAATATCCTGAAAGCTCTCCCTCATTACCTCAACCAACACACAGTATCTCTACCCACAACTCATCATTTCTCTCCACTCTCCAACTATTCTAGCACTTTGTGTTATTTGGCACTCGTTAAAATTACAATGGGGTGCCTGGGTGGCTCAGTCATTAAGCGCCCAACTTCAGCTCAAGTCATGACCTCATGGTTCATGAGTTTGAGCCCTGCATCCGGCTCTGTGCTAACAGCTCAGAGACTGGAGCCTGCTACAGATTCAGATTCTGTGTCTCCCTCTCTCTCTGACCCTCCCCTGCTCACACTCTGGCTGTATCTCAAAGAATAAACATTAAAAAAAAAATTACAACAATAACACATATATGAGAAACACAGATGCCTTCTAAATTTTGAGTAACTTATAAAAGCTACAGGAATGATTATAAGCTCTGCCTTTCACACTCCATGAATACTTTCCTTTAACCCCCACGGTGACCTGCAAAGTAGATGCTCAATGAATATCTGATTTAAAAATCTCTGGTGACACATAAAGAATTACTTATTATGCTAAGTATCACATAAAAGCTTAATTAAAACAATTCTTCAGCATGACAACCTACACATGAAGTAGCAGAGCAAAGTGGTTAAGAGCACTGCTCTCAGTGGTTAACGATAAACTGCCTGACTTCTAATCTAGTCCTATCATTTAATTAGCTGTGTGACCTTAAGGAAGCTACATAACCTCTCAGTGTCTCAATCTTCTCAACTATAAAATGGGATAAAGCAGGAGTGCCTGGGTGGCCCAGTCAGTTGAGTGTCCAACTCTTGATTTAGGCTCAGGTCATGATCCCATGAGATCGAGCCCCACATCAGGCTCTTGCTGAGTGTGGAGCCTGCTTGGGATTTTCTCTCTCTCTCTCTCTCTCTCTCTCTCTGTCTGTCTGTCTCTGTCTCTCTCCCTTCCTCCGCCCTTCGTCCTCAGTTGCATGCTCTCTAAAATTAAAAATAAAAATGAAATAAAATGGAATAAAACAGTAGCTAACTCGTAAGTCACTGTAAGAGTAAATGACTTGGTACAGTGTTTATATCAGAACCTGACACAGAGTAAGTTGTCAGTTCAATAATAGTAGTAGCAGTAGTGGTATTGCCATCACCAAAAAACCTGGATACTTTGTAGCCAGAAATTCAAATGATAGTAACACCTTTTATCTGAGGTCTCCTTATAATTACAAAGCTCTTCCACAGAAGATGTAGAAAGGAATGGAAGAGCAAGCATGTTAGGAGTTCCATTAACCCTGGCTCTACCATTAATCATCTACAGGACCACTGATAGCTAAGTACCCACAGGCAAGTTAGTTTGCCTCTCTGAGCCTCAGTTCTCTGATCTGTATAATGTGGTAATACCATCTATACCCCAGGAATGCCCTGAGGACCAAAGGGGTCAAGGTATGTAAATCAACAAGCACAGTGTATGGCCAACTACCAAGCTAATATCTGTTCCTTTCTCCCACTCCCATACCTCACATGGACTCTCCCATTTGATTCTCATCCCCCCATTATGATATTCACATCAGGCTGAACGACATTAAAAAGAATCGAGGGGCGTCTGGCTGGCTCAGTTGGAAGAGTATGAAACTCTTGATCTCGGGGTTGTGAGTTTGAGCCCCCAGCTGGGTGTGGAGATTACTTAAGTAAGTAAATTAATAATATATTTAAAAATAAATAAATAGGTAAAAATAGTTGAAAGCTGGCAAATTCACTCTATCCATTTACAAATAGAGAAAATAAGCTCAGAACGGTTAAATGATTTACTCAAGGTCACATGCACGGTAAGTAATGAAGCTAAAGCTTTAAAACAGATTAAAAAATTTTTCATTTCGCTAGCTAGCTAACTGGTTAGGTGAGTCCCTCTCAGGAAGGGGGAAAAAAAAAGGTTTACTAAGTACCATAATACATGCAAAATTACTGTAACCTACAAGTTTTTGTTCTGCCATATTAAAAATTGATGGGGACCTAGATTTCTAAGAAACCTTCCATTGTAAAAATTATCTGTGCAATGTCTATGTATGTGTTGTGGTGAACTAAGGGTTTAAAGAAAATTATAGGAAAAAAATATTAAAGGAAGCATATGCATAACTATACTGATTCAAAAAGTACAACTAGATGTAATTAGAAACCCCTCAAGTAGCTGAACAGCAAATGTCCATCCTAGTGAAAGGGTACAGGTATCTAATACCACAGCAGTATTGTTTGCCAAACACACAAGGAAGAGTTATATTAAAGTGTCCACTTTGGTTAACAAAGGTATGGACTAATATGTAACTTTACTGTAGTGGAAAAAGAAAAAAAAAACTCATAAGGCTTTTCTTCCAGTAGTAAGAAATGCACTATTGTAGTACAAATGTAGAACTGCTAAACTAACTTCTATAAATTCTACATGGGCTTTAGGATTAGATCACATAAACCACAGTTGGGATTCAATGTCTGTCCGAACATGAAAAGTCCTATCAAAATGCACAGTACTGGTAAATAAATAACAAATGTTAACAGAACAAGGCCCCATAAACCTGGTGGAATATTTAACAGTATCAAATATTTACTGTGATCAGTCTACAAATCTATTCTGCTTCTTTTCTCCTTGATTTGTCATCCACCATTTTACAAAAACCCTACGGACAACAAAATAAGAAAGAGGATAATGAACAAAAACTGGGTCTTTCAACAGATTTACATAGAACAGTTTTGTTTTAATCCGTTTATGGGTCTCCTCCAATTATGTAATCATTCCACGGCAAAAGATTACGCGGCTTTTTTCCTACACTGAAAGGAAGGAGTTGGAGGGAGACACAGAGGAGTGTGAAACAGGTAGCCTCAAAATAGGCTATATTCCCACGAAACTAAACTGTCTGCTTCTTAGGGACCAGTATGAACTCAGCATTCTTAATTTTCGAGACCTTACCCTTTAGCCATTACAGATTTGTTTTCTTAATCCCATAACAACTGGCAACTCTTCACGTGCTGCAGATTCCACCTAACATCATCACTTCTAGAGTCCATTAGAGCCGGCTGGTCCCAGGGCGGTCAGAGAGTTGTCAACGCTGAAAGGGCAGTGTAATTACAATTACGTCGGTGCAGCTCTTCTCAACTCCCCGAAACAAAAGTCAGGCTGAAATGCGCTGCCACCCTAAGGCGCGCGACTCCGGGCGCTCGCTCCGGTCCCCCAGGTTTCGCCGAAACCCGCCGAGCGTGACCTCTATGCCTCGGCACCGAGCCTCGCTGGTCCTTTTCCACGACCCCAGGTCCAAGCCTACCGCTTCACCCTGCTCCAGGTCTCGCGCAGCGCGGGGCTGCACACTTGTTCGGGGAACTCTCTTAGACCCCCACCCCCTCCGCGACCGCAGGTCCCCAGCTCCCGGCCGCGCGCGCCCCGCCGACAGGTAACCGGGATTCCGGCTCACAGCCGCGGGCGCTCGGGACCGCGCAGTTAATGAGTAACGCGCCCGCGTCCGGGGGGCGGGGGAGGAGCCGCCGCCGCCCGACGCCCCAGCGGCCCTAGACGCCCTGAGGCGCCGCGCCCCCCGCCGCCGCCGCCTCCCCCGGGGTTGTCCGAGCCCGTGTGCCGAGATGGGGGAGCGCGCTTGCCGGGCAGGGGCTGCCGGGCCAGGTCGTCGCGCGCCGCGCCCGCACTTGCACCTGCCACCGCCGCCCCTCCAGGCCGGCTCGCGGGAGAGAGGCGGGCGCGCGGGCGCCGAGGGGGGCGGTGCTCCGCGTCCGGGGCCTCTCCCTCCCGCGGCTGCCCTCACCTGCCGAAACCACCGCGGTCGCTGCCTGCGCTCAGGGGCGCTCGCAGCGCTGTACAGAGCCTGTCCTGAAGCAGCGAGAGGAAGAAGAGGACTGCCGGCCGGTCGACGCCGCTACACTCAACGAAGGTGGGCGCACTGCGCTGGGAGCCGCCGAAGGAGAGCGGGACTGCGCCTGCGCCGGGAGCGGAGCGGGGAGCCGGGAGCGGCCGGGCCCGGTGGAGGGAAGGCGGGGCTGGGGGCGGGGCGGGGGCGGGACTGGCGTGGGGCTGGCGTGGGGCGGGAGGAGTCGACGCGCTCCCGCGCCCCCTGGCGCCAGGCGGGGCTCTTCGCAGGTGCCGAGGAGCGTGCCCCAGGTGCCTCCGCGGGCCCCAGGTGCCTCCGCGGGCGGTTGCCCTGGGAACGAGCACCCGCGGCGCCGAGCCAAGTTTCCCTGCGCTTTATGGGCGCCTCGAGTTAACTTCGTGCTGGACTGTCCAGAAGTCGGGAAATGAACTTTCGATGTGAATTGAGGACTACTAGAACCAACCTCAAACTTGGCGTCCATATGTATCTTACAGCGTGTGCGTGTGTGTATGAGGGATGGAAGCAGATGAAGTCTGATAGAACCAGATTCCATCATCTGATCAGTGGCTAGAGCATTCGAGAATGTTCTTTCTGTATCCGCCTTCTCTCATTTTTTGTGTCAACTCTTTTATCAAACTTCCACCGCACTTTGGGTTCTCTGGGTAGGAAAAGTGAAAATACAGAACCAAGCTCCCAAAATCTGATCAGTAAGAAGCGATCGCCATATGTGTCTATGTGTTTAGTAAAACACATGGAATTTATGTGATAGACATACTGACCAGGACCATCATTCTAAATGTTGATCACATCTGTTAGAGGCAGTAAAGAAGAGTAGATTATGAGTATGACTATAGCAATCAGGATTTCTGGGATTGAAATCACTAGTGCTAGCTGGGTGCCTTTGGTCAAGTTGATCTCTAATAGTACCAATTTTCTCATCAGTAAATGGGGATAATAAGAGTACCTCTCTGACTCGTGAGAGAGCAAATGGTTTAGTACATGTAAAATGCTGTACTGCATGACAGAATGTCTAATGAAATTAGCTATTATTATTAACAACATTATTACTGGTATCATCCATGTATCATCCAAACAGAAACCTGAAAAGTCATTATTCACTTTCACCAATATAGCGAGTCTTATCCATTCTAATTCCCAAGTCATTCTTAAACCTATCCCATTTCCTATTCACTGTCACTAGATAATAATAACCTTCTTCCATTAACCTTCTTCCTAACTATTCTCCCTTACCCCCTGTCATTCATGTCATGTCCTGAATGAATACTGTTATTCATCACTTACTGTGCTCCATCTCTGTGCCTACTGCTGGACCTGGGGACAGAGAAACCATTACACACTATCTCAAGAACTCAAACATTGTGAGGGAGACAAGCATAATAGTAACTACATGGAATGAATAACTCTGCACACAGCAAACTACTTGGGTTCTCCACTCTTCTCATACTCTCTCATGTATGTCATGTTTACATATGCTACTCCTTTTTCTTGTTATGTCCTGACCCTCCACCTTTTTCTTACCTAATTCCTGTTTATCCTTCATTATTCAGACTAAGAATCAATTCTCTTCTGAACCCTTCCCTGTTGCTTGCCACCTAGCCCTGTCCCACCCCAGTATGGGTTAGGTGCTCTTAGCTGTGCTCCCATAGGACCTTGTCTCTTTCTAGCAGTTATCACATAGAATGGTAATTGGGGTTTTGTCTATTTTCCTACTAACTATTAGCTTCTTGAGAACAAGCACAAGACCTGACATGTAGTAGAACTGGCTCAATAAATGCAGATGAGTAAATGACGTACATACTGACACACTGTCTTGGTATATAAACGTTTAGAGGACAGGCCCTGTGATCTGTTCTGCATAGGAGTTAAGACATCAAGCATCTACAGGAAATAGTAAGCAGTAGCCTTATGCCTGAGTCCCACGTTAGTCCATTTGCAAATTACCTACCATCCTAGAGGCTCTTTGGAATGTACTTAGAGGTGTTTCCTCCCACATGCTTAACCTGGAAGCATAGTTTAAGAATGAAAAGAGCCATATGAGTAGTTACCTGTAATAATGCCTTGGTGTCCTTGCAACACAGAGACCAAGGTATGTTGCAAAGTGTGAGACACTCAGAGTCTCAGCCTACAAAATCTGTAAAGTGTTGTAAGTATCCTAGGTTAGATTGCTCACCCATATATTAAAGAGACAGACACTTAACAAACTTTAAAAATATGATGATAGATTTTGCTGTGTGCTCAAATCTGCCTTCTTTCTCTTTCATTAAAAAAATAAATTATGTAATATATAAGATGATATTGTATTTTTTAGAGAAATCTTAAGACTTTCACATCCATACCTGAGGCCAGAAAATGAAGGAGATGAATGCAAATATCCAGAAATTTTTAATTGACAAGTCATCAGTTATAATTTTTTATTGCTTATTTGCCTCTTTTTTTTTCCAAGTCCAGACCATGTATATTTACAGGGTACTTTCCAGTTTCAAACTAACTTCACACGAATTATCTCATGAACCTTTTACAAAAAACAATTCGACATAGGTAGAAAGGTAATCTTCATCTTTACCGACAGGGAGCTTGGACCACCAAAGTTAGGGCCTTGGTCTTCAGAATACAGGGTAATATCTTACAGACAAATGAAGTTAAAACTCTAAAAAGCATACTGGACTTCATGTCCAGCAGTATGGCAAACTAGAGACTGGCTGATTGCCCCACCAAAAGCAACTCAAAGTGCTAGATGAAATATATAAAACGTCTTATCAAACATATCAATAAGCTGATAAGAACATAAGAAATCCTCAAGGGCAAAAAAAAACTAGGTAAAAGCAGGAACCCAGACAGTAAATAATAACAATGCAAAATGGAAGAAAGAAAGAAAGAAAGAAAGAAAGAAAGAAAGAAAGAAAGAAAAAAGAGGTTTACAAGGGGAAATGTACCAAAAATAGTATTTCCTTGTCTAGCAAAATAATTATTTGCAAGCTAGTGTTTGCATTCCCACAAAAATTGGCTTTCACAACTTCTGTACAAAAGCAGAGCTGTCTCTGAAGTGTCTTTTATTAGATCGGTTATGGACAATTCTGCATTTCAGGCCCTTTTTCTAATGTTAGAATAAACTGCAAAAAATTGGAAATCTGAGAGAAAAAGGTTAACAGAAGAGCTTAGACGCTAAAAAGTATGGTGCTCTTCAAAACAGTCACTTTAACAAGCTACATATAAGGAAAAGTTTGGGTAATTGGCTTCAGATCTATAGACACCCAAATTGCCATCCATTGAACGCATATTTATTTATTACTTCTCTATGCCAGATATATAAATAATCTGCAGTGAGAGAGAAGAGAAGGAGAGGTGAGACACAATGAGAGGACATCTTGGCCTCCCCACTGTCCCAGGTTCCAGTCTATTCCTGAGGCTTTCTTCATTCCTACCCATAGGTTCTGTGACAAATCCTTGTATGTTTAATTCTGCCATTTTGCTTATATTTTCAGTGGATTCCTATCATTGGCCACCAGAAAATTATCCTAAACAATGTATTTTCATGGAGGGATTGGTGTCTGTAGCAGCTAAAAACTCAAAATAGCAGTAGCTTAAATAAAATAAAATGTATTCCTCTTATGTTGGTATGGTAGCTTTCTGATCAACACAGACACAGGCTCTCTCTCTATCATGTGGCTTTACCATCTTGAACAGGCAGCTTCTACCTTATGATCCATAATGGCTGTTCAAGCTTCAGCCATCACATCCTTATTTCCACCCAGCAGAAAAGAGATAAGGGCAGAAAAGGACATCTCCCTCTATTTAAGAACACTTGCAGTGTATACCTCACTACACTTACCCCTGATTGGTCAGAACTTAACTCTGTTTTTGGAGAAAGAGAATCCGAAGCAGGCTCCACACTGTCAATGCAGAGCCCAGTGCAGGGCTTGAACTCATGAATCATGAGTTCATGACCTGAGCCAAAATCTAGAGTCGGAGGCTCAACTGACTGAGCCACTCACGTGCCCGGGAACTTAACTATAAATAATGTCGAAACATGTCATTTCTACTGAGTAGCCATGTACTCAGTCCTGACACTAAAGAAAAAGAGGAGAACAGATATTAGAGACCACTAGCAGTCTCTGGCCCATCATGTGAGATCAGACTCAGGATGAGAGAAATGGCAATGGGGTAGAACACGCAATAGAGCAAAGGCATCGTAAGGAAAACGTGCAGTGTGTTCAGTAATGATGAGCACACGGAACAAGTGCCTGGAAAGGTATGTGGGAGTCACACTGTGCAAGATTATAAACGCCAAACCGAGGAATGTGGGAGTCAGAAGAAAGCTCCTGAAAGATATTGAGTTGGAGGGTGAAATAAATGGTCAAAACAATGTTTTAAGACAAGAAATGTGGTAGCAATGCCTAGAAAGTACTTGGGGGGGGGGGGGGGGAATGAGAGGCAAGAAGATTAGATGGGAAGCTACTATGAGATAATGAGTGCCTATTCTGCAATACGTACAGGAAAGGAGCAACGTTTCAAAGGATTCATTTGTTGATGCTGTTGATGCAACAAGTGATTCAATATCCGTACCACCCCCCCACCCCCACCCCCCACCCCCCCCACCCCCCCGCTTTCATGTTCAGCATGTATTATACCTTTTTGAAATCAGCACAATGATTTTATTTGGGCAAGTGCCCTTTCACCACATGTAGTCCATAAGATTCAAGTGGAACTGAATTCTACCTCTTCAAAGGTAAGCATGTGACTCACGCTTAACCAATCAGACAAAAGACGTCGATGGCTATCGAGCTCAGAAAACCACAACAAAGCACACTTGCACACAATTAAGTGACTTACCCTAGGGGCAAAACCAACAATCCTGCGTTTGAAACTAGGAATCAAGTACTAAATGGGTTGGCAGCAGTGTCTCCTCCGTGAACCCGATTTATTATAAAATAGAGGGAGGTAAGGCACCGTTGAAAGAGGAATGTTCAGAAGCCTTCCGTTGGTGAGGCAAGATGAAAAAAAGAGTCCGCAAGGGGAGCAGCCCTGCAACTCCTGGTCTCTTAGATGGAGGAATTAATGGTACTCACGCATGGCCTTCCTATCCTACGGACTCCTATTAGCGGGCACGTGGTCCTGGCCCCTCCTCAGCACAAACCTTCTGCAAGTAGCATGTCTTGGAAAACTTGGGAAATCTCTCCTGCTTCAAAGATGAGTAATCAATTAGAAAGGAACCAGCATACAAAGATACCATGAGAAAAAAAAAAGGGAACATGAAAAAAAAATGACAAATTAAAATGTTCGTCCGAAAAACTTGCCATTAAGCAAAAGAAAATTTTAACCAAACCTATAGCCATAAATTTTAGAGATTAAAAGTACAACTTAGAAGAGGGTCTCCTCAGAACCCAACTAGGCTGGCACTCTGATTTTGAACTTCCAGCTTCCAGAACTGTAAGAAATAAGCATTTCTGTTGTTTATAACCTTCGCAGTTTATGGTATTTTGTCATAGCAGCCCAAACGGACTAAGCAGGCTTATTTGTGGTGGCAGAGTTGGAAGCACTCTAGTGTTTATCACCAGGAGAGTAAATAGGCAAAAAATGGGTATAACTACTATTATACCAGTTAGAAGCAACTGATTAGAAGGCCACAAAGCAACATGCACAGACCCTACATAGTGCTAAGTGGAAAAAAAAAATAGATGTATGATCAATATCATGTATGTACATTAGAAACGATATACATAAAAATAGCCATTTTATAAAAACACATAAAAAGATACACACCTAACACATGTGAATGGTTTCCTATCTGGGGGATAGGAATAGAAATAAAAAGGAAAAAAATAACACTAATCTTGCATGATCAATTACGATAATGTGGCCTGAACTGATAAGTATGATTTATGATTTAAGTATGATTATGATTTATGATTTCTTAACTCTGCTTGAAAGTTTTAAGAATGAAGCAAAACCACTACAAGAGCTTAAACATAAATTGAAGAAGAGGGAGGAAAAATATTAAACTATTTCAGAAATGAAGGCAAACTTGGAAACAGCACAAAGGAGAATAAACTTTTTTAAGGAAAAAATCAAAAACAAAATAAAGCATTTTTAAAGAGTCATAGAATACCAGATTAAGAAAAGCAAATAAAATGAAATGGAAATGAACAAACAGAAAGGATTAGAGAGAAGATTATGTAAATGGAAGAGAAACAAAAGAAATCCACCATATGCATAATCAAGGAATAAAACCAAGAAAAGGATCTAGATATTGGACCAGAAAAAAACAAAAAACAAAAAAAACTTAGATAAGTATTTTGAGAGACTTTTCAGAAATAAAAGAAGACCCAAACTATAAACACAAATGTATATAATAACCCAAAGGAAAAAAAAAATGGCACAAAAATGGTCAAACTAAGACCTATTGTAGTAAAGCTATTGGATTTCAAAGCTAATGAAAATCTTTTGGATAACTAGGTAAAAATGATCAAGACATCTGTAAAGGGAAAAAATATCAAAATGTGACCCAAAGGATTTTATGCTCAAGAATTTTACAACAAAGAAGTTTGTTTAAATGCAAATGTAATATACAACATTTTTGAACATGCATGCAATATGGTTTTCATGAACTCTTTTGTAAGACAGTAGACAATGAACCTCAGCCAAACAAGAGATGAATTTAGGACCAAAACAAACAAACCCACAAAAACAAACAAACAAACAAACAAAACTGACAGTGATCCTTGAATCCATTTAACTGTAGAATTATGTCTAAAACAAATATGAGAAGGATATGGTCATAGAACAGAGAGTAAATTATAAATCCTGACAATGTATCAGTGAAACAACCAATAGAAGTTGAGAAAGAAGAGAAACAAGGTAAACGTTGCAAAAAAATAATGTAATTAGGGAATGGGAGAGGAGGAGCAGGAAATATACTGCTTACTGCTTTGAATAATATCTAAAAAATATATAATTATAAAGTTATTAAGATATCCACTGGAATAAAAATGCATGCCTTTCAAATTCAAAAACATGCATACCAAAGAGTACACAGGCCATATAGTGACAAAAAGTTAAATGAACAGTATAAACTAAAAGCATAACCAAAAAATGATAGGTGGACTAAAATAGAACATAACTTACATTTCACTAAATATAAAAAGATTAAACTTACCAATTAATTAAAAATCTTCTCAGAAGGAATATCAAATCAAATCCCAACTCTCTGCTGCATACATAAGATAATGAAAACAAAGTGACTTAGGATGAAAATAAAAGGATAGACGAGAGTATACTAAGCAAATGAAGCCAATATCAAACTTTTATCTCCAACAAAGCTCGATTCAGGGAAAAAGCATTAAATGAGACAAAGACAGGCACTTTATAACAATAAAGCATGAGGTACAAAAATTAAGATCTCACATTTCTAAATATCTATAAACCAAATTACATACCATTTAAAATTTATAGAGGAAAAATTACAGCAGATCCAAGGAGAAATCAACAGGAAACATGGCTAATTAATTTACCTCTCATGCAAACAGATCAAGTGCTAAAAAAATAATAAAATAAGTAAGAATAGAAAAGCCCTAAGTAACATAATTAATAAGGTAGATTATATACATGTTTATACACTGCTATACATAGTTGTGAGAGAGAATAAAACTACCCCTTGTATGCATAGTCAATTTTTGTAAATTACCCATGAACTATTTACAAAAATTGACTACATATCAAAAGGGTCTTCAAACAGGCCCCACCCTAAGGTTGGGGAATGCTTTTTTTATTCTCGGCCCCCTTTAGTACAACTGGCTGCTCTTTTATTTCCTTTACACATCGAATTTCCAGATGTAAAAAAAAAGGAAGTTTGAAAACTACTGTGACACACACACACACTTAACAATGTAAAAATATTTATTTTATTTTAAATTTAAGATCCACAGCCCACGTGCCAATTGTATGGAATGGAATGCTATAAAGCAACAGTGTCCAGGAGGTGACCTAATTGACCCTGGTTAGCTGGAACACAGAAAGTTTTCAAGGGCTATCTGCCAGCAAGGAGTTTGAGAAGTTTGGCATAAACAGGGGTGTTTAGTAGGGGTGGGGCACCAGCAATGGAGTGGGGCAGGAGTGCTTCAATACTAACTCAAGACAAAGGAGAAGTCTGATCCTCCTTGCTTCATTCAACAGGCCAGCTTGTGATCTGAGCTGTGTAAGATTCTTTTCCTCGCGTAAGGATGAAAATTGTCGTGGTTGTCAACATTTTTTATGCCTGTGCCCTTAACCATCACCAGGTTGGACAAAGACAAAGCATCGTGTACAGTTGGGTTGTGTTTTAATGCAGCCAGAAGGCTAGATTACAGGAACTAGAGATGTTTTGAGATCAAGGACTTTGGGGAATTGAAAGGACTCTCAGAGGCACAACTTACTCAACATGCAACGGCCCGAGAGATTGTACTTTCTTGCTGATCTGATGAAACACCTGAATGTACAGAGCTTGAAACCACAGGGAAAAGGAAGGGCTTTTGTCTCAGGAAATGAAGCTCTCAGGCTCAAACCAGGCATGTGAATTGAGCTAATGGCAACTGGGCTTAATGGAATTATAGATTTTGAGGAGTTGCTGTACTATTTTGGTAGATATAAAGTCCACATTTCAAAAGACACAGATTTTGATGAATATGAACCATACTTTACATTTCTGCAGCTGCTTTTGGCACGCAAACCTCAAGATGTGTTTGAACTACCAAGTAACTCTCATCCGTGCAGCTTGGTGGCAAGAAGAATTTAATTTCACAGACCGGAGAAGAAACTATACTATCAAAGACACAATTTAATTAAAATTGGAGAAGTGGCATATGAGTCACAAAATTGTCCTAAATGTCTTCCTACATGGCTCTCTTTCCTGCAATCTAGCAGGAAACTGATGGTAACTATCAGTAACAAAAACTTGGAGTAGAAATTCAACTGTCCATATGCTTCTTGAATATAGTCCAGATGTCTCAAGAACTGTTCAGCCATATACCTAACTATATTGTCATTGTCATGATGAAAATTAATCCGTGAGTTTCTGTTTTAGGTAAATACTTTTCAAGACAAGAAATACTCTGACATCATCCCCATGTGAAATAAATCCAGCTAGATGGGCAGACACTTTTGGCTGCAAGGAATGGACTTCTGTCCCCCATTCAGTGCCAGCAATGCCGGCTCAGTACCCAAGTGATTCAGATAATTGTAGAATCTGACCTTGAGGCAAACTAGAAAGTATGGGAAATACCTGAATACTGCTTAGCATAGTATTTATACAGAGCAGATGAACAATATAAACCCTTAATTAGTCTGTCTCTTGGGGTCTTGAAATTTCCAGCATGTTGTGATTCTGAGGCTTTAGTAAGGCCTAGCCAAGAGATCTGAGTCATCCCTAGTTTTGGTAGGCTGTAGCACATTTTATTAATAGTTGACTAAGTAATCTTGAAGGACTCTTAATACTGTCCTAAAAATCCATAATTTTGAATATCGTTAGGAGAGAATTCAGACCACACACATGAGTTTCTGATTATCCGTAAAATGTGGTATCACTATTCTAAGGAATTAGAACTTTTGGTATGGACATGACTAGCTTTATTAGTATTTTCTCTTTCCATCTTTGGAAATCATTTAAGAGTTACAAAGACTAAAAACACAACCTACACCCCCCACACACATACACACACCAAAATCCACAAATCCTTTTTTTTTCTTCTTTTGCAAACTAGGGCATTACCATACTGCCCAGATTCTAAAACATGTATAGAAGTTGCCAAAAGCAGCTGAAGTTGAGTAGAAATTGTATGGGAGAAAGCAGAGAGAAAAAAAACACAGGGGTGGATCTCAACAGCAAGAAGACCCAGGTAGGCGCTGCTAGTAAAAGTGTAACACGTGAAGGTAAGGAACACATCCTGAGTTGAAGAAATTTTATCCTTTGTTTGCAAAAGGGGGTGGGGAATGTGGGGCAAGCCATGCTGGCAACAAAAGGTCTTGTACTCAGTTGGATTCAGAATAACTGTGCAAGTGATGCTACACAAAAAATCATACAGATAAGCCATATTTGCAGGGAGCAATCTCTTCCATGTGGCAGAAGAGAAGAGAGCCCACACCTAGTAAAAACCATCTCCTTCCTGTCCTTACTCCCATCTATACTGGAAACTCTTGTAAATCGCTGGTCCAGGAAACCACATTTCATCCAATGATGAGAGATAAAAAAGGAAGTAACACAGCGCCAACATAAAGAAACTATAAAGAAAATTGGAGGGGGGGAGCAAAATACAACATGCAAAGCTCTCTTTACCAATAAAATGTCACCATGGCAGATATAGTTTTGGAAAAATATCTTCCTCTGAATTAGAAAAATAAATGAGGCCATCACCTCTATAAAAAGAAAACAGACTTCCTCTCTCTGCCCCTCCCCTGTTCACATCTCTCTCTCTCTCTCTCTCTCTCTCAAAAGTAAATAAAACATTTTTTAAAAATTAAAAAAGAAAGAAAACAAAGAAACAAAGATATAGTGAAAGATATAGTGAAGATATAGTGAAAGGAAAAATAGAAGAACTCAGAAAAGAAGTAGAAAAAACCAAAACCTTCAAAGAAATAAAGACAAAATTAGAAGGAAAGAAAAGAAACTTAAGAAAAGATAAAAATATAGAGAAAAGAAATGAGAAAAAAACACACAAAATAAAATGACAAGTAGAGTAAAAAAGATCAGAAACAAAACAACAGATACAGAAAACAGGCAAAGGAGATTTTCTAAAACTTAACAATTGATGCCCCAAGCCCCCAAGAAAGCCCCAAAATAATGGAACAAAATAAATGTTTAAAGATACAATCGAAGAAAACTTTGCTCAATTAAAAGACAACTCTTCTCTTGAAAAACTGTATTATAATCCAAGGATATTTTACTTGAATAGCTACTGACTACAAAGAGAAAACAATAATCCTTTCTGGGAGGTTACAAATAGTCAAGTCAGTTATAAAGGGGAACTGTTAGGTGGCCTTACATTTCTATGCAGTAATGTTCACTATAAGAAGACATTGGAGCAACATATATAAGATACTCAAATATGGGCACAAAGACTTTAAGTCTAGCCAAACTGCCTTTCAAATATAAAGACTAGAGACAAAGAGTTAAAAAAAAATTTTTTTAACATTTATTTATTTTTGAGAGATGGAGTGTGAGTGGGGGGTAGGGGGGGACAGAGAGAGCCAGAGACACAGAATTGGAAGCAGGCTCCAGGCTCTGAGCTGTCAGCACAGAGCCCCACGCGGGGCTCGAACCCACAGACCTCGAACCCACAGACCACAAGACCACGACCTGAGCAGAAGTCTGGTGCTCAACCAATTGAGCCACCCAAGCGACCCAAGAGACCAAGAGTTTTTAATGTGCAAAAAACACAGGTAGCATTGTTCCTATCAGCTTTTGTAAGAAAATTACTAAAAGATGAACTTTAGGCAAAAAGGAGATTAGGGACAAAGAAGTTCTGCTTGTGAACATGTAGTTAAATGGAATCCTTCCATTGTGCCCTCTGGAATTCAGCCATCATCAGCCCAAGTCCCTGTATCCTCAACCTCTTCTCTGAACATTTCATTCACCTAGTTACTCTAGAAACCTGGCTCTTCCCTGAGGATACTGCTTCCCCTGCAACCATCCTATGCAGCAGCTGTTTTTCTCCCACAGTCATATACCTGGGCCTCGGGTGGGGTAGGCCACCTCTTTGCTCTCATTGTCACTTGCAGACTTTTCTCACTCCCCTCACTAAAATTCCCCAGCTTCAAGTCCCATGTTATCAGATTAATTCACCTAATAATGTTCATTTTTGTGATCATCTCTTGACCCTTAGGTCATTTGCTCTTGTTTCTCAATGATATTAGCTACAGCCTGATAATCGCTCTATTTTTAATTCTTGGTGATTTTAATAAATATTGTAGGTGATCTTTCCAACACCATAGTCTCTGTTTTTTTAATACCTCCACTCAAATGACATTGTTCTTAGCATACCTCATTCATCACCCTATAGTCATGCTCCAGACCTTGTCATTATCAATAACTTCATAATCTTAATTCTATCATTCTGTTTTCTGACATTTCACTTCCTATCTTTCCAACTTACTCCCTTTACTGCCCCAACTCCCAGCGATCTTTTGATCCTATAGTCAAGGAAAAAAGATGGCATATATACCAAGTTATTCACTGCAGCATTCTTCTTAATAGAATACTAAAAACAAACCAAATGTACATCTTTAAAGGCCTCGTTAAAGGATTCGTTTAAGGAAGGAAGCAGTTACTTGAACCAGGAAACTGGAAGACTGTAGGGAGAAGGCTGCTTGACAGGAGCTGTCACCTTGGTGACTCATCAAGGACAGAACTACAGAAGTATCCACTCTCCCTTGTCATTCTCTGTTGTTTTCTGCCACTAACTCAGAATCAAATAAGAATTATTAAATTTCTTTTTAAGGCCACTTTGAGAAGAGTATCAGGCAGGATACAAGTGTCACATTAGTACAGTCTAAGAATTGATATGAAACCTTGCCTAAGGAAATGACTACCAACCTGGGGTCTCTGGAAGCTTGAGGATATGCAAAGGTCATTACGTGGCTGAATAAACTATTTTCAACATTTCAAAAAATGTATCACATAGAAATTGTATCACAGGAGAAATTTCTCCTCCATAAGCAAATGGAAATGTCATACTTTCTAGCTTTGAGCTGGTATAGTGTGAACTTCTGCTGATCATGTGATAGGTGGTAGGCATTTCCTGATCTTAGAGATCACCAAATCTAGGAGGTATAGTCTATAATTTATGAAATTGATTTATCACTAAAAATCACAAAATGTATCGCATTATTAGAATATCATAACTAAAATATGGTTGTTGTTATTTGTTCAGCTGAAATTACTGACTAATTTTCCAGGTTTAGAACAGTAAATAACTAATACAGTGGTATAAGATATGTGAGTTAAAATATTAAATGGTAGGGCACCTGGGTGGCTCAGTTGGTTAACCATCTGACATTGACTCAGGTCATGATCTCACAGTTTATGAGTTTGAGCCCCGTATCGGGCATCAGAGTCCGCTTCAGATCTTCTGTTCCCCTCTCTCTCTGTCCCTCCCCTGCTCACTCTGTCACTCTCAAAAATAAATAAAATATTTTTTAAAAATTTAAAAATGTATTAAATGATATCACATAAAATAAAAACATACTGTTTTGGTTCTAAATTCAGTGGTCAGATTTTTTTTTTCTAAAGACTGTAGAAGCATTCTTTAGTTTACTCAACATTATTAGCCAAATACCATGAAGGGCTAAGTTACATTCACAATTTTATCTTTTCTGTTTGGTCTGATCAATTTTTTAAATAGCTTCATGTAGAATTTGATTTATATTTTATAACCTATCCATGTTAATCACAGATTCTCTCAGAAAGAAATCAAAAGGGTACTAAAGACTTTGACTTTTGAAGTAAAGTGATGGGTTTTCTATAGTCAGAAAAACTGCAGATTTGAGAAATGCCATAGTTAACCCCTTTAGGATAAGTGAGGAGGGAGACCAGAGTGATGGGTCTTCCTTCAGAGGCTGTCACGCTGGAGGCTACGGGGGATGAGCTGCCTGGAAAAAAGGAAAAGCAGATGGAGTCCCGTTGTTCCCCATAAGGGGTCATTACCTTCAAAACTGTCAAGATGTCAAAGACTTAACAAGATAAAAACATAAGGCAAAAGAGTTTTCCTCCAAAGTATGCCTGAAACCTGAGACAGAAGATATGTAAAATTTCCCACGTGGGGCTGTTTTTCTTATCAATGAACACTTCAACCCCCTCGTCAGGGAATATTTAGTATCCCATCCAAGTTCTCACCCCTAGGCCATTGCCTGACTAATTACATCTCCCTAGATGATAGCACTCAGGAAAACCAGGCTGCGCAAGTCAGAATGCATAGAATTTCATTTCTTTATTTATTCAAGGCACTTATTCACTGACAAAATAACTCAAATGGAAAGGCTTTGGACATATGCAAAAATGGGAAGTAATCTCCTCTCTGAGTTAGGACCCTCCTGGGAGAGTAGCATGCCTTATCAATGTTGCAGACCTCCATCTGAGAAGCCAGCAGATTGCAGTCATGGGCATAAACTCACAATTGCCTGACCCTGGGCAAAATGCAATAGGGCATAATTAATGCAGTCACAAGTATCAGATCAGTAAAGTTTCAGCTAAGTGTGGTGACTGATTTTAAATAAGATCTTTCTTTTCAGATTATTTTTAGCACTTTAAATATGTCCTCCAAAGAGACTCATACATAGTGCTTCAAGATAATTACTATAATGTGGAGAATTGGGAACAACGTGCATGTCCATCAATAAGGAAATGACAAAATAAATTATGGCATATGCATCTTAGGCATTTGTTAAAAAGAATGATCACAATATACTGATGGGAAAAAATGGCTATGATGTTTTAAGATAAAATAAGAATTAGAACAATATGTATGATTCCCTTTTTACAAAATTTCCATTTTGTAAAGCAAGTATATCGGATGCAATCTTTGTGCCCTTTCTCTGATTTCCTCTACTACCTCTTGCTGAAGGTAACCCCAACACCCCTACTGTATCCCTAATATAACCATTGCCTTTTCTGACCTTCCTAGCTGGCCAGAGTTCAAGTTGGAACCCTGGCCCTGCATAGCCTTTACTCCCCACACACTAACCTTATTACATCGAGTTGTCTCTCTAGATTTGGATGCAATGCCACACAGTTGGCTTCCTCAGTGGTTGCCAAGGGCTGAAAATATAAGGAGTTACCTCTCAATGGGGTGAATGTTGGCTGATAGGAAATGAGAGGCAGGAGTGTTCTGAGCCAAAAAAATGTCCCCCTCTTCCTTCTTGCAGAGGACTACTCTGAAGCATGGCTTCTGCTTGCAGCCTTTCCAGAGGAGTCCTGCAGGCCAGGTATCACACCTGCCAAGCACCTGCTATGTCTTTGCAGGCCCATGATGAAGCAGCAGCCATGTGGTGACGCATCACATCCTATTGCTTTGCATCTTTTTTATCTCTTTTTCATTGTTTCTTCACCCTCACCATCTTTGACTGGCATTTCCCAAGTAAAGTCGCCACACTTTAATCCTTGTTTCTGGTTCTCCTGGCTTAAAGCACCCAGACTGAGACCACAGCAAACTAAATGCCGAAGCTATACAGTAGTCCCCTTTATCTGAGAGGAATACGTTCAAGATCCCCAGAGGAAGCCTAAAACCAAGGACAGCACTGAACACTGTTTATGCCACGTTTTTTCCTGTAAATACATACCTGGGATAAAGGTAATTTTTAAGGGACTACTCATCTGTGGTTTCAATTCCCAAGGTTTCAGTTCCCCATGGTCAGCCACAGTCTGGACAGATGATCCTCCTTCTGACAGATTGTTAGAAGATCAGTAGGAGAGTAATGCTACATCACTCACAACGCCCATGTCATTCACCTCACTGCATGCCATCACACTGGCATTGTATCATTGTATCATCTCACATCATCCCAAGAAGGCTGAGTACAGTACAAAAAGATACTCCGAGAGAGCCCACGTTCCCAGAACTTTTATTACAGTATATTATAAGTGTACTATTTTACTACTGGATTATTGTTGTTAATCTCTTCTGTACCTAACTTATAAATTAAACTTTATGATAGGTATGTATAGATAGGAGAAAAGATAGCGTGTCTAGGGTTGAGTACTACTTGCAGTTCTGGGCATCCCTGGGGGTCTTGGGATGTATCCCCCCACGGATAAGCAGGGGGGCCTACTGTCACCAACTAAACTCAGCTTTAAAAAGAATTCTGTTCTTGGTCGGGTAGCCCCAGGGCTTGAGAAGAAGAACCTAAATAAGACCATGACAACAGGACTTGACAGTCCCCAACAAAGAATGTAAGTTGGTGGTGGACGTAGCAATGACCACCAGTGAGAGCTACCATTGTGTGACCTAGGTCAAGGCCTTCATCCTAAACCTGGTCCCACAGCCCTCCGTTTAGTAGCTTGAGAACTGCAATAACGAAAGTAGACGGCTTTCAATCATAGCTATGGGCGGGGGAAACAGTTGACACAGGCGAAAGATACTCATTTACGCGAGTTTTATCATTACCATGTGCCAGGAAATGTTCTAAGTGCTTGGGATTCAGCAGTGAATCCCCACCAACGTGGAGTTTATGTTCTAGAATTGGGGGGGTGGGGAGTGGGCTGGGAGGGAAAGTAACCACAAATTTCAAAAATTAATTTTAGCCCTTAGCTTCCTAGCAAGGCCAGCTCTGAAGAAAACGTGTCAGAGCAACCGAGTTCTATTATTTTCTTCCCCCTCTCTCTTTATAGCCTTGTCTGCTCCCTTTTGCTTCTTGCTTAGCGGTTTCCCCACCCCTCATCCTGCTTACGCTGGGCTGGGTGTCTTGTCAACTGAAATCCCAAGCTCTTTGGGATGAAGCCCACCAATCTTTTTTTCCCCCTAAAACCCTCTCCAGATGGATGGTTCAGATGATCAGCCAGCCTGCTCCTCCCGGCTGCCTCCCATCAAAATTTGCCCAATTTGTGTGTTTCCCCCCCCCACCCAGGACTTGCTCACTACATTCCAAAGTGGTGCTATTAGCTCAAGCTAATGTGTGACTTTATTTTAAAAACTCCACGATACTGCTAGTCCCTGACATTTGCAGAGTGCTTTTGTATTAGCAGAGCATTTTCACGTACAGAAACCATTTGGGTCACATTACTACCCCAAGGAATAGGCAGGGCAGGATTTATTTCTCTCTTTTTACTGCTGAAGAGACTAAGCCTCAGGAAAGTTGAGTCCTTGGTCTAGGGTCATTCCACTGGAAAGAGCAGAGTTGGTTTGAGGATCCTTCCAATTCCTTGACTGCACTGTTCTCTCCCCGGTTCTTTTGCGCTGTTCTCTCCAGATGATAATTTGAATTATTTTGGTAACATTTTGTTATAATTCTAAAGGTGGACATGCCAAGCACCAGAGTGGGCTGAGAGAAAAGAATCCTGGAGCAGGTGTGCCTTAAGTCAACTAGGAAGATTTTCTGGTCCACCTTCAAGTAGAGCCAATGCTGTCAGAATCAAAATCATTATCAACTGATAGATATAAGGCTGATTGGACTAATTAATACAGCCCGTGGGCCAGTGTTTATGGGCAACTGGGCTGCTTTCTGTCCCTTCAAGGGCTGCTGCCTGCTCCTTCTCCTACAAGCTGGCTGTCAGGAGCCAACTGTCCCTCTCGTACACCCCCCTCCACTGAAGAGTCAGCTGCCAGATGGTACCACTCTTTCCTCCCCTCTCCCCATAAACAAAATTGCTAGGGTGATCATAGACCTTATTCTCCAAAGCAGAGCAATTTTGAGAGAAGACGAGGGCACTCTTAATAATGAAGCCAGGGTAACGTGTAGACCAAGATTGTCCTGGATAAACCCTACCTATCGCCACCAAGTAAGTTGTTAAAACCTTTTTGAAAACACAACTGGCTGAATTAAAATTTGGTTTTTCTTTCTTGGTGTGCTTCTGATAAAGGTGCCAGTACATACAACCATATCTTCACAGGACACAAAAAGAAAATATTCCTGAGAGCTTGCATGCTGTGGAATGCATGAGAAAGCTAGTTAAGGAAACTTGTGAATTCTTTGGAAATGTAAAAAAAATAAAGTAAAATAAGATAAAATCCCTCCACAATGCCCTTCCCTGGTCCTCTGTAAGGGTGTAAAATTTAAATGTTCTGTAACAGTGTCTTACCAGGTAGTAATCTATACTGGCCACAGTTACCCATAGGAGAGTATTTAACTCTCACAAGAACCCTGTGGAGCAGCGTAATCCGAGGCGCACTGACAGATTACTGCTTTGTTGAAGCATCCTCCCGGAGCAGATACTGCCGCCCATCCTAACAACAAAATCCTTACTCATAGAGCGTTTGCTTTGTGTTTTAATACTGTAAAATAGCATACACTCATTGTGCATGAAAATATATTGAAAAACACAGACAAGTTAAAAGCAGGGAAACATCATTCATAATCCTCACCTAGTAACTATTATTAGCACTCTATATATTTATTTCCAGATATGTATATAAGTATTTACATACTTAAATTATATTACATGTATTTCTCCATGCCATTATACATTATTTATGAGCATCATTTCAAATAACTGCACAGTAATCCATCATGTAAAGAACATCTTGTTCACTTAACTATTCCCAGCTTATACGGGGGGGGGGGGGGGGGGGCATTTAGGTTGTTTCCCACTTCTTATAAATAACGCCACAATGAATGCTTTATACTAAAAGCTTTTTCTATGCTTCATGTTATTTCTTGAGGCTAGATTCCAGAAACAAATTATCTTAAAATACACAAACATATTTAAGATTCTTATTATATGTTATGAAAAGCCTTCTAACAGGCTTTCATCCGGTTTATATACCCATCAATAATAAATATGGCCCTCACTGGCACAGAATATATTCGTATGCAAAGCATGATATATGCCTTTTGTTTTGCATTTCTTTGGTATCTAGAGAGGCTTAGCTGTTTCCTATATGCTGGCTAACTAATTGCATTTCCTATTCCATGAATTGTTTGTTTACATCATCTATACAGAATTTTTACTGATGTGACAAATTAGAAATATGTATAGTGTATGTTAAAAAGCTCTGTATGTTCAGACTTGATAAAAATAGAAAGATCCACTGAGAATTATTATACGAATTACGGAATTAGAAAAAGATACAATTTTCTATAGAGAGAATTCAAGACTTAAGTATATAAGCAACAAAATAGTGATATTCAGTGAGATCCTGATGTTAATGTCCATCTTCATCAAGAACTGACAAAACTCTGAGCCGGGGAGGAAGTGAAGACCATGCCATCAGTTCTAGTCGCCATGTGTCAAATTCTGTATTCACTGTCTCAGTTCTCTGCCTTCCTCCGTGTTTGAATACTTAATCATTTCATGCCTCCTGCTGTAGAATCTGAAGCAGCTGTTATTGTCATCTTTCCAGATAAGAAAACGAGTTCAGAGAGGCATGTAACTTGCGCAAGGCCACACAGTAAGGAGTCAAACACTTTCTGATTCTAAACCTCATGCTCTTTTCACTAACATGCTCCTACCCAAAGTCGGATGCTTAAAGGCATTCGAGGGGGTGCCTGGGTGGCTCAGGGTTAAGCGTCCGACTTTGGCTCAGGTCATGATCTTACGGTTCGTGGGTTCAAGCCCCATGTTGGGCTCTGTGCTGACAGCTCAGAGCCTGGAGCCTGCTTCAGATTCTATGTCTCCCTCTCTCTCTGTTCCTCCCCTGCTCATGCTCTGTTTCTCTCTCTCAAAAATAAAATAGACATTTAAAAAAAATAACAAAGGCATTCAAGAAAACAAAAAAGCAAGGGACATGGAAATTTATTACAATAGCAGCTGTAAGTGTCAGAGATGCCCCAGCCAGACTACACTGAGCATTAGTAACGTAAAAACATTCATTTCAGGCTCTAGATTATACTTTTCAGGTTTTATACAAAATTCCTCACTATCCACAGCCTGGTTCTTTTAGATACTGGCTCACCTGCAAGGCAGTATGGCACTGTGGATAAGAGTACAGGGTCTGAACCCACCTGCCTGAATGTGAATCCCAGCTTTGCCATTTGCCACACTGTAACCTCGGAACATCACTCAAATGCCCAGTAACCTCAGGTTCCGTGGGTGTAAAAAACAGGGAGGAGATGCTAATAACAGGACTTAACAGAGGTCTAGGGAAGAGCAAGTGTAGCAATGCATGCAAATCACTTAAAGTGATGCCCAGCACACAGAAAATAGTCAATTAATGTCGGTTGTTGCTGTCATTATATGTATTAATTCCTTAAACTCATTACAACCCTGTGATCCTACTGTGATCTCCCATCTACTGTTGAGAAAACAGAAAAACTATACCAATTATAAAAAACATAGCATCAATACCATTCAAATCTAAAAAAGGATCCCTGGCTAGAGGTGCAAGTCAGATTTGAAAAACACAGTATAAGGTATTTTTGCATTAGTGAAGTATATACAATGTTAAGGGAAACAAGTTACATTTTACATCAAAAACAAAATTAACATTAGACACTAACATAAAGCTTTTTTTGTCAACACTGAATGTGCAAAAAAAAAAAGTTTAAAAATTGAATGTGCAAGAAATATTGCAGAGATTTTTTTAAGCACTTTTCTTAGAAGGCTTAAGAAAAAGACTGTCGCCGACTGTTCTAGAGCAGTGACAGGGATGCTGATAGATGTAGTAATCATCCTCCGTTGTCCTATTTCAACGTTACTTATCCCTATTCTCAAGAAGCTTGAATGCTTGGTTTCAGATGCCTGTGACTCACAGTTGTGAATAATAAATGTATTAAAAACATACTTTTTGCATCAACATATACTTTCACCTTGAATGAAAAGCACACACCCCCAAAACACGTTTGTTTTTTTTTTAATCAGTCTTTATCCTGAGAACAACCGTGCATCAAAATCCTAGGGGAAGTCAATATAACTAAAATATTTTTATGAATGCTGTCCTTAAGAAATACACTGGGAGAAATGGTTACACTCCTTTCCTTCCTCCTCTTTCAAATAGAAGGGAAAACCTTAGCTGATGGATGGGCTTCTGACATGTCCTGGGAACCCCAGGCCTGACTCAGGAGGGCAGGTAAACGAGGAGAGCGGAAGATGGGTTGCAAATGTGAAGTCCTAGAAGAACTTACCAATGAATGGCAATCTTCACGTGAGAAGCCTAGAGAAAGAGGAGATGCTAGTCAGTGAAGAAATAGGAAAAATACAGACAACAGAAAAAAGGAGAGGAATAGATCAAGATGAGGACTGGAATGGCATGGCTGCTCTAGCTGATAGGTGAGATTCACGGATGTCAAAAGGAAATCAAGCTACTGAAGAGATCCCTGGGCTGAGGTGAAGTTAAATGAAATGGGTTATTTCTAAGGGCACTGCGACTATTAAGTCCAAGCCAAGAGGTATAAAGTATGGCACAAAAAAATAAAAACAAAACTTTTCTTTGTGTTTACAAGATTTACACACTCCGCTGACAGCAAGCAATCTAGTTATCTATTTAAGTCTACTTATATGTAAACTTGACTTGTGGTTTCTCCTGCTTTTCATCTACTGGAGTGATTTCATAGCAAAGACATCTATATCCGCAAACATGCAGAAGCAAATGTTATCATCAAACAGCATAGCTGCACTGCTGGTTGTAACCTGTGTTATTTCTTGAAACATTTGGCTTCCTTGATTCACTTTAGCCATCCTGGAGATCGTTGACTTTCAGGTCAGTATTGAGTCTCCCTGAGAAGTAAAATAAATATTGTGTAGAGACAAGGGAAGAACATTCAGATGAGTGGCGCTCGAGATGGGCCATATAAAGAGAGCAAGTTTGCTAACCCAACTCAGAGGGAATGGTTCTTTCCTCCTGACCACTACCCTTCAGTCACACGGACCCCCTAAAGTTCCCTGAGTGTGTGCTATGTCACACCTTTGTGTTAGCTGCCCAATTAGAGCAGGTCGTAATCTCTCCCCACCTGACAATGCTGTGCTTTTATGCCTGACAGCCCTTCTAGACAGTGAATCCCTTGAAGGAAAGGATGGAGTCTTACTCATCTTCGTATCTCTTAGCTCCCGGCACCAAGCCTGGCACATAGCTATTACTCAGTATCTATTTGTTGAATGAGGGAATCATTCAAATACATTTCTTTTTTACCTATGCAACTTTTTTTTAGGAAACTTTCTTAAAGCCTGTAAGGTAAGATGGAACGCATGGTTTTATGTTCAAAATCACATTGGCCCCTGTGGCAGTCAATGGAAATTTATATAATCTGATCATTTGTTATGTTACCAAACCTCCAGAGTTAGACACAGACTGGAGGGTAGACCCAATTAAGAAAGACAGAGACCATATGAGAACTTTGTACAACAAACAATAAATTAATAGAAATAAAATGAAAGGTTATTAAAATTCACATCTTGGAATAAAGATAGTCTCTTCAGCAAGTGGTGCTGGGAAAACTGGACAGCGACATGCAGAAGAATGAATCTGGACCACTTTCTTACACCATACACAAAAATAAACTCAAAATGGATGAAAGACCTAAATGTAAGACAGAAAGCCATCAAAATCCTCGAGGAGAAAGCAGATAAAAATCTCTTTGATCTTGGCCACAGCAACTTCTTACTCAACACGTCCCTGGAGGCAAGGGAAACAAAAGCAAAAATGAACTACTGGGACCTCATCAAAATAAAAAGCTTCTGCACAGCGAAGGAAACAATCAGCAAAACTAAAAGGCAACCGACAGAATGGGAGAAGATATTTGCAAATGACATATCAGATAAAGGGTTAGTATCCAAAATCTGTAAAGAACTTATCAAACACCCAAAAAACAAATAATCCAGTGAAGAAATGGGCAAAAGACATGAATAGACACTTCTCCAAGGAAGACATCCAGATAGCCAACCGACACATGAAAAAGTGTTCAACATCACTCATCATTAGGGAAATGCAAATCAAAACCACAATGAGATACCACCTTACACCTGTCAGAATGGCTAACGTTAACAACTCAGGCAACAACAGATGTTGGCGAGGAGATGTTGGAGAAAGGGGATCTCGTCTGCATTGCTGGTGGGAATGCAAACTGGTGCAGCCACTCTGGAAAATAGTATGGAGGTTCCTCAGAAAACTAAAAATAGAACTACCCTACGACCCAGCAACTACACTAGTAGGCATTTATCCACAGGATACAGGTGTGCTGTTTCGAAGGGACACATGCACCCGCGTGTTTAGAGCAGCACTATCAACAATAGCCAAAGTGTGGAAAGAGCCCAAATGTCCATCGATGGATGAATGGATAAAGAAGGTGTGGCATATATATACAATGGAGTATTACTCGGCAATCAAAAAGAATGAAATCTTGCCATTTGCAACTACGTGGATGGATCTGGAGGGTATTATGCTAAGTGAAATTAGTCAGAGCAAGACAAAAATCATATGACTTCTCTTGTATGGGGACTTTAAGAGACAAAACAAATGAACATAAGGGAAGGGAAACAAAACTAATATAAAAACAGGGAGGGGGACAAAACAGAAGAGACTCATAAATATGGAGAACAAACTGAGGGTTGCTGGAGGGGTTGTGGGAGGGGGGATGGGCTAGATAGTTAAGGGGCATTAAGGAATCTACTCCTGAAATCATTGTTTCACTCTATGCTAACTAATTTGAATGTAAATTTTAAAAAATAAATAAAATTTAAAAAATTAATTAATTTTTAAAAAGAAAAAAAAAGAAAAGAAAATTCACATCTTGGAATTAACCCTAAAGTAGGTATTCTTAACATGAGGACATGAATCTTTAGCAAGCATCCTTAGTGAGGATGAACTTCAAAGGGCGTATCTAGGAATCACACAAAAAAGTCAAAGTCAGAATGAGGTATATGAATATGTGTATTTTGCAAAGGAGGTGGTCCATACATAGCTTTCATTAGATTCTCAAAGGCGTCCACGATCTGAAAATAATACAATCCATTAATGCAGAGACACTTGCAGAAACATGAAAAGAAATATGCACAAGGATGTTTGTCACAACGTTGTTTGAAAGTGAAAAATCAGAAACAATCTAAATGGACTTCAATAAGAGAGTGTTGAACACATACATAAAATATACATGATGTGCAGCATACATATCACAGCACATTGTTCCGTGAAAGACCAGATTACCACACAGTGTGTATTATATGGTCTCACTTATGGAAAATAATGTGCACGTGTATCTAGGCACAGAGTGTGTCTGGAAAGACAGTCACCAAATGTATTATTGTTGATTGGTGGAATTTAGGATGCTTTTGTCCTTCCTTTTCACTATTCTGAATTGTTTGAATTTTTACAATGGGCATGTTGTCAATTTAACAAAATAATAATACCATTTTCAAGAACCGGATGGGCTATTTAGAGAAATGTAAGGAAGGCGGAATCGTCATTGACCACTACTGGAAACCTGGAAATTATTAGCCTTAAAGTTGGCATCCAAGAGATCAGTGCTGCTCCTCAAGTGGACAGCAGAGTAAGATAAATCATAAGGCTGACCTGGCACAAGAGTTCCTCCATCTGAGTTTAAGAGTGTTTAAAGGCGGGCACCTGGGCAGCTCAGTCCATTAAGCGTCTGTCTCCTGATTTCAGCTCAGGTCATGATCTCGCAATTGATCTCACAATGAGATGTTAGCTGTTAGCGCAGAGCCTTCTTGAGATTCTCTCTCCCTCTGTCACTCGGGCTCTCGCTTTCTCTCAAAAAAGAAAAAAAAAGTATCCAAGGAAGTGACAATTGTTCGTGGAAACTTCTGGCTCCATCTAGCTCACCATGAACTGGTTTTTCTGTGAAGACACAAGAACTCTGTGCAAATATAAAACCATGTACTAAGAAGTAGAAATGCATATTATCACTTGTGGTTGTGTTAGTCAGCCTGGTATGTGGCACGACCAGTTCCTAGAACAGCTCAAGCTACTCATCATCTGAATCAGAATCAGATTAGAATCTTCTTTTTTTTTTTTTTGCAATGTTTTTAACAGCTTTTTCGAGGTATATTTGACACAATTTTATTTATTTAAAAAACTTTTTTAAATGTTTATTTTTAAGAGAGAGAGAGAGAAAGAGTGAGAGCAGGGGGAGGGGCAGAGAGAGAGAGGGAGACACAGAATCCAAAGTAGGCTCCAGGCTCTGAGTTGTCAGCACAGAGACCGATGGGGGCTCGAACTCACAAACTCCGAGATCATGACCTGAGCCAAAGTCAGACACTTAACTGACTGAATCACCTGCGTGCCCCTATTTTTTATCAAAAATATTTTTCTAATTCCAATACAATTAATACACAGTGTTGTATCAGTTTTAGGCATACAATATCGTGATTCAACAATTCTATACATCACTCATGCTCATCATGGCAAATGTACTCTTAATCCCCCTCACCTATTCCACCCATCCCCCCCCACCTTCCATCTGGTAACAATCAGTTTCTTCTCTATAGTTAGAAGTCTGATGGTTTTGTTTGTCTCTAGAACCTTCTTTCCTCCTAAATGGGCAAAGACCTGCTTTCCACCTTAGGTTTGAAATGTGAAATGTTTGCTTATAAGATGCAAACCCTTCTCAGAGGGACAATGTATGAATGCACATTTCTGTGAGTAACCGCTGCCCCTTTCCATAGTTCTTCATTGAAACTCTCTGGTTGGTTGTCACAGGTATGTGCCTCAAAAGCTATGCATTTTCAAAATGTCCCTTTGTCTGGTGCCCTCAAAATTTCACATCTTGGAAAAATGCATCACAGTGGTATTTGAGATGCCTGAGAGGAATGCTTTCCTTTCATCAAGTAGGAGAACATTTATGAAAAGGAAAGCACATTAATTTTAGGAGAAAATACATATATATAAGGAAGTTGTGGGTCTAAAAACTGATTCACTTAAAAACTCTTCATGCCCTTTTACCACCTCAAAACCCTCATGTATACCAGAGGTATGTGTACCGCAGTTTGAAAACCACTGCTTTAGACTACCTCATTTATTCATAGATACGGAAACTGAAGTGCAGTGTAGGGCCCAAATCAAGACTGAACGTAGGTGTTTTAATTTGCAAACCAATAGGTTTTCAGCCCGACTATACTGTCTTTTATTGTGACATGGGAAAAATTTTCCCTCTCACTGAGGCTTATTTTTCCCATCTGCAAATCGAGAGCTACACTAGCTGATCTCAGTACTTGGTGCCTTTCCATTTTTTTCCCTCCAGATCCCCTTTCCAAACTTCTGTACTCTGTTATGAATCTCTAGAGGTGGAAATGTTTAAACTGACCTCCAGCTTCTGGATGGGTGCAGCCAGTGGGAGGCCCTGGCAGGAGCTGAGACGGCAGAGGAGGAGTAAGACTGGGCCATTTATTCACCTGACAATCTCAGATGGGTATTGTGGGCTGGTTGTGTCCTGCCCCTGAAGACACCCACAAATCCTCTCCAGCGTTCTTTTCATTCAGCTATCCTCTCTGGGTTCCACCAACTTCTCCTTTCCCTCTCTCATTCAGGTATAGGGGTGGTACATTTTTCCAGATCATTCCACATCATTCCACATCATTTTTCCAGATCATCCCATCCCACTGAATCCCCCCGCCCCACCATTTTCCTATTTCAGTGAAATATTTTCCCTAGGAAGGGAGAGGGACCAGAGGCAACTTAATTTAATAATCCCAATTTTCTTCCTTAATCCCTCAATTTTTTTTTGAAAGGGAAATTAATGATGTCACTCTACACATATTTTCAAAATCTTGGCTCAGCTATATGTGACAGCAAGAAAAATAAACAAAAAGGTTTTGAGTGAGAAAGACTTTTTTGTTTTTAACTTATTCTGAAAAATTTTAGATTTAGAGATAAGTTGCACCAATAGTACAGAGTTCCCATATGCCCTTCACTGGGTTTCCCCTAATGTTAACATCTTACCTAAGCACAGTGGTCAAAACCAGAAAGTGAGCACTGACACGATACTATTAATTAGTCTGCAGACCTTACCCAAATTTAACCAAGTTGTCCCACTCATGTCCTTTTTTCTGGTCCAGGATCCAGTTGTCATGTTTCCTTAGTCTTCTCCAGTTTATGACCGTTTCTCAATCGTTCTTTGTCTCTCATATCCTAGACACTGTCAAAGAGCGCTGGTCAGTTATTTTGTAGAATAGCCTTCCATTGATCATTTGTCCGATGTCTTCCTGTGATTAAATTGAGGTTATGCATTTGAGGTAAGAATACAGTGTAAGTGAGGGTGCGCTTTCTCAGCACCTCATCTCAAGGGTTCTGACGCCAATGACTTCTTACTGGAGAAGTTGACTTTCATCGCTTGGTTATACAGTTTGGCCATGTGTAATCTCTATAAAGTTACTATTTATCCTTTTGTAACTAAAACTATCTTGGGAGGAGGTACTTTGAGACTATGCAAATATCCTATTTCTCAACATTCTTACCTTCACTGCTTTTAAGTGCCCATGAACTATTCTAATCTTTGCCTTTTGGTGGTTTTCTATTCCTATCATTCCTTTATTATTATTATTATTATTATGAAAGAAGAGCTGTTTCTTCTCTCCATTTGTTTATTTATTTATATCAGTATGGACTCAGGGACGTTAATTTCACTTTCTACATCATAATCCATTACTATCATTATTTATTTTTTAGCTCAACTTGTCCCAGCTTTCATTGGAAACTCCTTCAAGTTGGTTCCTGTATCATTTTTACACACATCATCATTTTTAGTGCTTCCATACTTTCCAGTACCTTAAGATATTCCTAATTCATCTTATATTTTCCCTGGAATCAATCATTTCTCAAAGAAGCCCATTACTTATTCAATCCTAGTATACATATAAAGTAGTTCCAGAATTGCTAACCCATACCCTTGAGGAAAAAAATTTGCTAACTAGAGTATAATATTTGCAGACAGTTCTGTCTTTAGCCTTACATTACACAGTCCAGAGTTGGTTTGTTCTTCACCAACTTCTTTTGTATGGTTACGATAATAATCAGTAATACATTTACATCCATTTGTTACTCTTTGTATTCTAATTTGGGCTCCCCCTCCCCCCCCCCCACCTCCTGGTTTATTTTAATTCTTTATTTTGGGGATATGTGAAACATTACCATGCTTCTAAGAGAGCCATACAAAACTACAAAATGGAATATCAGGTAAATGGCATTCTCCCAACCCTGCTACCCCATTCCTGCCTCCTCGTTCTTCCCACCCGACTCCCACTCAATCCTGAGTAACCAATTTCATGAGGTTTAATCCTTCTTGTATTTCTTTTGCATAAAGGAATAGATACATGTATATTTTATCTCACCTTTTATCTTTCATGAAAGGAGGCATACTACAGGAACTCTTTATTATTGAAGTACAATTCACATAATATAAAACTATCCATTTTAAAGGGTACAGTTTGGGGGGCACTTGGGTAGCTCAGTAGGCTGAACGTCCGATTTTGGCTCAGGTCATGATCTCAAAGTTCATGGGTTCAAGCCTCATATCAGGCTCTGTGAAGACAGAGCCTGGAGCCTACTTCAGATTCTGGGTCTTCCTTTCTCTGCCCTCCCCCGCTCTCTCTGTCTCTCCTGTCTCTCTCTCTCTCAAAAATAAAACCAAGATGAAAAAAATAATTAAGTGTAAAGTTTGAGGTGCCTGGGTGGTTCAGTTGTCTGACTCTTGATTTCAGCTAGGTTCATGATCTCACAGTTCATGGGATCAAGCCCCGTGTCCAACTCTGTGCTGGCAGTGCAGAGCCTGCTTAGGATTCTCTCTCTCTCCCTCTCTCTCTGATCCTCCCTCACACGTGCACACATGCTCCCTTTCTTGCTCGCTCTCTCTCTCTCTCAAAACTAAATAAATAAACAAACATTTAACATAAAATAAAAAAAATAAGGTGTACAACTCACTGGTGTTTAGCATATTCACATGTTGTACAGCTACCGTCTCTGTTTAGTTCCACAATATTTTCATTGCCCCTCAAAGAACACTCATACCCGTTGAGAAGGTACTCCCCAGTCCTCCTTCTCCACAGCCACTGCCAGTGACTAATCTCTTTTCTGTCTCCGTGGATTTACCTATTCTGGATATTTAATCTAAATGGAATTACACAATAGGTGTGAACTTTGTATCTGACTTCTTTCACTTAACATAATATATTTGAGGTTCATCCAGATCATAGCATGTGTCAGTACTTCACTTCTCTTTTTGGCTAAAAAGTGTTCCATTGCATGGATATACTGCATTGTGTTTATCTGTCCGTCAGCTGATGAACATTTGGGTTGTTTCCACCTTTTCGCTATTGCGAATGGTGCTGCCATGAACATTCATGTACAAATATTGGTTTGAATATCTGTTTTCAATATTTTGAATACAAACCTAGGAGTAGAGTTGCTGGGTCCTAAGGGTAATTTCATGCCTAACTTTTGGACAGTTTCATGCCAAGCTGTTTTCCAGAGCAGCTGCATCATTTCACGTTCCCGCCAGCAATGTACAAGGGTCCCAGTCTCTCCACATCCTTGCCAACACATTCTAGTGGGTGTGAAGTGTATCTCAATGTGGTTTTGATGTGCATTTTCCTAATGACTAATGATGTAAATATCTTTCTTTCCATGTGCTTATTTGCTATAGCTACTCTTTTGCATTTGCTTTTTTCACCCAATGCATCCTGGAAGTCACTCCATATCAATTTATAAAGATCATTCTTATTCCTTTTTGCATGCGTGTAGTATTCCATTTTTTGGATGACCATAGTGTATTCAACCACTTGCCTATGTGAAAGCATTTAGGTTCTTTCCAACATTTTGCAGCTACAAATAATGCTTTAATTAATTTCCTGGTACATATGCATTTTTGCATTATTGGAGGAATACATCAGGGTGGATTCTTGGAAATGGGATTACTGGGTCAAAGGTAAGTTAATATATAATTTTGTAGCAAAAGAACAGAAGAAGCTAGCAAAGAACAATTCTAGTTCTTGTAAATAGTCTAATGATAAATATAATAAAATTAAACTTTTTTAATGTGTTTGCTTTTTAAGTTTTTTTTTTTTTAATGTTTATTTTTGAGAGAGAGACAGAGACAGAGCACGAGTTGGGGAGGGGCAGAGAGAGAGGGAGACACAGAATCCGAAGCATGTTCCAGGCTCCAAGCTGTCAGCACAGAGCCCAACACAGGACTTGAACTCATGAACTGCGAGATCATGACTTGAGCTGAAGTCGAACACTTAATCAATTGAGCCACCCAGATGCCCCAACAAAATTAAACTTTTTTTAAAAGGGTTGCAGAAGGGAAGCCCAAGAGAAAGAAGCACCTACCTAGTTGTACCACGAGGAAAAGGAAACTGTATATAGCTTACCTTTTTCTTTAGTCCTCTTACAGCAAGATAATACTGCGCTAAGGGAGAATCTGTAGTCTTGTCCACACACAAACAGACTTCATTTTCCTGAAGGCAAGATTTATGTTTTTATAGGATGCCATGAGGTCTGGTAGAGGCTGAGTTCTATGAGTTGGCTTTTATGCAACTCATTTTTGTGTTTTTAATTTAGTCTAATCATGAGTCTATGTGAAAAACAGATGAGAGTGAACATGAGTCATCCCCAAGCTATCAGAGTATGTAGAGGGTGGTAAGGAATGAAGACAGGAGATATACTTAATTCTCAATTTAACTCCATTTTTGTGTCACAGAAATATTGAAATATATCAGAATATGCTCTGAAATACCACCTTATCAGTGGATCTGAATATCGACACCCCTCATATTCTATTACTCTGATATTGGATTTAGTCATTATAATCACCTTAAAGGACTTTTGTAATTTAGTCTTCACCAAGAATCCTATCCCCTATCCCAGAAGGTCATTCAAAGTCAAGAACCTCAAGGCACCTTATGAGCCCCAAGTATGATATCACCACCACCGAGACCATCATCAAAGAACATTTACTGTATTCATCCTTTCATTACACTGCTATTTTAATGGCTGTGCAATGCATTTGTCACCAGCAAAGTGAGTGCTCAGTCCCATGCCTGGAACAAAATGATGCTATGGAAGAAGTCAGTAGGAAGTAGAAGGAATCAATTTATTTTTGCCTCTTTCCTTATTGTTATTTAATGGACAGTGGTATCCTAGTCTGAATCTCCTTGAGGTCAGTAAAAGAAAAGAAAAAAGAAAAGAAAAGAAATAGATAAAAGGTAGGCAGATGGGTGCCTGAAAGAGGCCATTCACTCCCCGATTCTCTAAATTCCTGAGTTATTTGGCTAAGGATAGAGAAACCCAGGAGAGAGGTGACCACACAATGCAGGTGTAGCTTCCCACAGTACAGAGAGAATGCAAAGTCGGTACTCAGAGGTCCCTAAGTGGTGTCAGTCTTTAGTTTTCTGGTGCGCTGTAAAAGTGCTGCAGAAAAAATACTGAGTCTTTTCATTTTCATTCTATAAAAACCATTTATATGAAAAAGATGAGCTAAAATCTGAGTGAAAATGTATGTTCTCTTACTCATTTCACTAATATTTATTGAGTACCTATTAGATGCCAGACACTTTTCTGGGCATTAGATATAAAGCAAGTTACAAAATAATGAAATCTGTTCTCGTGAAATTTACATGACAGAAAGCGGAAATCCCTCTAGTCTTTTTAGATTTATTCATTCAATAAATATTTATTGAACTAGGCATTGGATGCACTTTGTTCTCATCAGTGAACAAAACAGATGGCCCTCTGCCCTCATGAAACTTCCAATTTAGTACAAGTACGTAGACAGTAAACACAATAAATGTGTGAATTAGATGGTATATTTAAAGGAGATAAATGGCATGGATAAAAAAACAAAAGGATAAGGGGGCATCAGGAGGGCAATGGAGAGAGAGGTGTGCTGGGTCAGTATTCAATTTTAAGTAGGATTATCAGATCATTGAGAAAATATTTGAGCAAAGATTTGAAAGAATGAGGGAGACAACCGCTCAAATATCTGGAGGAAGGGCATTTCAGGCAGAAAGACAAGCCATTCCTAAACATTAGAATGGAACAATGCTGGATATGTTGAAGGAAGGAAAGGAGAGAGTAATAGGAAATGAGACCAGAGAGGAAATGGGGCAAGTCATGAAAGACCTTGCGGACGACTGAAGGACTTGGGCTTTTACTGTGAGAAACAGGGAGCCATAGACGGGCTTTGGGCAGAGGAGTGACACCACTCACCTGACTTACTTTTAGTTATGAGCCCTCCGCCTTTTTGTCAGATATTGAAGGGAGCAAGTGGAAATCAAGGAGGCCTGCTGGGAAGCTGCTAGAATAAGCTGGGAGAGTGATGATAGTGGCTCTGGGGAGGTGGGAAGGGAGGAGACAAGGATGTGAGAAGAAAATGAAATAACAGATTCTGAGTATATTTGGACAGTGGAGAATTTGTGGATGGATTTGTGGAAGACTGGACAGCGATATGAAAGAAAAAGAGGAGATGAAAGTGACTCCTAGGTTTTTTATCTTTTGGAAGGAAGGAATTTTCATCAACGGAGATGAAAGGTTGCAGGGGGAGCATGTTTTGGGGAAAAGATCAGGGGCCCAGTTTGAGGCCTTTAGGGTTTGGGATATTGTTGAGAATATTAAGGATATTCTGGAGCTGGGTGTAAGATCTGGGCTGGAGGAATAAATTTAAGATAAGATTTTTTATTGCATATGATTAAATATGAAAATATGGATGGTATTTTAAAAATACAAAATTATATGGAGCACAAACTGAAGTTCCTTCTTCATTCTCTTACTCCAAACCCACTACTCTCCCCACAGTAGCCATTAAGGAGCAATCCACCTTATGGGAGAAGCAGAACCAACAACTGGTTTTCATATGCACACGCATTTTACCGCAGATAAAAGGGTGTCTTAGACGTATCCAGATATTTATGCATAGAATTTTTCTGAATTTTTTTTTTCAACGTTTATTTATTTTTGGGACAGAGAGAGACAGAGCATGAATGGGGGAGGGGCAGAGAGAGAGGGAGACACAGAATCAGAAACAGGCTCCAGGCTCTGAGCCATCAGCCCAGAGCCTGACGCGGGGCTCGAACTCGCAGACCGCGAGATCGTGACCTGGCTGAAGTCGGACGCTTAACCGACTGCGCCACCCAGGCGCCCCTAGAATTTTTCTATTTATCTGTATCTTCCCTTTACCCACATGATTTACCACATGATTTCCAGATGGCCATTGCAGTGGTGAAGTAACAATTTCTCAGCAGTTTGGAACAAACAACATACTTGGATTTGCGTGTTTTTTCATGTAAAACGAAACTGTTTTTTAATTGGTTCTATGTTGCAGGGGTTTTTTTCCTCAGCAATCAGGAATGTACCTGAGCTAAGCGGTACCATCCATTTAAGAAATATCATTGATTAGAAAGCACAGGATACACTTTAAGTACCATAGTAAGAATTCTCTAGACTCTGAGCTTTCATCCCTAAAATAGAACAAAGTATCTGTACTGCCCATTAGAAAAAGGTAACCTTCAGAATTTGAACTAATGCATTTCTGTTTTGCTGAGTTGGCAATTACTCTGTGTAAGGAAAGTAATGATGACTCCTCAAATATCCAGTCACTTATGAACTTAGAGCTTCATCTGTAATAAAATTCAATAGTCTTTCTCATCCTAGAAGTTCTCTATTTGTCCCCTGAAGTCAAAAAGAAAATAATTAATTAATCCCACTTGGATTTGATTTTTTCGGCAGAGTTCTATCACCAACAACATATATCAGAAATCTCCATTCATCTGGACAGACACAAGACTTGTCCCACTCAACTGCTCGTTTCGCAGCTATGGCATCAATCGTGGCAGCCAATACATAGGGGAAAAATAAGAAAGAGTAAGGCAGGTGTTCCCAAGAGGCTTACAGTACCACTGAGCCAATAAAAAATTGTCTGTAGGGAAAAATATCACCGTGAGTGGTTCTCAAACCAACTGAACCAAGGTATTCTGATGTGGGGGAAAAATGAATGAATCAATGTTCTCAACTGGAAGTTTACTGTATGAATTTTTCTTGGGCCTTGGCACTGACTACCGTCTTTTTTCTAGAGAGATCCAACATATAGCAAAATGAGTAAGTGCCAGAAGAATCATTATTAACAGAATTATTAACAGAAAAACTGAAGATTAGCTAATCAAACATAATTCAACAACTTGACTGTTGATGCACACATGAGCTCCTCTTTGTGATTTTACTTTGCATTCATTTTTTTCTAATCAGAAGTTTTTATTTGCAAGATAAACATCTTAAAGTTACATGGTGCCCTACAAAGAACTGTGTCATTTGAACAAATCCGAAATATTATGTAGTTCTCATTCTTCATGAGCAAGCGGGCTCAATGAACAAAGCAAGCGTCCTATCAGACTTCTCTTTCCTCCTTTGGCTCCCCCTTCAGTCCGCCCTCCATTTTCTCCCCCCAGTGGTAGTTTTCCTCTGGACTTTATCTCACCATCCTTCTGCATTGCACTCACCCACCACCCCACTACCAACAGCCATAATAACTCCAAACTGGTTCCCTCTCTATAGTCCCTGCCCACTCAAATACATCACACACTCTTCTCACAGACTCCCCTTTCTACAACACAGATTTTTTTTCAAGCCCTTTTCCTGTGCAAAAACATTTATGATTCATTGTTCTCCATTTAGTAATGTCCAAAAATCTGAGAGTCGGAACAAAATTCTCCAAAATACAACAATTTCTGGTCTTGGCATATTTATTTGTAAGTATTCTCTGCACCCAACGTGGGGCTCAAAATCACAACCCCAAGATCAAGAGTCGCATGCTCCTCCGACTGAGCAAAACTTGGAACTTATTTGAATGCAAAGTTTTGTGTGCACATGACCATGTTCAACCAAGCACTCAAAAGAAATTTAGCAAAGATTCCTCACATCAATGATACAAGTAAAAGAGTTTAAAATGAATGTGGGGCTTTTTCATTTTTTTAAATGTTTTATTATTTATTTTTGAGAGAGAGAGAGTGAGAATGGGGAAGGGGCAAAGAGAGAGGGAGACATAGAATCTGAAGCAGGCTCCAGGCTCTGAGCTGTCAGCACAGAGACTGACACACGGCTCAAACCCACAAACCATGAGATCATGACCTCAGCCAAAGTTGGCCGCTTAACCAACTGAGCCACCTAGGTGCCCCTATATGTTGTTTTAATTATTAATAAGCATATGTTACTTTCAGAATCTGGAATATGTCTATTTTAAACAAGAGACTTTAAAGTTTTCTTCAAAAAATCATATAAACAGTTAACTTTGCAATTTGTTTGGATATTTTGAAATAAGCTATAGTGGCTTGTCCCCTCTAATGAGTTCATTTCTGAATGGCATCTTTTGGTATGTGTTAGAAATAGCCGCCAGACTCAGAGCCCAATAATGAGAGTTTGTTCATTTAGTCTAGTCATTATTGACTAACTTGCATTTAGAATGCGTTCTCAACCATTAATTAGTCATTCCTTAAAAGAGCCTGATGGGAAATACGAACATCATTAACCTTGTTTAAAAGTGAGACCGGCCAACAGTGCCCCAAAGATGAGGCAGACTCCCCAGTTATGCAGTTGTGATTGCTGGGAATCATGCCACGTTTCAGGGCCAACCACACATCCAACAGGAGACACAAACACGAGAGGTTTTTTTTTTAATGTTTATTTATTTTGAGAGGCGGGGAGGGGCAGAGAGAAAGGGAGAGAGAGAATCCCAAGGAGGCTCTGCACTGTCAGCACTGAGCCCGACTCAGGGCTCTCATGAACCGTGAAATCATGGCCTGAACCTAAATCAGGAGTTAGTTGCTTAACGGACTGAGACACCCAGGAGCCCCCAAAAGTGAGAATTTTTAAAACTACCTCCCACGTTTCTATTTCATAAGCACTTGGGTTTAGATTTGCTCAAACTCTATAACGTTGATTAGTCTTGCAAACCTTTATAAATGCAATGTCAGGTCTATCCAGCCACTTTTCATGGCAACCAAATAGAAAATATGTGCTTTCAAAATGTTCACAAATTTAAATAAATAAATACATAAATAAATAAATAAATAAAATGTTCATAAATTCCCCCAAATGTACTGACAGAAGTATCATAGTGACAAGGTGATAATCAAATGACAGATGCATATTGAATATCCATTATACACAGGGCTTCATGCTGGAACTATGAACAGGGATGGGGCAAGAAATCAGACACTATAACTCTTTGCTCTAAGGTGCTTATAGTTTGATAAAGAAACCAGGCAAATGCATATAAAACTTAAGACTGCTGTAAAAAAAAAAAAAAACACCACCTTTTAAATGTATATATTCTCAATTTTAGAATGAGTGTCTTTTTACTCTTCTTTTCTCACAAAAATATATGGGTTTTTTTGGTAGTCATTTTAGTTAAGCTTAAGTTGCAATGCTGGGTGCACACATTACTTTAGAAGATTGCAAAGTCCCCAGGAATAGACCCTGAAATTATTTATTTCTTTATCTAAAGAATACCAATGAACTCTCTTTCAAGAAGGAAACTATGGAAGTCATTTTGAATAATTTACAATTTTTCCTAGCTGACATGGAAGGATAACAAACGTAATGAATGAATCAGGGTGTTATTTTCCGCTACACTAAGCCATCACACATAATAATTTTCTATGCTCTGCTAAAATGCGTGCGCACACGTGCGCCCACACGCACACTGAAACACGTATGCTTGTTGCTTTTAATGGGAGAGCATTCTCAATACCTCTCAAATGAAAGAAAATTCTTATCTGCCCCAGTTTATGGCTTCACAACAACTCCTTCTTCATTTTAAGCACACACAGACTGTCCTAATTCCCTTTTTTGACCAGTGGAGCCTCTTCAGAACCTTGTAGGGGAAAATGGATCTCTCTTCCTTGATCCCAGGGTAGAACCAAAATGAAAATAACGTACTTCAATGGCCCAATCTCCTTCACGTCACCTCCGACTTCTCATTCAAAGGGGTACTTTGGGCGGCAGGTGGAGTTATAATTATAGATGAGGAAAAAGCTACATCAGCAGCTGTTGCTTCTGTTTGTTCCCGGCTATAACTGTCATCAGTGGGCAAATTGGCATAAACAGGCCTCCACAAGTGGAAAAACATTTAACTCCTGTACTTGTCACCCTCTGGGTCTTCTCAGTGGCCAGGGAAGGAAAGAAAATCTGTGCATGAGTGAAGAGCGGAGCCGAACGCAACACCGACCTGAAGGCACCTCTTCAGGGGGAGCCTGAAATTGGAAGAGTTTCTTTCCCGTCGGAGACTTGAAACCAAAGAAATAGGTTAGTGCACAGAGAGTATATCTATGCATTTTAATTCTGATCTCTACTCTGTCTGATCTTAATTTTTCTGATAGCCGAAATAGAAGGGTGGATGGTTAAATGAAAAAAAAGTTGAGGACTGTTATTTAAAATGATGCTGCCCATGAGAACAAATTATAAAATGTGCTTAATTTATTAGGCTCCTCTCTCCCAGTTTTGACTGTACTCACATTACACAGATAGACAAGGTAAAATGGAAAAATGAAACTGGCTGTGGCATGCTTCCCGTCCTCTCGTAAGGCCACTTACTTATGCCAAAAGTCCTGGTTTCTTTACTAAAATCAGTGATGCTGAAGGCTTAAGTTTGTGAATACAGTGCCAGGGTTTTATTTCTTTAGGGAAACTAGGCAAATTAGAATTGGATTGTTTTCCCACCTCTGAAGAAAGACAGAACATCTTCCCATTTAGATAAAATGTGGGTTGCAGGCTACTTTATATGAGAAATCTGCCCACTTCCACCTCAGACCTCCATAATTTCCATCTAAGTAGCTCTGGAAGACTCCCCTCAGAGATTCTTTTGAAACAAGAAAGATTTCCGAGAAATTTCATTTTCTCTGTATATGCTCCATGTTAGAAAGTGGTGGTGCAGGATTTTCAAACAAAGATTAGTTCGGGGCCGTCTCCGAACCTGAATGTTTGATGTCTTGTTGAAAAGCAATGAATGCCAGAGAACTGACTGAAACGAGGCATAGGGGTCCAATTCTCATTCTACCCGTATCTGTGGAACAGATCCACGTGGAGAGAGCCCTAAATAATGGCCTTATTTTGGTCGGCTCCAAACAGAAAGTGAACCTCCCTAAGCCTTTTACGCATGACTTCCAAAGGGAAGTGCACCTTCTGTATACTATCCCTGTGGCCCTGCCTTTTGAAATGTACAGAGTGTCAACCGTGCACTTGCAGCTCCGCTAGAGAGATACCCACATCCAACTAAAACCACCAAAAGTGACCCATCAATTAAATTCTCTTAAGAGTCTTGCTTCTTTTCAATATCTCCTGAGTTCTCAGAAGAGAGCCATTAAGTTCCCCTTACGAAATTTAAGGGTGAAATAAACACTTCTTTACATACTGCAGCAGATAAAGACCCAAACAGTAAGTATGGCCAGTGCCTTTGAAAATGTCAATTAATATAGCGTATCAGTACCCTGAATCTTCCCGTGGGTTAGGAAAATAACATGACAGGTGATTCTACAACATATTTCATATATCATATTCATTCGTTCGTTCAAATATTACTAAGTCATGACTATAAAACCTGAAAATAATATTTATAAATTAAGCCGGGTTCTAATAATACTCTTTCCAGAGACTACTCTCCTCCCCTTTTCTACTAAGAGATTTAACATGGAGATGTTGGTTATCTCCAAATTCCAAATGGTTTAAACAGAGAAAGGCAAAATGGGGAGATGGTTGACTGGTGACCGGCTTGGGTTTCTTTGAGACACAGATTTATGTTCCATCTTAAGCACTGCTTTTTACTTGTGTTTTGTCTTCTTGCTCTTCTAGAAAAAAATAGAAAAGCTATCCGAGATGACTGTCACGTACTCCAGTAAAGTAGCAAATGCGACTTTTTTTGGATTTCATAGGTTACTCCTCAAGTGGAGAGGCAGCATCTACAAACTACTGTACAGGGAATTTATTGTCTTTGCTGTTTTTTACACGGCAATAAGTTTGGTGTACAGGTACCTTCCTTTGCATGTCTCCTTAAACGGCCATCAAATATCATGTAAGAATACAGTCTCAAAAATCTGAGCCTTGGGTTGCCGCTGACTTTTGCCTTATGTAATCTCCTCTTTTGCATGATCCTCTCTTGCATTCTTCATCTCAGGGTATTTTAATCCACACTTAACCCATGCTTAGGGATCTCAAGTAGACTCTATCATGTCCAGGTGGCCCTCATGCCAGCCCCATGTGAATTGATCACAATGTGATACTAGGCACCCTGCCAGGATTTTGCCGGAGGCATAAAATGGCAGATTTATTACTTAACTCCTCACTCAGTGGTGATTTTGAGTGGCAAAGGCCACGAACAAATAATCATCGGTGCCTCTCTCAGCTATGTCACTGATAGTTTGAATTTGTGACTTGGCAGCTTATAGCCACTACCTACATAACTGACGTGTCCGTGAAGGGCGTCTATCAGGTGACTTTCCTTTCTTTTGCCTGGAATGACAAGATCTCATCCAGGGTGGTGCCGAGGCCTGAAAACGAATTTATTTTATTTTTACCCTCTGAGTGCGGGGTACATTATGTTCACAACAGAAGATGTTTATTCTTTATACCATCACAACTTAAGCCCGTCAGACCGACAGAAAATTTGAGCAAAATCATGTTGAGGAAATACTTGTGTGACTAAAATTATAGTCTAAATAAAATGTTACCAGTAGTGCAAATGGGAAGCTTTATGAGGTTTTTTTTTTTTAACTAATTTTATTTTATTTTATTTTTATTTATTTATTTTTAAATACTTTATTGCCAAGTTAGCTAACATACAGCGTGTACAGTGTAGTCCTGGCTTTGGGAGTAGATTTCCCGTGGTTCATCGCTTACATGCAACATCCAGTGTTCGTCCCAACAAGTGCCCTGCACAATGCCCGTCTCCCATTTTGCCCTCCTTCACAACCATCACCCGCATCAACCCTCAGTTTGTTCTCTGTACTTAAGAGTCTCTTACGGTTTGCCTCCCCCTCTGTTTGTAACTTATTTTTCCTTCCCTTCCCCTGCAGTCCTCTGTTAAGTTTCTCAAATTCCACGTAGGAGTGAAAACATGTGATATCTGTGTTTAGTTTTTTTTTAATTAAAACTTATTGCATACATTTCTACTCTGGGGGAATTTAAAACTTAAAATAGAAAAGCTAAAGGTTTTTGAGGCTGTATTTCCTCCTTTTCTATGTACTTCAGTTTGTTCTTTCTCTCCCGCATACTGATGAACGACTTTGTAGTATCATTGCTCTTACCGACCTTCTTCTTTGCAGCCACAGGACTCCCTTTGACCAAGAGAGATAGTAATTTGGCCAGCTGATAATTGTCAGAAATAGAATAGGAAGGGCTATTTTGCTGCATATCAAAATATCTGTAAAGGGACATCAGGGGTTTTATTTAAAAACCTCTAATAATTTTTCAGATGTGTCTTACAAGTACAACGTTATTTTGACAATGTATTTTTGTATCACCTAATGCTTCAGAATATGAAATAGTGGAAGACACATGACGTTTCAGAAGAATTGTCTCATTAGTTTATTTTTACTAATGTGAGTTTATTGCTGTTACTGCTGCAATAGCACTCTGAATAGCACTCAGAGCAGCTGCGTCGTGGCCAGAAATCCTCCATGGGGCCTCCACTCTTGCTTCAATATCTTGCTTATACCCCACAAAATTGTATGCACGTATTTTTGCTAAAGACCAAAGAGTGCTTACATTTATAACAATGATCAATCGTGCAAGTCATTCTTCATTTTTGTAAAGTTCAGCTATAAAATCTCGTCAAAATATCTTCTTAATCTTGATTGAAGGTATACCAACCACTATAGGTTGAATTTATCAAGAAAGTCAAACATACCTGTAGAAAATTATAGCATCATTCTCATGTCTACTAATCGTCCTAAGTTTTAAAATTCTATTCTAAGCAAATAATGATACTTAGCAAAAATCATGAGACAAAACCAGACTTCATTACTTTTGAGTATACCTCTTTTTATTTTGGGGTGAATTCGACAAAAATCACCATTTTAGTACTTTTTAGCTAGTAAACTTTCTACGGGGCTATTAGCTAAATATTTTTTCCTTTGACCAGTTGTTAATAATAACCACCACTTTATTATCGAAAAAGTATGACACTGTATGTTCAGTGGTTTTATATATGATATATTCTTTAATCCTCATAACATTCCTAACACATAGGCTTTATTGTCCCCATTTACAAGTGAGAAAACTGAGGCTCAGAGAGATTTAAAAATATGTTCCAAGTCCAAATTTGTAAGTGGCAGATCTGAGATTCAAACCTGGCTTTGTCTGACCTTCAGGTCTGTGCTTTCTGCCTTTAAATCCTCTTGGACCATTTCTATCTGAGTGTCGGAAACTGTTATGGCTGTGACTTGTCATTGGCATGACCTTGACAGGCCTGTGCAGCTGAATAAGAATAAGCTGAATAAGAATTTCTGAAACCTCCTCAAAGCTGAGGCAGGAACTCCAAGCCCATCCTGCACCCCAAACTCCTTTGTCACTACCAGCTCTTCATGCGCAATCTGACTGGTGGCTCGCTGTTACCCCATCATCCCTCTGCTTCCTCTATCAAAATTCTACCGACTCAAACAGGGCTTTTGACATATGTTGTAATGGATCTTTCCCAGGGATTTCTTCCTCCCTTGGAACAGCTGTACCATTCATTTATGCAAATTTCTTTGCGTTGCTTCTCCTTGTAGATCTCGACCATTACGATTACCCTGCCTTGGGACGTCTCTCCTGACTGCAAATCCCCTCCGTGTAACATAAATATCAATAATAGTTCCATTAAATGAACTTAGGTTTAGCCTAAGTTCATACCAGAAAATGGGTTTTGGTGAGATGCATAATATAAATTTTGATATTTGTATTATGCAAACACAAACCCACCAAATGCAGGAATAAAAATTTTTACTCCTTGTTGTTATGTGTTATTTTATATTTTAAATAATTGCGGGTTTTAAAATAAATGGTTATAATAGCCTTTGAAGTACAACACATATAATCAAGAATGTGCTAAGTAGCATACTTGTAAGATCAAGATGTCAAGGTTAGGGTTATAATTTAATCCTCATAATTACTTAACAACTGTAGTTCACTTAATCAAGACACCCTTTTTTTAAGTATACCTGATGAATAATGGAAAATTGGACTCTATAATGAGTTATTTTGCTCTAAATCCAATGTATTCATCATATAAAAGTTTAAAATATAAAGTATTTAAAAATAAAAGTTAAAAAACATATAAGTAAATGGAAGTTAATAAATCCCACTGTCTAATGGCCAATAACATTTATGTACTGAAAACATTGGTACTTGAAACATTCAGCAATTAAAAAGCTTTTGAGATCTATCAGCTTAGGTAGAAAAAAGCATTATTGCTTCTTAAAAAAAATTACAATTATTTGTGCTTAATTGTTTGCACTGAATATCACTTGCAAAGCAGGTGCAGAAGTATAATATCATAAAGGGCTGTGCATTTTATTTTTGCTCCAGATTGTTACTTACAGGAGCCCAAAAACGTTACTTTGAAAAATTATCAATTTACTGTGACAGATATGCTGAACAAATTCCAGTAACCTTTGTGCTTGGTAAGTATAGGTCACACGCAGAACGCAGCCACACTGTCTCTGTTCGGATGACATCAATGACTCTGCATGGGAGTGTTTCTAAGCTGAGAGGCATGCCTGAAAAGCCGCTGCTTGCAATCGAACCAGAATCATCCATAAAGTTTGTCCTCAGGGCTGCTTCCGCTAAATTAACACCAAACAAGTTTGAGGTAATAATTTGCTATTAGACAATCAAGCTTTCTCTTCACTAACTGCCCATTTTTGCCATCAATATTTGAATTCTAACACCCACTTACTGGGTGCTATGACATTGCCAGGCACAAATTACATTTTTATTTTTTTTTGGAGGGCAAAGTCATAAGTATGGATAACAACATATTTTTACACCCCGATCCCTAAAGAGGCTGAAATTCTGCTAAAAGCATCAGTGTCAACAACATGTCTGCTATAAGAAATTGCTTTATAGCTTCCTGTTATTTTACAGGGTTTTATGTTACTCTGGTAGTGAACCGATGGTGGAACCAGTTTGTGAACCTGCCCTGGCCAGACAGGCTGATGTTCCTCATCTCCAGCAGTGTTCACGGAAGCGACGAACACGGGCGCCTGCTCAGAAGGACCCTGATGCGCTATGTGAATCTCACGTCCCTGCTCATCTTCCGCTCGGTGAGCACGGCTGTGTACAAAAGGTTCCCTACGATGGACCATGTGGTTGAAGCAGGTATTGTGAATGACTCTTCCCTCCACGGACTCCTCTCATCCTAGATGGGAACCTTCAAAATTCCTTTGAAAATGTCTTTTATTTATTCATTCAAAATGTCTTTTATTTGTTCACTCAAGGAACATTTATTGATTACCTACTATGTGCCAGACAGTCTTAAGAGGCAACGATGAATAAGACATAGTTACTGCTCTGGAGAAGTTTGCCAGGGCGGCGAAGGAGGGGAAGCAGCAGTCAACCTTAAATTAAGTGGCCGAGAGTCACTGGCCTTTACATAAATATGCCAGAGTAAAAAGTATCATATTTTTAAAATCATCTTTAATATTGTATGATCTTTTCTTTTTTTTAATGTTTACTTATTTTTGAGAGACAGAGACAGAGCATGAGTGGGGGAGGGGCAGAAAGAGAGGGAGACACAGATCCCAAGCAGGCTCCAGACTCTGAGCTGTCAGCACAAAGCCCGACTCGGGACTCGAACCCACAAACTGTGAGATCGTGATCTGAGGCAAAATAGGAGGCTTACCGGATTGAGCCACCCAGGCGCCCCTATTACCTGATCTTTTCTAGCACTTTATGGTTTATCCATTTTCATAAATATTATTTCATTTGGATCCAAAAAAAAAAAAAACCCCAAAAACAAGACACGAGAAAGGTAGGAAATAGATTCAGAGGGGTTATAACTGGAGCACCTGGGTGGCTCAGTCAGTTAAGCCTCGCACTTAGGCTCCGGCCATGATCTCGTAATTCGTGAGTTCAAGCCCCATGTTGGGCTCTGTGCTGACAGCTCAGAGCCTGGAGCCTGCTTCGGATTCTGTGTCTCCCTCTCTCTCTGCTCCCCCACCTCCTAGCTCATGCTCTGTCTCTCAAAAATAAATAAACACTAAAAAAATTTTTTAAAAAAAGAGAGAAAAAAGAGAGGTTGTTACCGACCCTGGACCATTAGTAGAGGAGCCAGCATTATGATACAGGCTCAAAACTCCTAAGGTGAATGCTTTTCTCCAAACAGAAGTAGATTCTAGCGGGAACCAGGAAGGTGAGTTGTCATCCAGGCCGTGCGGGTATGTCGTCTCTCTCATACCTCAGAGTAGGTGCAGGTGTTCTCCCTGGTCCTCCGGGACACAGTGTGCTGAGAACAAGTCATGGTGGAAGGATGGTTCTCTTCGGTGTGTTAATATTTAGGAGAGAAGCGGTTAAAGCGGCCTTCAACGTGGAGCGCATTAAATGAGATCATTGCTGGCACACACTGAATAAAAATTGGTGGTTGTGCTGGGCCGTTGTTAGCAATCTGCCAGTTTGTTGGAATATAGTAGTGAATACGTAGACCATATAAAAACCGTGAGACGACTCTGCCTTTATACTGAGGACAGTCTCAAATTAGGTTGCCATATCCCGTCTCCTTTTCTGAAATGTCCTTGAAAACGGATTTTTAAAAAAGAATGGTATTGGGGATTTTTTTTTTTTGAGACCTTTTTGGCCTGGATTTGGTTTTGCCTCCTTAGATAAACAATATAGATAGTGACTCAGAACAAAGAAGGAGTTCAAATCCTTACTCCACCACTCACTAACTGCATGGGCTGCGTGATTTACTTAACCTGTTACGTTCAGTTTCCTCATCCATAAAACGCGCTGATGAGAACTTACAATACCACCCCACTCATATACCTCACAGGCTTCTGTGAGGATTAAATAAATTAATATTTGCACAACATTCCGAACGGTACCTGGCACGTGGTAAGGACGCTCTTGCTCTCAAGAATGAAATCACCCAGCACAATGGCATAATGTCACCCTTCGCTCATTTTCGAAGACTCACTTGATGTGACATCCCGGGTCTTCTGGATCTGCTATGACCAGGTGGTCATGGAGGAGAGTAGAGGATGGTGTTGCGGTACAGGGTAAGACGTGAGAAAATAGTTCGGTCTGGGGTGTAGGCTAAGGATTCAGATAAAGGATACAAATGGCCTGGCATACACACAGGTCTGTGATGATATAAAGCCAGGAGGGACTTTTAAAGAATTACCTGTCACCCCTCCTCCGAATTTAAAAGCTGAATACTGTTTCAGAATGACCTAGTTGAAAATGCCACGTGATGAGTTAATTTTCTTACCCTGGTGTCCTGAGGATCAAAAGCAGTAAGCGTTTCCACCTCTGAAGAAAGTCCTAAAAATGAGCAAGAAGGGTTTGACCTGTTCCAAATTGACGAGTGAGAGCTGAAGTTTACTTCGATGCATAAAGATGGTGTGTCGCTGGTCCCGACGCCTCCTTGGGAGAGAAGAGAGTGTGTTGGGACAGGAATCAGGCCGCCAGACCCAACTCTCAAAGCAAATCCCTTCCAGCGTCACCTTCATATTCAAAGCACAGCAGGAGGAAGCCAGGATGGCTGGCGATGAAGAGGCCTCTGGGGCCTCTGGTCACAGCTGAGCTCAAAAAAGGCTGAGTCGTGCACGGTTCTGAGGGGCGAGTTGATATGGAGGACGAATAGAATGATGGGATTTCATTTCCTGTACGTGTATCTTTCATAATGCCAAGGCTTACCCCTTGTCAAACTTGTGCAAATGCCTGTTTTGCACCTGTGTTTACCCTCTGCCCCTTTCCAAGGCGTTTGGAATATTGGACTCCTCTCTCCCCACCACCCACATCCACGACCATTCTAAGCGAATCTGGAAGTATTCACTCCTTGATATGCATTTAGACAAGTGTGTCCCAAGGTGTAGTCTGCAGACCCACAGGCACTTTACATCTTGAATTCCTTGAGTTGTTTATTTAAAATGCATATTTCTGGGCCCTACCTCAGACCTGCTGGATCAGAATCATTGGCCGTAAAGCTCAGCAAACCTGCACTTAACCAGGCTCCTAATGCTGCTGTGTTAAACGCTGAAGTTTGAAAAAAGTGGAGTCTTTTCTGGGATGCTTATTTTTTTTAACCCCTTTTTCTCACCCCTGGGGTAAAAGGCTTTGGCATCCACTGAGTAATTCATTACTAATAGCAAAGAAGCAACAACTAAGAGAAGGGGGGAATTTGTGGTTTTGACCACACGAGAGGCTCCAGAATTGGAGAGGGGCATCACCACCAGTCTGTTCGGAGGCTGCCATCCAGGGCGCTTGAATCAGACCTGCATGGCCATAGTGGGCATCATTCTGACTTCAATCTCTCGCTCGGTTTATGTGGAGCCTCTGAAGGAGGAGAGAACTGATGGAGCCAGGAGGGGGCTAAAGCCTTTGCAGGTGCCTCTGGGGTCCTCTCGGACCTCACAGTGGACACGTCCCCACTGCTCTCATAAGTAGTTTTTTTTTCAAAAAGCAGAAAAGGCAGCTTGGGCCCCCAGGAACATAAAGTCTGTGTATCAGGCAGTGAGGCAGAGGGTCCAAGCCACTGCCCTCGAAGCTGGGGGACACGCCCCAGAGGCAGGGTCCTTCCTGACCGCCCCATGGCCCACCCCACGACTGGGCGCCCTCTCTGCCGACTGGCAGCACTGACTTACCAGACTTCTTGCTCCTTTCCCCAGCAGAGAGGGCTGACTCAGTCTGCACATGGGGCTAGTGTCCAAGCTCCGACAACTGGACACACGCCTCCGCCACTGTCTGACTGTCCTTGGCCTGTGCCAACGTTTCTGGGAAGAACAGGAAGTTCAGGCATGGCGGAAAATGTCTGGCAGATGTCCTGAGCCACAGCCAGGACACCTGCTCCGCCTAAGGGCAGACGGGGCTGGTGAGTGGAGCACAGGGGTCCCCGAGGAGTGGGGGCAAAGGCTGGAGGCACTGTGGAGGACACAAAATACCTACTTCTTGCCAGGTGACTTTCCTACATAGAATCACCTGTCAGAAAAAAGTACATGTTCTCAAACCTCAGTGCACATTAGATACTGTTCAAAATCAATATTGCCAAAAATGCAGATCCCAAGACACCACCCCCAGAGATTTTGACTCAGTAGACCTGGGGTGGTGTCCAGGACTGAATGTATTTAACCTGCTCCTAGAGACTTTGAGGCAAGGGGTCCCCAGATCACATTCTGAGCAAAATAGGCTTTAAGGCCATCGGAGTTTCCTTCTAACCTTTTCTTTGCCTTGCTTCAGGAAGGGTCCCTGCCACAAAGATTCAGGGCTGGCCAGGAGGAACTGAGCGAGAGGGCAGAGAGAAGGAAGATCAGCATGTCCTTCTGAAGCACCTGGCAACCCCTAGACCAGAGCTGGATGACCTGGGGCTCTTACCTGCTAGTCCCTAAACTTTCCTTGCTTTGAAGTTGGACAGTCAAGTTACATTAGCCTGGAAAATCAGAAGGACCAAATGCATGCTACTGGGGTAATGCATATGCTCTGATGCTACAGGTTAAATTGGTCAAATTAAAAATAAAATAGTTTTATTTCTGCTCACATGAAAATAGAAATAACAATTGAGTGCAAAATAGTATCAGTTACACTAAAAATTCCCTGAACTGGCCTGTCATCAGTTATTTACCAGAGGAGCTGTGACAGAAGAGTCTCTCTTATTTTGTCTATTGGCAACAAACCTGTCCTGGAAAATTCCAGTCATTCCAATCACCAACCCTGGAAGATGTCACTCATTCTAAGTCAAGTCAGGTGCACAATTCCAGACCTTCACCGAGTCAAGTGATGGCCTTAATTGGGTGTTTATGTTATGGCTTGAGACTGAACTGAAACATTTTATCTGGCGTTTCATGGTGACCAGGAAAAAAAAAAATATTTCCCTTCAAAATTACTCACCAGAAGCACAAAAATAGGTAATGGGAAATTGTATGCATTCCTCTGAAAGAAATGTTACTAAAGCTGTTGTTACATCTGTCTTGCATTTGCTTATTTAAAAAAGATCTATTGAGTGTATATTATATGCCAAGCGCTGTGCTGAGCACGGGAACACAGCGAGAAGCAAGAATAGGTATGGTCCCTGTCCTCAAGAATCCGTAAAAATTACTATAAATCTTTTCTCACACGAATAGTTTTCAGAGACAAGGACAAATATATTTACGGCTAAACTTTATATCTCTGCATTGTATCTCTATTTCTCTAAAACAGTTTCCTTCTGTGTTTGGTGGCCGGTAAAAGTGGTCAGAAAAGAGTAAAATTTGAGGAAAGGGCACCCTTCAGTTTTCTTAAAGCCCTGGAATCTTAACATGATATTCCTCAAGCTTCTTCTACAATGAGGAGACCCCACCAGCAATTGTAGCAACACTTACAGTTAACAGACATTAATACAACTAACCAAGCTCTCAATTGTCAAGTGGCTGTTAAGATACAAGTTCTGCCTTTAGATGCACTGGTTGGAAGGCTAGCCCCATACTTAGCTCACGTAAGCTGTGATCTTCTCTCACTAAGTAAAATCAAATAGATGTTGTATAGTATTGACTTTCTGCCCTGTGGTCTGCTGTTCAATTCTTCCAGAGGCATTCCCTGGCACTGGGGCTCCTTGGTCTCTGTAAGATCTCCAGCTGCTCCGTGCGACACAGAGATGATCAAGGAGACGGTGGTATTCACAGGTTGTGCCAGTTTTCACTCTCTTGGCTGAACTTTTACAGGCTGAGTCAGTTACCCCTGTAGTCTCACATGATGTGCCCAGAACAGACAGAATGTCATCCTGTGAGTGAAACTTGGCTCACCTAGGCACACTTGCTGTATATAGGAGAGAGAGTGCACAGTAGAACTAGCCCTACTTGAGTTAATGCCACGATGGGTAGTCTCAGCTGGTCAGTGTTTGAAGGTTACACACAGTTCTAAGAATTGAATCAAAGCAGCCGCTCAATGTTTCTCAAACATTCACTGAATTATCAAAAGTACTTAATTTCTTTTAGATGTTTTTAGTGTGTATTTATTTTTTGACAGAGAGAGAGACAGAGTGCAAGTGAGGGAGAGGCAAGAGAGAGGGAGACACAGAATCCAAAGCAGGCTCCAGGCCCTGAGCTGTCAGCTCAGAGCCCGACGTGGGGCTCGAACCCACAAATCGCGAGAACATGACCTGAACCACAGTCGGACGCTTAACTGACTGAGCCACCCAGGCGCCCTCAAAGGTACTTTAAATTTAAATTACAGGTTCCCAGACAGCTGACGGAATCAGAATATCTGGGGCTTACGACCTAGGAGTCTCCATTTTGAACAAGCTCCCGGAAGTACTTCAGGATGTTTGACTCGGGCCAAGAATGCTAAAATGGCCAGCTTGCTGTGTATTCTGTGCACAAGGGTGAATGATCCTAAATTTTGTCAGAAGCCGAAATCACTAGGGTTTTTTAAAAAATACTGATGCCTGGCTCCCACCCCCAGACATTAGGATTCAATAGATGTCTGATGAAACCCGGGCATCAGGAGTTTTTAAAGCTCTCCAGACCGTTCTAATATGCAGCAAAGTTTAGGAACCACTGCACTAGAGCATATCTATTGACTCCTCCAGCTTCACCTGCAGACCGCCTCGAATCTATTCGTTCAGGGCAAATGTAATTCTGGGCCACCTAGATGGGTAAGCAGTTAGAAGCACTGATTTGGGCTATGTTATTTCCTGTGTGTCATGTGTAGAAGGCAGTGAACTACCAAATGGGATACTAATGTGGGGCCAGGGATATGGCTGAGTAGAGATGTTTTTCCCATATCAGAAAAAGAGAGGAGGTTCTATCTCTCTGTTCAGTATTACTCCCCCAGAAACTGATTTTACTCAACCAAATCCTATTTCAAGCTTTTCAAACTCTGGGCTGTAACTCACTACTGGGTTCTTAAATCATTTCAATGGCTTGCTAGCAGCATTTTTAATGGAATGGAATAGAATAGAACAGAGACGAACACTAGATATTAAAGAGCACATTATGTGAAAGAACCAATAATTGTTTGGGGAACCATACATATCTTACCGTGGTTCATGGTAAAAATAAATAAATAAATAAAAATAAAAAAATTCTGACATTCCGCCCAGGACAGTGGTTTCACAATGTGATTCCATCTCTCTCCCTCAATCTCATTTTACCTCCCTTTAATTTTCCCAGTTGACAAGGATTTCTAAACCCCTACCATTGAGTTTAAAGGAGAGCTATAGTTGAATCCGATGGCTTCGTTCCATTCATTTAGAAAGTACAGTACAGAGATGAAAATGAGCCAGGCACATTGCAATCTTCCTGAAAAAGCCATCTCTCTGGGAAGGGCTCAGATGCTGAACGCACAACTTTCTCTTACAGAAAGAACTGGCAACAAACCCATTTTGCCTCCAAGCTTTGAGATGCAGTGCTTTTAGCTCTTCTGCTAATAGAGGCTTATTTGCACACTCTGCTTTAACAGCTAAAGACACCTGCCTTGGCTTCAGCTGAGGCAAAATAGACCAACCATACAGCAGGCAAAATCCGTAAAGACTGGCATATTATCAGTGGACACAATTAGGCCTTTGGCTTGAGGGCTGTAACATTTTGCCTTAAAGGAGCAGGTCTCACTTACTCCATCAAACCACAATTCAAGTCGCAAGTAAACACTGTGTGTGTGTGTGTGTGTGTGTGTGTGTGTGTGTGTGTGTGTGTGTGTTACCCTGGTTTGAAATATTAAGGAGGTTTCCTGGGATAAGCAGTATGGAAATTGCCGAACAGAGCTGAACTGGCCAGAAAGCCAGAAGGAAAAGAGAGCAAGGAAGTTCTGGGCAGATACAACAGCAAGATGAAATAGTAACGCCAGGGGTGTGGACAGGGCCCGAGGGAGCATGGCATGAAGACTGACATATCAAGGTCATGGGGTTGTGTGAGGACCGGCCAGTTAACAGTGCTACCAAACTGTGGCGAATCAGTGCCTGTGGTTCACATAGTCCTAGAGATGAGGATTATGACCACATTCTGAAAAAGATCACTGGCCTGTGGTGATAATGACCTGACGTGCTGATGAGGAAAACCTTGCATTTCATAATAAATGTTCTTTCAATTGATTTAACCAACAATCTATAGATTTCCTTTTAATTGCCCGATACCTTGATTTTCAAAGAGAGGGTTTACTTTAGATGAGATGTGTGACCCTGCAGGGAATAACAAAGATCACCCTGCCTGTGCGCTCTTGCAGGATGCGTCAGTGTCTCGCCATTCATCTTTGGTATTCATCATCGTCATTAGTGTCTTGTCATTCATCTTTCACGGAGCCTAGCAAAGCACTCAGTACGTTTGGGCTAAAAATTAAAAACCACCAGCTTTCCTTGCTCTACATGTCCCCTCCCAATTGGTGGATGTGCTGTATGGGGGAGGACCTAACTCTGGCTTTAGTGCACGCGCTGAATAAACCCTCACTCGGCATATTGCATTCTGCTAGCCAAAAAAAGAACTCACCAGCACAATTTGATCCATACTCCTGAATAAAAAATAACCAGAGGTAAAGTTATTCTTGGGTCAAATGACAGCGATTGCAGCCAGGATATAAATGGGGTAGTTTTTGAAAATTGCAGTAGAAATCCCAAGAATAAAACCGCTAGACAATTGACATGAAATCTCCAAGAACAGGCTTCTAGGTAAAGGGTGACCCGTTGCCTCAAATCTTTAAGCACAGAGCCAGGACAGGTCAAGTTTATTAACTTCTCGTAATAAGGCTTACTCACGCTCTGCAAGTCTTTAAAAAGAAAAAGAAAAGCAGATTATCTGGATCATGCAAAAACTTGAGACACACTGAGAAATGAGAAGAGAATGATCAGGCTCATTGTTATTTTTGACATCCGGAGAAAGTCCAATTCCTCAGGGATGGGCAGAACCACCACCCCCCCTTCGAAGCTAACATAAATAACCTGAGTATTATCTAAAATGAGTCTCGTGTTGGTAAATATTGGCTTTGTAGTTGATATTCTGTTTACTTCAAATACTGAACAAATAGGATCTTCATTCGGTGGGGCAGTGATTTTCAAATATTGCTGTGTGCTAGAATTTCCGGCGGAGCTTGGTACGTGTGTGACTGCCTGTATCCAATTCCATTAAATCAATCAGGAAGATTTTACATGGATGCTGATGCCCGGATTCACTGTAGACCAATAGAATCAGAATCTCCAGGGATAAGGCCAAGACATTGGTATTTGCTGAAAGTACCCACATGAGACTCTAGGGTGAAGACCTGGATTGAGAACTTCAGCACTACTGAGTCCGATTTAGTAGGAAAGGGTGGAGCCTCACCCTTTCCACGTGTAATAGATGTCACAAGTGACTCAGGTACCCATGATCTGTGGGCCTTATTCTCAAAAACACTGACCTAGACCTAAGTTATTTCCAAAGCTCCATGAACCAGAGCACATCTCACTTCTCCTTTGACTTCTTTTCTGTTATAGTAACACCTCTGAAATAAAACTACATGGTAAAGAGGGTGGATTAGTTGAAGCGGGATAATCAGATTCATAAATTGATTACAGATCATTAAAGATATGAACTGTGTTACACTGGGGCAAAAGTGATTTTCATCTGAATGTGTTAGAATTTCATAAGCCAATGATTACATTCCTCCCGAGACAAAAGTAACTCAAAATCAATATCTAGCAAAACTCAGTTTTTGAAAAAAGCATTAGTTCAGAAAACATTATTTGTACTAAATCATAATTAACATTGAAAAGCCCACTTAAAAAGTCAAAGGAGTAAGTACAAGGATAGTCATGGCATCATTGTTTTTGATAACAAAAAAATTTAAACAATTTAAAGGTCTACTCAAAAGAGGACTAGTTAAAATATCGTATAGAATTAACTAGAATGCAGCCATCAAAAACAATGATGCCACTCTCTATACGTTAACAACAACAACAAAAAAGATCTCCAAGATATAAACAAAAAATAGAAGCAAAGGGCAGATATGCATGTAGTAGAAAGCCATTCGCGTTCTTAAAAATTAAGCCTGTACAACTGGAAAGATACACAATAAATTCATTGTAGTGATTCCTTCAGAGAGGGAAACTGTGTGGCTGGGAAAATGAGAGTTACTTTTCCTATTAATATTCTTTTGGCCCTTTTGGATTTCTGTACCATTTGAGTGATTCAATCAAATTTTTAAAAAAAATAAAAAGTCAAGTGCAAACGGTAAGCTTTTAAAGTATATATTTGCATGAATGAACCCTGGCACATAGTAGATATTCAGTAAATGTTTATTTCTTAAATAAACCTACTTAATTTCTCCTCTCAACTTTTTCAAATCTCTGCTTTCCTCGGTGTGCAGGTTGGAGGTGGGGTGGATAGCTAAAATTTCATAATATATTATGCCTTTGCACTTATCGAGTGCTAAGTATGTGCTAAGCATTATGCTAAGCTCTCGACATGTTTCCATCATCTCAGGTAATTCTACAACATCCCTGGGAAGTAGATATTATCATCTTCCTTTGGCACTTGGGAAGACTGAGGCTCAGAAAGGTCACTGGAAGCTCAGGCAAACTGTGTTATACACACACATAAAGATTATAAAAATTATACTTCTAAGGTATATGCAAACCGCTGTGGGGACTACGAAGACAGTATGCTCTTGGCCCTTCCCATGGGTCTTGGCAGGCAAAACCTTTATGTATGGCATTACTACAATATAAGGCAACAGAGAGCACTGTGTGGGGAGCTTTGAAGGGGAGAAATTCCAGGGGAAGTAGAAGAAAGAAATCAAGGAAGCCTTCACAGGAGGGGTCCTGATTGATCAGGACTGTGAAAGGAGTGAGCAGTCAGGAGGAAAAGTATGTGATTCACGGGTTCCATGCTATACTAAGTGCGTTGTATGTGGTAACACCTTTTACTTTTTTAATCCTAACATTTCTAAGTATCCTTGTTCCCAATTTTAGATGAATAAACCAAAACCTAGAGAAGAAACTTTCCCCAGATGTTCTAGTCCACATTTAATGTCACCTTACTTTCTACTGGCCATCTCTATGAGGGATTACCAACATGTCTTGCCTTATGTATTACTGATATAAAACTTGTGTGTGTGCGCTCGCACAAACGCATTCCTTATCTCTAATACAAGTATAAACTACTTGAGGCAAGAACCATCATTTTATATATTTTTAATATTCCCCTCATTGTATGCTCACATACTAAGCATGAAAGTATTTATGGTAATGTATTAGTACTAAGCTAATTCTGTAAAATTGAGCTATCTTTATTTTGTGCTAAAGGTTTTATGACGGCAGATGAAAGAAAATTATTTGACCACCTCAAATCTCCTCATCTGAAATATTGGGTTCCATTCATCTGGTTTGGAAATCTTGCATCTAAAGCCCGGAAGGAAGGTAGAATCAGAGACAGTGTTGATCTGCAATCACTGATGACTGTAAGTGCATCACAAACCACCCATAAGAGATGCTAATCAGAGACCAACAGGGACCTGGATGTAGCAGGTCAGACCAGGATGTGTCTGCTTTGTTCATGCCTGGTTCCAAAGGAACCAGAAAGACTGGGCTAGTATTAGAACCCTTAACATGCAGGACAGGGGTAGTATACAGGTTTTGACTCAGGTTGATTGGCAGTGGTTTCTTAGAAATTCTGTCTAAACAGAATTTGGCTTTGTCATGGGCTCTGTAAGAAAGTGTCCCTTAATTGATTAGCAACAGCTGTCAAGGGCTCTGAATGACCTGGTGTCCACATGGCATATTTATCATCCCCCAGGATCCTAGAGTAAAATCTGGAGTAGAAATAAACCTGCCCAATCAGTTCCCCCAAACCAGAAGTTCCTGAGGTTAGGCCAACTTGTCAGATGCTCCAGGAAACAAAATTATGTTTTCATTAAACGAAATAACCCTGAATTCATCTGAGAAACAGATTTATGGAAGGGCTAGATAGATATGTCCTATGACAGTCTCCTGCCTGGATTAGGCCAAAAGGAGTGAATGATATAAAAATAGCTCCCAAATTAACATAACTCTTTTTCCCAGGCTTATATAGTAATTTATGTGTGATAAAGGAGAAATCAGTAGATTCAAGTCCTTTCCATTCCAGACAGATATTTTCTGCCAATATAAGTGTGCTAAAGTCCTCATTTGTGGGGGAGAAAGGTTTAGGAGGTACTTCTTTTTTCCCCAAACTCTATAGTAAGCATGTTTTCAAAAGAAGTAGAGAAACAAACAAACAAATCTGCTCTCCATATAAATTTACCAAAATGGATAGAGATCACTTATTTAAAATACTAACCCCTGCCTTCCCATCAACACTTTGGACCAATATACATGTTGGAAATCATGGATTCAATAGAGTAGGCGACAGTTCTATAAAGTCCTCTTTTAATATTTTTTAAAAATATCCATCAGTCTCCATCCTTTTTGCACTGTTGAAGGGCGTTGATTGTCATTTTCAGGATTTTCCTTTTGGAATAGCCTTCAGAACCAATTACCAGCCTTACAAAGTCAGCCTTGTCCTTTTACAGACATGTTCATAAAAGACATGGCCACGTTATGAATCCCAGGAAATATTTATTGCCACACGCATCATTTAGTAAACCATGTTTTATCTGTTTCTGGCTTAGGAAATGAACAGATACCGCTCTTGGTGCAGCCTCTTATTTGGTTATGACTGGGTTGGGATTCCGCTGGTTTACACCCAGGTATAAAATACTTTGCACGTGTGTTGTTTGTTCCCCCACCCCCACCCCAAGTTAGTTAGTTAGTTATTTTGAAAGAGAGAGAGAGAGAGTGCAAGTGGGGAAGGGCAGAGAGAGAGAGAGAGAGAGAGGGAGAGAGAGAGAATCCCAAACAGGCTCTGTACTGTCAGTGCAGAGCCCAATGCGGGGCTTGAACTCACGAACCATGAGATCATGACCTGAGCTGAAACCAAGAATTGGATGCTTAATCGACTGAGCCACCCAGGTGCCCCTGCATGTGGTTTTTAGCTACTTGCCCACTTAAGCACTCTGGCCTGCTGTGGGGGTCCAGTGCTGTGTTCTCACTCAGACTTCTCTCCGTTGCAGGTTGTCACTCTGGCTGTCTACACCTTCTTCTTTGCCTGCCTGATTGGACGCCAGTTTTTGGATCCCACCAAAGGCTACGCGGGGCATGACTTAGATCTTTACATTCCAATCTTCACTCTCCTACAGTTCTTCTTCTATGCAGGATGGCTCAAGGTAGCCCACCGTCTCTGTGCCTGAGACCTGCTCTGTAATCTGTCATGTTCTGTCCTTTGCACCCTGGTCCTTTACTGAGTCACTCGCTCATGAGCGAGTCAAAGGTAGATTTAAGATTTAATCACTCAGAGATGTTATTACTTGTAAACTAGGGATTCAAGTGATGTGGTGAGTACCATATTGCAGCAATCTAAGCAAAGACGTTGCAGTAATACTCTTTTACGGCCAGTAATTTAAGTCTTTGTGTGCTCCCATTAGGATTATAATAATGTAATTAAAGTAATAACTGTGACTTCACTGATATTTTATGCCACAATAAGCAAGTAGGCAGAGTAAAAGAGAGTAAATAAGAAGCCTTGTGTATCAGAGTTAAGTATTCGTATTATATTATTATCTTGGTTCTGTTCAACTCTGTAAATAGTTAACTGTGATTCTCCGCAGTCCCACTAGCTGTCCCCCATTAAATGCATCCCATTTTCAAAACCAGAACCGTGGGGCTCCTGGGTGGCGCAGTCGGTTAAGCTAAGCGTCCGACTTCAGCCGGGTCACGATCTCGCGGTCCGGGAGTTCGCGCCCCGCGTCAGGCTCTGGGCTGATGGCTCAGAGCCTGGAGCCTGTTTCCCATTCTGTGTCTCCCTCTCTCTCTGCCCCTCCCCCATTCATGCTCTGTCTCTCTCTGTCCCAAAAATAAATAAACGTTGAAAAAAAAAAATTTAAAACCAGAACCGAGACTCAGAAAATGATTCAACAGAATCAAAACCAGAAACACCAGGATTTGTGACGACATTTGGTTTGCCAGGAAATTAAAAACAGGTCAGAGCAGTGAGGAGGACTTGTCCAGTCATGGGTGCAGAATTGTATCTGCTCCAACCCCCGCCCCTCCCGGCGCCCCTTACCCTTCCCTGGATGCACAGGTAAATACCAGAGCCGGAGCCTGGTAGTGAATGGAACACACACACACACACACACACACACACACACACACACAAAGACAATGGCTAAATCAAGGTAAATGAAATCTAATGACAGTTTGAAGATGAATAAAATCGAATTTTCAAACTTTTGACCTTTTGGCCAGCCACATGTTGACATGCACCGTGGATGCCTTCCAGGCGGTGGCAACATTTTCCCTGCCAGTGCCTTTACCTTCACTGGTTTGAATCTTAACCAGGAATGATAAATACGTTGACATTTCAAAAAGTAAAAGCATGTCCTTTATAAATGGCAAAACTATTTTCAACCAGGTGATGGTAATTCTTAATTATTTTTACGCATTTAAGAGAGAGAAAGAGCAAGAGAGACTAATAGCTCTCCTCTCCCATTAGTGAAAAAAGTAGACTCTAGTTTTATAAACAATAAATCACTACAAATGGCCCAGGTGCCCAATCATTCTAGTCTTTTATTGCCCTTTCCCCTGAGTTGTGCTAAGCTTCTTATTCTTTGCTTTGTGTCTATGTAAGGTGTTCGACCAGCCTGTTAGGAACAGTTAGCAGTTCCTGCCTTGGGAAATGCCCTCTAAAATATTTTTGGGACGAGCACCAGGTGTTGTATGTAAACACTGAATCACGGGAATCTACTCCCAAACCGAAAAGCACACTGTAGGTTAGCCAACTTGACAATAAATTATATTTAAAATTTTTTTTTCAACGTTTATTTATTTTTGGGACAGAGAGAGACAGAGCATGAACGGGGAAGGGGCAGAGAGAGAGGGAGACACAGAATCGGAAACAGGCTCCAGGCTCTGAGCCATCAGCCCAGAGCCTGACGCGGGGCGCGAACTCCCGGACCGCGAGATCGTGACCTGGCTGAAGTCGGACGCTTAACCGACTGCGCCACCCAGGCACCCCTATATTTTAAAAAATAATAAATAAAATATTAACATTCCTTTCCTTTATAAAATATTTTTAAAGGCAAAATATGAAAATACCACATTAGCTCCTTTAAGAGATAGTCCTAGGAGAAGTGTTTTCCCACTCAATGGATTGTATCTCAATTTCTAAGCAGCTGTTTTATCTTGTCCATTCCAATATTTATAAATATTTTCAAAGTGTAAAAATCCCATCTTAACCTTATAAACAGTATATTAGTTACCTGCTGGAAATGAAGCCTCCAAAAGAGTAAAGGATATTTTTTGAGAAAATCAATTCTGAAACATAGGTATCATTTTGAAAGTTAAATGTAGACTCTCATACTATATGCAGGACTGATCCCATAAAAGTGAAATTCTGGTTATAACAAGAATATTTTCCAGGACTCTTCAGTGGCCCACTTAGGGAAAATCTCAGGCAAGGAAGGATAGACAGGCCCTGGAAAGGACCTTGACATGGATGTCGCTGTGAGGCTGACTGATTCTGGGCTCAGGCCCTGCCCAGTCTGGGGAACTGGGGCAACGTATCTCTCTAAGTTGACTGTTCTCAACTCCATCCACATACTAAAATCTCCCGGGAGTTTCACCAGGTACTGATATCTCAGCTCAACCTCACACCCATTTAATTAGAATCTCTAAGGGAGGAACCCAGGCATCAAGTTTTTTTAAAGCCTTCCTGGTGACTTTGATCTTCATCCAAGGTTGAGAACAACTGCTCTAAGTGGTTAGTGGTTAGACTTAAGTCCTAAAAAATAAGTAGACAGAATTTCTACAAAATGGTCTCAGAACATAGAAATTCAACTAATCAATGGTGTCTTTATTTTATACACTTTTTTCCCATTTAGACCGAATGTAAAATCTTTCTCTCTCTCTCTCTCTCTCTCTCTCTCTCACACACACACACACACTAGATAATAAAAAGCAAGAGATTTAAAAAGAATAATAAAGGAGTCATATTTGACATACAAATCTCTTACCAAGAAGGCTATTCAATGCCAGAACATGGTTAAGATCATTTCATATTGACCAACTATTAGAAAATATACGGTAAGACGCTGCCTCAACTTTTCATAGTGGGGAAAACTGACCCACCAGATAAAAGTAAATCCTTTAGAGTAAAACAAAGTGAGACAAATTCCAGCTTCATAACCCCCCAGCTCTCTGACTTTTCATTCAACAGTTGGATCCAATAATTGTGAAAACTCCTTGACTTATTTTCTTTCATTGTGCTCTCTGCTGTTTTCCCTTCCTCATGGTTACATTTTGTCTCATCACTTGGGCCCTTGTAAGTTCCTTAAGCCCCCAGGCTACATCGCCCTGGAAGTGCCGCAAACGGTGCCTTGCACCTTATCTGTGCTCCTTCGACATTCATGGGTTTGATTTGTACCCGGACATCAACCATTTGGCTCCTACATGGCACAACTTCTCCTGAAGGGCCTGTGCTGTCACCAGCTGAACAGACAGGTCCGCTGGAGAGCAAACCCACGCAGGTGCCTCGCTCGTGGTCTGAGAGCAGTGTCGCTTGCAGGTAAACATCAGTGTCTGTGGAGCCACCCACTCCTTTCTGGGCTTCATATTATGAAAGTGGCAAAGGGCATCACCTCCGTCACCTTTAGCTTGCATTCCTAGCTTTCACAAGCATCACGATGGACCTATTCTATGTTCTCCACCGCAGGTAGCTGAGCAGCTTATCAACCCTTTTGGAGAAGATGATGATGATTTCGAAACCAACTGGTGCATTGACAGAAATCTGCAGGTTAGAGGAGCTTTTCCTTCCTTTACAAACATGAATAATGAATCATTTGTGACGTTTCAGATCTGAACAGACTCTGACGACAGGCCCCTGAACTTCAGAGCTGCAGCCACAAAAGAAAGAGGTTTGGCTTTTCAGTATCTTGCCTCAGCTCCTTTTGGAACTTCACAGGTCCTGGGTCTCAGTTGCAGTGAAGTTTAGTCCCTTGTAAATAGAATTTATTTTTATTTTTTTTTAAATCCAAGTTAGTTAACATATAGCATAGTTTGGGAGAACTTAGTGTTTCATCACTTACATACAACACCCAGTGCTCATCATAAGTGCCTTCCTTAATGCCCATCACCCATTTAGCTCACCCCCCCCCCCACTAACCTCCCCTCCAGCAACCCTCAGTTTGTTCTCCGTATTTAAGAGTCTCTTATGGTTTGCCTCCCTCTCTGTTTTTATCTTATTTTTCCTCCCCTTCCCCTAAGTAGAATTTCAAGCCAGTTTTCTTTGTAAGTTTATTAACTTTACACAGCCTCTTCCATCATACTGCAGAGCAATGTTTTAATTCATTCTTTAATCTGGTTTCTGTTGCCACCCAAGTGAGATTAGCAGGGACAGACAATGGCAGCCAGAAGTGATCTGGTGTGAGTTCCCAAATCCATGTCATGAAGTTCCCTGCAGTCAGATGTCCAAGCAGCTGGACACTGGAAACGTGGGCCATACCAGCCTATGTCTCAAATCTGACAGAACTAAACCTAATGGACCCCAGGACCCTTACCCCCAAAGCATTATTCCAGAGAGGTTTTTCTTAAAGAATCAGCATGAGAGAATTTTCCTTCCAGGCAGGACTCTCTTCAGACCATTCTCTGTCCTCACAGATAAGGAAAGAACTTCAACTTGGCTACTTGCTTCAGGCCCTTGCTCAGTTCTTAAGCAGGTTCAAATGTTTCACTATGTTTCACTGTTGGTTCACAAACTGGCCGCATACCTAGAGGGCTGGGAGAGATGGAAGAAAGAAGCCACTCCAGACTGGTAGGTGGCAGGTCTAACAAGCAAGGGAACTGACCTACAAGGCTTGTTTGGGGCGGCCACAAGACAAGTAGATCTCCATGCCCACCTGCCAGAATTGTAAAAGTTTATACCAAGGCCTTAACTGGGTTCAGTCACACTTTCAGTCCAGATGGTCTCAATAATACACTGCTCTCTCAAGGCTGTGTCCTTGAAATGGCTCCACTGTGAGAACAGTGAGCAGAATGTACATTCCCATGACAGGGGAGGGGTGGGGGTAAAGGGCCTCCTGTAGCCTGGGTTCAGCTCTCAGGTCAGCAGAGGTTACATCCTCTCCATGACCTCCAACAATCACATTGTCAATCTATCAAGGAGGAAGTATAATGGTTAGGACACTTGCTCTTTGTAAAGATTGGATTTGCAGGTTAATAATTTATTCATGCATTAGTTTGTCAAAGTCAAGAAGAGAGACCACTATATAGCCCCAACCAGGGGCACCTGGGTGGCTCAGTCAGTTGGGCGTCTGACTTCAGCTCAGGTCATGATCACATAGTCCGTGAGTTCAAGCCCCGCGTCAGGCTCGGATTCTGTGTCTCCCTCTCTCTCTGCTCCTCCCCTGCTCATGCTCTGTCTCTCTCTGTCTCAAAAATAAATAAATAAATAATGTAAAAAAAAATTTAAATGTTTAAAAAAAAAAATATATATATATATATACACACACCCCAACCAGTATAGACCTGCTGATATACGTATCCAAACAAACAAATAATCAGGGCACATAAGAAATGATATCAATTACAGGGTGCCAGGGTGGCTCAGTCGATTAAGAGTCCAACTCTTGATCTCAGCTCAGGTCTTGATCTCAGGGTTGTGAGTTCAAGCCCCATATTGGGCTCCACACTGGGCTTAAAGCCTACTTTAAAAAAAAAAAAAAAGAGGGCTCCTGTGTGGCTTAGTCGGTTAAGCATCTGACTTCAGCTCAGGTCATGATTGTGCGGTTTGTGGGTTCAAGCCCCTCTGGCTGTCAATGCAGAGCCCACTTTGGATCCTCTGTCTCCCTCTCTCTCTACTCCTCCCCCTCTCGTGTTCTCTCTCTCAAAAATAAATAAACATTAAAAATGATTTTAAAAAGAAATGATATCAAGTATAAGTATGTTTATGGAATCAACGGAATGGGATATTAAGAATCTTCTCCTTCCTATGATATCTGGAATTATGAGGTTGCTGTAAGGATAGCCACTAGACAATGCGGTAACTTTGAACCAAGAAGGAAAAGGAGTCTCTCTCTCCTGCCTCCTAGTAAAATGTAGCTAGCTCCATTCTGGGCATGTGGCTTGATAAACCAAGTCTGGGCAGTTTTATAGCCCCACTTAACCCCCATTGCCAAGTGCCCTCACGCAATAAACATGTGCAAGTCTCTGCAATGGTCCTGGTTACAGCAAATATGAACAACGGACATTTGTGTATTTACTCTCTCAGACTGCTCCATCCTGCTGCAAATCCCATCCACCCATTGGAGCTTACTCTCTGTCTTTATACACTCCACATCCAAATTATTCTAACAATAAAACAATGATTTTAGGTCTCTCTTTTAGCTGTGGATGAAATGCACATGAGCTTACCCAAGATGAAGAAGGACATTTACTGGGATGATTCTGCTGCTCGACCACCTTATACACTGGCAGCCGCTGACTACTGCATACCCTCCTTTCTGGGGTCAACAGTCGAAATGGGGTGAGTGCATTTTTTTTAATCATCAATATTTAGAAAATAAGTTGGTCACTGTTCTGATTTTTTATGCTCTGGTCTTGAACTCACTTTCACGACAACTCTCAATTGGTAACATCTTATTTCAGATGTTCAGGTATAATTAATATGCCCGAGGAAGTTTGAGAGCAAAGAGACTATAGCTTCCGGTTTAAATGTGGTGTGTGTGTACACGCAGGCATGTGTATTTGGGGGTAATTTGCATTTCACCTTGTTTTTATACCACAGAAAACTTTTCCAATAGTTGTGAAGTTATCCTCTTTTTTCCTTCCGATTTGAAAAGTAGTTTATTCAATTATATAATCATTTATTACTTAAGACGTTCATAACTGAATGTATTTCCAACAAGTGTTTATGAGGCATATACCACATGCAGGCACTGTGTTAGACTACTTGGAGACAAGCAAATCCTAAGGAATGAGATAAGTTTTCTCTAAGATTTTAATTCAACTATGTTTAGTAGACAAGTCGGTCTCTGTTCTGTGGTTTTAACATAACAATCTGTCCCTATGTACTTAGCTTTAAATAAATGGGCTGAGGCCTGAAGTAACTCATGCACACTTCTCGAATAATTTTATTAAATCTGATAATGTATTTGATTTTGGAGAAATGTGTGAATGTGGGGGAAGTTTAAGTATTTTTGCTCAAGGCAGCTGCCACAGTTTCCAAGTAACTTAAAGAGAAGACTGTGGACAAATTTAGAAAAATAAGGAAAACCCCCTTAAAAAAGAGGAAAACTTTTGCAGGATTTTTCTTACAACTTGTGACAAAACTGTGGTTTGCTGTTGAGACCAGCTCTCGGCAGATTTGTGAGGCAAGTTCACGTCCTGTAGTTGCTACCTGGGACCTTCTTTCCTCTCTCCCACAGTGTTCAGCCCTCCTGTTTCCCAACCACGAGGATATCCAGCTTCAGCCCTATTCCCACAAGGCTTCACTCTTGGCTGAATGTCTCTTGATCCTAACAGGTCTTCAAGACCCAAAGGAAAAGATGACCAAGTAGAATTTCAGGAGTGGGGTCAAATGATGAGATGATTTAGGAGCCAGGAGATTTGCCTGTTGTCTTCAAAGCATACCTGATAGAAGGTTGCACACCCAGGCTAGGCTCGCCTTGGCTTCCAGATGGCCCGACAAGCCTGGATTCTCCTGTGTGCATCCCAACCCCAGCTGGTTGCTCAGTCTCCACAAAGAGCAATTTACTGTTGTTCGCCCAGTTTGTGGCGAATCTCGGCAGTTTGTGGTGGCAGTTTCATGGGTTTTGAAATCCTTCTCGATTTTAAAAATTAATAGATGCTTTTCTGTGGATTTGTTCTTGGATAACTCAACAGGCTTTAACCTTTCTCTCCCTTCCCATTACTGATTAATGCACAGAATTGAAGGTCTAATTTGTAAGAGAAAAGAGACTAGCACATTTGATAGGGCTGGAGAATCATTGTGGTATCACTGTTGGGACTGTAAGTGCCCTTGTGCTCCATATCTATCATCCAGTTAGTTGTTTTTGCAGGATGGTTACAATGACAGTTTTTGTTTGGTCTCAAGATTTTCATTTTGGTCTACATATTCATCCCAAGCATCATAATATTACATTCTTCTGTGTCCATGTTCTTTAGAAATTATTAAAATATCTATTTCTATTTCTAAATATAGAGACACAGAATTAGGGATTTATAAGACCTTGCAGAAAATATCTACCCCAAACAATTATTGAGAATATTAAATGAGATTGGAAACATCAAAACACTCTAGATGTAACCATAGAGCATTGTTAATATTGACTCATGTAAGTACCCTATTTGTGGATGTCAAAATGATTAAAAATTAAAGAAAGATTAAACAAATCTAAGCCATTTTTCATATTAAGCTAGCACTGGAAATTTGGAACAGAGAAAAAATTCTTGAGAGAAAACTGGGAGATGTGATATTTAAGAATGCAGCAAAAAGTTTTTAGTTATCAGAGAGAATTCCTCTAATTAAGACAGCCTATTTACTAGCATGATGGGAACGGCCACAGGCAAAGGCCAGAGTCTATTAGGGGAGGTTTCTGGGAGGCATTTAATTGGACTCTGGAACCAAATGATCAAAGAAACAATTAGACAAAAGTTCACTTGATCTTGATTTTCTGCATGAATGAGGACCATTCAAAGGGAACCTCACAGTCCAGGAAAAGTCGCTACAGGAATGCAGGCTTTTGGAGTATTCACAGAAATGCCCACGGTTGATTCTTTCCAGGACTGTGCTGTTACACAAGTTGTTTCTGCTCGCCTGTGTTGGAAAACCAACTCCAGCTAACTTAAGCAAAAAGGGGTTTCTTGGGTCACATCTGGAGACTAGCCTAGCTTTGGGTGTGGCTAATTTCAGAGGCTCAAAATATGTCACCGGGACTCACTATTCCCCTCTCTATCTCTTCAGTTCAGCTTTTCTCTCCACTGGCTCAGGTTTCAGACAGGCAAAACAGCAAGATGGCAGCCAGCAGCTTTACAACCTATCCTCTCAGCAAATCCTGTGGAAAGAACATGACTCTTAAAACTAAAGTACTGAATTAACTGGCTGGGCTTGGCGAACGTGCCCATTCTTGAACAGGGAAGCACGATATTTTGATTAGCTGAGGCCTGTTCACATGTCCATCTTTGGACCAAGGGGCATGTGTCAGCCCCAAGCAACCATAGGGAGGAGGTGATGTCTTAAGAAAATTAGAATGGTACTACCAGGAATAGGTGAATGGTTTGCTAGGCTGAAAGCAATGACTGTCCTCTAAACTCATAAAAGATCACTCCCTAAGAATTTCACTGTTCACTCACCAAATACAAAGTTAATATCAAGTGAGCCATCTGACGAAGGCTCAGGGGAAAAGGGAAGGTAAAAGTAAGGATTACTGTAGCACAGGTGATTTTGTTGATGATGACTGAGTCAATGAGCCCTTTGCATTAGGATAAAGACCGGGTGTCAAAGTAGTATGGATTCAAGTGGTTCAGAAAAGTGTTTGCTGCTTGATAAGCATATAAAATCCTTTCCTGGTTGAGTAAGTTTTTAATTTTCTTATTCTATTTAGGATGTACGTTCCTAGCATATTTAATTCAGAAATCAAATTTCCCTTACCTTTTCACATCAACGTTTCAAGCTTATGATCACAATTCCCATGACCCAGAAATTCTAAAATCAAGGCAATGCCCTTCAATAACTGAACAAAAGTACTATCCAAGAGAAACCTGAGAAATTACTCTGCTTCCTATTTTCTTTTACATTCAGGGGACTACTCATTTCCACATAAAAAGGAAACTCCTTAGGAGGGCCTGAGTGGCTCAGTTGGTGAAGCATCCAACTTCGGTTCAGGTCAGGGTCTTGTAGTTCACCGGTTTGAGCACCCCTATCGGGCTCTCTGCTCTCAGTAGGAAGCCTACTGTCCCCCAACTCTTCCCCTCCCCTACTCTGCCCGTCCCCCACGGCGTGCACTCTCTCTCTCTCTCCCCCCTCTCCCCCTTTCTAAAGTAAATAAAAATTTAAAAGAAAAAAGAAAACTCCTTAGAGACAATTCCTCTGTTCTCTATATTCAGGGACATATTCAAAATATTGCCATATTTTCTGCACATTTACCAAATGTACATTAGCGAAATAAAGTAAGATTTTCCCCATATTTTTATCTCAAATACAAATTTAAAATATCACGTTTTTCCTCGTATCTTCACATATAGAATGAACTCATCCATTTATTCAGGCAAATTTTCTTTCAGGGCCTGGTATACGATAGGTTCTATTTCAAATGCTAGGCATAGGCAAAAAAAAAAACAAAAACAAAACAAATACCTCTTCAGCTCACTGACACAAGGAGACATGTTCTGGTACCATGTGGTAAACCCAGCAATAGAGAAACGCTCAGTCTTATGGGAATAAAAGAAAGATATTTCACCCAGCGTGGTGAATGAGAGACGGCTTCTTGGAGCTGAGGAGTCCAATGTGCATCTTTAAGACTAAATTAGGAGCTAGCACACAAATAGGAGGAGGAGATTCAGCAAAGGGTAAATTCCAAGACAATATGAGCACAAACAGCAAGGAATGACAGTGTATTTAAAGTAACAGTTTTTTTTTTTAATTTCAGCTTTATTGAAGTATAATCGACATAAAAATTATGAGGTATTTAAAGTATACATTGCGGTGATCTGCTGTTTTAATTAAGGTGTCTTTTCATCATCCTTACTGTTGGAGACACTATTAACCAAGATGAAGAGGTCACCCACAAGCAGAGGGAAGAGTTTTCTATAAGATGCGTGTGAAGAAAACACGCCCAAGCCCTGAAATGCAAATGACTCTTCTTTGGACAATAGCAAACACTTACACCTAACATACCAAACTTTACCAAAACAAACCTAGAATGTTTAAACTCAAGCCAGCATTGCTGAAAACAAATTTCTTTTTTTTTATGTTTATTCATTTTGAGAGAGAAAAAGTACAAGTGGGAGGGGAGCAGAGAGACAGACGGAAACAGGGAATCCCAAGCAGGCTCTGCACAAATTAGTGCAGAGCCTGACACTGGGCTCAAACCCACAAACCACGAGGTCATGACCGAGCCAAAATCCAAAGTCGGATGCTTAACCGACTGAGCCACCCAGATGCCCCAAATTTGTTTTTATTTTTATTTATTTTTTAAAAAATTTTTTAACGTTTTATTTATTTTTGAGACAGGGAGAGACAGAGCATGAACAGGGGAGGGTCAGAAAGAGAGGGAGACACAGAATCTGAAACAGGCTCCAGGTTCCGAGCAGTCAGCACAGAGCCCGACCCGGGGCTCGAACTCACAGACAGTGAGATCGTGACCTGAGCTGAAGTCGGACGCTTAACCGACTGAGCCACCCAGGCGCCCCCCAAATTTGTTTTTAAAACAAACAAAAAGTGGGACGCCTGGGTGGCTCAGTCGGTTAAGCATCCGACTTCGGCTCAGGTCATGATCTCACGGTTCATGGGTTCAAGCCCTGCGTCGGGCTCTGTGCTGACAGCTCAGAGCCTGGACCTGCTTCAGATTCTATGTCTCTCTCTCTGCCCCTCCCCCGTTCATGCTCTGAATCTCTCTGTCTCAAAAATAAATAAACATTAAAAAACAAACAAACAAACAAACAAAAAGTAAGATCCAGGGTTAGCCCACCACAGCTAGCCTGAGGTAGAATGCTATTCACATGACAGCACCATGGGTCGCTCCAAAACTCTTGTTCTTTTTTAAATACTTAGGATTATCCATTAGCACAAATGTGTAAGTCTCTGAGGAATGGAACACAAGGAAATTAAAGTCCTAAAGTCTCATAACTCCCTTTAATCCCATCTCGAAAATCAAAATCCCCAAGAGTGAAGAAGCAATAACCCCTTAAGGGCATTGGGAAAACCCCGCTGAAATATCTACCCAGAGCAGCTAAAGGATTCCAAATCCTGGAGACGAGAGGCAGAAGCTGCTTATGAAATGGATCACTAACATGTGCACACATGGAAGTGTGCTCGCTCTAAGGGTCCTGCTGATGTAAAAGAGTGCTCTCGGCCCGTGGACTTGCTACTATACCCTTTAATGAACACCGCTTTACTGGGCTTTCTGCTGTCATTCAAATATGTCGCAACTTCCTCACACTGAGAGTGGTCTTAAGGAATGGATCTATGAAGTCAGTTAAGGATGCACTTAGCACAGAGGAGAAAGATACAGATTTTTGCAAGCGTTCCTTCTGGTTAGGAGCGGAGGGATTTATTTAGGATTTATTTGGTGCTGTAAAACTGCAAACACCCAGAAATAGTGACTTTTACTTATCTATCTTCATTCCAAAGTCTCTCTGAATGTGTAGAAATAATATAATTACTTTTTTGCAATTGTACGTATGTATTTAATGTGTACAAAGCATTCGGGTTGCGTAGCACAGTCAGAAGTCTTCTTGGCAGTATTAGTTCAAATATACCAAAATATGTATTTAACAAGCACGTCCTTTATTAAATTGTGGTTAAATATACCTCTAGATGGATGTTTTAGTAAGTTATCCACTCTTAGCTAACTATATTCAAATATTATAGCTTTTACAAGAAAATACATAGTCTGATACATACTATTGCATGCGTGTGTTATAAACTACCAAAAATATCTCAAAATTCTGAATCACTAACTTGGACAAAAATGTATTCTTGGAACATTGATTTTCACTTAATGTACCAGAAAGGAAGGAGAAACGGAGCCTCCCAAGGAGATGATTGTGCGTTATTAACTTTAAAATTCTAGAACCTTCTCAGGGATTCTTTCATATGCCGACATAGGCTCACCATTGGCACTCGATTTTCACCTTCTAAAAGACATGACAGGTATAGATGACTTAATGTCCTTTTCTCACAAAAATCCCACAGGATACAACAGCTTTGAAATGTGGGGGACTTTAAGTGAACCCCCATTTGGGGCCACAACTTATTTTTGCATCAGCCAGTGGAGGGCCCATGAGCATAACCAGAGTAGTAACAGGAGTCTTGATATGCCCGTTCTTTTACCAGATTTGCTGTAATCCTTGGCCCCAACTAGCAGAGAGGCAAGAGAGTGGCAGCAGGAGGGTCACCAGCCCTGGGACCCCCTATTGTGAGCTAGGCAAACCCCCCGTGATGCTCCCCTACTCCAAACTGTCCCCCAGCAAGAGAGTCAGGAGGGGGTGCTGGGTGGATACAACCTCTGTCCGCTGGGTTTTCCTCCCAGTGCTTGGCCCCCACCTCCCAGCTCAGCACGAGTTACCTTTCCCATCTTATAAATCCTAGGCTACGGCTCTGACAAGATTCTGCAGAGCAGAAGGTTAAAAATAACAGCACTTGCCTCTAATGGGTTTGAAGAGTACATTTTGCTCTGCTGTGAATAAATGTCCCTCCACACGGGCTCTGCCCAGATAGATTTTCAGGCAAATCATCAGCTCCCTCCAAGGCGGCTGCCTGACTTTGAGGAACACTAGCAATTTGAAAATAATAAATCTGACCTGAGAAGTAGAATTCATCACATTAAATATCAATTTCCTAAATTCCTCATTTCAATTTTGTTAAAATGGCCTAAATTAATTGAATTTAAAGTGTCAAAATACCACTTTTTAAAAATTTTTATTTATTTTTGAGAGAGAGAGACAGAGACAGAGCATGAGCATGAGCAGGGGAGGGGCAGAGAGAGAGAGGGAGACACAGAATCCAAAGCAGACTTCAGGCTCCCAGCTGTCAGCACAGAGCCCAATGTGGAGCTCGAACTCACGAACTGTGAGATCATGACCTGAGCCAAAGTCGGACGCTGTCAGACTGAGCCACGCAGATGCCCCTCAAAATAGCACTTTAAATGTTGGCACAACAGCAAACAAAATGGCCACCGTGAGGTGAAGATGTTGACTGACCTTACTGAGGTAAACATCCTATGATATACACATATGTCAAATCATCACATTGTACACATTAAACTTAAAGAATGTTATATGTCAGTTATATATCAATAAACCTGGGGGGAGGAGGTTAAAAAAAAAAGGTGGCCCAGAGAAAGAAAGGCAAGCATTATCCAGTTTTATCCTTTAATCTTGTGAAGCTCTGTATTTATTTACCTGATCACACACATGAGAAAGCTTTGTGAAAAGCTTGCTTCGGGAAAAAAAAAAAAATGCATCAGATCTCTCAAGTTAATGGGGCTGTTTTGGTCTTTCCATATGAGACACACTCCATGAATTCTGAAAGTCACTGCCGTCTCCAGCAGTCCTGTCCCCTCTTATTATGGCAACAGGAGGTGACAAGTGTTCTTCTGTGCCCTGAGCAGCCCAAGCATCTTTTCAAAAGCCCTGAAATCACTGCTGCCTGTGCCCTCAGAAATCTGTCACTGGCAAGGGAGACTGTGGGGCTGATGGTTCACTGGGTGCCCAATAGATATTTTGAAAGTGCGGGTTGTTGGTCTTTTATAACAGTTGCGATTGAAATAACATATCCCAATCCTGACGCCAGTGAGACCTGGAGGATGACGCCTGCTCTCCCTCCTAGACTCGGCTACAACCAACTAGCCCGCCTGGCTTAACATAACCTGTTCTCTCTCCCACACCTACCCTTCTCCACCCTTTCAAAATAATGCCCAATACATAGCACAACCTTCCTCATTCTCATCTCTTCCGTATTGAGGATTTACATTGTGCAATAAATGTTAACTGCAGGATTTGGCAATGTCTGCAAGAAAGCCACCTGATCGGCCCCATCTTCCTTCTCCCAAATAATCAGCTTTCTCCTGTCCTTATGCTTCCTCTCCATTCACTCAGTGCCCTCGTCTAACCATTAAGTGACCGTGAGAGTCATCCCTTCTAAGGTGTTCATTGTCAGATGGCAGCACTAAGGTGTAGTGACACTTTTTTAAGTATATTTTGAGAGAGACAGAGAGAGTGCAAGCTGGGGAGGCGCAGATAATCCCAAGCAGACTCTGTGATGTCAACGCAGAGCCCGACGCGGGGCTCGAACTCACGAAACCACGAGACCTGAACCGAAATCAAGAATCAGACATTTAACCAACTGAGCCACCCAAGTGCCCCTGGGTAGTGACATTTTAAAAATACACTCTCGGAGGAGAAAAGGGATTAACTTTCAGGCAGACGCTATCATTTCCTCCAAGCAGGTGCGAGAAGTCAACAATGACTTGGAAATCACCTCTGAAAGTCTGCCAGTCATTGACAGAGTCCTTTTCGTATTGTCTACTCTTCAAAGCTTTTCCACATCTATTACTCTTTTGAACTCCCCCACAGCCTCTAAGGCAGGTAGAGGAAGTATTGTTGTCACTAGTTTTCGAGTATGATGCTGAGTCACAGAAAGGTTAAGTGGCTCTCCTAAGGTCACACAGCTAGTTAGAATCAGCCCAGGCAGCAGAGATCCTGGCTCTGCGAGCTCCCGAATAAATCATTTTCCTCACCACAGAGGCAATTCTCAAATTCCATCTTCTGGACAATAATGGCTGCATGGCACTTTCCATGAATGTCCTCCTAGCTCTAATTACTTGCCTATCTAAGTCCAAGCAAATTCCAGAACCTTTTTCAGCTGACCTTCTCTAATGTATAGCAATATAATGAGCGTGCTTATATTCTACCATATAATGTTTCCGCTATAGTTGTTTTGGAGTGTTTTAAGTGGTGTGATATTTGGGCTTCAGGATTGTACTAACCTTGTACCAAAAGTACACTTTAAAAACCAAATAAGAAGGAGAAGAAAGTCTGAAAGGACCTAAAAGGTACATCCAAGTCGCCCAACTTGGGAAATGGAGCATCTTTCAATGTAGTCTGTTCTGTGTGCTCTAAGCTTTAAACCATTTTGTTCTTAAACCACGGTTTCTGATGTCCTACTGGGAACCGTGACTTTCAGAGAAAGGAGATAGGGATTGTGTACTGGCAGTGAAACATTCCCTCACGGACACATTTGGAAGAAAGGTCATTGGGTTCATCATGTGGGGGCGGGGAGCTTCACGACTGCTCTTTGACAACATAAACACCCAAAAGGCTTCCTTTACCACTTCAGCATGACCTCCATAAAACTGCCCCTCCCCCCCCCCCCCCCCCCAGAGCACAGGCCACCAAGTGTTCCTCCAAAGACCCACCAATAGGTCTTTCTGACTAATAGCGTAGAAAGTTCCCATGTCGTGTTTCTTACCCAAAGCATTTCTGGACGACAACATTCATCAATGTTGCTGTCCACGTAGTTCTTCCAGAACTACCACAAAATAGCACAAGTCTACCTATGCCCTTTGTTCGCAAAGGCAGCCCATAGTTGCCCCCTGCCTTTGGGATAAAGTCCAAATCCCTCTACCTGGTACATAAGACTCTAACACAATCCAAGGCTACCTTTTCAGCTTTATGCCTGACATTATTCTGTGCTTGTACAACTCAAGTTTTTCCCATCTTCACACACAAACACCCTAAAGTTTCCCCCGGCTTACTTGTTCAAGTCACTTCTTCCATTGGAATGCTCTGCCCATTTGATTCCTTCTCAATGTCAAAAAGTCAGCTCAAAAACTTACTTTGTCCCAATTTAGCTAATTATATACGTGCCTTCTCCCTCCTTTTAAACTGTGTTATACAGTTCTTGGTGCAACAGATTTACTCATAGTAGATGCTCAATAAATTTAGTTGGGTAAGTGGATAATTCTCATGCGTCCACAACACAGTCTCATGAGGCAGGAAGGTACAATAGGGTGTCACTGGCAGCCCTGCCCAGTGTCAGTTGGTGAACCAGTAGAACATTAGCAAGAGCCCTGGCCTTTTTGCAGTTTGCTCTTTGTAACTGGTCTGTTTTTCTCTAATTTGTGATGCAGGGCCTTAATCTTCTTGCCCCCATTGAATATACATGTCCATCATCAGCATAGTTAGAAAATTTTGTCCTTAGGATTTACAAAGTTTTGAAGTAATGATAGTATAAACATGTTTCCTAGAAGATTTTTTTTTTAAACATTTATTTTGAGAAAGAGAGAGACAGAGTGTAAGCGGGAGAGAGGCAGAGACACAGAATCTGAAGCAGGCTCCAGGCTCCGAGCTGTCAACACAGAGCCTGACGCGGGGCTCGAACTCGCAACCCATGAGATCATACAGAACCTGAGCGGAAGTCAGACGCTTAACTGACTGAGCCACCCAGGTTCCCCTGGAAGATTTTTATCATTCTTACAAGGCAGTGTGGTTTAGAAGTGGTTGAGTAAGAGAAATCGCAAATAAAAAGTCAAGATCTCAAATGGAGGACAGAGGCTCGCCCTATAAAGAGAGATTGGCAGCCCTACTTTGGATTCCCAGGGCACATCCAGCGTGGCGATCTTAGTGAACAACTGCGCTTGTCGCTCCTCTGGTGTGACTGGAGATCTGACCTAATGAAACTCGGCGAGCTGGGTCACCGGAGCCTCTGAGACATGAGTCTGCATTTCTCAAGTTGGTGTAACCGAATCGGAGCCATGCACGGCCGAGGTGGGCCAGAGGCTATCTGGTAGCCAAGGGCACTGCTGGGGCTTTAGAATAACAGCACAAGGTTGTAATCGGACGCCATCCTGGGACACTTAGCCAGTTAATCATCTCGATCAGCCATCTTTTATTCATAAACACGGAGGAATGATGTTCTCTTTGCTGCTCACTTTACCCTTTCAGGTTACACCAACATCCTGCTGCCCCGACACTCCCCTCCGTGTCACACAAAGCGCACCTGGCATTGTGAAGGCATCTTGTCACCAGGGCTGTCGATAGGAACATTGGAACCAGGGCGGACCAAGCACTGTTGCTCCCGGAGCTGGTGTGAGCATTTGCGGTTTAAAGGCAAGGCTTTAAGTAGCTCCTCTTTGAACCCCATTAAGACCACAAATCCACCGACACATGAGACAACCATGTAATGTGAGGCGGGAGCAGGCCTTGCGACCCCATAGCCCTCGCTGTTATCCCAATTATCCATTTTATTTCAGCCTTGAAGAAGAAGGTTCAAAAGGCTAGGGTTATTCGTTTTATGTCTCAAATGTTGAAAGTTCAACATTACCAAATCTATCAAACTTCATCACAGGGGAGCCCAGCCCTGTCGAGAGACCACGCACCGCCCTCCTCGATGGAGGTGTGGTCCCATTTCTCCTTCTGTAACCCTAGATGAGTGGACCAGGGATGTTAACAAATTACCTGTGGGCAAGGATTGTGTTTTACTCATTATTCTGCACCCTCCCTCCCCGCCCCCCCCCCCCCCCAGGCTCTACCTCACCACTTGACATCCAGGTAGCAGACTTTATATAAAAGGGACTAAGAACAAAGGCTTTGGAGTCAGATTTCTGGGTTTGGCCCTCAATGGCTACACTGTCTTTAGCAATCTCTCTGGGTCCCAGTTTCCCCGTCTGTAAAATCTGAATAATAATAGTACCAACTCACACAATGAATATGATAATTAACTGCATTAAGGCATGGGAGGTCCTTAAATAAATGTAAATGTGAGCTGTTTTTGCATTGTCTTGAATTTGGTTATGATGCATTATTGGGGGGGGGGGGTTACAGATCCTTAGTTCATGACCTTGGTTCACCTGCAATAAAGGAGAAAGAATACACACTATATCTTCTTTTTAAGGTCCACGTCTGTAGATGAGTGATTTTCAAAGTGTGGTGTGGGGAACTCTGGGAATCCCCAAAAACCAAAACCCCAAGACCCAAGTCCTTAAGGTCAAAATTATTTTTGTAACAACACTAAAATGTTATTCACCTTTTCATTCTCATTCTTCCCTGACTTTCTGGAAAAGTGGAATTTTCCAGAAGCTACATGCTATGTGATGATGTCATCACTTAACATTTCATGGTATGAGTGCTTGTACATTCTTATGTGTGCAATTTTTTTATATTCCTCCGTTATTTCTGACACAGTAAGTAGCAATGGCTGTAACCCACATAAACAATTCTTTTCGGGGTACTTGATCATTTGTAAGAGTTTGAAAAGGTCCTGTGACCAAAAGGTTGGAGAATCTCTGCCAGACAATCTCAAGTTAAAGTCTCCCCCATTTCAAAATCTGTAATGTGAAAATCCAAAACTCAGTCCTGATCTCTGAGACTCTGCCCACAGAGCTGGGGCCCTGAAACTGCTCTGCCTGCATTTTGCCATTGTGTGTTTCAGACTGTCCGGGTCGGATCTCCCTGGTGAGGAGTGGCTGTGGAGTTTCGAGAAGCACAGCCAGCGCCATTCCATGATTAGAAGAGTCAAGAGGTTCCTGAGTGCCCACGAACACCCCGTCAGCCCCAGGAGGAGAAGCTATGGCAGGCAGGCCAGCGACAGCTCCATGTTCTTCCCCCCAAGTGGCGACGTCAGCCCAGCCAGAGATCTGCTGGATGTGCCCTCGAGAAGCCCCCACCGTGCCTCACCCGCCCAAAGGCAACCCTGCTCCCCAGAGGGGAACCCCAAGGCGTACTCCAGCCTGGGGGAGCTGTCCACGATCAGGGAGACCAGCCGGACAAGCACTTTGCAGAGCCTGACTCCACAGTCGAGCGTGAGAGTCTCCCCCACCAAAATGCCGCAGGTCCCCGAGGTACTGATCACAGTGACCGAGGCACCAGTGCCCACATCACATGACTCCACTGCCTCCATCCAGAGCGCAGAGTTTACCGGGGTTGAGCCAAGCAGGACTGGACAGCAGGAGGTGCCTGTGGGATTGATTGCATTCCCCTCAGAGAAAGGGACACCTCCTAGGGACCCCAGTCCCCAGACTAGTTCAGCCAAAGATGAGAGAAACATCCTCACGTTAGCCTCTGGGGAAGACCCTAATGATAATGACAAGTTCCCCAAACGGTGGAGCCTCCCCGGTTTCCTGGCGTCCAGCCACGCCTCCCTGACAGGCCTAAGTCCAGATCCCATCAGTTCTGAGCCTGTTCTTTCACTTGACACAGAAACATCCTCAGAGACCAGTGGAATCAACATTGTGGCTGGCTCGCGAGCCTCTCCTGATGTGCTATACTTACTGGAAAACCTGGACACCAAGGAAACAGACATCGTAGATTTTAATAATGAGCAAGCTGAGGCATCACCCAACGGAATACCAGAAAGGTCTAGGACCTGGTTCTAGCCTAGATTCTTACTTTCCCAGAAGTTCAGCATTAGTTCCAGAACATACCTAAGGACTGGTCAACTTTTTAAAAAGCCATCACACTGTATAAGCTACTTTTTAAACTGAAGGGCATTATGATCCTGAGTGTCTGAGAACTGAGAAAATCAAACACATTCACATCATCCATTACAAGGTGACTTTCATAAAAGTTACACAGACCACAGTGACATATCTTAACCAAATAAGGAATCTTAAAAATATATATATATATGACTTATAATTCATAGATTGCTAGCTTTGTAGATAGATAGTCCAGTCCCCTGGTTTTGCCTATAGGGAGACAAAGGAGCCTCTCCTCCCCTCTTTTTCTTTTCTTCGACACTTCAGTTATAAACTGAGGGAGCTAGGTCACACAATGCCTCAAAAGCCCCTTCCTAATTCTGACTCTTTGAGGCTTTCTGTCTCACTCCTTTCTAGAACTATTATCACTTCTTGATGCGTAAGCTCTATCAGCATCACAACCTCCATCTCCCTTCAATTTCCTTTTCTCTGTTTTCTTTTTATTCTCTCATCCCTTCATCCTTCCCTTCTACTCCATCCCTCCTTTCAAGTGGTAATATTTTCTCTTGCTATCTCTGCTGCTTACTTCTTGCCACAGTTTTCAAACCATGAGGTGTTGGCAATGCCTCCTATGGGGCGATCAAAGATGTCTGACACACGCCAGCCTCCTAGTGGAAGGGGTGTGGGAGCTGATGGCACCCTACCACACCCTTGGCCGCCATTGCTGTTCTTTCCATATCCACTCTTTGGTCTTGAACACTGGAGAAAAATTGGAAGGACAAGGAACCTGAATAACCAAATGATATGGAACCAAAGAAAAACAAGGCTTGAGTGTGTTTAACTTGAACTCTTAAAGCAAAAATCCCAATCATGTCCCAATCTGGGTCCAGTTACCACGTCTTCCAGGTTGTTTGGCATGAGGTAGGATCTCGGAGCTGGGAGGTTAAGGGGGTCCAGGACTGCACAATGCGGATGGGATGTTGACCACCTCCCTCCAAAGGGTTGTGGGGGTTGCAATTGGCTGGGGCCTCCAACTTTGTCTGGAAGGCCATGTCTTAGGAGTACTGCTGTCACTATTTCTGTTGAATGATGAGGGTCGACTACATATGACTTACGAAATAAAGTAACCCTAGTTGCTACCCTTTATCAAGTGCTCAAGTCCAGGCAGCAGTGCGTAAAGTTCACAGAGAATCTCACTAATCCTCACAAGAATCCTATGGGTCAATATACTATTCTCACCATCTTATTCTAGTTTATTTTTTAAATTTATTGATTGATTGATTGATTTTGAGAGAGAGAGAGTGAGCAAGCAGGGGAGGGGCAGAGAGGGAGAGAGAAAATCCCAAGCAAGTTCTGCACCGTCAGCATGGAGCCCGATGTGGGGCTTGAACTCATGTACCATGAAATGACCTGAGCCAAAACCAAGAGTCAGAGGCTTAACCAACTGAGCCACCCAGGCATGCCATGTTCTCTCCATTTTAAACACGAAGAAAACAGAGCCTTTGGAAAAGTAAAGTAGCGTGACTAAAATCACATAGCCAGAAAGTGACAGAGCTTGGATTCAAACCCAAATTTATTTGACTCAAGAGCCCACACTCTTACCCTGGGTGCTCCCTCACTGTGCTGTGCCATGCGTAAGGTGCTGGATCTACCAGCAGTTTGCCCAGAATTCTGGAGGATGCCCCACGTAAGCCATACCTGAGCTTCTCCAGCCTTGACAACCTCTCTGGGTCCTCCCTGCTTGAGTCTACCTGGTCTTTTATGCGTGCACACAGGAGGGTGTCACTCCCTCTTCGAGCCCAGCCATGATCCTCTCCATTTTTCTGACAGAGGAAAGTTGGCAGAACCCCTCCTTACCCCTCCCCACTCCTCCCAACATGCAGTATTATCATTAGCACATTTTTGCAAGACATTGCATCCAACTGGGCCACCCCAGCTGCATGACAGTAGTGACATTTACATTAACGGGTTTTTCTCAAAAGACTAAAAGGAAATAATATTGAAAGAAACACTATACATTGATGCTTCTCTATGTTGCTTGAGAGCATTAGTACCTAGGAAGGGACCAACATTCCCAAAGCGTTAAGCATGGACTAGAGCATCAAGCCCCGACATAACACCACTGAGAGGCAGGAACCCTAACCCTCCCCCAGCCTCTTAATGCTATTTTCTTGGCTGTTGCAACTTAAGTCCCTCTATTCTCTTCTCTTTGGCTTTAGCTATTGCTCAAATTCAAATAAATTTCCACTTCGCTGCTTTTGAAATATAATCAATTTTTGTTCATAAATCCAAGGTGATAAATTATACACAAGCAGAATCATAGGTTTCATGGAGGACTAGAAGAGTGTTCGTTCGTCTCTGCTTCCATCCATCCCTTATGCACCTTTGTCCAGAGAATTATTGAATCTCCTCAATATTTCATCAGACTCTGAGGTGGCCTTCCATTTCTTCCTGGCACTGGAAACTGAATAATGACTCATTCAATGAGCCTGTGTAGTTGAATTCAGCTACAGATTCAAGCCAGCAACTGCCCAGATCAGACGAAGATATCCTCTATTCATTCTAAAATGAATTTTTACCCAAGACAGACCAACATTGCAAAAACAAAATTATTTCTTCTCTGGGGCCTGATTTCATTGCCTGCTTAGCCCCTTTTCTCCTGAGCTCTGGAAACTTCTACCCCTGCATGAATGGTCACATGGCCTGGCGGCTTAGTCTTTTTGGTTTGTCCCTTCCAAGAACAGGCTCGTGCATTAGATATAATCCCCCAGCCAGAGAGTACAGTGAGGCCAAACCCCATCTGCTGCCTTCTTTCTCTGCCCTCTGGACATAGCTGTGCCCTGATGCCTGCCCACAGGACAGTGAAGGTAAAGGCCCGTGAGCTTTTTCTCTGTCGTCCAAGAATTTAGGGATGATTGGCCCTCCGCGAAACAAGGAGAGCTGTTCTCTCCCCTCTTGAATCATCCTGTGTACTTCATGGCTCACGGCCTCTACCACTCCAGGTGGTCACTTTTAGCCATGGAGAAAGCACCTTTTAAATGGAATGGAGAAATGTAAAATTTACCATTCATTTGAAGACTCACACATCATCTTTTTCAGTGTGTTCCCCCTCTAGCTTCTTCCTTCTTCAGAGAAACTGATTCCATGCTCAATCATTTTTCCAAAATCTTCGTGTCATAACGTCTACTCTCTGAGAACCCGCCGAGCCCCAGCAGCCATGTGGTGTAACGGAATGAGGAATACCAAACTGGCGTGTGACTTCTGCCTGTGTAGCTTTATGAACTTGAACGAGCCCCATCCCTCTGAATTGCATAGTCTCAGCTGGGAATTGGGCTCTTCTCTGCCTCATCCCTTGTGAGGGACTGACGGGGGTTACGGAAAAGGCTGGGAGCCCAGGCAGCAATGTCTGGTTGATGGGCACGGCTGGACTCGATGCCCCCACCATTCTGCAGAAGAAAGGACTTGTTCCTTTCCACTTTAGCCATTCACTTGTCAAGATCCCTTTATTCAAAAGGATTCTAATCTCTTTCATTCAAGAAAGCTTATCATTTCTCTTTTGGCTTCATTTTTTTTTCTTTCATATGCTTCCCAGTGTCTCCCACATCTTCCTTCTCACCAGTGTTTCCTGTCATTCCTTCACTCCTGACCCTACATCCCCAGGCCTCACCACCATGGCAACAAGTGCCTCTCCCTCCCCAGTGTGTGTACCAATCCCCTCAATCAAAACGTGGAACTAGATGGGCGCCTGGGTGGCTCAGTCAGTTAAGCGTCTGACTTTGGCTCAGGTTGTGATCTTACAGCTTGCGGGTTTGAGCCCTGTGTCAGGCTCTGTGCTGACAGCTCAGAGCCTGGAGCCTTCTTCAGATTCTGTGTCTCCCTCTCTCTGCCCCTCCCCATTTACACTCTGTCTCTCTCCTTGTCTCTCAAAAATAAATAAACATTTAAAAAAAAGTTCTTTCCCACAAAACGTGGAACTAGAGAACAATTAATTGCTTCTGTTCTTTCCACTATAATCCTAGGGGATTTAGCACCCCTGGTTTGAAGTCAGAGGACCATCTTACGGCATCTAACCTCCCTAAACCTGTTCTTATATCAGTTAATTTTGGAATAAGCATGACAACTGTACTCCTAAGCAAGAGCCAAATTCAAATCTGATTCCACCTGCCCTTCCCTCATCACAATCATCATTTACACGATCCACAATAAACATTTTCTAAAGTGGTGTGGTATTAACAGTAATAACCAAGGATTTTCCTTGTTTCCTCTTATCCAACCATCTCACGGAGAGCCTCAATCCTTTCATGTGTGTTCTGTTTTTCTTAGTTCTATGAACCCTAATTTTTAGGACGGTCTTCACCACTGAAATGGCCACTGAGTCAAAAGAATCAATTCAAGAATGCCAGCCTTGTTCTCTTATTGCAAATCATGGAAAACCCAGGAGAAGGATCCCAACCCTGGCACAGCTTGAGAGACGTGATCCCAACATTCACCTCTTTCCAGCCTCCCTTTGCACCTCTGCCGAGCATGGCCATCATCCCTGGCCAAGGCAAACAGATGACAGGAGCAATGACCCTGGAAAGTAGGGGCACAAAAACCACATTTTCCCTAATTACTCAAGTAGCTCAGACCAGGGATTCCATTTTTGTGTTGTTTTGTTTTGTTTCTGGATAAACTCAGGAAGTAGGCCCAGATCTTTTTGCCACAGGTAGATTTGGCCAGATGGCTACCTGGAACCATCTTCTCGGAGCTTCTGGTTTTAAACATTTACCTAACGGAGTCAGCCAAGGAAAGGCTACATCATGTATCCTGAAACAAATAAGAACCTTTCTAAAATACATTTGATACAGAAGTGCTGATGTGTCCCCCGGGTTCTTTGTCCAGGCTAGTGCTTCTCAACCAGAGGTGATTTTGCACCCAGGAGATATTTGGCAATGTCTTGAGATGTTTTGGGTTGTCACAGTGGCGGGGGGGAGGGGGGGGAGGGGGGCGCGCTACTGGCATCTAGTGGGCAGAGGCCAGGGATGTTTCTAAACATCCTACAGAGCACAGGATGGCCCTCCATGACAACTATCGGGCCCCAAATACTTAGGTTAGGAACCCTGATTTAGGCCAATAGGAAGATTAAAATGAAACAAACACCAAGGAGATTAATGAAGAGAGACGAAGAAGAAATAGAACTAGAAGAGATCAGATGAACCCAGCCACTGGCTAAATTCCTATTCTGTGCACAAGCTTCACCCCTTCTCCTTGATGCAGAAGGATCTGATATGTCAACTCCCGAAATACTGCGGGCAAACCCTGAGGTCCGCCCTTAGAGAATTCTTTAGAAGGCTCCTACCAGTAAGAGTAGCTAAATGCCACGGCTAGCCTGACAGTGTGGCTCACAGAAAGGGTGACAGTAATATATTCTACCAAATATCACACAGGAACCTGTGCCAGTAAATTGCTAGGTAATGGAGAGAGGTCTGCTCTAGCTTCAGCCTTTATATATGTCTCACTTAGGACCAAACAAATAAACCATATCTTCTAGAGAAATAACTTGGCATTTTATTTTGTAGAGAAGGGACATTTTAGAAGAAAGTTGTTACAGTGGGTAGGATGTCTACCTCCTTCCCACAGACCACACAACCTCATGGATTTCCCAGCACCTCCAGGAGAATAACATCCGGGAACTGGTAAAGTCCTGGATGAGGTCACCACTTGGACTTTTATTCATAGTCATTCATGAGACATTAGGCAACTCCTGAGTGTCAGATAGTCACCCTAAGCTTAGTGGTGGCACTTAGGACCCTGTGCCTCCCACATCATCTGTCACTGTCTTGTGTGGCTGTAGGGGGATAACGCTTGGCTTGTTTGTATGTTTATATGTTGCCTTTCATCCCCAATCCTATTCGCCTCCCAACTATTTTTTTCGAGAATTCTTTTTTTAAAGTTTATTTATTTAGAGGGAGAAAGAGAGAGTGCCAACAGGAAGGGGCAGAGAGACGGGGAGAGAGAGAATCCCGAGCAGGCTCCATGCTGTCACCACAGAGCCCTGTGTGGGGCTCAGTCTCACCAACTGTGGAATCATGACCTGAGCTGAAGTCAAGAGTCAGCCACTCAACCAACTGAGCCATGCAGGAACGCTGTCAGCAACTATTTTCACGTGTTTAATGTAAAGCCCTTTGTTTGTAAACATTCTTCCACGATGTGTATTTGGGTGCAAGTGTTTTCAACTTATGTAAATGTTTTTTTATTATAGGTCTCATCTGTTTGCTCACCTCAGTACAATGTTTTTAAGATCCTCCCTTCCAAGTTCCCCTGTGTAACACCTCTCATCCGTTGCTTCTAACACCCACGTGTTCTAAGATGTCTTATAGTATTCATCCGTTCCCCTCTCGCCTCCACCCCCTCCACAGTAAGCTCCTTCAGACGCCTCCTTTATGGCCCCCATGGAGCATCTTATATCCAGGAGCAGAGTCACTGGGTCACGGAGCTTGGATATACTTAACCTATGTACTGCCAGACACGCTCCAGAATCACAGCGCTGACTGGTCGCCCACAGCACCCTTTCTCCACCACCACCTTCCTGCCCCATGCTTGGCACCACCTAGGTTTTGGATTTTTCCAGTCTAACAAGTGTGAAGTGACCCCTGCTTGCTGTTGAATTGACATTTCCTTGCCAATTAAACAGTATTGATCGCTGTATATTTATCTGATTTACTAATGACATTAAACATCCCTTCATATAATTCTTAATTCTTTTGGGACTTCTCGTCTGAACTGCCTTGAGAGAAAGAGAAAGGAAAGAAAAGAATCCAAACTAGACCCGAAGTTAAGAGACCTGGAAATCTCCATCAAATGTGACCATAACCTTAGCTGTGTGGTCTCTTAGCTGTGTTCAAGTAACTTGATTACTTGACTTCAGTTTGTTCGGCTCTAAAATTAATGGTTAGGGGTGCCTGGGCTCAGTCAGTTAAGCATCTGACAGCTCAGAACCTGGAGGCTGCTTAGGATTCTGTGTCTCCCTCTCTCTCTGCCCTCCCCTGCTCATGCACGTGTGTGTGTGCGCTCTCTCTCTCTCTCAAAATAAATACACATTAAAAAATAATAATAAATAAATCAAATTAATGGTTAGATGAAGTGATTTAAGGTCTCATTCAAATGCTGGTTCTAATAACATTTCTGGAGATTCTATACATGGGGGAGAAAGGAAGAAATAGTTATGATGGATATTGAGAGTGGCAAAAAGAAACAAATGGCAGAAAGAAACAAAACGGGTGGTGGGACAAGGAAAGAGAGAGTGGACACCCATCGGGTACTGGGGTACACCAAGTGTTTAACATCTATCACGTCAGCGGATCCTCAGGAAGCACTGTTACCCATTCATTACATGGGAGGAGACAGAGACGTTAAATAACTTGCTGAAGGTTACCCAACGGTTAAAATTTCAATCTTGGATTTCAACCCAGGTCTCTTGGGCTCATTGCTGATTCTACTCTTCCACACTGCATCTGAAAAACAATGAACTAGGATAGGATAGAAATTTCTGTATTCAGAACACAACAGATTAGCAGTCAATTGCCATAACTACTCAACCAGCTCTCTTGATTTCGCTTTCAAAGTCTGGTGGGGACTCTCAGGAAGCCAAGGTTGATTGAATACCTATTATGTTTCAGTGTTATGGGAGGTGCTGGACATACATGGTCCCATCTGATTCTCTTAATAAACTGTGAGGTGTCACGATGCCCATTGTACACCTAAAGACACTGAGGTTCGGGAAGGTGAAATAGTGTACCCATGTCACAGAGCTGATAATTGGCAGAGCTGGGGTTCAGAATCAGGTCTGCACATAAACTAGGAGGCAGAGGTTTCATTTCCCTGAGGAATAGCCCAAACCTAAAGCCTATTTCTCCATAAACAGCTTTCTTGCAGGTAAACGTGTTCTCTTCATGATCCCTGTCTTCAACTGGGAACAATTTAAGCCCCTGAGTTTAATAGAAGATTGGGTATAATATAGGATTGTCCTTTGTCATTAGTTAAAACTGGTGTCAGTGCCTGAAACAAGTCTGTGGATCTGTGCAAGACACCAATTTCTTCTCCTTTGCGCACAGGTGAGCTGTGTAGGTGTATCCTTGAGAATGATGGAATCATATGCAATGTGTGTGACATATATGAATTCAACTATGTGAGTTTGACCAAAGAAAGAGAAGCACTTGTGTATATGTGTAAATAAAAGACCCTCTGGGACGCCTGGGTGGCTCAGTCGGTTGAGCTTCTGACTGTTGATTTCGGCTCAGATCATGATCCTAGGGTCGTGGGATCAAGTCCCACATCAGACTCTGTGCGGATAGTGAAGCCTGCTTAAGATTCTCTCTCTCTCCTGCTCTGGCCCTCTCCCCCACTCCCTCCCTCCTTCTCTCTCTCTCTCTCTCTCTGAGATAAAAAGAAAAGACCGTCCTCACTTCCCCCCTCCCCCAGGGAACATATACCTCAGCGTGAGTAGGAGATGGAAGATGAGAATTCCATTCAACCAGCCTCAGTTCCAAGGAGAGTGAGTCTGGCATTTAAAGGCACAACAGTAGAACTCCTTAAACAGCTTGGCTCCTAAACACAAGCCAAACATCATCTGCTGTTCAACTGAAAAACTTCCAATGACTTTCAGCATCCGGGCACATAGGCTTCCTGAGAAAGATACTATAAAGTGCCCCACACAGCACCTCCCTAAGAGATTCTCAGTGGTCATTTCTACCCCACCAGTTTTCTCATTGGGTGCTGAGTTTAGGGCTGAACCTCCGCATAAGCTCGCTGTGATATATTCATTACCCAAGGATTTACACTGGGACATCCTGGAAGCACAATGGGGACAGAGTAAAAGGGTAGAAGTATGTACAACAATTTTATTGTCTGAACCAGAGGTAGATGTAGAACTTTGGGCCGCAGTGGCAAGCTGGCGGCCTGGATCTGACTTCCTGATAGCTCTTACTCATCTAGGATTCTCCAGTTTACCACAGTCTCCACATCTCCCTATTGCCCCACACTGAGCCTGCTTCACTCAGTTGTTGTCTATTTGGCCCCGGTGGGTATCTTCAGTTGGCAATATTTTACTAAAGCATCAGCAGCTCCATGGGGACCTCCACCACCGTGAGTTCCCTAAACTGTGTAAATACGGAAAGAATAAGAAGGTACAAAGCCAATGATGTCAGGTCATCTTTCTCGTCACTGCTATAAACTCCGGCCCCATGCTAGCACTCAGACATCGTAAACCTGTGTTCGTTCCTCTTTCTGACCTGCTTCTCTGGGTGAACTGTACACTCAGAATTCTCCCTGGCTCAATGACAGTGTGAATCATTTGAGACGCATGGACTCTGACACTAGCCAACCGTGCCTGACCGGGCCCCGTTGGCTCAGGCCTTGGAGGAATGTCCCACCCAGACAACCCAGGAACGGCATGTCATTTCTGTGTCGTTCCCACTGGGGAAACTCTAGCCTCTCCACGCGGGTCTGCGCGGCCATGGCTGCCGTTGGTAGTCCCCGGCAGGCTGGCTGTCTCCTGCCACGGGCAGAGGCCGCCTGGAGCCCTCCTGCTATTTCCAGCTATTGACCTCAGTCTGAGGTCAGCTCCTGAGCGAGCTGCATGGAACACGGAATAATGGGGGCAGCTCCACAGAGAGGGGAGATAAAAGGTTCACCCCTATAAGGAAAATGGCAGGTCGGTGAGTAGAAGAATAGGCAGCTAAGCCCTAGTCGGTAAATTCTCTTGGTGTGGGGAAGAGATGGCTGAGAAGAAGATCAAATCTCCTCACTGCTTGGGAAAACCTCTAACAGCCATAAGGGACCAAAAGTTGATTTAAAAAAAAAAAAGTTGGGGGGGACACCTGGGTGGCTTAGTCAGTTAGCGTCCGACTTTGGCTCAGGTCATGATCTCACAGTTTGTGGGTTCGAGCCCTGCGTTGGGCTCTGCACTGACAGCTCAGAGCCTAGAGCCTCCTTTGGATTCTGTGTCTCCCTCTCTCTCTGTCCCTGCCCCACTTGTTCTCTCTCTCAAAAATAAATAAAAATATTAAAAAAAAAACAAACAAAAAAACAGAGGCACCTGCGTGGCTCAGTCAGTTAAGTGTTCAACTTTGGCTCAGGTCTTGATCTCGAAGTTACTGAGTTCAAGACCCGCGTTAGGCCCTGTGCTGACAGCTCAGAGCCTGAAGCCTACTTCAGATTCTGTGTCTCCCTCTCTCTCTGCGCCTCCCCAACTCGTGGTCTGTCTCTCTCAAAAATAAACATTAAAATTAAAAAAAAAAAACTGTACATCAGGAGAAATACCAAATAAAAGAGGCAAGAATGCACCTATGTCTATGAGTTCTCTCCCCGATGAGCACTAGCTTTGTGTTCAGCTAATACCAAGTCCAGAGTCACTTTCCTCAGAATATACTTCAAGGGACACTCCTCCCTTGGCAGGGAGCCCTAGAGACTGAGAACAAGAAGTAGGAAGCCCAACATCAGATTAGAAAGGAGCCTTTCCCTCTGTCCCGCCAGCATTTGGGGTTGGGGTCAGGCCCCCAGCCACCAGGGCACTTCTCAGCAGCTGCCTCACCTCTGTTACCTGGGGCCAACAGGGTTGACGCCACCCCCCTGCACACCTTTTGCAAAGCGCACTCTGTTGTCACCCACCAAACGCACAGTGCGCTTCTGCTGAGATCCAGAGCTGGCCAGAGCTGGTAGCGGCGTGTAGAACTTGAAAGCTGCTGGTTACGGTCCCGTCCCTCAGGGCCTTCGGGGCATCCAAAGGAGCAGATGGGGATCCTGTGGGCCTCACAGCTGCCCAGGCTCCACCACACGGGGCTCCAGCTTTTTCGATGTGTTTTTCAGCAGATAGCTCCCACTTCCGCTGGTCAATGGGGAAGGTTGCGCAAGACAAATCTATAGTCTTCTGCAATCCACAGTGTACCAGGGACACAAAAGGCACAGTGAGCTCCTGCTTTTACTTCATGTTCCATTCATAAAACTAAACTCCAAATGTGGCCTCATCAACTTTTGTCAAGAAGAGAACATAGTGGCGCCTGGGTGGGTCAGTCAGTTAAGCCTCCAACTTCGGCTCAGGTCACGATCTCGGGGTTCATGAGTTCGAGCCCCATGTTGCATTCTGTGCTGACAGCTCGGAGCCTGGAGCCTGCTTCAGATTCTGTGTCTCCCTCTCTCTCTCCCTGCCCCTGCCCCGCTTGTGCTCGGTCTCTCTCTCTCTCTCTCTCTCTCTGTCTCTCTCTGAAAAATAAATTTAAAAAATAAATTTTTTTTAAAAAGAAGAGAATATAAAGGGTATGAATGTGAACTTCTGGATTCAGACTGTGTGGGTTCAAATCCTGAATCAACCACTGCTTGTGCAAAGTTACTTAACCTTTCTGTGATTTGGTTTCCTCAGAGATAGAATGGGGATAATCTTAATGCCCAGTATTGTTAGCATTACATGGGCTAATACATACACAACTCCTAGTATATCATCTGTCATCTAGCAAGCACTTGGTAAATGTTTGCTACCATTATTGTATCATCACAGGATTAAATAATATGGGGATTAAGAGCTGGGGGACCAGGTTCTATTCAGGCTCAAGTGCTTCCTAGCTGTGTGACCTAAGTCAAGTTACCTGACCCGTTTTAGCCTCTATTTCAGCAATGATAAAATGGCATTAATGCCCATACCTTCCTCACTGGGCTGTTTTAGAAATTAAATGAAATAGTGGGTATAAAGCAACTCACACAAGGCCTGATGCAAAGTTATGGCTCCATAATTGTTAACTGTGGTTTATTATTTAATGAAGAAGGCCTGATTTTCGAACAAAAATAAGATTTGAGGCTGTGTAATATTTCTTCCTAAAAAGTATAAAAATGACTCCTCTCCTGAATCAAAGATCTGTAGATAATTCCTTAAACTTCCTGCCTTAAAAACTGAGTTGAGAAAAAAGCATATTGCAAACTCCACTTGCAGAGGCAAAGGCCCACAAGGGGACCAAAGGGGGGGGGGGGGGGGTTCTCAAGCAGCACTGCCCCAACCTGCCTCCGGGTGGCAGCATTTTAGCATGTTGAACTTCCCGGAAGTCCCTGGTCAGACCATCGAATTTCATCCACCCAAACCAAGGGTCATCATGATGTTTATCCCTGAGGGCTGCTGGAGATTTGCAGACACACTAGAAATTGCCTCTGGGAGAGGAAGTCTGGGACACAGACAGGACTGGGGAGTAACCAGGGCCATGACTAGGGTGTGCAGGGCTCCTCTCTGTATAAACAATTTGAGTCACCCCAAAACGGCATGTCCTTTCTAGACACTGAATTTTGTGCCAAAAGAGGAAGCAGCAGCAGAAAAACAAAACTACACTCACCCCAGGAGTGATCCACTGGCCAGCCAAGTCCCTCCTGAAACCAGGGCCTGGCCACAGGGCACAGGACACCTTCATTAGCCTTAGGACCCCCTGCTCAGATGGCATGGCCAGCTTCACCCTCACCCCAGCCCCAGCACCGGGGAGGGACTTAAACATGAGAAACCAGAGGAAGGCATTCCAAAGCATGGAAAGGCTTGGGGTGGGAACAAGACTTCCTAAGAGCAGGGATCCCCGGGTCTAAGGTGATGAAGGGGAAAATAAATGAAGTATGGGGTGGTGTGAGAGAAAAGGGGAAAAAGCAAAAATGAAGCAGGGTATCCCACATAATCCCCCAGGCCCACTCAGTAACCTTAGGCTGCATACCTCCTCCTTTTTCTGAATGGCAGGCCAAATGCTCCCTCCTGTAACCCAAAGACATTACCAGATAGGAACTAAGGACAGCCCAGTCACACATAATTTATTTCTTTTAATTTTTTTAAATGTTTATTCATTATTGAGAGACAGAGAGAGACAGAGCATGAGCAGGAGAGGGGCAGAGAGAGAGGAAGACACAGAATCCGAAGCAGGCTCCAGGCTCTGAGCTGTCAGCACAGAGCCCGACGTGGGGCTGGAACTCACGAACTGCGAGATCGTGACCTGAGCTGAGGTCGGACGCTTAACTGACTGAACCACCCAGGCGCCCCACACATAATTCATTTCTTAAAACTTTGGTTAACATTTCAAATCTCTTCCAAGTGGGTTGTTTACCAAAGAAAAACCTAGGAAGTTGGCAGCTAAGTGTCTCATCGGGAGGGAAAACAATGCAATAAAGTGTTGTCTGAGATCAAGGGGGTGGCTCAACAAGCCTCTCCAGATGTGCTCAGTGCCTGGGAACGTCAGTCAGGGTGCGGAAGTACATCAGGATGGGAACAGAGGAGGCAAGACTGCACCAGTAAAAAAATCTGACACACCGGTCTGAGCAGATCTAGGGAGGTTCGGCGTATTTTGGGGCCCCTCAGATCCAGCTGGCCCTCTCTTCTTGAATGGATGGGACATTATGGAATAGAGAGTCTCTTCATCTGCAGGACACCAAGGAACAGACAGACGTCTGAGGCTGCTGATACCCCAGTGTCACCAGGCTGGTTACAGAAACGTACTCACAGTGGGTCTCCATATCACTGATCAATTCCTAGAAACTCGGGGTGGGAAGGAAATTTTGGTGTCACCTAGTTCATTACCCCATTGTGTGACAGAATTCTCTCTACGGTATCACTGTCAAGATTGTTCCCACCAGAACTCCTCCAGTGAAAGACAATTCGCCCCTGGAGCACTGCATGCTGGGACATCACTCAGTAGATGGCCTTCTCCACATCTGCCTCCTGGCAACCATTCTCATACCCCCTCTGGGTTCATACCTAGATTGTCCATCCTTCTCCACACCGAGAACCACCCTCGGACATTTGAAGAATGCCATTATGCTGCATCTACATAAACCCCAACACACATACACACGCACGCGCCCACACACGCACGTACACACACACCGTTTCTTGAGACCAAATCTTGCCAAATAATTCTTTACATCTCGAGGTCCCTCCACCAACGTTCTCTCTCTCTACTGGAAGTGTCATAATTTAACAATGGCCCTACTCACACGTGTCCCCAGAAGCAAACACAACACTCCTCATGTTTCTTTGCATTTTGTTTTTCCCACCAGCGCACAGGGGAGCAGCACAATCAGCTTCCTTGTTGCAGGCATTTGGCCCCTATCCACATAACCCCATAACAGGGGGATCGCGCCTGCTCTGTTCACCGCTGTACCCCTTCTCCCCAGAGATTAGACCACTGTCTGGCACTGGGTGATCACTCAAGAAGTATTTGCTTAGTAAATGAGTGACATTTTGGGAGTGTAGGCTCATTTTGGGTTTTGTTCTAGTAGTAGTTGGTGGTGGCGGTTGTTAATAGTCGGGAAGAACAGTTTTATTTGGGGCATAGTTAGCCCTGTCCAAGTAGACATGTCAAATGGACAACCGGATATCAGACATGTCTGGAGATTAGAGGAGAGGACGGGGCCAGAGAGAGAGAGGGGAGTCACCAACTCACAGGAACGTGGCCCTTTTTCCACATGGCCTCCTGAGGCCAGTGACCATCAGCCTCTCCTCTGCCCCCCACATCATCCCAAGCAGTAGAGCCCCCAGACTCATCCACCTTCCCCTTCTATCCCCATTATCCCTGGGAGATTCTAGTACTGAAGGGGAATGCTCGCCCTCCTTGCCCAAGGGAATGTCACAGGAAAGATCTGAATCAATCACATGTGCATTTCTGGGAGCAGCACAGGCAGCTTCCACGGCTGCTCGAGAAAGTCAGCCACTTCCAACGCTAAAATGAATTTCTTTCTCAGCACACGGCCGGAAACTTAGAGATCAGCAATCAAGGAAGGGGCATTTCCGTGCTGTCCCCTTACATCAGTCTCCATAGGACAGGTGCACGATATTGGAGTCCTGGTGTCCCCTGGTAGGGTGGGCTCTGGAGGCCAGCAGTGCCCTCTGGTGGTCATAACAACACTGATGCTCATGAGAGTAACTAACACCAGGAGCCAGTTAGTGATCAGAATGACTACCACTTGTCATGAGCATTTACCATGAGCCAGACTTGTAATAAGAATTTTACCCAGGGCACCTGGGTGGCTCAGTTAAACGTCCGACTCTTGGTTTCGGCTCAGGTCATGATCTCATGGGTTCGTGAGTTTGAGCCCCGCCTCGGGATCTGCGCTGACAGTGCGGAGCCTGCTTGGGATTCTCTCTCTCTGCCCTCCCCCACCCCCACTCCCACTCACGCTCCCTCTGTCTCTCTCAAAATAAATAAACTTAAAAAAAATTTACCCAGATTATCCCCTTAAATGCTCATTCTAACCTTATCAAGCCCTACTACTCTGTTTGCCCACGTTACAAGTGAGGAAATTGATCACAGCAATTAGATGATTTTCTCTAATAAGTCACAAAGGGCAGAGGAAGTTGGCTGGTCTGTTCCTGTCCCCTTCAAACGCCTCAAAATAGACATAAGCCACCCCAGAAGGAAAGGGGGGAATTTAAAGAACATATATTTTCCATTGTAAAAGTAAACACAGTAACTATTTTGGAAAAATTGGAAGGAAAAATAAATATCCCCAAGTCAAAACAACTGATAGCATTTTAACATGCTTCCTTTCAATCTCTTTTTTTTCTCCTTTCCATCTTTTTTCCCCCTAGCTGTATCAAGGTATAGTTATAAATTCTTCAATGACAAATATTCTTAAAGATTTTTTTTTCTCCAAGAATTTTCTGTTCTTAGATGCAAATTTCACATTTCCTAGTCAAAGCAACAGGTATTTACTTGAATTTCCAGGAAGAATCTGGCCCAGAGGTCCTCGCCAGGACTTCTATGTCCCAGCCTGCCCAAGTGCGCTTCCCGAAGAGCCAGGGTTGCTATAGAGACAGAGTGTGGCCATGGAACCTCAGGACAGGTCAGGGCCAGTCAGCCAAGTGCACTGCCCTCAGGGCAGGTGTCGAGGGTGAACTTCAGGGACTTGTGCCTGGCTCCCTTCCAGCAGAGGTTAGCACCGAGCTCTGAGCACGGCAAGCTCCCAGGCAGCCATCTACGGGACTTGAGATTCTTGGCAAGTTTCCTTCTGGCCGCCATAGGGACATGGCCATGTGGCAGCCCTCTCCGCGAATCTGTTTCACTGACCAGAATGGCTACCGTTTATCATGAGCATAATGTTTTTTGGAAAGTGTGTCTACCAGAAACTCCAGAAACTCCTGTGCCTCTACCTTAGAACTAAGATACTCCCCTCCAGAGTAGTCCCTGTAGAGCTGTGGCATCTGAGGCAGACCCCCAACTCTGCCACTTACCAGCTCCATGACCTGAGCACCGCTGACCGTCTCATAGCTGTTTCTTCATCTGGAAAATCAGGGTAACTCTTCAGATTCACAGAGTTGTTAGGAGAGGTAAATGGACATTTATCTGAGTACTGAGTACACAGTAAAAGCTCAATAAGTGGGGGCTATTGATCCGGAAACCTTCTCCAGGGGATGGCTCATGAAGGAATGCATAGAGCAGCTGTCTATGCAGCAGGTAGCTGGAGACCACGGGGTGAACAACTCATCATTCATCTGGAATGCCCGAAGTCCCACATCCTCTTAGTTCCGTGCAAATGCCAGGGAGAGAGGCATACTGCCTGAATCCTTTCCTGCTCCTCCTTGCCTTTCTCCCCTCTTCCCTGGACCCTTTCCCAAGAACACAGGAAGGACTCTACCAGGGGCAATACTCAAATTATGTAAAAACTCAGACTGAAGAAGTACGACGTCGGCCATGGAGCTGAAAGAGGCTCCTGGAAGCCTTCTGTTGCACCAGACATCACCACCCTATTTTATAGATTTCAGGGAAGTAAGGGGTCTCAGGAGAGGGTCCAGAGAAGCTGGCACACTGGGGAGATTCCTCAGCAGACTCTAGGGAATGGTTCTTTACCAGCCAATATAGCAATGTGTTTACATTTTAACAACAAATATGACCACACCACCATGCGCCAACCAACTTGCCTCCAGTTGAGACCCTGAGAAGGTCATTATGGGACCCTCCTCCCAAGAATACAAGGGGCCGGAGAATGGATTAAGTCCATTTGGGGTTCATGCCCTGCTTGCAGAGTGAGTGAGTTGGGGCGAAGAGCTTTACTGCCTAAGAGGCTGCTTGAGTGTTAAAACGCCCCTAGCCCTGTCATTCCTCACTGTATGCCTGGCTGTTACAGTAGGAAGAAGAGATCCAGAAGTGGGATGACCCCAAGTCAAACACCATGGTGAATTCCTGAGGTGGGATGTCAGTGTCGGTGACCCTCTGGCCTGGGCCTGAAAAAGAAGCACCACACCCAGTGCTGCAGTCCAGCACCAGCCCTTATGGTCATTCAGTCATTAATTCCACTAACACTCGTTAATCCCACATTAGGCGCCAGGTGCTGGCCTGAGGGCCACGCAAATGACAGTGAGCAAGACAAGTAGCGTCTCTGCCCTCGTGGAGCTCAGCCTAGCAGAGGAGCCAGACATAAAAGCATAATACAGGATGACAAGAGCTACAATAGGGAAAAGACAGGGTGCTAAGAGAGCAAAGGGGGGCACCTAACCCAGAAACCTCACTGCAGGAAATAACGTGTCGGCCAAGATCTGAGGGCGGAGCGGGAGCTGGCTGCGTGAGGAGATGGGAGAAGCAGACAGCAGCCCATGCAAACACTAGACACTGGCTGAGCCCCCAGAAGAACAGAACAGTTGACATGAACTTCAACATAATCATTTTGATGTGTCAAGATTGGGGTGCAATAAATGTTTAACTTGTGAGCCTAACTTCTTGCTTAACCAGAAAATGGTCTGGAAAGACTATAACCCTAAATTTCCAAGCCAAAGATGCAGGTTGGCAGGGAGACCAGGTTGGGAGGGAGGCAGTGTCGCAAGTGTTGGATATTGGTGTCACCCGAATGCATGTTCGAGCCCCACCCAACTCTACTTCTTAGCTGGGTGACTTTAACTGAGTCAGTTCAACCTCTCTAGGCTATAACTTGCTCATCTGAAAATGGAGAACGATGCTGTTATCTACTCTGTAGCACAGTAGTAATCAAATGAGAGAGTATATGAAGTCCTCAGCATGGGAAAGAGCATGGGGCCAACTCTCATTATCAAAAATGGACGCTCAGTCCATTCAGCGTCCGACTCTTGGTTCCAGCTCAGGTCATGGTCTTGCTGTTCATGAGTTCGAGCCCTGCATTGGGCTCTGCACCAACCGTGTGTGAGCTTGTTTAGGTTTCTCTCTCTCTCCCTCTCTGCTCCTCCCCTTCTCTCTCTCTCTCAAAAGAAATAAATAAAAACTTAAAAAAATAATAAATAGGGGCACCCAGGTGGCTCGGTCAGTTAAGTGTCTGACTTTGGCTCAGATCACCATCTCACAGTTTGTGAGTTTGAGCCCTGCACTGGGTTCTTTGCTGTTCGTACGGAGCCTGCTTTGGATCCTCAGTCTCCCTGTCTCTCTCTCTGCCTCTCCCCCGCTTGCACGCACACACTCCCTCCCTCCCTCCCTCTCTCTCTCTCTCAAAAATAAAACTAAAAAATAAACATTAAATAAATAATTAAATAAATCATGGAATCCACCCCCAACATAAACGTCATTTTGTGCCCAAGAATCTCAAGTGTTTTTGAGAACAGAAATCCGACCTAATCCAAACATCATAGCTCGTATTTATTGAGAGTTCACACACGCCAGCCCCATCCTACATGCATTATGTGGGTGGTTTTACTTCATTCTCGTGACAACCCAATAATAAAGGTGCCACTGTTTTTCAGGTTTTGCAAACTAGGAAACCAAGGTGGAGAGGTCTAGTAACTTGCCTCAGGTCATCAAAAGCTTCAAAAGTGTAGAACACTGACAATACCAAATGCTGGCAAGGATGTGGAGCAACAGGAACTCTCATTCATCGCGGGTAAGAATGCAAAATGGTACAGCCACTTTGGAAAACAGTTCGACAGGTTTTGACAAAACTAAGCATTCTCTTCCCATAAAGGTCCAGCGATCATGCTCCTCGGCATTTACCCAAAGAAGCTGAAAACTCTATTCAAAATTGCCAAAAAACAAAAACAAAAACTGGGAAGTAACCAAGATGTCCTTTAATCAGCGGAGGGATAAACTATGATACATCCAGACACTGGAATGTTAGTTGGCGCTAACGAGAAATAAGCAATCAAGCCATGGAAAGGCATAGAGGAAATTTAAAGGCATATTACTAGGTGAAAGAAGCCAATCTGAACAGACTACATACGGTATGATTCCAACCATTTGACATCCTGGATAGGGTGAAACTATGGAGACGGCGAAAAGATTAGTGGTTGCCTATTAAGGGAGAGGGAGAGATGTGTAGGCAGAGCACAGAGGATTTTTAGGGCAGTGAATCTACTCTGTATGAAACTACAATAGTGGATGCATCACCACACATCTGCCCAAACCCATAGAAAGTACCACCCCCAGAGCAAATCCCAGTTAGACTCTGAACTTTGGGCACTAATGACACGTCAGTGTGAGCTCATTGATTTTAACAAATGTACCGACCGCCGCGTGGGGGATGTCCACAGGGGATGCAGCATGTTCACGCGTGGGGAAGGGGGTATATAGGAACTCTCTGTACCTTCTGTTCAATTTTTCTGTGACCACAAAACTCTAAAAAATTAAATTTACTAATTAAAAAAAAAAAAAACCCAAAACCACAAAAAACAAGCTTCAAACCCAGGAAGTGGGGCTCTAGAGCACATCTCTTTAACCACTAGACTATACTAACCTCCAGCTTCTAGCAGAAAGAAAAGTCCAACTTTGGATAGAAGGACAAAAGAAAAAACAGGTACATGTGAAGGGAAACAAAGAGATTGCCGGGGTTTGGAATGTACTCACGGCTCAGGACGCCAAGCTTTCCTAATCCTTTCTAGAGGGCCGGCCAGGCTTCCAGGCTGATGATGCCGACTCCCGCCTCACACGGAGTGTTTGACAAGAGGCACCTGACACGTGGCCTGAGGCCAGCATCCCCTGGGCCCTTTGGTCTGGAAAACAGCTGTGAGTAATTGGGGCACCAGGAGGAGAGAGTTTTATCAGCTGGCCTGTCCCGAGGCTGCCGGGAAGACTAATGTGCTGGTGCGGACATGCCTCCGGAAACTGCCCTATTTTTAGAGAAAGGCATTCTTTCACGGGCTGTGCTTCTGACAAAGGAGCAGGGTAGCCCTCTGCCCAAGGGGCAGCCAGCGAACATCAAGCCACGTCCACTGGTTTGCCTGACGTGGGGCTCGTTTTTCTGCGGGTGTGTGGACCACCATCCAAAGCATTTTACCAAAGGAGTTATAAGGTGCTCACTCGGGGAGCCTGGGTGGCTCAGTTGGTTAAGCGTCCGACTTCGGCCCAGGTCATGATCTCTCACTTTGTGGGTTCGGGCCCCACGTCCGGCTCTGTGCTGACAGCTCGGAGCCTGCTTCAGATTCTGCGTCTCCCTCTCTCTCTGCCCCTCCCCTGCTTGCACTCTGTCCCCCAAAAATAAATATTTAAATAAAATAAAATGCTTGCTCACTCTCCAGCTGAGAGAACCCAGTGTAATGCTGATTTCTGCCCCTGGAAAGGGAACATACAGACGCTGTAAGGTACTGTTCAAACGGTAGCATCTTGCCAACGTTTCAAAGAATACCATTCAAGGTCAATACAAAGCTGTCTTTGCTGTAAAGGGGCAAATGTCTGCAAGGGAGACCATAAGATTAATTTCTGTTTTAATACACCCTGCTGGGAGGAGATGTTGGGGGAGTCAGTCCATAGTGGATAGGAAAGGATATAGGCTTGGCCCAGTAGGCTTTGTGTCTCCCCAACACCAAATCGGGAAACCAGCTAGGGCCCAGGAACTGAGAGAAATAACACCAGGGCTGGCCCAGGGCTCCACTCTCTTGATCATGCATCAGGACTCCCTGGAGGAATCCCAGCTCAAGAGCTAATAATAACACTAATAATAAAAGGATAATAATATCAACCATTTTTTGAAGTGCCTTCTATGTGTAAGACACTTTAAACACATTATGTCCTGGCAGCCTCATGCAGTGGGTATAATTACTCCAGTTTTGCAGGTGAGTGAACTGAGGCTCAGAGAAGGGAATGGCAGAAATATGTTAAAAAAAAAAAAAAAGGAAAAGGAAAAAAGGAATGCTGGGTCAAGGTCTTTGTCATCTTAACCTAGTGTCTGGAATTTAAAACAAAAACAACGCTGTTTTTCTCAAGCACAGTCCCCGCCCCATTCACCTGCCCTGACCTGCATTTGCCATGAAATGTCATGCGGAAATCTCCACTGCCAAGCTGGACGGGGACCTTAGGGACCATCTCGTCCAACCCTCTGGTCTCCAGATGAGGGAAAGGAGAGCAGGAGAAGTTAAACAACTTGCCCACGAGCACACAGCCGTTTAGAGAAGTTCGAACACAGATCCCTGGAGTCCACGTAGGGGTCTCTCCCATAGCACCAGCCCACCCATCCGTGTGACTCAGGATTCACACTGAGCCCCACTATCTGAAAGACACCCTCGATCAGGGAACACAGAACGAATGCTCCTCCTCCCTCCAAAAGTAGATGGGAGGAACTCTCCAACTGGAGAAAAACACAGCTTGCCCTGGGCCTCTGGGGAGCCCAAGTTGGTTTGTGGCCTTACAGAGCAAGATGTCTCCAGACCCCCAACAATCTACTCACAGAATGTACCCCCATGATCACATAACTGCTCTTCTGTCATTCTCTCATGTAAACACACTTCCTCAGGGGAGTGTCACAGATGTCTACCCGCAAAAACTTGTGGCTGGTGGTCTTTTGCGAACTCCTCCAGAGTCCCTCCTTCTCCAACATGACACCTGCTGGGCTTCACTTGGACGAAAGAAATCCCGACAAGCTAGAGAGGGAGGAGTGAGCTTCCATGGTCAGCCCCGCCAAATTAGAACCCCCGTTCCAATTTGTCCCATCCCAGTGTCCGTTCAGCAGTTGTGTGGGGAAGAGCAGTTGACATCAAGGAGAGACGATGTCACAGCCTTCAGCTTTGCCCATGTTCCCTTACCTCTCCATGCCATGATGATCTGAAGGCACAGCAGAGCCACCAAGATCAGCTTCACTGTCCTTGTTCGGTGGCTGCTCTCTACTCACCATTGGTTGCAAAGTTGTGAGGTTGCTCCATCCATTCCAGGAGGTTCTAAGTTAGCAGCAAGTTTAATGATGCGGTTGGAGCTGACCACAGACTTGGGCAGATATTGACATTCCTTAAAGATGTGACGTCGTACCAAGCAAGTACTGATGAGAGAGAAAGTACGCAGTGGGGGAAGGGGGAAAGCTGACCTGTATTAAGCTTCTAGTATGTTCTGGGCATTTACTATCACTTAAACCTCACCATGACATTCTTATCATCTCCATTTGACAAAGGGAGAAAGACCTTCAAAGGTATTGAGCAACCTCTCCAAGGCCATCCAGGCAGGAAATGCTAGAACTGAAACTCCACCCCAGACCCTCCAAACTACCAACCCACATATGCTAGACGTTCCCATCTCAGGCACCGCTGGTTTCCGACCTAACCTCTCTGTTCTTCCTTGCTAACAGAACCGTGGTTGCATTGAGGCAGCAATGTGCCCAGTTCCAGGTGGTACCAGAATTTAGCAGCATCAACCATCCTCTGAAATCACTTCTAGCTACTGGGACTGATGTTTGACCTGCAGTTCAGAATCCATTTCCTTCCTCATAGAAACCATCCTATATACAGAAGTCAGTAAGACTTCAATCACTGTATCATCACCGTACTTTCGCTGTTTTCTGGAATAAGCCAACCTGAGATGTCACCATTTATAGTATCATTTCTACTGGAAAATGCATGGAAGATTCACCCACCGCCTGACCCCTACTCTGCAAAAAACAAACAAACAAACAAACACCCAACAAGTTATAAGAGACTTCATGAGTCCTTTATAAAGTTTGTAAGCAATTCCAATTTCCAAAGCTGCTTTCACGTTATCAACCCTTTACTTGTCAGGAAGATCTAAGAATCTCAGGAATGCCAAAGGAATTTCTTGAGAGTATAGTTATATAACGGGTGTTTCTGTACTATCCTACTCGACCTTATTAAACGGAAAGAAAATCTTCCCCATGACTGAAAAGAATACATTCCAGTCAAGATAAAATACTAGCTATTGTATCCAGTTTACAAGAACGGTGCTGCTCTTCCTGGGGAGGACTGGCTGGCATTAGGACACCCCAGGGTTTTTCAACCTTGGCATTTTGACATTTGGGCCCAGACAATTCTTTGCTGTGGGGGCTTTCCCGTGCGTTGTAGAATGTTCAGTTGCGTCCTGGCCTCTACCCACTAGATGCCAGGAGCACTCTGAGTCGTGACAAACAAAAATGCCTTCAGACATTGTCAAGCATTTCTTAAAGGGCAAGATCAACACTAGTTAAGAAGCACTGGCAGGGCGCCTAGGCGGCTCAGCTGGTTAAGCGCTCGACTTCGGCTCAGGTCATGATCTCGCCATGCGTAGTTCGAGCCCCACGTGGGGCTCTGTGCTGACAGCTCAGAGCCTGGAGCCTGCTTCGAATTCTGCGTCTCCCTCTCTCTCTGCCCCTCCCCCACTCACGCTCTGTCTCTCTCTCGTGCTCTCTCAAAAATAAACAAACATGAGGGGCGCCTGGGTGGCGCAGTCGCTTAAGCGTCCGACTTCAGCCAGGTCACGATCTCGCGGTCCGTGAGTTCGAGCCCCACGTCAGGCTCTGGGCTGATGGCTCGGAGCCTGGAGCCTGTTTCCGATTCTGTGTCTCCCTCTCTCTCTGCCCCTCCCCCATTCATGCTCTGTCTCTCTCTGTCCCAAAAATAAATAAAAAACGTTGAAAAAAAATTAAAAAAAAAAAAAAACATGAAAAAAAATGTTTTTAATTGCCAAAAAAAAAAAAAAAAAAAAAGAACCACTGGCCAAGGTCGACAAACTGGGAGGACCTATTTACTCCCAGAGTTGCATTAAACCTGACAAAGCCGTGAAACACTGCAGTGAAATAGAAAGTACTGATCTGAGTTCCGGTAGCAAATCCTACCCTCCATAAAGTAGAGAAGCAGAGAGGCTCACTGAAACGGCCTTCACCTATAATCACGGGCAAGGTCTATCACCCCAGGCTGTCAAGAAACCCAGCTTCAGAACAGGGATCCCCTCGCTGCTGGCTCCTAAGGGTTGCCAGGCAGAATCCCTTCGAGGCCAATGTTCCTTCCTATCACTCACAAGCAAGCTGGAAAAAGGCTGCCTTTTCCAATCGCGTTCCTTTCTCCCCGGGCTCTCCAGCCGGTGAGTGGATGGAACGCTTTCAGGGTTTGTGTTTCACTGCACTGCTCACTTTTGAAGCTCCCTTGTCTCTGAATAATTGTCTTAGCTCAGCAGCTGCTATTGAACAGATTCCGGCAGTTCAGCGCTGACAGAACATCTAATGAACTTCAGAGTGTTCTGGGAGGCTACTCTGGAATCCACCTTTGGACCTGTCTGCAGAGCGGGCTCAGCATGCTCCAGAGTCAGGGGCTGAAACCCCAGAGCAAGCCCTCAGCCTCTGCCCCAGCACTGTGCTCCGGAAGGCACAAAATGGTAGTTTGTCCTACAGGTTACCAAGCAAATGTGAGTTCCTTTCTGGGTGCTTCCAACGCTATGTGATCTGGTCAACTATTCTGAGTAAATTCTGAATCTTTCTCAGAGCCCCGTCTCTTAACCTCAATGATGATCAATGGTAGAAAAAAATCTATTTACTCATTAATATATATTGTCAAGCTACTGGCTACTAGCAGTTTGAGTTTCTGTTATCAAACTGAAAGTAATACATCATTCATTCATTCATTCATTCATCCAAATGTTCCAGGAAGGCAGGGAATTTTGTCTGTAGTTCATCGCTTATTTGTGGAATAAATCACTCCCCACTTTGTCCGAGGTGCTGTCATTGTGCTAAGAATGCAGCAGAGCGGACAGGCCTCAAGGACTTTGCAGTCCAGCAGGAGTGGGTGTGTGTGTAAAACTCAAGGTTTTTACGCAAGATACTATCTATAGCAGTGCTGATGGGGATAATAAGTTAAATTTGTGTTCTTTCCTATATTTAGTGCTGTCTTTAGTACTTAAAAATAATTTCCTGTGTGAGGTGCCTGGGTGTCTCAGTTAAGCGTGTGACTTCGGTTCAGGTCATGATCTCGCAGTTTGGGAGTTCAAGCCCCACATTGGGCTCGCTGCTGTCACCGAGGAGCCTGCTTCAGATCCTCTGTCCCTGTCTTTCTCTGCTCCTCCCCTGCTTGTGCGCTCGCTCGCTCTCTCTCAAAAATAAATAAAAAAAATAATAATAATTTTCTGTGGGCAAATCAAGGCCGACTTCACCGGCCGATTAGCATCAGCTCATTTACTGCCACTTGCTGAGGACCAGCTAGGTGCCAGGTACGGAGGCGGAGACGACAGATTCAACAGGAAGCCAATCCCAGCCGATGTGCTGAGTGGGGATTAGAATCCAGCCGGGGAGATGGGTGATGAGTAAGTTTTTACAAGGGAGTACTGTCAACACGGTGCAAAATCACTAGGTCGGGAAACGACATGTATGGTGCAACAGCACAAATGAGTAAGAGTGAGGGGAGGGGCGGGGGGGGGAGGGCATTCTGGGCAAAGGGGGCTGCAGGGGGGAAGGCCCTAATGAGGAGGAAGGTGGGCACATTCGATGAACCAGAGGAGGCAGCAAAGGAGGAGGGTAGCCCTCAGCGGGCTGGAGAGCTGGGCAGGGGCACATCCTCTAGGGTCCTGTAAACCTCACTGATGAGTCTGGGTTTCGTTCTACGGGAATCAGAAGCCCCTGCCCAGACTTGAGGTGGGGCTTCTATGGTCCCACAAGGAGGCATTGTGGCCGACAGGGGGGAAACAGGTAGGTGGGGGTCGGGAAGGGCACAGTGGATATTTAAGCAGATGAAGGGCAGAGGTGACGTGGTCAGTGCTCTTTTTGGAAGCTTCAAGATCACAACCCTGTGTGCCTTGAGCAATAGGAGGCTGTGCCCTTTGCAAACCCCCCAGGAACTAGTCATTGTCAGGATCAGGCCTGTCTCCCCTATCTCTTGCTTTAAACTGCTGCCTCCTTACACCCAGGCCACCGTTCCGACATTCCTTTTCAGAGATTATCACCAACTTCAGTCCTTAAACTGAGCCCTGAACATCTCCCACCTGTCCCTTAGATAAGCCAGTTCAGAGCCCTCTGGGGTCACAGGGGTCATGTGACCCATTTGATAGACTCACAGACATCTGTGGCCAGAGAGGATGTGGTCTTTCCAGTGACTTTGTGAAGAGGGACGTGTGGGTCTTTCACAGACACAATGTAAGCAACCTAGATGCCATTGAATCTGCAGGCTGTCCCCTTGTCGAGATGGGCCAATAAAACAATCATGGTAATGGTCAATCCATAACCCTCCACGCTTCCCAAGGGACGTTTCATTCACTTTAAACCTGACACAAAGGCATGAAAAATGAGGGCAGGACAAATTCTGAAAATACTGTAGTGTGGCTGGTTACAATCTGCTTTCTCCATTTTTTTTTTCTTGATTTCTTTTCTTCTGCTTATTTCTGTCTCCGTCCACACAAAAGGCCTTTCTTAACCATTTGGTTATCCTTAGCTCCATGCTCATATTTAGGGGATGGCATTAAAGCGCCCAGTGGAAGTTCTGAGTGTGAGGCCAGAGTTTGTCAGCTGGTGGGACCTTAATTCCAGGAGGAGAACCCCACCCTGGCTCTGGTGGAATTGTGTAGTTTGTGAGACAAGGTCCTATCCTGTCTATCTCGTTAGCCACAAGATTCCTTGCCTCCAGAACATAGTAAGTGCTCAATAAATATTTGATGTTATTATTCAACCTCTCGGACCCTCAGTTTTCTCATCTGAATATTGGGGATAAAAAATATTTCTCTGGCAGGTTCCAAGAAGAGAGAGTATATGTAAACCCCTGGCACAGTGCTTAGAGTTTAGCCAATTAGTTACAAATAATAACAGGTGGCAATCATTGTCATCATTACTTCTAGGGACAACAGGGCAGCTGTTTCATGACCATCTGTGGTCACAGTGGCCAGGCTAAATATAGAGGCAAAGCATAGTACTTGTCGAGAGGCCATTTATTTATTTTTTTTTTTCAATATATGAAGTTTATCGTCAAATTGGTTTCCATACAACCCCCAGTGCTCATCCCAAAAGGTGCCCTCCTCAATACCCATCACCCACCCTCCCCTTCCTCCCACCCCCCATCAACCCTCAGTTTGTTCTCAGTTTTTAACAGTCTCTTATGCTTTGGCTCTCTCCCACTCTAACCTCTTTTTTTTTTTTTTTCCCTTTCCCTCCCCCATGGGCTCCTGTTAAGTTTCTCAGGATCCATATGTGAAAACATATGGTATCTGTCTTTCTCTGTATGGCTTATTTCACTTAGCATCACACTCTCCAGTTCCATCCACGTTGCTACAAAGGGCCATATTTCATTCTTTCTCATTGCCACATAGTACTCCATTGTGTTTATAAACCACAATTTCTTTATCCATTCATCAGTTGATGGACATTTAGGGTCTTTCCATAATTTGGCTATCGTTGAGAGTGCTGCTATAAACATTGGGGTACAAGTGCCCCTATGCATCAGTACTGTATCCCTTGGGTAAATTCCTAGCAGTGCTATTGCTGGGTCATAGGGTAGGTCTATTTTTAATTTTCTGAGGAACCTCCACACTGTTTTCCAGAGTGGCTGCACCAATTTGCATTCCCACCAACAGTGCAAGAGGGTTCCCGTTTCTCCACATCCTCTCCAGCATCTAGAGTCTCCTGATTTGTTCATTTTGAGAGGCCATTTATTATAGTAAAAATCAACACAGCAAGGAGGAGCCTCGAGATGACAGCCTTTGACTTTCAGTGTGGAGAAAGTCCAAGGACACCAGCTTCAGTTGTGACTGAGGAGAAAGGTGGGTGGTGGCACTGCATCACCAAAGAGCTCTGTGGAATGGCCATTCCCGCGGAATGTTCTTCTGCTCTGCTCAGTCTATTAGGAGCAATTTAGCAGCAAAGACACTGGAGGATGGTAAAGAGTTTGCTGAGACTCCCCCAGCCCTGGCTCTCTCCCATACAGCAGGCAGGTTGATGGATTGTCTCATTTGGAATGGTTTTTAAATAGATGTCTATAGTTAAAAAACAAAACAAAACATTCAAACAAAAAGATTTCGAACAGTACAAGAGGGTACTCGCAGAAAGATCAGAATTGACCTGAAGCTTTGAGGGTGTTAGGAATGTTAACCTTTCCAGGGATCCAGAAGGACCAAGGCCCTGTCAGTTTCAACATGTGACTTCCACATGGTGGCAGTTAAGGTCACCCTGGGTGTTGATATCCAGCAGGCAGATGGAGAGAGCGTGGAGGTAGGCGGGGTTGGTTTTAAATGAGCCAGGCCTAGAAGAGACAGGTATCACTTCTGCCCACATTTCATTGGCCAGAATTAGACTCTCTGACCTAGACTCATACTAGAAATTGTCCTGGCTGGGCAGCTGCTTCCCACAACTGGACACTGTGGAAGAAAATCACAAACCTTTGATGGGCAATTAGCTGTTATCTGCTGTAGATGAACTGGAGAATTATATCCTCATTTATTTAAGCTTCGGGAGTCTGCCTTTCCTCTTCCCTCTCTTCTGCTTTTCCACTCGTCTTTTGTCAAAGGCAAATTTGTAAACTATGGAAAACTATTACCTGGTGAGAATGAAGAGTTCAGAAAATGGACGCCTGTTGGCGGCTGGGTGGCTCAGTGGTTAAGCATCTGACTTTGGCTCAGGTCATGATCTCACGGTTCGTGAGTTTGAGTCCCACATCGGGTGAGCTCAAGCCCCACTTCGGGTGAGCCCCCCTTCTCCCTCTCTCTCTCTGACCCTCGCTCACTTGCACACTCTCTCTCTCAAAAAAAAAAAAGGAGGTGGGGAGAACCTGGGTGGCTCAGTTGGGTAAGCATCTGACTTTGGCTCAGGTCATAATCTCACAGTTTGTGGATTTGAGGCCCTCATCAGGCTCTGTACTGACAGCTCGGAGCCTGGAGCCTGCTTTGGATTCTGTCCTCCTTTCTCTGCCCCTTCCCCATTTGCACTGTCTCTGTCTCTCAAAAATGAATAAACATTATAAAAATTAAAAAAAACAAACATGCGTATCTTTGACCCAGGAACACTTCTAAGCCCATTTCCTAAAGAAATCAGTGGTTAACTCTCACAGTGCATGTACGAGGATATTTATAATAGTGACCATTGTAAGCAATCTAGATGCCAATAGATGACAGCAGAGAGCTGTTTACACTTCAACGATGCCTCCATACAATGGAATACAGGTGTTAAAAATAATTGTGTAGATACCCGCAAACACAAAAATATGTCCATGTTATGAAAAAGTAAGACTCTTAAGCAGTATGAATTTTTTTTTTAATAAATTGGTTACTTGTAGCAAAAGCTGGAGGACATACCTTGAAATGTTTAGTGTTCATTCCTGGGGAATATGGCTGTGCATGTTTTTCATTTTCTCCTGTTACACCTTTACATGATGTCTTACTGTTTTATCATTAGAAAAAACAGTGAAGCTATTTTCAGCTTGAAACAAACAAACAGAAAAATGTAGATAAAGGCAATTGGGGCTTAGGTGACTGAAAGTGAGTACACGAATCAGGCCGGGCCTCCCCAGACCCCGTGCGTTGGGCCTGTCACCCGACACTCAAGTCGCTATCACGAGCACTTTTCTCTGTTGAAGTGACTGGCTTTTGTCCCGCCAACCCCAGGTTATAATGGGAGAGGAAAATAGGCCTCAGGGCAGTCGGCGGCAGCGCCAACCCGCAGTGGGCCCCGTCGGTGAGTCGGTGGGCTGGGGCTTACCCTGCCTCCGGCCTCTTCATGGGGAACACCATCAGGGCCCTGGTGGCCTTCATCCCTGCTGACTGCTGCCAGAACTACGTGGTCAGAGATCTCCGGGAGATGCCCGTGGACAAGATGGTAGATCTGAGTGGGACCCAGCTACGCCATTTCCCCGGGCACGTGTGCTCCTTCCGGGAGCTGGTCAAGCTCTACCTGAGTGACAACCACCTCAACAGCCTGCCTCCTGAGCTGGGGCAGCTGCAGAATCTGCAGATCCTGGCCCTGGATTTCAACAACTTCAAGGCTCTGCCCCAGGTGGTGTGTACTTTGAAACAGCTCTGCATCCTCTACTTGGGTAACAACAAACTTTGCGACCTCCCCAGTGAGCTGAGCCTGCTTCAGAATCTCCGGACCCTGTGGGTCGAGGCCAACTGCCTCACCCAGCTGCCGGAGGTGGTCTGCGAGCTGAGTCTCCTAAAGACTCTGCATGCCGGCTCCAATTCTCTGCGTCTGCTGCCAGGCCAGCTCCAGCGCCTCCGAGAGCTGCGGACCATCTGGCTCTCAGGCAACCTGCTGACTGACTTCCCCCCCGTGCTGCTGCACATGCCCTTCCTGGAGGTGATCGACGTGGACAGGAACAGCATCCGTTACTTCCCCAGCCTGGCCCACCTGTCGAGTCTGAAGCTGGTCATCTATGACCACAATCCCTGCAGGAACGCACCCAAGGTGGCCAAAGGCGTGCGCCGCGTGGGAAGATGGGCAGAGGAGACGCCAGAGCCTGACCCCAGAAAAGCCAGACGCTACGCCTTGGCCACGGAGGAAAGTCAGGAGGGAGAGGCACTTGTCCTGCCTCCTCTACTTCTTCCTCCCAACTCCTGAGGAGCTTCAGTCGTAGGTCAACGCCAAGGATCCGACTCCAGCATCTTCTGGAGATCTCTCCTTTAGAGGGTACAGGATTGCTCTGGGACACACGGGATGCTCTGCCAGTGGGGAGTGATGGAAGTCCAAAGAAACGCCTCACTCACATTAAGGGAGAATTTCTGGCCAACATTTCTCCCAAAGTGAAGTTGGGTGCTATGGCCGGCCTCACTCTCTGCAAGCAAATCAGCTCCTCCAAATAGGTATTTTGCAACATTGAAGAGTACGAAGGTCTAGGACATTCTGTCCTTCTCGACTCCACAAGCGGCTGGTCAGGATGCTCACGAACTCCTCAAATAAGGTATTTACTAAAGAATTCACCTGAGAGTTCAGGTGGCCTGGCTCCAGCCCTTTGCAGGATATATTTTACTAGGAATGACCTTAAGTGATATGAAAATAGGGACAAATTCAGGCCACTTACGAAAGACATTTCTACCTAGTCAGTCAGACTCTCAGACTCCGTGCTGTTGCAAAGGCTCAAGATGAAGCTTTTCCCCTGCAGTTGAGTGAATGCTGAGAGGACCTCTGATAGAAAATGCCTCCTGGTGGAGTACGGCTGCCACCTTATACACTTGACAGTGGTTCATGCTGATTTAGCTGGTTTTCCCTAAAGGTCAAGGTTTGACCCCAGGTCTGCTCTCAACTGCTTACTGTCACTATAATACTACAAGTCCTCCAGAAAGTAGAACCTCTTGTTGGCAATGTGGTCTTATTAAAATCGAGCCTAGTTGTAAACCTGCCTGCCTCCGTAGAGCCCTTCCGTTTATTCACATTTACGAAGAGCTGAACTGAATCCCCTTCCGTGGAGGGAAACCACTTTCCAGGATATTAGGTTAAAGGTAGCAGGTGAGAAATCTGTTTACTTGAAACAAGCATTTGGAAATCTGCATTGAAGGTTGTGGTATATAGAAGACACTTCTGCCTCTAGCCTCAGTTTCTTAGCCTTTATTTGGATTTGATTTTTCTAGATAGGGCCTTTTGATGGTCAGTGTACACACTTAGACATTTTGGCCATTTTTTTAAAAGTAAATTGTGACCTTTTCTTCTTCCCACAAATACATCAACCTTAAAGATACTGCTGTCTGTGGGTGATTTAATAACACAGTCATGTTCTTGAACCCACAAGGACACAAAAAGTGTCATAACTAAAACTTACATGTGTTTAGCTTTTGAAGTTACTTTTGCCATAAAAGCATCTTAGCAAAGTTTGGTTCTAGAATGACGTTACCCAGCAGACTATTTTCATATGTTTTCCTACCATAAATATTTCTTGCTAAACCACCTCCCAGTCTGTAGAATATCTGCAACCCACTGATTAGCCTGCTAACAGATCCCTTTAATCTTAAATGTTATAGGTTTTCAAATATTTAACTCCTTTCGTAATGAGTCCAGATTCCCATTACATAGCTAGGATTTATAGTTTATTTTTTCATGCCTAATGACAAACAAAACTATACTGTTGATGCTTAAAACTTTATGCTAACAGAACTGCCTCCGAACTGGGTCCACAGCCAGCCTTACAGATGGCTCAGACTTTTACCTTTGACCCTGTCTTCCTCCTCCAAAGATTAATGTGCCCATCTCTTCCAGTACAACTGTAGGCTAAAGCCATATAACAGCATGAAGCCAACAGATCTAATGAGCTAAGTGGTCTGAATCAAATGTCAAATGGTAAACATTTGGCACACAAATGGTTTTCTTCTAAAATAATACAGAACATTTCCCAAACAATGGTTAAATGTTCAACACTGATTTTGCTATCCAAAAATGTTTTCACTATAGGGTTTCAGTCAATCTTATAAAAAAATAACCATGTAAATGTATATTAACATTTCCATACCTCTCTGATGTTTTCTTGAAATTCTGACATAATTACAAAGTTAAAAAGGGGAAATGAAGCACCAAATGTAACTTCACTCCTAATTTTAAAAGCCCTGAAACACAAAATGTTATGCACCAGAGAAATTTATACAGAATTTTATTTAGCTTCTCTAAATACAAATGATGCCCACTAAAATCTTTTATCTGAAATGCAACATCACGAACAGTTCATAATTTTACACTTCAAAAGTGGGCTTGCACCCTAAAAATCAACTATATGCAAATTTTAACTAGAAGCACATATCCTACACACAGTAATACAGCAGTGTAGTATGATGGTAAAGAGCATGGCCTTTCTAACTACGTGAGTTCAAATCCCAGCTTTGCCATTTCCTAGTCACTTACCGTCTGTGTCTCAGGTTGCTCATCAGTAAAATGGCAAATTTCCATCTTTGAAGGCACTGTAAGGATTAACCAAATTACTGTGTAAAAGGCACACAGAATAGTGCCTGGCAGGTGACAGCTAATGTTTACGTAACATGTTCTTTTTATGAAGTGTTACACCATGCAGCATGGTATTTCTACTTACAAGCAGTCTAATTCTTTGGTTGAAGGGAAAAACATGATGCTAATAGAACAAAAAGGCCTTTTCTGGCTCGGTAAAATTTCCAGCAACAGTATCTATAGTCTTGAATATAAGAAAAAGAACAACAATGTGGTGAAATGCTTCTGGCTTATCTAACTGGGAAAATACACCAACATGATTACCAAGGATTTATTCAATTTCTAAATGAATATACTTTGCCCTTTTCCTGTTCTTCTAGAATGTGCAAAATCACCAAGGTACATACTTGGAAAATGTGACTATTTCTTGACACAAAACCCATGTATCCTGAGAGGCAGGAGGCATGGGAACCGAAGACACGGGCATGTGTCTGCTGGACATTACTCTCTGCTTTTTGTCACTGTATATATACGCCCTATAATCTCACTACTGTAGAAAGAGTATTAATGCTATTTATAAAACTTAAATTTACATGCTTTTCTTCCTTTCTAGAGGATCCACTTCTGCAGAATAAGAAACAAATTTTGAATCCTCAGTGCCTAGTATAATTCTTCCACGTTTACCTGGATTTTGGAGATTTTATCATATGCCAGCCCACAGGGTAGGGGGACAAACATTTACGGAACACATCTGTAGGGCAGTCAGGTACTATCTTCAGAGTCTTGTGTAAGTTAATTCATATAACCTTTTCAATAAACCTTTGAAAGAAGTGTTAGGTGTTGCTCAACTTAAAAATAAGAAATCTGATGGGGCGCCTGGCTCAGTTGGTTGAGGGGCCGACTTCAGCTCAGGTCATGACCTCCTGGTTCATGAGTTTGAGCCTTGCATCAGGCTAGGCTCTCTGCTGTCAGTGAAGCCCACTTCAGATCCTATGTCCCTTGCTCTCTGTCCCTCCCCCACTCGTGCTCTCTCAAAAATAAATAAAACATTAAAAATAAAATAAAAAAATAAGAAATCTAAAATCTGGTTTGTCCTCATTATTTTGACAACCTGAAACATTCTATAGTAATTCTATGATTAAAAAAAGTTAAGTCCTCTTTACACTTTCACTGATGTTCTAATACACTGGAATAGGTACAAGACAAGGCAGACTTTAAGAAAAGGATTCTGCACAAGAGTATTCTGTTGACTTTTATCAGAGCAAGAAAATGCATTTTATCCTGGCAAGAAAATGCATTCATCCCATATGACTTACATGGAGAGACCTTAGCAAAGAACTACTGCTGGGCAAGATTGGGAGAAGAGGGGATTCAAGATAATACTGAGGCAGCTAGTGTAGCAATTGCCACCCGTGAGGCTAGATGCACAGGGAAATGTTACCTTCACCTATTAAGAGCTAAAAGGCATGAAAAAAGAGGCTACCAGGGGTGTTGGGGAAGCCCTGTTGGCTAAGCGTCTGACTCTTCTTGATTTCGGCTCAGGTCATAACCTCCCGGTTTGTGAGATTGAGCCCCATATTGGGCCCTGTCCTGACAGTGCGGAGCCTGCTTGGGATTCTTTCTCCCTCTCTCTGCCTCTCCCACGAGTGTGTACGCACTCTCTCTCAAAATAAACTTTAAAAAATAAAGGGGGGGAGAAGATCTACCAGCGAGGCTGTAGTGGTAGGTCTCACAGGGATGCAGTCATCTCCAAAGAGCAAGCTACAGAGGAAGAAAATGCCGAATGCCTATCCCCATGTCCTGCCAGTACCTCCTGAGTTAAACCACAGGAAGGTGTGAGACAGTCAGCAAAGGTTAAGTGGGCCCATGGCCTCCCAGCAGGCAAAGAATGGATCCTGGCTTAAGGATAATAAAAGAATTACCAGTATACATATTATCCTTCAAAGAAAAACGGAAAGCTACCTAGATTTTTAAAAATTATTTTAGTTTTAGTCAACACACGCGTACCTAGAATGGATTTAAAAACCCTACTCAATTTTTTATATAGGTACTATTAACATACATTCCGAACCTCTAATTCCATATCACAAAAATTTTGCAAAAAACTGCTTCCATATTCAGTTTGAGTTAAAAGAAACTCTATCCTAAAACTGTTAGAGGAATTATAGAGGGGCATAGGTTGCTATTTTACCTTTGAAAGTGAAAAGACATTAAAATTTGTAAACTTGAGATAATCTCGGTTTATGAATACATCTGTAAGGGCTTCAAAGGATATGAATTCAAAGAGGTAAAAGAGGCACGGGTTATTCTTGGATGTAACAATGAAGCTCCCATGTTTCTACCTCTTTTTATTTTTTTTTTTTTTTTAAATTTTTTTTTTTCAACGTTTATTTATTTTTGGGACAGAGAGAGACAGAGCATGAACGGGGGTGGGGCAGAGAGAGAGGGAGACACAGAATCGGAAGCAGGCTCCAGGCTCTGAGACATCAGCCCAGAGCCTGACGCGGGGCTCGAACTCACGGACCGCGAGATCGTGACCTGGCTGAAGTCGGACGCTTAACCGACTGCGCCACCCAGGCGCCCCTCTACCTCTTTTTAGATTAACATTTATTGTTGTATTCTTTTTAAGACCTTTAGAGAAAACATGCCCAAGTATCCTTAAAGATCAAGATCTTACTCCAGGGTATCTAGTACCTCAAGACAGATATTTAAACCCACTTCCACTGAAACCTGTAGGTTTTCTTGGTCATGATATGCTCACTTGTTCCAACTGAAAACTGATGTCATGATGTGATATACTAAAAAAAAGATCAGTGCAATTCTCTTTGATAATCTCAGGAAAAGTCCCTCCTTTATGTGAATGTTAGAAGACATAAACTAGTACCAAAACAAAGAAAACCAAGTTTTCCTAGTTTCAGTAGCTTCTACAAAAGTAGTTATTAAAATGTGGAGACAAACTTTTTAGACAAAAACAAAACAGGTTGGGAGCACCTGGCTGCCTCAATCAGTAGAGCATGTAACTCTTGATCTCATGATCATGGGTTCAAACCCCACGTGGAGCCTACTTCAAAAAACAAAAACACAACAGAAACAGGTTATTTTATCAGTGTTTCCTTGAAAACCCTTTTGCTCTTCTATGGGAATAAAATGTCTCTCCATTAAGCTAGCACAGATACCCTGTAAAAACTTATAACCTACTGCTGCACTTTATTTCTTGGGCATTCTGCTATACACCGATGCATTAAAATAACTTCCAAAACTAAATTCACTTTTAAACCATTAACTAAGTACATACCTATCCCCATTCTCTCTCCTCTCGGCCATTTGCCAAAACCGAAAAGCATTAACAAAACAACAATCAGTAATGCTTAAATCTAACCACATCCATATTCTTTAAGAGGGTATTACCCTTTAAAGCATCAAAGGTCCTTGAGAAGCAGCTTGTAACAAGCAACTTTTAAAATAGAGGACTCTTTCGGGACACCTGGGTGGCTCAATCGGTTAAGAGGCCGACTTCGGCTCAGGTCACAATCTCATGGTTGGGGAGTATGAGCCCCATACCGGGCTCGCTGTCAGCACAGAACCCGCTTCAGATCCTCTGTCCCCTTCTCTCTCTGGCCCTCTTCTGCTCACGCACTCTCTCAAAAGTAACATTTAAAAAGTAATATAGGACTCTTTCAAACTTGAAATAATGTTTACACCATAATTGTTTCCTATATAAGAGACAGTACTTAGACTATACAAAATTAAATGAGTACTTTCACTAAACAAAATTAAATGGCTAATAAGTTATATAGGATTAAAAACCAAGAGATTAACCTATGTTTACCATGTGTGACTTGGACTTGATAATTATTTCATAATCAGGTAAGGTCAATCATTAGTTAAGCTGAACAACTCTATACAGAGTATAATCATTTGCTCCCATTAAATAATTAAAAACAGGGTACAAATCACTAAGACAGGTGAGAACAGATAATTGTTCAAATTTTTATTTTGATGCACAATATGAGAAATGAACTTTTAAATCAACTGAGTTTTATGGAAAATGAAACAGCAAATAAATTAGACCAATGTTAAAACAGATGGTCAGTTAAATGTCCAAACTTAAGGATACAAGAGCCACAGATAAACTTCAATACCACAGTCTTCTTTAACAGGTGGAAGTCTTTCAAACACAACTTTGCTATGAACTACCTGGTCCAGAGCTCAACAGCACATGGGAATGTTTAACAGGGGTGGTGATCAGGGACACGTTTCCTGCAAGGATTATAAAACAAACACTTAAGAAAAAGGCAATGATAAAAATGAAAAGCATGTAACCAAAGATTTATAGCAAATACAAACACAGCTAAATTCTTAATTTTATTAAAACCATTATAACCAATTCTCTGTAAAAAAGATGCTGTTTCTACCTCATAATTAATATCCCTCAATTATTACTATACTAGTAAGAGGACATTACAAATTTATGGAACGTGAAGACCTGTAGGTATTTAGCAATACTCTATTTCTCATCCCAACAACCTACTTAACAAATACATATTCTCCATTAAAAGGTTAATGCATGTTTTCAGCAAATGCGTTAGGGAATTCTACTACTAAATTAGTCAAAGACAAAGACAGGTACTCTTAACCACAAGTTGTATGTAGAATGACAAGACTTTGGGGCCTCCAGATTAAAAATCTCTATTTTTCTTGCTATTCTAAACGAATGAAAATAAATGCCGGTAGGTAAGCTGGGAAACTCACTAAAGTATGTCAATAGTGCCTTTCATATACATCTTAGATGTTAAACTTTTATTCTTTGGTGAGAAAACAACAAATCTCTCAGGAAGGAGGCATGGCAGAGGTACTAACAGAATTTTACTTACTGCCTGTATAAGCACTGCTTCTAAAGACAAACACAGCAATCATTCCAGAGAAGCAGACAAAGTCTAAAAACACTGAAAGAGTATACTGGGACCATATAAGGAAATAAATCTTTCAACCTTGGAAGCTTATGGGAGTAGGACTAAAGGATGCTAAAAGATGTCAATATAGGAACTTATCAAGCTGTGACAGTTCACAGGGCAACTGGTCTGGAATGGAATAAGAGTCCGCTGGTTAATAATGGGTATGAAGAGTCCCCAGACGAGTATGTTTGGGAAGGCTGAGTTAAACAAAATTATTCATGTTTCTTTACTGCAACTACTGAGAACGTCTACTAAATTTAATAGACACTTAAACCACTAAAACAGTGGTATCAGATCAAATGAGGTATGCCAAGGAACATATTACAAATGTGGTTGAGGGTGTCAAGTCATCGCAAAGATTTATGAGGGCAGGCATGATTATGTGGCCTATTAGGAAAACTTTACAGACCAGTTTCCTTTTGTTATCATTCTGCTTATTAAAGACAGTAGAAAACAGAACTGCACAACCATCTCTGCTGGCACAGCTTCCAAAACTTTCAATTTCTCCTTCCCTCACCAACTTTCCATTTCAAAATGACTGCTCATTTCCCTACCATAGAAAAACTATTTTCAGCCCAGGCCTTCTACTACACCACAGATTTAAATACCATTTCCCCCTTTTCTTTCCACATCCAAATCACTACTTTCTACTCTTTCCTCTTTCTAACAGTAATGGGATGTAATAGAAAAAAGCACTCAAGTGGATGCTGCACGATCTGCACAAAGAAATTCCTTGTACCTTAGTCCATTTAAGGTGCAATTTCCTAATGATGTTCCTACTTCCCTCCTGTTCCCAGGGATGAACTCCCCGTGCTTCCAACTAAAACCAGCACCCCCCTCTCATTCTCCCACTCCTTCTCACAGCTACTCAGTGGGCTGCTCCCTCCTTCTGCATTCATCTCCCCCTACAAGATCACTCCACATAGCACTGAACATTCACAGTAAAGACCCACACATCCTCTAGCTACCATCCCACTTCTCTGCTTCTATTCACAAGAGACTCACATAAGAGAAACTATTTCTCCCAACAAGAACCTTGGATTGGATTATCCTTCATTCCTTTTCCTTATACCTTATATGCAGCCCATCATCAAATTCTGCGGGCTCCACCTTCAAAATCTATGATCAACACCTCCTGACCACCCTCACCTCTTATCTCCTGGTGCAGGCCACCATCCCCTCTCAATTTCATGAACCACCACTTCAACAGGTAAAATTAATATTTTCATAACTACTAGTAAGAACAATTAAGTTAACTAAATCTTCAGAAGTTAAGATTTTCTGGCTAACCATTTTTTACATGAATGAGTTTCTGAAAAAATTTGACACCTTAAAAAACCTGCTGAAATGGAACATATAAGGAACTCTGGACATCATGTACTTAAGATTACCTATATGAAAAAGTGTACCAGGATAGAGGACTACAGCAGACTCATCCTGGTAAAAAGACATTCATTCTTACTACTACAGCCCTCGCCCCCATGCAGTATGGTTCTTAACCTTTCCAAGCCTGCCTCTTTATGTCAATTCTGAGAGCTCTCCTGTGTTACCTGTACCCCTCTCTTCCTGAACTTTTTTGACTTTAAGAGTTATGACTACAGATTTTAAATAACATGCGTAATACTTTTAGTTAGGCAGAAATGGCTGTATCAACTACAATTACCAAACATACCCAGTTATCTATTTTTTGCTTCTGTGTTAATTTTTTTGTAAGAGGGGCACCTAGTGGCTCAGTTGGTTGAGCATTCAACTCTTGATTTCAGCTCTGGTTATGATCTCACACATCATGGGATCAAGCCCCACACTGGGCTGCACCCTGACAGTGCAGAGCCTATTTGGGATTCTCTCTCTCCCTCTCTTTCTGCCCCTCCCTCATGTGGGCACGCTCTCTAAGTAAACATTAAAAAACAATTTTAAAAAACATTTTTTTCTAAGAAATAGCTGTTAAAGTGCTACAATACCTTGGTGCTGCTTTGATAATGTTGTCCACACGCAGAATCACCTCTGCTGCTTCAGCTGCACTCAAAAGAACTTGTCGCTTTACTTGGAAACTTTCTGTTATACCCAGTGCTGCCATATCTCCAATGGTACCTTCCTTCATATCTGAAAAAAGACACAGTATTTACTAAATAAACTACAATTGTTTTTTTTAAAAAACATGTATTTATTATTGAGAGACAGACAGACATAGAGCATGAGCAAGGGAGGGGCAGAGAGAAGGGGAGACACAGAATCTGAAGCAGGCTCCAGGCTCTGAGCTGTCAGCACAGAGCCCGACGTGGGGCTCGAACTCACCAACTGTGACATCGTGGCTTGAGCCCAAAGTCAGTCGCCCAACCGACTGAGCCACCCAGGCACCCCCAAACTACAGTTTTAGCAACTAAATTATCAAAATATCTCTAATTACTTACAACAAATAAAATTAATGTTCATGAAAAATGAGATCACAAGACCCAACCACTCAATTTAATTAGAGCATTCTCATCAGCCTATCACTCAAGGCCTTTGAGAAAATTAAAAGGTCAACTAGGTCAAATAATGGAAAATGAATATAGAACACTCAATCAGTTTTCTTTAACATTTTTAAGTTTATTCATTTGAGAGACAAACAGAAAGCAAGTTGGGGAGGGGCAGACAGAAAGGGAGAGAGAGAGAATCCCAAGCAGGCTCCACAATGTCAGCGAAGAGCCCAACACAGGGCTCGAACTAACAACCTGCAAGTTTATGACCTGAGCTGAAACCAAGAGTTGACACTTAACCAACTGAGCCACCCAGGCGCCCCTCAATCACCTATCTTTATCTACGTACATATATATACACGTGTGTATATGTACGTACATGTGTAAAATTACTGCAGGGAGCACCTGGGTGGCTTAGTCAGTTAAGCCTCCAACTCTTGCTTTCAATTCAGGTCATGATCTCATGGTTCGTAGGACTGAGCTCCATGATGGGCTCTGTGCTGACAGCATGGGGCCTGCTTGGGATTCTCTCGCTCTCAAAATAATAGTAAAAAATAAAAATAAAAGTAAAATTACTACAGAAGATGTGCTTATCACTAATTACCATGGATTCTTTTTTAAGATTTTAATTTTTAGAAGTAATCTACACCCAATGCGGGGCTCGAACTCACAACCCTGAGATCAAGAGTCACATGCTCTACCAACTGAGCCAGCCAGGTGCCCCTACCATGGACTCCTAAAACTGGAAGAGAATTTAGAAGTCATCTATTTTTCTTGTGAGAATCCCTACTTGACCTTCTGACAGATCATTTTCATTACCTCTCTTCTGCAGTGCCAGGATTATCTACCCTCTTACTATTCCTGTCTTGGACAGTTCATTGGGAAATTTTTCAATTTGAATTAAAATCTGCCCTTTTGGCCACTTTTATCTATGTATCAAAGATCCACACTCAAGAATGTCTCACAGTAAGTTTCCTAGGAGATTAAAATTGAATGTTGATTATACTATAAGAAACTTAACATTAAGTTTACACTTATTTGAAAATATTAGTACTGTTTATGTATTTCAATCTCACAGTCATAATAAACTAGTTACAAATCTTCTAATTAGTTTTATACCCTTTATGGAAAAACAGTTCTGGTAGTGTTGAGAATATGAAGTTAAACATTTTCCTAAAATATGTAACAATTACAGAGGCAAGGGCCACAGGAAACTTTTTTATGGTTATTATGAGAATTCAGCTTAAAGAAAAAAAAGAATAACTTGGTAAAGTTACTACCAAAATTACTGCAAGGTTTCATGCAATTTCTTACCCAGTCCAGCAGTTGTATTGCCTTCACTATGGGCAGCTCGGAGCTGCGCCACCAGATCTGCACTGTCATAGCCTGCGTTATCGGCGATGATAGTTGGCAACTACAAGGTGAGAAAGACAAATAGCAAATATTCTATAAGAAAGTGGATTTACTTCTAACCAGGACACCTTTTTAAAATTATACATTTAGAAACAATGTAAAATTGTTCCTTTTAATTACTGCTCATAAAAAAGATAAACTCCAGAATCAAATTTAAGTGGTGTGAACCAGTTTTCTTAATGCCAAAAAGGCACACATGTCTACGATAGGAAAATGTATTCATTTAAAAAATCATCAATACTCACAAAATGGGAGTTCAGATCTCTTTATCAACTTACCATTCTCAGTGCTTTAGCATAAGACTCCATTGCAACAGCTTCTTTGCCTGGTGTTCTACTGGCAAGCTGTGTCACAGCATGAGCCATCAGCATCTCAGAACAGCCTGCAGATTAAAATTAAATTCCAATTAAATATTTTATTTAATCTCCAAGACCCTGAATTACTGATTTCCCTTAAGATACGTCAAACGTTTTAAAATCAAACTCAAAAGTACTATATATAAACTTTCTAAAAATCATTAAAGTCAAAACCATTACTATACTTGAATAAACCACGTTCAGTATTTTTAAAACGCTTACCTCCTCCATAAACTGTTCTAGAATCCTTCACAGTTTGGGCAAGAACACAGAGAGCATCATGCAAAGATCTTTCTGCTTCATCTAAAATTTGTTGAGTGGCACCACGCAGAACAATGGTACAAGCTTCACCTAAAGTTAAAAGATAAGATTCTTAGGTCACAGTGAACACTTAGTTATAAAAAATAAGTTTGCCTTCTAATCTTTATGTAGATATTGGTTATAATTATTCTTTGGTTTTAAAAGTGGACATGTCCTCTGCTGTTGTACATTCTTTTTGCTAATAGTCCATGTTCACAGTAGTTCTAAGGTACCTAGAAAACAATCATGTTGAATATACTGTTCACAAAGGCAAGATTAACATGAGGCTTATCTCAAAAGAAACTGAGATTAATACACATCATGCCTCTCAAGAATTAAGACACATCATATTCTAGTAAATACAGTAACTACTTCTTTTAACTTCAACAGAGTCTATCAAACATTTAGGAACCTAAATCAGGATCTATATAATCACTCACCAAGTGCTACCCCAGAAAAGTGGATCAGTTTGTCTTCTCCAATCATGACTTCCTCAATAAGCTTGCAACTTCCAAGCTTCACTAGTTCTGGGTGGTCAAAGGTAGAAGCAATTTCACCACCTATGAACATAAATACACATTAATTAAATGCACAACGCATTTAAAAATCTGTTTTCCAGTAAGAACTAACGAACTGACATTTTTAAAGTTGACTGCTTACTACATGCCAAGCACTTTGAAGCACTTCACATAATCTATTTAATCTTTACAACCCTCACAAATACTGTTAGGAAATACTAAAATCGAGGCAAAGAGGTATTTAGTTTCTTGTTCAAGATTATGTAGCACTAACAAATATTGTAAAGTGGAATTCAAATCCAAGCAGTCTCTTTAGACCTGTATGTGCAGCACACTGTAAACTACTATTTCCCAAAGGTTAAACTGGGACTTTAACATCTATTTTTAAATCTGAATTTAAATTCAGATTCCCTTTTGAATCCTGTCTAGAAAACCAGTACCCTTATGATCCAATTTCTCAAAACATAAGAATATTTGACTAATTCTACTATGTCAACAGATGTAAACCTTAGAAACTGCTTAAAGGAGGACCTGATACCTGCTAATCATTACAGTAACTACAATCTCAGAAAGCCTAGAAAAAGGGAAAACGTATACTGAAAATTTCCCAGAGCAAACCTAATGAGATGTCAAAAAAAATTTTACTTTACTCCTATGTCTTATTTCTATTCCTATTTTCCCTCCATCTTCCAGGGTGTAAACTGAAAAGTTCAGCCATTTCCTTTCCTTGTTAATTAGGCAAAAGTTAAACTTCCATTTTAAAATCCCTTTCTCTACCTCACTACTCTCATCTAATAAAGTAGATTTCCTCTACCATCAACCAACCCCTCTTTTAACTCAGAATAATGGATGCTTTATATCTATTTTACAAAAAAAATTATAGAAAAAGACTCTGGGTCATTTTTATACTGATTTATACTTATCCGTACAACTGAAGTTCTTTTGACTTTTGATTGGCAAATTCCTGAGACTGCTTTGTGTTCTAGATGTGAGACACAATACATTTGGGACATCACATCCCCAAAATGAGACTAATTTGGCTTATGAGAATTTTCACTTATCTTAAATTCACTAACTTCTCTATACCGGCTTAGAAAAAATATGTATGTATATCCTTGATGTTTACGAGAACCAATTTCACACATCTTAAAAACAAGTAAGGTAAAGATAGGAGGCACCAACGGGGTAAGATCAACTTTGCAGTTGGGTGTGCTTGGTGCAGTCAATTTTCCTCTGAGTGTATGTGGCAATTTCATGTATCAAGTCCTTATGAGATCAACTTATCCTATGAATGTGCTATCATTCACATTTAATTCTTAGGTCATATCTTTAATTTTGTTATCTTAAAGGAGGAATTACACCCTAAATTTTATTACCTTAAGCATCAAGTATGTAATTGCTCTTAAAGAACTTTAAAGTAAACCTATTTCAAAGTAATTAAAGAAAGAATAAATCCATTTCAAAGTAACTAATGAAAGAAAAAAGTCTTTTTTTAGGTCGGAAGACCACACTTCTCAGAATTATTAAAAATGGCTGAAGAAGTTACTCTGACATGAAACCAATCCTACCCTTTACAATAGTTAGTATACTTTTATTTCTAATACTCATGGCACTTGAAAATTCAACATTCCTAGTGCCTTTACATCTCAAACCCCTCTCCTTAAATTCTCATTGCCAGATCCCAAACCACCTTTCCAACATATTCATTTATTTTCAAGGGCCTAAAAATTAGAGAATAAAGGTTGCTACACTTACGTCTTTAAGGTTACTTTAAAAACTATTATCCCAACATAAACAAATTACACTCTGTCATTTTGATGTAGATGTGATCTTACTCATAAATATATTTTTATTCCACACAACTGGGATTATGAAACTCATACCTCTACCGAAGCATATTAGAGTATACGAAACTTTTCATTATTCATTGCTGAATTGTTTTCACACTTAGTTCAACATTGATTCCTTCCACAAATTTAAATGAATTAACAAAAACAATGTGCAAGCACTTGACCCACTCTCTGACATATAGTTAAATGTTCAATAAAGGTTATTATTGTAACTTACTACCACACAGGGCACAAAGCATTGGACTACTCACCACTAAAAATAAACTAAATAAAACCAAACACTCCTTTTTTAAGTTTTTGTTTCTTTAGGTATAGAACAATGGTCCTGTGGGTTTGTGAGAAAAGATCTAGTATCTTTAAAACAATGTAACAAAAAAAGAGAGGGCAAACCTAGCATATAATTTGGTATATAGTAAAATAACATAACTAAAGATGTCAAAAAACCATAAATCAGATTTCAGAATAATGGTTTATTTTCTAAGCCCCCTAAAGGTACTTCTTTATACTCTCAGCAATAAGTTCCATACACTAACATTTAATAAATCCAAGAGCGATTAGTGTTTGTTAGAAATTAATGCCTTTTAGGGCGCCTGGGTGGCTCAGTTGGTTAAGCTCTTCCTTTTTGCTCAGGTCATGATCTCAAGGGTTGTGAGATCAAGACCTGCATCGCGCTCTACACTGACCTCACGGAGCCTGTTTGGGATTTTCTCTCTGCCTCTCTCCCTTTATCAAAATAAACTTAAAAAAATAAATAAAATAAAGAAAGAAAAAAGAAATTAATGCCTTTTTCCCATACCTGTGACAAGAGCTAAGCGTTCCACACCCGCAAAATCTGCATGTTCAATAGCCATAACACCAGCAGCACCAAAGAGCTGTTCAGGATAATTATAAATTAACTGCCTATAAATAAAATAAAAATATTGTTCAAAACTGTTATTTCACAAGTCTAAAATTCAACAGACTAAAAAACATGGAACCATTTTTACCTCACCAATACAAATTTTACCGTATCTTCCGTACGCAATAATTTATAAATTATAAAACTTAGTGCATTCATGCTAGTACTGAAAACAGGTATTTTATATTGTTAACTAATAGGATAAACTAGACCCATGATTCTGAAAAGTAATGTAGCAAAAAATGCATCAAAAACCACTTCAGGGGTGCCCGGGTGTCTCAGTCAGTTAAATATCCAACTTCGGCTCAGGTCATGATCTCACAGTTCCTGAGTTTGAGCCCCACACTGGGTTCTGTGCTGACAGTGGGAGCCTAGAGACTGCTTCACATTCTGTGTCTCCCTCTCTCTCTGCCTGCCCTTTTTCCCTCTCTCTCGAAAATAAATAAGCATTAAAAAAAAAACTTAAAAACAAACAAAAAAAACCATGTCAATGTTCACATGCTTTAATTCCACTCCTGAGGCTCTACAGTAGGAACATAAATTTAGATATTAAAAGATTCTGGGGTGCCAGGTGGTTCAGTCAGTTAAGCACCTGACTTCAGCTGAGGTCATGATCTCACAGTTCGTGGGTTCGAGCCCTGCATCAGGCTCTGCACTGACAGCTCAGAGCCTGGAGCCTGCTTCGGATTCTGTGTCTCCCTCTCTCTCTGCCTCTCCCCCTCTCATGCTCTGCCTTTCAAAAAAAAAAATAAATAAATGTTAAAAGATTTTAATGATATTTGTAAAAAAATTTTTAGAGAACAGCAAAACCTGCCAATGACCTTAATGTTCACTGGGGAGTGTTTGTGCAGATCTCAATTTACCAGTTATGAGAACTTTGTAATTTTAAAAATATATTAGATTGAAAAAAAAACCAAGTTACAAAAATTTACAGCATGCCATTGTAAGTAAGTGAAAAACTGAAGCTAGAACACTACACACACAGATCAGCTTAATAAAAGAATTTCAGGAAGGTCAGACCCTAGACTCTGTTCCTTCTTTATACGTTTCTATTTTCCAAAATGAGATTTTTTTAAAGTTTGTTTTGAGAGAGAGAGGGTGCACAAGCGGGGTAGAGGCGGAGAGAGGAGAGAGGGGAGAGAGAATCTCAAGCAGGCTCCACACTGTCAGCGCAGAGCCCAATGTGGGGCTCGAATTCATAATATGTGAGATCACCACCCAAGCTAAAACCAAGAGCAAGGCCCTTAACCAACTGAGCCACTCAGGTGCCCCAATGGGGTATTATTTTTCTATCAGGAGTATAAAAAGGAGATGTTTAAAAGTTTGAAACTTAATTAAAAAAAAAAAAGGCTAAAAAAAGTTTTAAAAATAATCATTATAAAGCACTGTTACACAAAATGCATGTTCTCAGATTCACAGATCACACAGAAGTTTACAAACTTCTTTTTAAAAAGCCCACAAGCGTGCCTGGGTGACTCAGTGGGTTAAGCATCTGACTCTTCATTTGGGCTCAGGTCATGATCTCACATTTGTGAGATCAAGCCCAGCATGGGGCTCTATGCTAGTGGCATGGAGCCTGCTTGGGATTCTCTCTGTCTCCCTTGCACATGCTCTAACAATATAAACATTAAAACAAACAAAAAAAGCCCACAAACATCTGGCCTAGAACAATTATTTTTCATCAAATATTAACTGTCAAAGTTAACCAAAGTTCACTGACAGAAACATGTTGTTCCTCTTGGCATTTTCACCATTTAAAACAATCCAAGGGAGCCAACCAGAGGGAAAATTAGGTACATTAGAGGCCCTGAGGTGGGAATGAGCAAACTGAATTCAAAGCAGTGGTTTTAGGCCCCCTGAACCTGGAAGAGAATAGAGGACTCCTTGCCAAAACTCCAGTCTAGAGTTCTTGCCTCTAGGCCTTGCCAGGAAATGGCCCTCACTACTACTGGATCCTACATGTTTGGCCCTATAACATCAGGGCCCCAAAGATGGAAGCTGGTCTGAGAGCCATGGAAGCAAGCTACGGGGCCCGGAGTGCCTGCCATCTGGTCACTGATTCCATTTTACGCTGCCTCAGACCACTGGAGTGGATAGAGTCATGACTTTTTATTGACTCTTTTCTAGTTTTACTCAAAAAAAAATTTCCATTGCCTTTGTGGGGGGAAAAAAACCCAAAAATGCCTTAGACACTAACAATTAAGAATACACGGGGAAAGGCGCCTGGGTGACTCAGTCAGTTAAGCATCCAACTCTTGATTTCAGCTCAGGTCATGACCTCACAGTTCATGGGTTTAAGCCCCACCTTGGACTCTGTGCTGACAGCACTGAGTCTACTTGGGATTCTCTCCCCCACCTTGCCCCTTCCCTGCGTGCATGCTCTCTCAAAATAAATAAACTTTGACAAAAAAAGAATACACAGAAGAAGTGTACACATACTTTTTCACAGAAATTAAAGAAAACAGATGCCTGAGTGACTCAGTTAAGTGCCTGACCCTTGACTTCAGCTCAGGTCATGATCTCACAGTTCATGAGTTCAAGCTCCACATCAGACTCTCAGCATGGAGACTGCTTGGAATTCTGTCTCCTCTCTCTCTGTCCCTCCCTACCTTACTTATGCACAAGCATGCACTCTCTCAAAAACAAACTTTAGGGTGCCTGGGTGGCTCAGTCGGTTAAGCATCCAACTTCAGCTCATGTCACTCTCTCATGGTTCGTAAGTTCGAGCCCTGATCGGGTTCTGTGCAGACAGCTTGGAGCCTGGAGCCTGCTTTGGATTCTGTGTCTCCCTCTCTCTGCCCCTCCCCTGCTTGTGCTCTCTTTCAAAGATAAACATAAAAAAAAATCAAAATACATGATTTTAAAAAACACAAGACAAAATTCTTATCTAAAACTTGGTCTCTTCATTCTTGTTTTCTTTGGTATTAATTTTTTGCCACTTCAAACTCTCATCCTTTGATATGGGAATTGAACCTCTCCACCAGATATACATATCACACACAATTAGTCCAAAACTCTAAAACTGTAACTGTCAAATCAAAAAACTATTTTGTGGGGCGCCTGGGTGGCTCAGTCGGTTGAGCATCCGACTTCGGCTCAGGTCATGATCTCACAGCTCGTGAGTTCGAGCCTCGCATCAGGCTCTGTGCTGACAGCTAGGAGCCTGGAGCTTGCTTCTGATTCTGTGCCTCCCTCTGTCTCTGTCCCAACCCACTCGCATTCTGTCTCTGTCTCTCAAAAATAAACAAACATCAAAAAACTTTTTTTTTTTAACTATTTTGTTATTAATAAAAAAAGGTTTAGTAAAGTGTATTAACATAAAACGTCACCAAAATCATAATAAAAGTGCCTTGCCATAAAACTCTAATTATATTCAGAAAAAACACGTTTCTAAATAACAAGTCACTAATTCAATAGTAAGTATTTCCATAAGCCTTCAAAGACATAAATCATGTATTACATTATAACTATTGTTAGCAAAACCACATACAGACCTGTTAATAAAGCAATTTATCCCATGCTTAAGAATACGTTCAACTTTCTCCTTCATTTTTTCCTTTTCTGCATGTTCTATTTCAGCCACTTTTGCTGTAGAATCAACTCTTACCCTGGAACCAAATATCTAAAACAAAGGAAAGCATAAAAACAACACTTAAGAGTCTCAACAGGGGCGCCTGGGTGGCGCAGTCGGTTAAGCGTCCGACTTCAGCCAGGTCATGATCTCGCGGTCCGGGAGTTCGAGCCCCGCGTCGGGCTCTGGGCTGATGGCTCGGAGCCTGGAGCCTGTTTCCGATTCTGTGTCTCCCTCTCTCTCTGCCCCTCCCCCGTTCATGCTCTGTCTCTCTCTGTCCCAAAAATAAATAAACGTTGAAAAAAAAAAAATTTAAAAAAAAAAAAAAAGAGTCTCAACATAAACATTTTCACATAAATACACTGAAATTATGTTTGGATACATTCATATATATTCTAGGTTTTTTAAGTGCAAGTGATTCCCAGCCTGAGTTTATTTTATTTTTTTTGGAAAGTAAACTTCTTACTTTTATTTTTTTTGTATTATTTTGCTTTTATTAGTTTATTTTTATTTTTTTTCAATATATGAAATTTATAGTCAAATTGGTTTCCATACAACACCCAGTGCTCATCCCAAAAGGTGCCCTCTTCAATACCCATCACCCACCCTCCCCTCCCTCCCACCCCCCATCCACCCTCAGTTTGTTCTCAGTTTTTAAGAGTCTCTTATGCTTTTCCCAGCCTGAGTTTATAAAGCAGCTAACAATTAGAATTCCAAGAAATGTAGTTAACATACCTTTATTTTATCTGTATCCATACCCGTGTTTGCAATAAGAATTTTAGCATTTTCAATTCGCTTTGGTTGATTTACTCCAATTTTTTTATCCAACAGAAAGCCTACAATACAGAATACTGTATTAAATACTTCAAAGCTATATTGATAAATCTTCTATAGATGTCTGCTTTATCAAATTACTTTCAAAGAATTTGAGTCCAATTCTTCAAGCTCCTAGAACCTATAAAGCATTCCATTAAAGCAGTGATCATAAAAATCAATTTAGCAGGTGGAAATGTAAGAGTACAGCATAAACTTTAAGAATAAACACAGTATTTTGAAACTTTTGTTCCACATATATACAAAATATGCAGATGTGGATTACAACATAATGCTAATAAATCCACTTTCATTCCTTTAAAGCCAACACAACAGAAAAACTGAGGATTCAGAAAAACAAGGTATTGCTAGAGATTACTAAACTTTTTGAAGCACTGAAGCCGGTTAAGAAAATGAGAAAGTCATGTATAATGGACTCAGACAAACCTGCCCCAATCATACTCATGCTGCTTACAGGCTATGTACACACTCTTGGACAAATTAATCAACCTTAGCTAGTCATCTGTAAAACAGGAGTATCACCAGTGGCACACATGCTCGTTTCCAGCCTAGAGAGGCCTGATGATTTGGAACTCTCTCTCCAAGCTTCTTTTAGAGCATGCATAACTTTTACCTTTTCCATTTTCATGTTGGGTTTTCCACCCTATTAAGATGAACCTAATTCTCAATCACTGGGTCAACAACATAATGAGGGATAAATAAAATTTTAAGTTAAATTCCTATTAGAATGCTTGGCACAGAACATTCAAGAATGTAGCATTCAAGATGGTAGCTATCTTTGTTTTCATTATCCTTACCTACCCATTAGCCTCTTTTAGAAATGCTACACAGCCCTCATAGATAAATTCAACACAGAGTATTTTCAGAATTGTTACTGCCTTGAAATACAAATGACTATAAATGAAGTACGAAAAACTGGTAAAACACAACTTGTTCCTGTTTCTCCTCTATAGAAGAGAACGCCTACACATTCCACTCCAGAAGTCATTTTGTGAAGTAAATACAATGTAAAGATGTTTTGAAAAATTCATACTCTAAGAACAAAATACACTATTAGTAAGAAAATAGCAATTGCTAAGACTTCTGTATCACTTTAAAAAACACCAGCAACTATACCCTCAATACCTACACCAACTAAATGATATGACTTAACACAAACCCTTCCTGGAAAAAGTGCTATTTCAGAGTAGCTGATTTCCACTAAGACTACAATTTCTCTTTATTAGAAACTACAAGTAATAACTTCTTGGCATAAGTAAAACCTAGAGATTATCAAAGAAATGCTGGGATGGAGTGAGACGAAGCACAGTTACACATAATAAATGGATCAGAATGACAAAAATGGTTATTATATTATTTGTATTCTTAAAGACAAGTTTTCTGGCTTTGTGAAGTGTCACTAGTCCTGACTAGCTAAAAACAGGACTCGCTATTTAGCCCTCAACATCTGATCAAACCTTGTTTTCCCATATTTAACATATACATACCTTCATCTAAATAGGAATCTGCCAGACTTCCTCCTAGCTTCTTGATGACATGAATTGCCTCCAAATTACCAGAGCCTTTCAGTCTGAGAACAGCTTCTACAGCTAACTGAGTAAAGTGGTCTTTGTGATGAGTAAGAAGTTTTGAGGATAATGTTGTTCCTGCAATGTTCATTAAATCCTGACGGAACTTAACTTCGTCAGAACTAAAAAAACAAAAAACAAAAAAAAAGAAGACTCATGCCTGTTCTTGAAATGCTTCTCCAAAGATATCAATCCTATTTTTCTTTTTGAAATTTATCCAAATAGGTGTCAGTAGATCATTTCACCCCAGTTAGGGCTCTAAGCCACAGAAAAAGAATTAGAGCTTACCACCAATAATCAAGAAATGCAAAATTAAAAGTTACTAATTTCCCACCTATCTGGCAAAATACCAAAAAACAAATAAGCCAACAAAAAAATAGCAAATGCTCCAAGAGCATGGAAAAATAGGTATTGCTATACAGATATTGGGAGTGAGAATTAATGTTTTCTAGAGAGTTACTTGTAAATAAAAATGCCTTAAAATACACATATACCTTTGGACCCACCAATTATACTTCTTGAAACATTTTTTTAGGAAAGAGATTTGTCACATTACTATAAAACTAAAAATTATCAATCAAAACACAGATTTCCAAACACAAATAGATAAATTATACTATAATCAAATGCATACCTCTATTAAAACTAATAATGCAGAAAATACTAACACTCAGAAATATCCTTATTATTCAACTAAGTTAGAAGCTGTAAAATTCTCTACACGATACTATTTGTTTCTGTGTGTTGTGTGATTATATACACAGGAAACTGGAAACCCAGCCTGTATGTGAAGCGTAACATGGAGGGTTTGTTTTGTTATCAGGGCAGGATGAGGCAACAGGGTCATGTTTGTAAATGCTTTTATTCTCCAGACTTTCTGTATGGAGCATATTTTGAAAAGAATGTTAAGGGGCACCTGGGTGGCTCAGTCAGTTAAACATCTGACTCCTGACTTTGGCTCTGGTCATGACTTCACGGTCATGAGACTGAGCCCTGAGTCAGGCTCAGTGCCAAGCATGAGCCTGCTTGTAAGATTCTCTAAATCTCTCAAAAATAAACAAAGAAGAAATGTTAAATACTTAAAAATAGCATTATTTTGGTATACCAACCCATGATCAACTGCAGAATTCAACAGAGCCTGTCTTGCCGCCTTTGTGGCTTCTCTCCAACCAGCAATGATGGTCTGTGGGTGAATCTTTTTTGCAATTAAAGATTCTGCTTCCTATTAATAAAGAACAGAAAACATTCATCAACAGTAAAGACATAAAGGGGTTCCTGGGTAGCTCAGTCAGTTAAGCATCTAACTCTTGATTTCAGCTCAGATCATAATCTCCTGGTTCATGGGACTGAGCCCCACTTTGGGCTCTGCTCTGTCACCAGAGCCTGCTTGCAATTCTCTCTCTCCCCCACCCTTGCTCATGTGCATGCACGCTCTCTCAAAACAAATAAACTGAAGCAGGACCCAATGACTTCCGGTCCAAGAGCAAAAAACAATAAAAGAAGGTTGAAGTTGCTCAGATATTCTTACCCTTAGCAATTCTGCTGCTAACACAGTAACAGAGGTAGTGCCATCACCAACTTCATCATCTTGAACCCTTGACATATCTACAAAAAGGAAGCTATAGTTACTAGCTCATTCTTATGAGATTCTGCATTCTAAATTACTTCTCCATAGCTTACCTAATTCTCTAAACATACCCACCACCAATCTGAATCTCACTTATCTAGGTTTCCTCACCTGACAAACTCTGGAAATTCTCAGTCTGAAATGTTTTATCATTAATAAAATGCATGGTACTCCAGAAGCTTGTAATAATGATAACAATTAAAAAGTAGACATCAATTAATCACAAGTATAGTTCATCAACACAACCTATTTAAAAATGTGTTTCAAAATGTTAACGAAACCTTATCATCCTCATACTCACCAACTAAAACTTTAGCTGCTGGGTTGTCCACACCAATGTTTTTTAGAATAGTTGCACCATCATTGGTTACCATGAGAGAGGCATCTCGTCCACTGCTTAGTAGAATTTTATCCTAAAAGGAATAAATAATAAATATGTGGTTCAAGATATAAATATATCTGGAAAAATGCATGGGTCAACCCGTATTCTCATATACTGTTAATGTGTAAATACTCTGGATGGCTATTTGGCAGTATCCATTCAAATTTTTCAATGCATACACTCCATAAGCAAATCCTGGTGTCTACCTCTAAAAACACTAGAACAGGGAAATATTAACAAGGTTGTCTCAGCATTGTAATAGCAAAAACAATGGAAGCAAACTAAATGTCCCTCAATGTGGTCATAAATAAAATTTAAACATTAATGCTGAAAGGAATTTTAAAAAGCTACCTACAGATAAAGTACACACGCGTAGTGCCTGTGATAAAACAAAATATATGCAACAAAACACATAACGCACAGATAAATCTAAAATATATTGGGAAGACTTACATCCAGATATAACAGTGGTTGTCACTGGGGAGAGGATCCAGGATGGTGATCCAAGGGAACTTTAGCTTTATAAGCACTGCTTTCATTTTTAGCAAGAAGAATATATCCACATCTTACGTGTGTAATTAAGAGTTAACTTTCCAGCATTAAAAAGCACCCCCCAAATTGACTTATTAATTGTATTTCCACCAACGGCTCTAAAACAATATCAAAACATAAAAATTCCTAGTTTTCCTTACCATGCCCTTAGGTCCCAAGGTGCTCTTTACCAAGTCTCCAATAGCGATGGCACCAATAAAAGAGGACTGGAGTAAAAATCAGAGATTGAAGGGAAGAAGAATCAATTTTACAATCTTAAAAATTCAAAAAGTACAATCGAATCCTTAAAAGAATGGGAGAACAAGGCTTACCAGCCGAGCGGTCTCTGCCCTCTCTTCATCAGCTCCAGCCTTGAAGATGTTAACAGGTGCGAGGGAAAGGGACGCCTAAAAAGGAAAATCAACAATCAGTTTGAATACCAATATTTAACAGGTATATTCAGATGCATGGAGATAAAATATGCAGATATTAAAGACAAGTTTAATTTACAGCATAACATACTTTTCCAAAACAGTGACGTTCTCCATCACTGGGGCATTAAGGGGGGAGTGAGGGACTTATGCAAGCTGCACGGCAAGACGACCTTGCTTTTGGGATCTACTAGGGCTCTGCAAGTAAAAATTCTATACCAAAGAGACTGTTAAACATGGCAAGACTTAAAATGGTTTTAAGCTAAGCATAAAGCAGGCAAGAGACTAGCTCAACAACCGCCCAGTGGACGAGGCAACGCGGTCGACCCGCCTCCATCTTCACCGTCCGGTCCCTCCAGCCCGGTCGCCATAGGCTCCTCCCCAAGAGAGGGCGCGGCCTGCCGCGCCGACCCGCCTGGGGCACTAGAAATTTCTTCGCTTGGGTTGAGCCCCGGGCCCCGGGTTCTGGTACTGCGGAGAGGCCTAGTAGGCCCAAGACGCTGGCATGGAGGCCCGCCCCTCCCCCTGCTAGGCATGGAGGGCTTCACCGGCGGGCCCAGGCCACACGCCGCGGCCCGCGCCATGTGCGGCGGCCTAAGGAGACAGACACAAGGAGTCCGCGGCAAAGGGAAAACAGAGGGGACAGCGAGGCGGCAGGGCACGGCGGGACGTGGCGGGGCTTAGACAGGGCTAGTGGGGCCAGACTCACCATGGTTCCGTGGAGTTCGGCACACACGCTAAACCCTCACAGCTCACGCCCGGGACCGGAGGTAAGAGAAGCCGGAAATGACGGCACACGCTCTACTGCAGGGGGCGGAGCTCCGACCAGCGCGAAGCTCGGGCCAGGCGCCGCCAGCTGGAGCAGTGAGTGGTGCCACTTTGAGTGGAGCAACGCGGTCGGAAGCGCGGCTCCTTACGCTGGGGGGGCGGGGCTTCGGCTCGCGCCCCGCCCCCTGTGGATCCGCCTGCCAGAGACCTGGAAGGGGTGGGTCCGACATCTAGCTTGCAGCGGGGCAGGTTGGCAGTTGAGCTCCCGAAGAACAAAGGGGATTTCGGGACGTCGGGCTGCCCTAGCAACGGCGTTCTTGCTCGTGCGTTTAATTTTTCTTAAATTTAAACTTTTGAAATTTGCCTGAAAGTACCACATATACACAATTTAAAGTGTTATATACTAATAAAGAAAGACAATTCACCAACCTCACCACTTTTTTCCCGGGAGGCAACTACATTCAGCTTTTTCGGGTTTTGTTTCTTTGATTACTTACCATTATATTACTAAATAATATTTTATTGCTATTTTAATTTTAAACGTTATTTATTTAGTATTACGAGGAAGACTTACATTCCTTTTGTTGAATTTTAAAAAGCTGTTTTTAATTGGACGTTGACTGTCCGGGACAAAGTCTTGTGAACTCTCATGGAGACATTTACTTTATCTTTGCCCTGCCTGCTCATTTTCAGGTCTTAGCTTTCACTCGATTTTTCCCCCTCCACTAGTAGAGATGACCAATACCCTCTTACATAATGTGTTGATAGAGACCAGGATCAATCCCAAATATTTCAGTTTACTAAAAAACAAAATTTCCTACTTACTCCAAGTTGACCCTCTAGGACAGTTAAAATTTTTGTCCTTAAAAAAACCTATTGGTTTTCTATCATCCACTGATACCCTTTTCTCCCTTTGACTAATGCATCACTCAGCAAGCTTGTTAACTTTGATAGATGTTTTCAATTTTTAATCGTTTTCACCTTTCAGATTTAAGAGGGTTAGTTTACATCAGGGAGGGATGGTGAGGGAACCAAATCCAACCTGCCACCTGGTTTTTTATGGCCAGAGAGTTAAGATTGGGTGTTACATATTTAAATGGTTGGGGTAAAAATGGTGAGTATTTCATGATACATTAAGATTATATGAAACTTGTATTTTGGTGTCCATAAAGCTTGGTGGAACACAAGCATACCCATTTTTAAAATAATATATATTTTTAAAATTTAATTTTTTAGTAATGTCTACACCAATGTGGGGCTCGAACTCACAACCCCAAAGTCAAGGATTGTGTGCTCTTCTGACTGAACCAGCCAGGTGCCCCTACCCATTCATTTTTATACTGTGCAATGTAATATAGAATTATACAATGGCAGAGTGGTTGTGACAGACTGTCTAGCCCATAAAGCCTAAAATAGTCACTATTTGATCCTTTACAGAAAAAGCTTGCTGACCCTGGTTTACACTATGCTCAACTCAGGTCCATCGTGAAAACAGTTGTTCATACTGGACAAATTGTTTTAAATCTATCAAGAGTTTTGCTTTGTTTTGTTTAAACTTGCTCTTCTTTTAAGAAATGCACTTTAATGGGCAGATCCTAAATCATATACTGGAATGAGAAGAGTCACAATAATGAGAAGCTGAGATGCCTGCACAATATTGAAAACAGGCTGTTTTCATTGCGGACAAAGTCGCTTACTTGGAAATACTATGTCCTCTGGCAGGCCTGAGTCTTACCTAAGCCTGAGACTATGGGTGATGGAAAAACCAATGCCCCCTCCCTCCTGGGCTTTAGAGAAGTTGGGGGCATAACGGGGGGCATTTGAATGGGGACTAGGAGGCAGGCCTTGCTCCCAGTGGTGCTAGGCCAGAGACCACCAGGAGGAGACCCCCTATGAGGGGACTCTGAGCAATTTGTCCTTTCCCCATTGCATGTGTTTTGACTCTTCACCCTTGTCCCCTAGGGGTTAAACACTCAAGTTTCTGGAATCAGGCTGCAAGGGTTTGGATTTCAGTTTTTCTATTTACTAGTTTTGTAACTTTGTAACTTTGTCACACAGCAATAACCTACATACTCTTTCAACAATGCCTTTGAATAGGCGTTTATCCAGTTGTGTTTCCATTTTTGTAAGAGCTTCCGAATCAGTCTCCCTGCTTTATTACAATGTCATGCCCTCCAATGTTCCTCCATGTTGATGTCAGAGTAATCTTTCTCAACTATTGTTTCTCCAATGTTTAACATCCTCCAAATACTCACCATTTTAATTAAGACAAAATTCCTACGTGATCTCATTTCTTCCTTCTTCTCTATCTCCCATCCTGCCTTTGCATCCTATGCTCCAGTCATATGAAACCCCTTGCCAACATGGAGCAACCATGATCTTTGTGTACCTCTGTGTCTTTGCACATGTTCCTCCTTCTCCTTAAGACATCCTATCCTCTCTTCTTTTAAATCTGTGAAGACTCTCATCAAAAACCTTAGGGATTACCACCTCTAGGCTTTTCTTGAAAATCTCCATTCTTAGACTGAGTTTGATGCCCTTCTTTTGTATGTGCCTTTATCATACCACTTATACTAGGGATTGGGAGAAACACTTTTTTCAATTCTCCTAAGGTATATAGTTAGTACCATTCTAGAGGTATCAGAGAGAATTTATCATATACAATTTGTCTTGGGGCTTAGTTCCCTGCGGGGGGGAGGATGGGCATTACCCTCATTAGAAGGGCTATTCTAAACCACAAATTCTTTCGAGTGCAAGGACTATCTTTATTAGTAGCATAGGGCCTGTTTGTGCTCATTCATTAAATGAGCAATGAATAGCTGTCTTCAAAAGAACTCAAAGGAAAAATACAGCAATAATCCAAAGAAGTTTTTAACTTCTGAGAATGAATGTCCAAATTTTCCAAGATGCAGTCTCTGCCACATCTTAACCAATTTATGGGTCCCATGGTATCTGGCACATAGTAAATAGCCAATCATTTGTGGACTTGTCTATGCCCTTCATTGTTTAAGTGATCTCCGTCTTGAGCTGTACCCAAATAGGCTTTGCAGTACCAACCTATTGACTAGGTTTGGAGTTCCAAAGCTGAGAACTACTCGTTTGAATGACCACATAGATAAAACTGTGAGGGTCTGTCAAATACTTGTAATTTCATTTCTCTGATGAAACGTGATCATTAACCTGTTATATGTTCACTTTGAAAATGGATGCACCGATATAAGACTAAGAAAACCTCTTATCATAAAGTTTTAAGAAATGTGTAAAATATAAATACAGGAAAACTTTAAATTGGTATCCAACCAAACTTTTATTGGGGTTTTATTGCAATCTACTTTCGGCAATAAGGGGAAAGTAACCATAAGAACTCCGATCAGATTTTATTCAACAAAGCAGTTTTTCATGAATGCTTAAGGTCAGTGTATAGTCAGCTCAGCTTCCAGTATCAACTTGAGTACCTCATTACGGAAATTTATGCCAGAATGACAACAGTAAGGCATTGCAAGATCCTAAATCATCTAAGATTAAACCATATTTTACATATAACTTTTAGGACAGAATACTAATACTCTACAATAAATAAGGATTTTTAAAATGTGTTGCTTAGCCCTTGTTGAACTAAATTCAATTATTAGCTTATTCTTTAAGTACTCCAGTTAATAAAGGTTTGATTGTACTTCAAGAACTCTGACTTTTCCAAAGATAAAAAAATTAGTTCTTATTTGTTATGACAAAAATTAAGCTTAAAAGCACATTCACACTTGTCCTTAAAAGCATGTTTACATCATATAGGAAATAACTTCTCATGCCTGGAGATATGGTTTATATGGCAAAAAGTCATATGCAAAGAACAACTAGAGGGCAATCCTCCCAGCTCCACGTCCTCCAAAAAGCCACACTTGGCCTCAGTGTAAAAGTTATATTTTATTGCCATGCTACAAAATGTATGAAGTTGGCACTGATAGGGAAAAACAGAGAACAAAGGGTGGGAAGGGAAAGAGGGCAAAAGATGTTGTTACATGTATATAACAAGGTTTTAATCAACAGTGGTAAATTTTGCCAATATTAAAAATGCAAACCAAAATTTAAAATGCTGATATGAAACAGCATTAATATACAATTTATGCATAGTACAGTATCACTTATGTCTTTTATTAGAGAAATATGGAATGTTTATAAAAGAAATTAACCGTAGGGGATAAAATTCCTATTTCATATACAATTTGGCAATGGTAGTCCCACTGTTAGACAATTTTTTATAAAAGAAAAAATTAAAAATCTAATAAGCTACCTTTATACAAAGTTGCTATATTTATGCCTTTACGTAGGAAAAAAACATTTATAATGCAAATTAGGACATACAATAATCTTACAATATTATACAATGTAATGAAAATAAAAACATAACACAAAATTTTTCCTTTATAAAATGTATATTTTGCATTTACTAATGCAAATGTGGCACACCGGTGACTACTGTACTATTAATACCAGTCTGTTTCCATGCTATTGTTGTCCAATTGTCATAGAATTGCAGTTGTATCAATGCTACAAAAGAATTGTGTTATACCCCCAAAATATGAGGAAACAGGAATGGGGAATAGGGATGTGAAGAAGAAGGATAGATAGGGTGCTGGTTTGGGCAGAGTATATTGTAGTATGTTGTAAAATATCTGTTAATTTTTCAAGCCAAAAACATTTTCTATACATTCTGTAATTTCGTACCAATGCCTTTATTCAAATTTGGCAAAAATCAGAGAAAGGGTAATTAGTACCATATACCTCACATATCAGAAATATGAATAAGATGCCAATACATCAGTTACTTCTGAATGTTGTCTTTGATGGTATGTCTATTTCAAGGAGATATATATAGATATAGATATAGATATATATATGTATGTATATCCACACATACATACATATATATTTATACACACACACACTACACATTGCACAAAACAACTGGGCATTACGGATTACGAACTGCACAGAGGGAAGTGGGAAGTACTTTTTAGCTTGTTAAAACCTTTACCTTGAGGCAAAAATACGGTGGCACATTATTGGGAAATTATGAAAACATAAGGCCCCTGTCCCATTTTTAATAGAACATTATTGAGGTACATTTTTATATGTTGTGCCACAGATTTTTTTGAGGGGGAAGGAATAAACAAACACTAGCTTGACTTATAACATTGAACTGTGGGGTCAACATTAATATCTATAAAAACAAAGATTGCTTGGCAAATTTTCTTAAGTCCCAAATGTGATCTATTCTGGATATACTGGGAAGTGAAAAGCTTTTTGCTGAGTCTTCAAGAGTAAAGTGCATATCTCATCACTCCACAGCAGCAGTAAATAAAAGGAACTATTTGCCAATCTTCCTGGAGGGAGGGAAGGCACCATATTTTCATTTTTAAAAGAAGATGAAACTGGGAAATAAAACACATGAAGAAAAAACACAGGTAATACCCATATCAATTTCCAACCCCTGATCTGGGATAAAAGCTGTTATCGCCTGTATGGATAAAAGAGGACTCTATCAGGGGGAGAGCATATAAACAATGAGTATATTTCCAAAACCAATAAGTGGGATCGTATGGTCTATCAAAGAACAGAATAGCTAAAATTAGGTCTGTCTCAGAAAATCTGAAACTTATGGCCACAATTATATCCCAATAAAATATCTCGTTCTAAAATGTACCTAGTAACTGGTACATTCTTCCAGGACAGAGCTTAATGCCCATGGCTAGACTACTGCAAAGGACAAGTAGTGTTCCACATTACTTTTTATTAAATAGGAACACGGGTGATTTCCAGAGACATCTAGAAGTAAACACCAGTTGTATACATCTTCCTAATACTCATAGTACCTAAAATCAAATTCTTAGCAGACAAATTGGTCCCATTTTCATTTTTAAAGCACACAGTATTTAAAGCATAAACTGCAATGATTATATCGGAGCTACCTAAAATATATAAAGACTAATTAGAATCTGGAAGGAAAAGGAAAATGATGAGGAAAAGAAAGAAAATAAAGTATCCAACCTCCAAAATGAATCAATAGGTCAGCCCTTTCATTTGGAGGCTCTGTCTTGCCTGCTTGTTTTGGAGAAAACCGCGTGTACTGGTTCCATTATTATTCTTATTCCTCGTTACAAAAACCAACACATAAATTTGGCACGATTAGCATTCTACTCAGAAGAAAGCATAAATGGAACAATATATTAAAAATGGAAACTGCACACCTATACCGCTATTCTCTTTTTAGAGAACAGTGAACACTTTAGTCAAGCACCAAGTTCACAGAAAAGAAAAGAAGAAAATTCTGCTATGCACATAAACCGATGGCACTGAAAATAACAGACACCTTTAATAATTTATTTTCTTTATAATGGTCCCACTCTATTATTCTGCTAATCCAGTCACTGTCCTATATAATTAGGTTATTTACTGATCAGGTTGGGTGCTATATGACTGAAACCTTTTCATGCTAAATTAACGTTAGTTACATCAGATAGATCCAAATCATGACCTCAAACGCCCTCACATTTAGAGAAAACAGTACCCTAACCTTTCCACTCTACCTTCTCTTGTCTTCTCTACTGTTTGAGAAACTGGAACATTCTGATTTTCTAGGAGTTAGGCATGTGGAGTCTCATCAGTTTATAGAAACTTCAATTCGGTTTAAATCCTAAATTATGACACAATCTCATTGCTAGAAGACTTCCACTGTACCTGCTATGCTGGCAACAATGCTAACACTCTCCTGAAATCAAGGGATAATCAAAGACCCAGCTGTGAGAAAGAACAGCCGAGCCGAGGAGCACTACCGTGGGCAGAGTAAAACCGCAGCCGTGTGACGAGGGAATCACTGCTAAAGTGCTGGGGGGGGGGGGGGGGGGGAGAGCGCCCACAGAGCAAACAGTACCATTAGGGAGCTCTGCGTGTTAAAAGTTGCTTCCTTTTTGTCTCAGCTGTTAAAGAGATCACCAATGGACGCAAGGGAAATTTCAAATCGAGCGAATGTTTTTATCAACTTGAAAAGTAAACAGCATATAAATAAATACTGGACAAGGGCAACCCTGTTATAGAATAACAGTAAGTTCCAAATGAACCTTCAAAACCACAATTTGACAAAAATGCAAACTAAACAATGAACACATAATCCAATTTCAAAACTATATACAAACTCAAACATTTTAAATTGAAAAAGACATCAAGCAACAAAATAAGACATCCCAAACACCAAAGGAAAAAAACCGAAGGTAAATGGCAACCTGATGTCACAGATGCCTCCAGAAAACAATGTTATGGTTAATAATCTATAGGAGAGAAACTTTCAAGAGATCGTGGTTCAGATTTCCAAAGTTTTTGGGTAAAGTGACCTGAGACTGATTCTTGAGTCTAGTGGAATTCTCATTAAGATATCTGGGCATGCCCTTCAAATGACATCATGAGATGAGTGAACAGAAAATCTTGACTCCTTCCTGCCCTTCAACACACCAAGAGCAAACCACATTCACGGACATAGGACTCTTTCTAGTAACGCAGAAGGCAAAGGAACTGACTGGTATATAAGGAGGTGTGGTACTTCTACTTCCTTTACATATGTTTTGGCTCAAGTCAAAAAGCCTACAATTAACGAAATAAAGGATTCCTCACGTTACATGCCGGAGGCCATATACCATGAATAGTGAATCTACAAATATTACTTTCAAAGCCTAGAGTTATCTGTTAGCAATGCACATTATCAAGAGGCTTTATAAAATGTCTTAAACGCCAACCATGACTTAGACATGAATGATGTGCGTACGTCCGGAATATTGATACAAATCAACCAGCATTGTCACTCACTTCAACTCTCATTTTAAATAGGCACTGTGAGAATGGGGGTGCTGCTGGACAGTAATGAGTAGTATATACTGAAATGAGTGTTCTTTAAGGAGTACCTGCTCTACATTAATTCCCTTTAGTTAAAGAAGCACAGGAAATATTCAGGAAAAAAAAATCTTATCAGTCTATAAAAGGAGTTAGTGTTTAGAAATGAAAATGAAGCACTCGCATCTTCATTTTTGAAAACTTCACAAAGGTGCAAACAAGGTAATGCTTTCCCGGCTCACATGGGCAGATCAGTACTATTATGTCTAGTCTTCCTAGATGTGCCATCGTCTCGTGGCAGTGCTTTCTGCAAACTTGACATAGCAGCAGTTCTCTCGATGTCGATCACAGCATACAGCTCTGTGCGCCTGGTAGGGGTCTGTGGAAGGGGAGTGGTAGGCGTTTTTGGAGTCTGAGGGTTGTCAGAGTCACTGCCACCTTCCAAGTCGACCTGTATGTAATTGAGCTGCCTGTGTTCTAAACTTGGGCGCCTGATATCAAAGTTAAAGACCGTCGGCGTACAGTCCCGACGCCTGGAAAACTCTATTTTGTGAGCACTTGCCGGCACTGTTACATTCTCTGTATTTACATAGTTATGCATTGGATCTAGATTATTATGGTAGCCATTTAGAGATGGGGTCTTTGGTCCTAAATTGTCATCTTCATCCCTACTTAGCTTGCGGGCTTCCCAAACAGGAGGCAAAGATGGTAAATTTTCATAGTTTAATAATGCAGTTCTTCTCTGAGCTGAGTTGTTGATATTCTGGGTATCTGAGGTACTGCTGGATGTCAGACGACCTCTCCTGACCCCTGAGGCACTAGGGATAGATAACCCATTTATATTCTCATACACCAGTTTGTTCACAGAGGGTGCCTCTCTGCGCTCATCGCTGTCATACCCAGTGTCCCATTCCGTGCTGTTTGCACCACTCCCACCGACTTGGTCTCTTCCAAGTTGCTCCAGTTTCTCTTTTTCCATTAACTGCTTTTGAACAGGGGTTGGTCCTAAGACAAATTTGACTCCTTCAGGTTCAAGAAGAATCTGAGGGTCCCTGTCCTCAATACTACTTGGTTCTTCTTTTGGTGTGTTGCTTTCAGCATTAGAGATCCTCGCCTCCAATGGGACGTGCACGCTTGTGCGGTGTTTCCGCTCTTCCTGCACTCCTGTGGTGTTGACATAGGTATGGACCTAAAACAAGACAGGAAAGTGAATCAACAACTTGCTTAAAACAAGAACAAAAATCGGTGACTGTATCAGTTAAGTTTATCGATTAACTTTCTTGATATACTCTTCCTTCAAAGCTTTTGTATCCATTTTTCACTAATAAAAAGGTGGGGAGAGGGGAGGAATGTAGAAAGATCTTCCTCACTTGATAAAAAAAATACTCTAAAATAACACATCACATTGTACTTGATACGTGAAAATCAGTCTGTTAAAAAAAAATCAGGAACAAATTGGGATTCTCGTTTTGATGTTGTTTTAGAAATTCTCATCAATGCATTAAAACATGATTCGGAAATAAGGAATAGTGGCGCCTGCGTGGCTCAGTTGGTTAAGCGTCTGACTTCAGTTCAGGTTATGATCTCGTGGTTCATGGGTTTGAGCCCCACATTGGGCTCCATGCTGATGGTGCACAGCCTGCTTGGGATTCTCTCTCTCCGTCCCTTCCCCGTGTGAGTGTACGCTCTCTCTCTCAAAATAAATAAATAGACTTAAAAAGAAGAAAAGAAATACAGAATAACAAGTATTAAAAAGAAGAGACAAATTTATCATGATTTACAGACGCTGTGACTATAAAAAGAGCATCTACTGGATTTAATAAGAGTACTGTAAAATGCATAGATATAAAATAAATACCACCTGCTAAGAAATCATCACTATTTAGAAAAGGTCAATGGTATCGTGAGGGAACAACACAAAAACATTTGGGAGACTATACATAAAATGTGAAAAACTCAAAATTAAAATGCAAAACTGAGGGAAATATAATTATAGTAAATAACACAAGAATTCATTTACTATGTAAAGAACACAAAGAAATAGGTTTCAAAACAGTAAAAATCTCCTAATGATATGGAGATATACATATGGAGATATACAAAGACATACAAAGATATACAAAGATATGTATAACTAATTAATATAGAGACAATATTCAACCAAATACTTCATTTCTCAAATGAAATACTCTGGCAGTAATACTCTGGGATATTAAATAGCTTCATAAAAACCCTGACAACAAAATCTACCTTTCTGCTAGTAGTCCACTAATATAAAAAGCAGCAAAAATTCCAAAAGCATTGGAGGTTATTATAACAGGAACTGGCCATTAGTTATATTTGCCTTTATCCATAGACACATCCCTCCTGTGAGCCTAAAAACTACCGTAATCCTACGTTTCCCTCCATGCTTGTAGATATTTGGCCTATGTCAGAAAATATATGCTGTTTCCTCTGACTCTTCACCACAAAAGTCACATGCAAACAGTGAAAGCTACAATTCAAATTGACTAAAATGTTCAAGTATTGGCGCAGCAACGCTCTAACCCCACACAATCTATTATCGCATCAGACAGCAGCGCACACTTACTTGCTCCTCAGCCACAAGCAAAGGATGAGTAGATTCTTCACCCACTGAAGGCAGGCGTGCACTTCCCACAGAAGGATGTCTGCTTGAAGGATGCGAGGAAGCATCTCCAAATGAGGGATATCGGGGATATCCATTAGGTAAATTCTGAGCAGCAAACCCTGGAGCTGAGTTTTTGTTTATTGGTTTAAGAAGGAAAGCAGGATATGGGGGGCAGGACAGACAGAATAAAAATGAATGAGAATCGAATAGGCCTGGAGAGAATTAAGCAAGGTGTTTCTGGTATGACACAGCAGAAACCAGAGCACAAATAACACCCCCTTCCACTCCCAACTTTCCATTCACATTTTAGATAATATGGAACTTCTAATGTTTTCCTAATTAAAATATTTAAAATGTTTCTAATTATAGACGTAACAGTGTTTTAAAACTGATGACCATTATGCTTATGTTAGCCAATGGTGATCTCTAACATGTTACAGATTAAATAATCCATAATTCATAGTTTATAAATGTCTGTTATTCAAAATACAAGAGAACAAACAGGTACTTACTTGTAGGTGTTCGAGGTGTTCTGGGGACTTCCAACTCTGTCTGATGATTATTCCTTTCTACAACTGGCTCTTCCACCACATTTATACTATTATTTTGCATAATCTCTTGCAACATGTTAAATAATTCTTCTGCACGAGCACACTTAAAGGCGAAGATTCCTACAAATACAAAATAGAAGGGAAAAATAGTAGCCACAGCTTTAAAAAAGATACAGGAGCACCTGTCAAAGAACAAAATTGTGAAGTTAAGTATTCTATGCACTGACAGCAAGAAAGGCTTTTTAAATAAATGTCTGATAAATTAATGACATTCTGTTTCAAAACATAAGCCCAAAAGGAAATTCACAGAATAATTTTCATATGTCTAAGAGAGATGGCCCAAAACAAGGCAGACAAAAACAAGATTTGAACACTTACTTTAGACTGTTTCTTAACAGCAGGGGGAGCCCAAATCACCGTTATGGGCAGATGATCCTTTACCATTTGACCGTCCCTTACTTGGTGGTTTACGATCCTTACCTTGTTTAATTATTACAACAATTCTGTAAGGTAGGCATTAGCATACCTCTCTGATAGAGCAGAAACCTGATGTTTGACAGAAATTGTATAACTTGTCCGAGGCCTTTCACACAGTAGGCAGCAAAAAAACCAAACTATGTTCTCTTTGACTCCAAAGTTTAGGTTCTTTCCCCAAAAAGTAATAACAGTAAAGAAACATAGCCAATTTACTGCAACTAATCATATGCTGAAAATCTTAAAGTTAATAATATGAGTCAAAATTCTGGACACAGAGAATATGCTTAATGAATGCCTGATAAATGCATACATAGCTTATTATATCTCTGAACAATCCACCTCTTTGGGGGAATTTTTTTTCTGACAGGAGAGAAGTAAAGTATTAATGTAAACATTATATACAGGATAAATGAAAGAACAATTTTCAAATGTGAAAATGTTTCTAGAAAAACAAAATTAAAGGCTCTACCTACCTTGTCCAGTTTGACACCTTCGACCACTTTCAAAAGAAAAGAGATTTGAATCATAGCCATAGCGCCGCAGGCAGAGGTAGTGCCATTTTACTGAATCACGTTTGCGAGTGTATAAAATCAGTTCTGTGTCTGTAAGTTCCATAATGCCAGAACCTAACTCATTCCCATCATCATCCACATTAATGACCTAAAAAAAGAAAGTTCAATTAGTGCTAACCTGATGCTCCCACTTGACGGTCATACGCACATTTCACCAATTTGTCGGCAAAATGCACTATTGTTGATTGGTTCAGTTATTCGCTCTTTTGTTAGCTCATTCATCAACCAATGTGTTTTCAGGGCACGAACTATGTAGCAATGTAAGATCTGCTTCTATCCACAAGCGACTCACATTCCCAGTGAGAATATAAGATATACAAACATGAAATCAACAATACAAAGCTGTATAGGAGTAGTAGACAAATGGGTGCAACAGAGGTTGCAAAAGACAGCAACTGTGGCCTAGGGTTGCTGGAGAAGTCTTCACCAAAGAGGAGGAGGGACTTCAGCTGGGCCTCAGGAGAGAGCTGGTGGGTCAGGGCTCGTAGGGCATATCCTGACGATGCAGTGCTACAGCACAAAGAAGGTATGTTTCAGAGAGACCAAGACAAGACTGGCACAGAGTTCATGGAAGGGAAAGCCTTGCACTGCTGAGTTTCTGAAAATGGCCAGACAGGTAACACTTCAGGAGAACTGTCTATATTCCTGGGGTAGGCAGAGCGCTTTGCACATACTTTTCCCATTTAATCCTCCTAACAATCCTAAACTGCAGGTAATACGATTTTCTCCACTGTACTGTACACAAACGGAACAAACCTGCCCAAGGTCACAAAGCTACAAAGCCACAGGGTTTCAACTTACACCTAGGTTTGTGTGATCCAGAGGCTATGACTTACAACAACTTGAGGTCAGACTACGAGAGACACTAAATGGCTGTGAATAGGTAAGAAATGCAACATTTATGCTCTAGGTAACAGAACACCATGGAAGTTTTAGGATGATGAAAGAGTAAGATCAATATGATGTCAACTGCAGGATGGATCACAAAGGTGACGGACTCAAGGGTAGAGTCCAGCTAAGAAATTATCCAGGCACCTGAAGCAATGACTGGGATGTGGTGACCAGACTGAGGAGGCACCTATAAAATGGCATTTAAAAAAGTATTTCTAGAACTGTATGGCTAATTGGATACTCAGGACCAAAGGAAAAGTAAAAGAGGATTCCACACTGTCAGTAAGAACATACTGTCATCATTTGTTAAAACAAGAAAAGGCAGAGTGGACACAAAGAGAAATAAAAGGGTCCAGAGAGAAAAGTAAGGAAGTAAGATATATTAAGCGCAGAAAAAGAACATCCAAGTAGGCAGTGAGAGATGTAACTCAACCAGTTTTACTCACCTTAAACTTGTTCCGATGGTTATCTGGGACAGTGTCTTTATCTGGACAGCTACAACAGCTACCCATGGCTTCTTCAGAAGACCATGTGAGCGCTACATGAAAGATAATTTGGAAAAAATTATTAAATGTAGGATATAAAAATCGTAAAACAGAAAAAGACTTTAGAAACCATCTAACACAGGGGCACCCAGGTGGCTCACTCGGTTATGCGCCGGACTCTTGATTTCACTTCAGGTCATGATCTCACGGCTTGTGGGTTCCAGCCCCTGCGACGGACTCTTCGCTGACAACATGGAGCCCGCTAGGGATTCTCTCTCTCCCTCTCGCTCTGCCCCTCCCCCACTCACTCTCTGTCTCTAAAAATAAATAAACTTAAAAAAAAAGAAAAGAAAGAAAGAAACTACCTAACACAAGTCCTGCATTATTTTGATGAGGAAAATTAAGCCCAAGAAGGTATAGGGCTAAGCTAGATTTCACACATTCAGCTGCTGAATTTTGCTCAGTGATAATGAGAATAGTTGCATGAGGTAGACTTCACAGAAATCTCAAATTTCCAGTTTAATTTGCAAAGGTCTGCCTATTTTTAAATTACCTTAACAAAAACCAATTTAAGGTCTTATCTCATATGTAACACTATTTAAATGAAGTCATTTATGGAATTAACCCTTTATGGTTTGTCAGGAATTTCATATCTTTCTTTTAATAAATTTCTAAAGGGATGTTGGACTTCTAGGTTGGCAGGTATTTTGATTCTTATTATTCACTGTAGTATCCTTTATGTACCTAACCAGGCCAAAGCTGACTGGTAAATAAGACACAAAAACAAATTTGGAACAGTTCATTAAGAGAGAAAGACAACCCAAAAATCAAGCGGTAACTTAACACAGAGAATATTGGCAAACTGATACAGCATGTCTGTGTAATCCTGCTTTCCCACACAAAGTCAGAGATAGTAGGTTATAGGTGACATTAAGTGTTCAAGAACACTGCAAATGAACAAAGATAAAATTCAAAACACTACTTACAAACGAGGGAAAGAATCAGAATGAATGTGATAATATTTGAAAAAGCGGAAGGAAAGGAAGCACGAAAAGCTACTAAATATTCAAAAACATAAATCTGGTAAAATTGGTTTAAAATTCTTCAGTCGTTCTTCATTATCTTCAGGAAAAAAATTTGAAGCTTGTCCGCATGACATGAGGTTCTTCACAGTCTCATCCCTGGCCACAGATCTAGTCTGAACTCTCCTTGTCTCTGCTTCAAGCCCTACCCAGTCATACTAAACAGTCCCCAGAGCAGCTTGTCCCCTCACACCCTTCCATGCTGCTCCTTTCCTAAGATCCAATCAGAATACAGTGATTCAGGGAGGCTTCGCTGATTCTAAGCAAACTGGGAGGGTTACACTTTTTATGTATCCCCCAAGGCACCCTGGGCTTTCCAGTATCACAGTATTTTCACACTATTTAAGTATTATTCTCCCTGCTCCCCCACCCCCCACCCCCCGCCCCATAAGCTCCTTCCTAAGCAGGGACAGACCTTATCCAGTTTTTGCATTTCCCATGCCCTAACACACCACCTAGCACCACAGAGCGGGGAGCTCTAAGTCTCTTGTGAGCTGAATGAATTGAACTGTACTAAATAAAGGTAAAAAAGGCTGGCAGGTATAAGTATGAGGCAGATGAAAAAGTATATTAGTGTACAAACCAAAAGAAGCGATAAATTAAATAGTAAAGTTAAGACTCATGTTTGGTAGTTTGCTCCAGGTAATATGCCAGCTAAATATCATGGCATAAAGATGATTAAGTCACAGGGGCACCTGAGTGGCTCAGTCAGGTAAGTATCCAATTCTTGATCTCGGCTCAGGTCATGATCTCACAGTTCATGAGTTTGAGCCCTGCATTGGGCTTTGTGCTGACAGCATGGAGCCTGCTTGGGATTCTCTCTCTCTCTCCCCCACTCTCTCTGCCCCTCCTCAGCTCCCATTCTCTCTCTCTTAAAATACATAAAACAAACATTAACAACAACAAAAAAAGATGATTAAGTCACAGTATGTACTTCTGAAAAGTCATGAGTCTAAAGGGAGAGACAGAGATGTAAATAGATAATGCATTATGTTTAAACCTTAGAATCTGAGAAGAGTTCTGTGGGCACAGTAAAGGGAGCAAATAACTTTCTGGGTTAACAGGGCAGGAAGCACCATTTGAACTGGTACTTAAAAAGGTGAGCAGAAACGGTGTGCCGGACACAGAACAGAAATAGGTAGTTGAGACAGATAAAAGAGTACAAAGGTAAGGTCATGAAAGATCATGAAAGGTGATCTTGCATTCAGGAGAAAGTGAGGTGTCCAATACAGCTAGAATACAGGCAGGCTGTAACAAGAGCAGGGGCCAAACCATATAAAGGGTCCTGAACAATGAGGTAGGATCTGGGACTCCAACTAGCTAGACGTCCTTCAGTGTCCTCACAGTCACACGGACATGACTCTATCATGGCATTTATCATATTCTATTGTACTGTTTATCTGTCTCAACATTCACTTCACTGTAATTTCCCTAAAGATAGGAGCCTTCTCTAAGCACTAAGCATATCACCTGACATAGCACATGGTTCATCAATATTTACTTTTTAAAAATTAATGCAACTGGAGACACCTGGGTGACTCAGTTGGTTAAGTGCCTGACTCTTAATTTCGGCTCAGGTCATGATCTCATGGGTTTGTGAGATCGAGCCCCACATCAGGCTCTGCAATGACAGCTTGGAGCCTGCTTGGGTTTCTCTCTTCCTCTCTCTCTACTCTTCTCCCACTCTCTCTCTCTCTTTCTTAAAATAAACAAACATGGAAAAATTAATACAGGCGTACCTTGGGGATACTGCAGGTTTGGTTCTAGACCACAGTAAAAAAGCAAGTATTGCAATAAAGCAAGTGAAATCAACTTTTTGGTTTCCAGTGCATATAAAAATTATGTTTAGGGGCACCTGGGGGCCTCAGTCCATTAAACCTCCAACTCTTGATTTCGGCTCAGGTCATGATCTCATGGTTTGTGAGACTGAGCTCCATGTTGGGCTCTGTACTGATGACACAGAACCTGCTTGGGATTCTGTCTCTCTCTCTCCCTCTCTCTCTCTCTCTCTCTGCACTTCCCCTGCTCGTTCTTTCTTTCTCTCTCAAAATAAATAAACCTTTAAAAAAAAAGTTATGGGGGCACCTGGGTGGCGCAGTCGGTTAAGCGTCCGACTTCAGCCAGGTCACGATCTCGCGGTCCGGGAGTTCGAGCCCCACGTCGGGCTCTGGGCTGATGGCTCAGAGCCTGGAGCCTGTTTCCGATTCTGTGTCTCCCTCTCTCTCTGCCCCTCCCCCGTTCATGCTCTGTCTCTCTCTGTCCCAAAAATTAAAAAAAAAAAAAAAAAAAAGTTATGTTTACACTATATGACAGTCCATTAAATGTGTAGTAGTGTGTCCAACAAAACAATGTACTTTAATTAAAAAAGACTTCCTGCTAAAAATGCTAACCATCATTTAAGCTCTTCAGTGAGTCATCATCACCGATCTCAGATTATCATAATAAATACAATAATAATAGAGTTTTAACTATTGTGAGAATTACCAAAATGTGACACAGAGACACAAAGTGAGCAAATGCTGTTGGGAAAATGGCATTGATAGGCTTGTTCAAAGCAAGAGTGTCACAAATCTTCAATTCATAAAAATCACAGTATCTGGAAAGCACAATAAAGCAAAGCACAATAAAACAAGGTATGCCTGAAAATATTTAATAAATTATATGATGAGAAAGAGACAAAAGAATATTTAAAACATTTTTTTAAAGTAGAGGGATAATTGACAGAAACAAAGTCTTTTTAAAATTATACATCTATCCTTACCAATGACCTGCTCATGAATATAAAGAGCTAAAAGATTACTATAGTGTGGCTTCTGCCTCAAAACATTCAAAGGAGTGTTTTTAAACAATTCCTCAAATGAAATAAAAAATCATACCTCTTTTTTGTTGTTGTTGTTATTGTTTTGTTTTAAAGATTTTTTTTTTTATTTTTTTTTTTCAACGTTTATTTATTTTTGGGACAGAGAGAGACAGAGCATGAACGGGGGAGGGGCAGAGAGAGAGGGAGACACAGAATTGGAAACAGGCTCCAGGCTCTGAGCCATCAGCCCAGAGCCTGACACGGGGCTCGAACTCACGGACTGCAAGATCGTGACCTGGCTGAAGTCGGACGCTTAACCGACTGCGCCACCCAGGCGCCCCATGTTTTAAAGATTTTTAAATACCTTTCTAAGTAATCTCTACACCCAACTTGGGGCTCAAACCTACAAGCCTGAGATCAAAAGTCGCACGCTCCACCAGCTGGCCCGCTAAATGCCCCTAGAAAATCATTCTTCTATTTGCCACCTTCATGGGCTACCTGTTAAGGCAGCACCTCCCATGCGATCAGGGACATTTGAATGGCGGTGCAAACTACTTAGAAACTCTATCCACACTGAGTGTTTCAATTCGGCACAACAACAATTAATGAAAAGCCTAGTATGTGACACAAAAGCCTTGTGTGCCATGCTAAGGAGAATGGATTTCATCCTACACATGATGGAAACACAATAAAGAATGGGAAGCAGGAAAGCGAGTTGCTCATGACTTCATTTTAAATATATCCACCTGCAGAATAAATTGAAGTGGCAGTTCAGAGAAGAAAAACCAGTTAGGGAATATGGAGAAATGAAATATGCTACAGACCTAAAACCAGTGCAGCAGTAGTAGGGAGACACAAGAGATGAATTTTTAAAATATTTAGGAAGGCAAGTGAGCAGCACGAAGTGGCTGGCTAGGCATACGGGAAGGAAGAGGCAGCTTCCAGTGTGGCAGATGAAGGGGGCTGGTTCCACTACCTGAGACAGAAAAAAGCATGGTAGTTTTCAAGTGGAAGTGATGGTGGTTAGCTCAGTTTTAGCCATGTTGAGATGCTAGAGAACAACCAAATGGAGATATACAACAGAGAGTTAAATACACGAGTATAGATTTGAGGAAGGGGTAAAATATTGATACACACAGAATATTTGAAGCTGTAAAACAGAAAACACTGCCCAAGGATAGTATCGAGAGTGGTCTACAGTTAAAATTCTGGGGAATACAAATGTAGAAATACTGGAGTAGAGGTAAGAGAGTGAAGGAGGAAAAAAAAAAATCAGAATCGTACAAACTGAAAAAAGAAAGTGTCAAGAAGGAGGGTTCCATCATGGGAGACTGGTAGAGGCGGAAACCAAACTGAAGTGAACAAATGGAAGATAAGGAAGTAGCCCCCCAAAGAACAGAAACTGCTCTTTCCCGAACAGGTTCAGAAAGGGAAGGGCAGAGCGTGACAGCGTAGACAGACATGGTTTCGAAAGAAAATATGCTGCTTGAGTTATTTGTTTTCAGATGACATAGATTTACACAGGTTTGTAATCAGTAGGTCAAGAAAGGTTAAAATTTTTAGGAAAAAAAAAAACCAAAGGAAAAAAATGAGTTATATGGTAGATCAAGACAGACAGGGAGACTGGAGAAGAGGAGTTCCAGGGCTCAGAATGAGAAGTCTGCCCACAGAAGTAGGACTGCCTTGTCCTGAGGAGAGAGGGAAGAAAATAAGAATGGGTGGGACCCAGCAGAAAAACTGAGGTAGGTAACACCTATCATCCTAAATTCCCTTTGTAAAATAGAAAGCAAGTTTGCAGAATGAGGGACTTGAGGCAAACGGTAGGATTATTCACCAGGGGGCTACCCACGAAAGGTAGCAGGATTATTCAGTAGGCTGCACTCAGAGTTCAGCAGAGGTTGGAGAGGAAGATGGCACTGTTTTTGCAGCAGTGCTCAGCTGTCCAGAGGGCAGATGGTTCCGGCGACCCAGGCTCAGAGGGTAAGAGGACAAGGAAATTAGAGGATACTGGCAATAAGGGGGTTTGAAGTGATGGAACATCAGGTCCGGTCAGGAAAGAAGTAAAAAAAGAAGAGGGCTGATGAAATGGAAAAACCAGAGGCAAAAAGGAACAGGAGGCCTCCGTAAGGTTAAAGAAAAGGCTCAGTCTGAGTGAGAGACTAGACAGCTGGAGCAACGGGAGGCTGTGGTCAATCTTCCAACACAGAAGGAGACTTTTTAGTGTGGAGCTCTCTTGCACATCTCTGACTCCTCCTCCAGAACCACAAACTCCTAGGCAAGGGGAAAGACAAGATACTAGATATTCTGCATTTATGACCACCAGATTAATATTTGGAGACCACATCTGAGTTATGTAAGACTTAATAATGTGCACTAAAACTGTAAATACTTGATAAGAAACCATATGATTTCACCATCTTACCCAACCAAATTCATAACTCAGCAAAAACCTATATAGACTAACTATGCTCACTCAAGAAAGTAGCTGAGATTACATTCAAGAACAAAAGAAACGGTATTTGGAACAATACCGTTTGGGAAGATTGGTATTGCACCAAGTTGCCTGAATATTTTCATTTTTATTTTTATTTTTTTAATGTTTATTTATTTGGGGGGGGGTGGGGTGCACGCAGAGAAAGAAGGAGACACAGAATCTGAAGCAGGATCCAGGCTCTGAGCTGTCAGCACAGAGTCCAACACAGGGCTCCGGGCTCAAAGTCACAAACCGTGAGATCATGACCTGAGGCAAAGTCAGATGCTCAACTGACTGAGCCACTGAGGCGCCCCTGATTATTTTAAATTTGTAAACATTGGCTTAGTTTAATTAAAGCCACTTGTCCTTATTCTTTGGAGGGGACAGCAACTCAGGCCGCAATGTGACTACATTCAAGAAAACAATTAAAATATCCTGTTTAATTTGTGGGGAAAAAAAAGAGAATATAATTTGTGAACTTAATGTTTTTCTTTTTTTTTTTTTTAAGATAAACCTCAACTTACCTAGATCTAGCCATTAATATTCTTAGCCTCTTCTGCAGCATCAGGAGTTTAATCATTCTTCAAAATACCATGTTTTCTTTGTTTGGTGACTTAACCTAGAAACAGAAAAAAGGCAAGAATTTATTTCTCTTAAAGCAATGATTTTCCTTATAAGACTTCCAGTAGCACTGTTAGTTCAGTTAATCTATTTAAATAAACTCAAAAGTATAAAAATCTGATAAATATAGAAGATCTATTTTTAAAATTAAAATGACATGTACATGTTACCATTCACACAGCCTTTTCAAAGGAAGAAGTAAACATGCTATATAGTCTAAATTCTATAATGTTTGGATATCAGAACCTTCATAAGTCATTGACTGGCTTCTCCACTACAGCTATGACACTGGACAACTCACTTCTCTATACTTATCTCCTCAGCCATAAAATGAGAGGTCAGACTAAACCACCTCCGACGTTCCTTTCCAACTCTAAAACCCCATTTCATCCTGTGGCAGGCTAATTCTCCACTTCCAGTCACTTTTCTTAAACCTTTCTGGCACTCCTCCCAAAGAGCAGACTTGAGAGTCCACTTGCTGTACCATCCTAGTCTACAAGACCCCTCCAGAACCAAATCAGAGGAGTCAGTCATTAGGACTGTCATTAGTCAAGTCAGTCACTAGTCGGTCATTAGAACAAGCATGTCATAGAGTCACAGGATAATGGTGTAACTTATAGCAATAAATTACAATTTAAAGTTTCAAGAGATTCCAACATACTTTTGGGAAATTTCTGGTCAATCAATTCCCTTTTTATAACACAGAAAAATATCAAACTTAAACATGGGCACTAACATTTACTGAATAACTACACTGTATCAGGCATTAGGGGTTTTGCAAATAGTCTCATTTTAATCTATATATTAACTAGAGTTAACAAATGATTGATTTCCAAAATGAACATTTCCAGGTATACCTGGCCGGCTCAGTCTGTTGGGCGTTTGATTCTTGATATGGCTCAGGTTATGATCCCAGGGTCACGGTCACAGGATTGAGCCCTGCATCGGGCTCTGCACTGAGCGTGGAGCCTACTTAAGATTCATTGTCTTTCTCTCTCTCTCTCTCAGGGCACCTGACTGGCTCAGTGGATTAAGTGTCTAACTTTGGCTCAGGTCATGATCTGCCAGTTTGTGGGTTTGAGCCCTGTGTTCGGCCCTGTGCTGACAGCTCAGAGCCTGGAGCCTGCTTCAGATTCTGTGTCTCCCCCTCTCTCTGCCCCTCCCCCACTCACACTCTATCTCTCTCAAAAATAAACATTAAAAAAAAAAGATTCTCTCTCTCTCTCTCTCCCCCTCCCCCCACTCTCTAAGAAGATAAAAATTAGATACATAAAATAAATTTAAGAAACTACAAAATGAACATTTCTAAATCATGAATCCACATGCAAACAAAATTTTCAATTTTGGACTTCGAACCTATATACAAAATCAGCAGTTCAGCCAGGTGTGTTTGTGCCCCTCATAAGCTGCTGCTACAGCCCATGTTAGAGCGGGAGGCTACCCAGTGCCTCTGCTTTAGCACACCCTTCTTTTCTCCAGGAGATTAACATATATCATGCTTTTTGGCTTATAAAATTATGTGGCTAATTCCAACACAAATCATTGCTCTTACAAGAATACACATTGTTCATCTCTCTCTCCTGAGAGATGTCAGCCAATTAACTCAGGAAAATCTCTCTTCTCATAGATTCCACTTACAAGCATCTCACAACCTCCTTTCTAAGTTTAATTATAGTAAATATGACTAACAGAAGTGACAGTGACCCTTCTATAACCCTATATCAAGGAATAATCTTAAGTCTTGAAATAAAATATATCAAAGAATCAGTGTACCAACCTATAAGGCTCTAGAAAATATTGAAAAGCATCCAACAAAATCTATGAAAACTTTTTATTCTGTCCTACCTTCAGTCCTCTTTTTTTTTTCTTTTAATTTTTTTTTATTTGAGTAAAAGACACATAACATAAAATTGATTATCCTATCTATTTTTAAGTGCACAGTTTAGGAGAGTTAGATATATTCAATATTGTTGTGCAACCAATATCTAGAACTTCTTCATCTTAAAAGATCGAAACTCTGTACCCATTAAATAGCTCATGGGTACAGAGTTTCCCATGTTGGAAAACTCCCATGTTGGAGTTCCCCTCCCAACTAATGCTGGCAACCACCATTCTACTTTCTGTTTTTATGAGTTTGACTACTCTAGGTACCGTATATAAATGAGATCACAGTATTTATCTTTTTTGTGCCTGCCTTATTTCACTAGGCATGATGTCCTTACAGCTTATCCATGCTGTAACAGGTGTCACAGTCTCCTTTTAAAGCTGGAACAATATTCCACTACACACACACACACACACACACACACACACACACACACACACCAGATTTTGCTTATCCATTCATCTGTTGATGGACATTTATCCACCTTTTAGCTACTGTGAATAATGCAGCTGCTAACGTGAATGTACAAATATCTTTGAGACTGTGCTTTCAATTCAATGCTGCTGATCACATGGTAATTCTCTTTTTTATTTTGTGAGGAACTGCCATTCTGTTTTCCTCAGCAGCTGTACCACTGATGTTCCCACGAGTATGCCTAAGAGTTCCAATTTCTCCACATCCTCACCAACATGTTTTCTGTTTTTGTTTGTTGGTATTAGCCATCCTAATGGGTATGAGATGTTATCTCCATGTAGTTTTGATTTGCATTTCCTTAATAATTAGTGATCTTGAGCATCTTTTTATGTGCTTAGTAATCATTCATATATCTTCTTTGGTGGAATGTCTATACAAGTCCTTAGCCTATTTTTGAGTTGGTATGTTTTTTGGTTTTGGACTCTAAAAAATTTTTTTAAGTTTACTGATTTTGAGAGAGAGACAGAGAGAGTGAGCAGGGGAGGGGCAGAGGGAGAGGGAGACAGAGAATCCCAGGCAGGCTCCGTGCTGTCAGTATGGAGCCTGATGTGGGGCTTGAACTCATGAACCATGAGATCATGACCTGAGCCGAAGCCAAGAATCGGACGCTTAACCAACTGAGCCACCCAGGCGCCCGCCCCTGTTCCGGACTTTTAGAAGTTCTCTATATATTTTGCATATTAATCTCTTATCAAATATATGGTTTGCAAATATTTCCCCCCATTCCGTGGGTTGCCATTTTCAGTCTGTTGAATAGTGTCTTTTCATGTACAAAATTTTTTTATTTTTCGTGAAGTCCAATTTGTCTATTTTTGCCTTTGTTGCCTATGCTTCTGGTGTCATACCCAAGAAAGGAGTGCCAGATCCAATGTCGTGAAGCTTTTGTTTAATGTTTTTTTTTTTCTAAGAACCATATTGTTTTATGTTATATTTAGGTCTTTGATCCTTTTTGAGTTAATTTTTGTATGGGTGTTAGGTGAGGGTACAAGTTCATTCTTTTGCATATGGATATCCAGTTTCCCGAGCACCGTGTTTTGAAAAGATTGTCCTTTCCCCATTGAATGGTATTGGCACTTTTGTCAAAACTTAGTTGACCATATATGTGAGGGTTTGTTTCTGGATTCTCTATTCTATTCCACTGGTCTATCAGTCTGTCTTTATGCCAATACCATACTGTTTGATTACCGTAGCTATGTGATAAGTTTTGAAATCTGGAAGTGTGAGTCGCCCTGTTTTGCTTTTTTAAAAATACTTTAAAAAAATGTTTATTTATTTTGAGAAAGAGAAAAAGAGAGTGCGAGCAGGGGGACTGAGACAAAGAGAGAAGAGAGGGAATCCTAAGTAGGCTCTGTGCGTCAGCGCAGATCCAATGTGGGGTTTGATCCCACAAACCACGAGATCGTGACCTGAGCTTTAAAATCAAGAGTCGAATGGTTAACCAACTGAGCCACCCAAGTGCCCCCTGTTCTTTTTTCAAAAAAGTGTTTTGGCTATTTGGGGTCCCCTGAGATTCTATATAAATTTTAGGGTGGGTTTTTCTATTTTTTGAAAAAAAAACCACCACTGGATTTTGATAGGGGTTGCACTGAATCTGCAGCTCTCTTTGAGGAGCACTCACATTTTAACAATATTACATCTTCTAATCCATGAACACAGGTGTGTTTAGTTATGTCTTCCTTAATGTCTTTCAGCAATGTTTTGTAGATTTTATTGTACAAGTCTTTCACCACCTTGGTTAACTTAATTCATAAGTATTTTATTGATGCTACTGTAAATGGAACTGTTTTTGTAATTTCCATTCAGATTGTTCACTGCTAGTATATAGAAATGTAACTATTTTTTGCATATTGACTTTGTATCCTAGTATTTTGCTGAATTTGTTTATTAGTCCTAAAAAATTTTTGTGTGTGGAATCTTTCAATACATATGAGATCATATCATCTGCAAACAGATAGTTTTACTTCTTCCTTTCCAATTTGGATGCCTTCTATTTCTCTTTCTTGCCTAACTGCTCTGGCTAGAACTTCCAGTACTATGTTGAATAAAAGTGGTGAAAGCAGGCATCCTTGACTTGTTCCAATCTTAGAGGAAAGTCTTACAGTCTTTCAGTACTGAGTATGATGTTCACTGTGTGTTTTTAGAGGTGGCTTTTGTCATGTTGAGGTCGTTTCCTTCTATTCCTCATTTTTTAAATTTTTCTATGATGAAAAAATATTGAATTTTGTCAAATGCTTGTTCTGCATCAGTTGAGATGATCATGTGGTTTTTTCCCTTCACGTCATTAATATGATACATTATAATGATTGATTTTTCTATGTTGTACCACTCTTGCATTCCAAGAATAAATCTCACTTTGTCATGTGGGATTTAATATGTTTCTGATTTACATATTAAATGTATGCTTGTATTTGCTAGTATTTTGGGGAGGATTTTTGCATCAATGTTCATAAGGGATATTGGGGGGCACTTGGCTGACTGACTCAGGCAGTGGAGCATGCGACTCGATCTTGGGGTTGTGAGTCCAAGCCCCATGCTGGGTGTAGAGATTACTTAAAAATAAAATCTGTAAAAAAAAAAAAAAAAGGATCTTGGTCTGTAGTTTTCAGTGTCTTTGTCTGGGTTTGGCATCAGGGTAATGCTGTCCTCATGGAATGAATTAAGAGGTGTTCCCTCTTCAGTTTTTTGGAAAAGTTTGAGAAGGACTAATGTTAACTCTTTAAATGTTTGGTAGAACTCAACAGTGAAACCAATCCTCTTCTAGTCAGGATATTTTTGATTACTGGTTCAATCTCCTTACTAGGTCCATTCAGATTTTCTATTTGTGATTTTCTTGGTAGATTTTATTTCTAGGAATTTGTCCTTCATCAATGTTATCTAATTGATAGTTAGATACATTGTTAGTGTACAATTGTTCATAGTACTCTCTTATAGTACTTTTTATTTTTGTAAAACCAGTAATAATATCTCTACTTTCATGTCTTAATTTAGTAATTTGAATCTTCCCTCTTTTTTCTTTATCTAGTAAACATTTGCCAACTTTGTTGTCTTAAAGAATTAACTTTTTATTTCGTTGCTTTTTCTTTTTTTCCTATTCTCTGCTCTGTATAACGTATCTCTGCTCTAAACATCATTATTTCCTTCCTTTTGTTAGCCTTGGTTTCAGTTTGTTCTTCTTTTTCTAGTTCCTTCAGTTAGTTACATTGTCATTTTGAAGTTTTCCTAATTTTTTTTTTTTAAATTTTTTTTTCAACATTTATTTATTTTTGGGACAGAGAGAGACAGAGCATGAACGGCGGAGGGGCAGAGAGAGAGGGAGACACAGAATCGGAAACAGGCTCCAGGCTCTGAGCCATCAGCCCAGAGCCCGACGCGGGGCTCGAACTCACAGACTGTGAGATCGTGACCTGGCTGAAGTCGGACGCTTAACCGACTGCGCCACCCAGGCGCCCCAAAGTTTTCCTAATTTTTTAATGTAAGCACTTATAGCTGTAAATTTCCCCCTTAGTACTGCTTTCTCTGGATCCCATTCTTTTTGGCATGTTTCTATTTTCATTTATAGCTAAGTATTATCTAATTTTCCTTGTGATTTCTTCTTTGATACACTGATTGTTTAAAAGTGTGTTAATTTCCAGAATTTTATGATTTTTTCTCCAGTTTTCCTTCTGTTGTTGATTTTTAACTTCACCCCCATGGTTAGAGAAGATACTTTGTATGATATCTATTTTTTTAAATGTATTAAGAATTAATCTACAGCCTGACATATCATCTATCCTGAAAAATGTCCCATGTGTACTTGAGAAAAACGTGGATGCTACTATCATTGGGTAGAGTGTTTCGTTTGTTTGTTAGATTCGGTTGGTTATGCACTCTAGTTCCTTACTGATATTGTCTAGTTGTTCTATCCATTATTGTGAGTAGGGTACTGAAGTCTCCAACTACTATTGTAAAACTGTCTATTTCTCCCTTCAATTCTGTCAGTTTTTACTTTGTATATTTTGATGATCTGTCATTAGGTACATAAATGTTTATAATTGCTATACTTTCTTGCTCTGTTGAATATTTTATTAATATATAATATTCTTGTCTCTTACAAACTTTTTAAATTTATAGTCTATTTTATCTGATATTAGTACAGCCACCTCTGACCTCATTTGGATACAATTTGAATGCAATATATATTTCCATCTTTTCACTTTCAATCTACTTGTCTTTGGATCTCTAAAGTGAGCCTCTTGTAGACAGCATATAGTTGGATCATGTGTTTTTATCCATTATGCCAATCTGTCTTTTGATTGGAGAGTTTAATGAATTTACAATTAAAGTAATTACTGATAAGAAGGGACTTCTGTCATTTTGCTATTTGTTCTCTATATGCCTTAAGGTTTTTTGTCCCTCATTTCCTACATTACTGTTTTTGTGTTTAGGTTTTTTGTTTTTTTTTTTTCCTGTAGTGAAATGTTTAAATTTCTTTCTGATTTCCTTTTGTGTGTCTTCTACAGATATTTTCTTTGTGGTTATCATGGGGATTAGATCACATCCTAAAGTTATAATAATCCAATGTGAATTTATACCAGCTTAACATCAATAACATATAAAAACTCTGCTTTCTTACAGCTCCATCCCCACTCCTTTCAGTTAGTGATGTCCCAAAGCTCTGTGCTTATACTCATAGTGCACAAAAAGATAAACTAATAATTCTTTTCCGATGTATTAGTTTCTTATATAGAAAACAAAAGAATTATAAGCCACAATTACAATATTAGCCTTTTTTCACCTTTAAATGTTATTCGTCTCTCAATCATGTAGAAAACAAAAAATGCAGTTATAAATTGTTGTTGCAACAGTACTAGTTTTTATAATTCCCCTGTATTCATCTCGAGATCTTCATTTCTCCATATGGCTTCAAGTTACTGTCTAGCATCCTTTCATTTCACGTTGCAGAACTCCCTTGCAAATTTCTTACAGAGCAGGTCTAGTGATAATGAACTTCCTCAGCTTTTATTTATCTGGGAATGTCTTAATTTCTCCCTTACTTTTAGAGGACAGTTTGGCCAGATACAGAATTCTTGGTTGGCACTTTTTTTCTATGTTTATTTATTTTTCAGAGAGAGAGACAGAATGCAAGCAGGGAAGGGTCAGAGAGAGAGGGAGACACAGAATTCAAAGCAGGCTACAGTCTCTGAGCTGTCAGCACAGAGCCCAACACAGGGCTCAAACTCAGGAACTGTGAGATCATGACCTGAGTCGAAGTTGGATGGTTAACCATTGAGCCACCCAGGTGCCCCAGGCAGTTTTCTTTTAGCACTTTGAATATATAAGCCCACTGCCACCTGGCCTCCAAAGTTTTTAACTTTGCAATTTGCTGATAACTTTATTGAAGATCCCTTATATATGATGATTTGCTTCTCTCTTGCTGCTTTCAAGATTCCTTGTGCTTGGCTTTAGAAAGTTTAATTAAAATGTATCTTGATGTGGCAATCCCTATCAAAACAACACCAGCATTCTTTACAGAGCTAGAATAAACAATCCTAAAATTTGGAACCAAAAAACAAAAAACGCCCAAATAGCCAAAGCTATCTTGAAAAAGAAAACCAAAGCTGGAGGCATTACAATCCCAGACTTCAAGCTGTATTACAAAGCTGTAATCATCAAGACAGTATGGTACCGGCACAAGAACAGACACTCAGATCAATGGAACAGAATAGAGAACCCAGAAATGGACCCACAAACATATGGTCAACTAATCTTTGACAAAGCAGGAAAGAATATCCAATGGAATAAAGACGGTCCCTTTAGCAAATGGTGCTGGGAAACCTGGACAGCGACATGCAGAAAAATGAACCTGCACCACTTTCTTATACCATACACAAAAATAAACCAAAAATGGATGAAAGACCTAAATGTAAGACAGGAAGCCATCAAAATCCTCAAGAAGAAAGCAGGCAAAAACCTCTCTGACCTTGGCTGCAGCAACTTCTTACTCAACACGTCTCCAGAGGCAAGGGAAACAAAAGCAAAAATGAACTACTGGGACCTCATCAAGATAAAAAGCTTCTGCACAGCAAAGGAAACAATCAGCAAAACTAAAAGGCAACCGATGGAATGGGAGACGATATCTGCAAACGACATACCAGATAAAGGGTTAGTATCCAAAATTTATAAAGAACTTACCAAACTCAGCACACAAAAAACAAATAATCCAGGGAAGAAATGGGCAAAAGACATGAATAGACACTTCTCCAAAGAAGACATCCAGATGGCCAACCGACACGTGAAAAAATGTTCAACATCACTCATCATTAGGGAAATACAAATTAAAACCACAATGAGATACCACCTCACACCTGTCAGAATGGCTAACATTAACAACTCAGGCAACAACAGATGTTGGCAAGGATGCGGAGAAAGAGGATCTCTTTTGCATTGTTGGTGGGAATGCAAGATGGTGCAGCCACTCTGGAAAACAGTAAGTATGGAGATTCCTCAAAAAGTTAAAAATAGAACTACCCTACAACCCAGCAATTGCACTACTAGGTATTTATCCAAAGGATACAGGTATGCTGTTTTGAAGGGGCACATGCACCCCAATGTTTATAACAGTGCTACTGACAATAGCCAAAGCATGGAAAGAGCCCAAATGTCCATCGATGGATGAATGGATAAAGAAGCTGTGGTATATATATACAATGGAGATTACTCAGCAATCAGAAAGAATGAAATCTTGCCATTTGCAACTACATGGATGGACCTAGAGGGTATTATGCTAAGTGAAATTAGTCAAAGAAAGACAAATATTATAACATAAAATATTATATGTTCACAGATGAACATAAGGGAGGGGAATCAAAAATAATATAAAAACATGGAGGGGACAAAACATAAGAAACTCTTAAATATAGAGAATAAACAGAGGGTTGCTGGAGGGGTTGTAGAAGGGGGGGATGGGCTAAATGGGTAAGGGGCTTAAGGAACCTATCCCTGAAATCATTGTTGCACTATATGCTAATTTGGATATAAATTAAAAAATAAATAAATTTTTAAAAATGTGTCTTGATGTGTGTCTCTTTGAGTTAATCTAAATTATTCAGAGTGCAAAGAGCTCCTTGGATGTTTACATTCATCGGTTCTTTCATCAAATTTGGGATGTTTTCAGCCCTTATTTCTTCAAATATTCTCTCTTCTAGCACTCCAATATGTATGTTGCTCCACTTGACTGTATCCTATAGGTCTCTTAGATTCTGTTCATTTTTCTTCAGTTTGTTTGATCTGTTCACTTTTTTTCCATCTGTTTTATGTTCCTCAGACTTGATCATTTTCATGGTCCTATCTTCATGTTTGCTGACTCTTTGTTCTGCCTATTCACATCTGCCTTTGAATCTACTGATTTTTCCATTTTAGTTATTGTACTTTTCAGCTCCAGGATTTGATTTCTTTTTATTTATTCCTTTATTGGTATTTGTTTTCCAAATCTTCCTTTAGTTCTTTCAGTATCTTTAAGACAATTGTTTTTGTCTTTGTGTAATACATCTGTCATCAGGACTTTTTCAAGGGCAATTTCTGTTGATTTCTTTTTTTCCTTCAAATGGGCCATACTTTCTTATTCCTTTGCCTTGTGATTTTGTTGTTGTTGAAAACTGGTATTTTAATCTAATGTGGTAACTCTGGAAATCAGATTTTCCCCTTTGCTGTTTTTTGCCATTTTATTTTTTTGATTGTCATAGGCTCCCTCTTTTGCCAACAGTCAGCCTAAGATATAAACTTAAGGTCTTCTCAGGTCTTTTCTGGGCCTTTTTCTGGGCATGTGTAGTCACTTTTGAAATCTCCCTGTATATGCAGTTGTTTTAGAATGTTGTAGTCTTTAATGTCTGTTTCCCAGAGGGGGAGAAAGAGAAAACTGAATGGGGCAAAAGAAGGTGCTAGCCCTTTAAATCTCCCAGAAGTCACTTCAGCTGGAAGGGAAGAGCTTACAACAACAGGGAGAGGCTCAACGAGTGGTTGATTGCCCATCTCTTCCTGTGTACCTCTGTGATCAGAAGCAGCAGTCAGTGACCCAAGCACAGATTTCTGACATTTGGAAGAGAAGATCCTTTTTGCCTATCTTGGCTCTCACAAGCTATGTGTAAGCTACACAAGACTAGGAGAAGAGGATGGGTAGCTGTGCTGAGAGCTGAAACTGACCAAAATTAATCACAATTTATAGCCAAGCCTTCTCCTAGCAGATGCAAATCTTTAATAACTCCAATTTACCAAAACAGTTATGTAAGATCCTGCCAGGGCAACTGTTGCCTATGTGGGGAGATTGATTCCTGATGCTTCCTATTTTACCATGTTCCCAGAATTCTCTCTGAACCTCTTTTTGAGTATCAATATATATATTCATTTTTGTTATTTTATTACTTGATTATTAGCACTGCCAAAGTACCATGAAGTTCTTTGCTTGCTTTTTCTACGCAAGTATTTAGTATGTCAGTTGTATCAGGGATTAATAGACATTATGGCCTCATTTAAAAGGATATACAAGAACACATTCTGAGTTCTGAATAATTGATATACCAAAGCACTCCTGGAATGAAACAACCCAATGGACCACAGTGTCCTGCCTTTGACTCTGAAACATGAATGTCTCAGATACTCTCCATGACTTCTTAACTGTCTTTGGTTTCTTCCCAGAAGCAGAAGGCTTACAAAAGGTGATTTGGAGGTAGTGAAAGGAAAGACGTAGTTATAGACACTACATGGAGCCATAATCTTGCTGTAACATGGAAATTACTTTATAAAATACATATCTACATCAGAGCAACTATGATTCCACTAAAGCCCTCACTATATGCTAGACAGATTCATTTGGATTATCTCAATCTATACAACCACCCTATGAGGTAGGTACTATCATTATTTCTCTGTTCCAAATGAAGAAACCAAGGCTTAAAGAAGTTAGGTAGCTTTCCCAAGTCAATAGCTGATAAGAAGATGATCCAGGATTAAATCTGAATCTGACTCCAAAGCCCAAGCTCTTATTAATTAAAATATACAAAAAGCTTAAAACAGTGTCTAGTATATAGTAAGCAATTAGATGTTAGCCACCGAAATAATAATAATTGATTTTAAAACAATGTTTTAAATGGCAATCAGTCAACTTCCCTGTGCCTAAGTTTCCTCATTTATAACATTAGGATACCTATTCACAGAGTTATTGTGAAAACCAAATAAATTCTAGCTATAAAAACATTTAGAAAAATATATATAATATGTGTATACGTTTAATAATATGTTTAAAAAGACAAGGAATTATTATATCACCACTACAGGTAAAAATCTCTTGTATTACAAAGGAGCCTTTTGCTCTCTAAGCACAGAAGCCTAGAACTTAAGCACTATCCTCATAACAAGAGTTACATTAATAAATTTAGTAAAGCTGTCCTAAATTATTCCAATATGATTCTTGCAGAATGACAAGCAAAGAGAACACTGAACTCTATTCATGAGTGTGATTATAAATTTGGTGCTTAGGAAGGTATATTTGCTCTTTCAGTTCACTAGCACTGTGGGTGAATTTGGCTTATACTACAGTAGTTCTGTTCAAATGTAGCCAGGACAGAATATCTATAGTTAGAAGCATAGCAATATAACTCTAAATTTGGGGCACAGCTAACTCCACATTTAATTATATTAAAACAATCAAGAGAATGGTATTCAAAAACCTTGTTCTTTGTGTCAGTGGTTTGGTTATTTTTAAACTACTGGGAAGGTCTTTTTTTTTTTTTTTTTTTTTTGATTGATACATATTAGTTTTCTGCTTATTTTAACACTGCTAAGGATTTTTTATTATTTATATTATTCTAAGGAAGAGTTAAAAAACAAACAAACAAGCTAAGGGGAGAGATTTCTCAGTATATTTTGCTAGTCACAAAACCAGAGCCATTCTGTGAAAAGTAAGGACACCTGCAACAGTTTCCTTGTTAGCTGAAAAAATTTAAAGTACACATGAACACACAAAACCAAAAAGTTCCCAATTATCTTTTAAGCTTCTATCCATGAATATGGTTGTATCTGCATATTCCTAAATAGATTTTTCTTCCTTTAGGTTTTTTATTTTACTAGGGGCTATGGTGGTGAACCACTTTGCAGTTCAGAACCCTTTAACCACCCCCTCCTTTTTAAACTTTTCAAAAAACAAAAATAAAAAACTCTTCAAAATTAATTATATTACTTACAAATCACTTCAATATGTGGTACTTTATTTTCTGGAAACTCTTTATGTCTAATCTAAATTCCTGGTACTGCAATTTAAACCAGATTCCTCTCATTTCTGTTTTCTCTGTAAGAGATAAGTAAAACCAGGATGATGAAGAAAAAGTAAGCACATACTTATATATATTTAAACTGTTGTCAATTCATTTTCCTGTGAGTAAATCTAAAATGTTAACAAGGCAAGGGCAATCCAGATCAAGAGTATATGCAGAAGCACAGAAGTCTAATAGGGCATGGCCTGCTCCAGACATAGCAAATAATTTCTTAACAGCTGGAAGACAGGGTATGCCTGGGAAAATATTAAGAGATATAGGTAGGAAGACAGGCTCATGCCATTTCCTGAGGGGCCAGTTTGTACTTTCACAGTTCACATTCTCCCTTAGAATCTGAAAGATGCCACTCATGTCTTAACCAAAATACCATCCTATAGAGGCAGAAAATCTAGAGTACATATAAGGAGAACTTGTAATTCCTAAGAATACAGTCCATGGTGCTTTACTTTCTATGATGCCCAAAGTCTAACCTACAGTCACAGTCACAGCATCCATCTATAAACATAAATATTCTCCTAACAGCATCTGAACTTGCCTGCAGTGAGTCACTATAGGACGATGACCTGAAGTTCAGATACTTCTTCCAGACCTAAAAAAAAGTTACCCACTTTGACTTCATATTTCACACTGATCTGAAAAATTCACTTTCAATCATGCATTTTAAGAATGAAATAAAAGAATCTGTAGCTATATCTTTACTATCTATCTATCAACAATTGTGTGTGTACTTAGCAAATACTGAGAAAGTGGTATTAAAATGGCTTGCTAAAAATAAGAGAAATTAAATGGAAGATTATCTAAAACACAACTCTACCTTTAATTATACTGGTCATAATTCAATCCTGGAATCATCTATAACTTTGGAATATATTACACCTAGAAACACTGGTAATGAAATTTATATAATTAAGTTTGAGTGTCCGTAATCTCTGTCCCAAGATATAAAAACACAACTACAGATGTGCAAACCCAGAAGATGAGTCACTCTACTCTAGCTAAGTCAATAATGGTAATCAGTACCAACGGCAACAATTCCAGCATCTTCAAGCACAGGAAAAAAAATCAACCTTGGGACCTCTCAAACCCTTAGTTTAGAACTTTATATTGCAATCTAAAAATATGTACAAGGAAATCAAATACTGTCCTCCAGTAACATCAAAGTGCCAAATATTCTATATGACAGATCACGTAGCTCTCCCCACTAAAAATCCACAGACCACACCACAGAAAGCAGTCATGTAAGATAGCGGTAAGAAAGAATAGGTGTTCTCCAGAAATGCCTGAAAACTGGAATAAATATATTTGGTCTTATGGAGATGGTGCATTCAATTTTCTGTGAGTATTGTGTAACAAAATTCAATGTTCAGATTCTTCAGCTCAGTTATTTCTATATATGAATTCATACAACTGCATCAAATTAACAAGTGATAGCTTAAGCCTCAAAATAAACTTCTAGCTTATAAATTTAATAATAGTAGTTCACTAGCCTAGATCTAACTCTAGCATAATATTTAACCTATGACATTTTACTAAGCTGAGCAACAGCAAGAGGTAAAATCTAAGTATCAATTTTACAGCATTTTGCTTAATAATGGTTCTTAAAAAGCATTTGGCTTTATTCTTTAAAACAAAACACTAAATGCAAGCCACTCTAACTTCAGACGTCATGTGAAATATGCAACTTATTCAGTATCAATCAAGCAATAAATATCCATAAAATGATGCAACATTGCAAGAGAATCTCTAGGCATCTTCGCTTTTTATATTATATGCTTAACCTAGAACTAAACAAACATTAATGAAAGGAAATAAAGTGGTAATTTGAAAAACTGAATATGTAAGTGGAATATACCATAAATCTGTATTTCCAAACACAGGTGGATATCATGCTAGTACAAGACTCCTATTAAAAGCCTAAATATTGACTGTGTGTACACAGAATGTATACACATAATCTACTTAAAGTAAGGTTAGCCAAATGCCAAGCAACTCTAAATAACCCTCAAAACAAACTGCTTCATGAACAGCTCATCAGATTCTGCATTTAACTCAATCTAAATGCTCTTAAACATAACCTCAAAGGAAAATAAACTTGATTATTTATTTTCCACTTTTAGAGCAATGCATTCAAAATTACTGCTATAATCTAGCATTAAAATTATCTGATTCAAGTACACCATTAATAAAAATGGTTGATATATGTGTTTTCTAACACTCCCCAACCTCCCAAAATGCCCCCCACCACAAAGTTAACCAGAAATAGTTACATCAGAGTACATCTATCCACATATGGGGCCATTAATAAGCATTGTTTAAAGAACATTTAATGACCAAAAAATGTTCGTGGTATAAAGTTAAGCAGGAAAGAAAGAACAGATCTGTTCTTTTAAAATGCAATATGGTATCCTGGATTGGATTCTGGAACAGAAAAAGGACATTCGTGGATAAACTGGGGAAACCCAAATAAAGTCTGTAGTTAACAGTATTGTTAATTTCTTAGTTTTGAAATATGTGTCACAGTAACTACATGAGATTAACATTAGGGAAGGGGCGACTGGGTGGCTCAGCTGGTTAAGCATCCAACTCTTGATTTCACCTCAGGTCATAGCTCATGGTTTCTGAGTTCAAGCCCTACATCGGGCTCCGCGCTGACAGTGTGGAGCCTGCTTGGGATTCTCTCTCTTTCTTTCTCTCTCTCTAAGTAAATAAATAAAATAAACTTAAAAAAAATAAAAAAGATTAACGTCAGGGAAAGCCAGGTAAAGGGTATATGAGAATCTCTGCAGTATCTTTTCAACTTTTCTGTGATTCTAAAATTGTTCCAGAAAAAAAAGGGTTTTTTTTTTAAAGTTACTCTTTGTGCCCAGTAGCAAAATAAGAGGCTTCTCATTTTAAAAAATAACATCCACACTTATTTTTCTTTCTCCCACACCTACACAAAATACATGCATCCAGAAAAAAACACTACATTAAAACACACTAAAGTATTAATATTTGGTTCACCGATGGTAGGATGAAAAGCACATTTTTCTCTTTGTATTTTCTACAGTGTGAATTACTTTTATAATCAACAATAAATTACTAACTAAAGAATATACAAATCAATACTTTATTAAGACTTCTTGTGAAAGAAAAGCTATAAATGTCTAGGCAGAGCCCAAAGGCAGACTATATACAAAACAGGTTAGGGCAGAGTGTGGAGAATGTGGTGGCCAAGGGAAACTGCCAGGAGTATTTAAGTAGGCATAACCCAATTAGTAAATGTTGGAAACCTGCCAATACACAGAACTTAACATCCACTCTGAGGCTAAAGGTGCTCACGGCCAGCAAAGTTGTAATCAGAATTCACGTCTTAGGGGAATGTCCTGAAGGGCCCCCACAATACTAAGAATTTATGGAGATGTATAGCTTGGGTTTATTCCAAACAAAAATAATGCAGTTGGGGGCACCTTCCTGGCTCAGCTGGTGGAGCATGCAACTCTTGATCTCAGGGCTATGAGTTCAAGCCCCACACTGGATGTAGAGATTACTTAAAAAAATGAAATCTTTAAAAAAAAAATGCAGTTGGACATCTGGTACACAACTACCCACTGAGAGCTTCTAGAAACATTCTTCAGTACCATGGTGTGCTCTTTAGGTATTTCTCCTCTACTTAAGAACAGTAAGAAGAACAAGAGAAGTATGTTAAAATCTCTTTGCTTTGCTTTTCCCAGATGCTAGAAGACAGTTATAATCAAGGATTTCAGAGTGTCCAAGACCCAATGTTCTTTTGAGCCTTGATAAATATTTGTCTAGAGAACAATCTTCCAGTGAAGACTGCTGGGAACTATTTTCTTCATTCTTCAAATGGGGAAATGAAGTGAAAAAAATTAATCAAAATTTCATTGAAAGCCAAATTTTGAATTTTTAGTTTTCTTGTCTAGCACTTTAACAAAGACAATATGCACTTTTTCCCTAGAGCTTCCATGGTTTGTTTTCCTTCAGTTGTACCTTGATTTTAAACTCGAGATATCGATCAACCAAGGTGAACATAATGCCAAAGAGCTATATTCAAAAGTATAGCTGAGATCACTGGGGATATTCCCTCTGAGCACTCTTATGATAAAACATAATTTTAAAGCAATGATGAGACTATTTCTTCCTTTTTTTAAAAGCAAATGTGGAGAAAGCAAATATCTACAGAAAACAGTGAGAATTTCTCTTTTTTTTAATGTTTATTTATTTATTTTGAGAGAGACAGCATGAGCTACGGAGGGGCAGAGAGTGAGGAAGAGAGAGAATCCCAAGCAGGCTCCCCACTCAGTGCAAAGCCCTAGGCAGGGCTCAATCTCACAACCATAAGACGATGACTTAAGCTGAAATCAAGTCGATGCTTAATCGACTGGGCCACCCAGGCATCCCCCAAACAGTGAGAATTTCTAAGATGTTTTACCCTGTCTCACTTTCATAATATTTTTTCACCAGTACTGGCTGAAAAGCTATCTATGCTAATTCCCTTTTAAAAAAGAAATCTGGGCCTACGTGGGTGGCCCAGTCAGGTAAGCATCCAACTTCGGCTCAAGTCATGATCTCACAGTTCACGAGTTTGAGCCCCACATGAGGCTCTCTGCTGTTAGCACAAAGCACTTCAAATCCTCTCTGTCCTCTCTCCCTGCCCTTCCCCCACTTGCACTTGTGCTCTCGCTCTCTCTCTACAACAAACATTAAAAAAATACATAAAGGGGCGCCTGGGTGGCTCAGTCAATTGAGCATTCAACTTCGGCTCAGGTCATGATCTCGCAGTCTGTGAGTTCGAGCCCCTCATCGGGCTCTGTGCTGACAGCTCAGAGCCTGGAGCCTGCTTTGAATTCTGTGTCTCCCTCTCTCTCTGCCCCTCCCCGACTCATGTTCTGTCTCTCTCTCTCTCTCAAAAATAAACATTAAAAAAAAATTAAAAAATAAACATAAAAATCTGTAAACTTAATTCAACAGTTAGCTACAAAGAATATTAGTCTCATATAATTATGTACATATGACATTCTGATCAAACTCTTGAAATTTTTCCACATGCACCGGCACCTGGGTGACTCAGTAGTTGAGTATCCAACTTCATTTCAGGTCATGATCTCACAGGTTGGTGGGTTTGAGCCCCATATAGGCTCTGTGCTTACAGCTGGGAGCCTGGAGCTTGCTTCAGATTCTGTGTCTCCCTCTCTCCCCTCTCTGCCCCTTCCCAGCTCGCGCTTGCTCTCTCTCTCTAAAATAAATAAATAAATCTAAAAAAGTTTTTTTTCCACATGTAAATTCCAAATCTGAATTCTCTGAAGTTATGAACTCTGCTAAATATAAGGCAGAATGCAGCTAAAGCAAGACTTTAATTCTCATATAATTGATAAATGGCCTACAACAGCTCTACTATCCTAATATGTTTTAAAATACCATATCAGAACCTAAAATAAAAGGCTTTGTTTTTAGCATTTTAAATTCCTCTAGCAGAAGGCAGTATGAATCTCTGATAATGCCAGCAAGGCAGCATGATAAAATGAAAATATCATGGGCTTTAGGATAACAGATATCCCAATTCTTTTTGTTTTGGGTTTGGTTTTGTTTGTTTTTTGTTTTGTTTTTTTTTTTTTTAGTTTATTTATTTTTTGAGAATGAGAGAGAGAGAGAGAGCGAGCGCCGGCTGGGGAGGGGCAGGGAGAGGGAGAGAGAGAAACCCAGGCAGATTCTATGCTGTCAGTACAGAGTCCAACGAGGGCTCCATCTTACAAACCATGAGATCACAACCTGAGGGGAGATCAAGAGTCAGACACTTAACCAACAGAGCCATCCAGGCACCCCCAGAAATCTGAATTCTTCTTTAATCTCTCTGAAAATAGAGGAAGATGGATTAGAGCAAAATGTAAATGTTAGCATCAGTAATATTTGATGATTAATTAAACTGGGAAGGAAAGCAAGATTCAAGGAATGCACTCACATTTTCATTCAGGTGACAGTACACTCACTGAGCTGGGGAACACAGGAAGGACACAAGATTCAGCAATTTTGAATGCACTGTGATGCCTATGAGATATCCAAGTGGAAATGGCCAACAGGCAAACAGAAATACAGGTATGGAGGTGGAAAAAAGATCTGAGTTGGAGATACAAATCTGGGTCATCTTATGGATGCAAAGCATGGGACAAGATGAGACTGCCCAGTGAGAAGAAAAGTTAAACCTACAGAAACAGAAAAATTAAACCAATATTTAAGGGAACTGCAGGGAAGAGAAGTCCACAGAAGAGCTGGATAGGCACTGTCCAAGAACCCATAAGAATATCTCCAAGAGTATGCTATACAAAAGCCTAGGGAAGAGAATGATTTAAGATGACACGGGATAAGAAAAAGTGTCTCATTGGTAAGATTGCAAAAACCATGGAAAGCTAATTTAAAGAAAAGAATATTTATGGGGCGCCTGGGTGGCTCAGTTGGTTAAGCATCCGACTTCAGCTCAGGTTATGATCTCACGGTTCATGGGTTCGAGCCCTGCGTCGGGCTCTGTGCTGACAGCTCAGGGCCTGGAGCCTGTTTCAGATTCTGTGTCTCCCTCTCTCTGTGTCCCTCCCCTGCTCGCACTCTTTCTCAAAAATAAATATTAAAAAATTTTAAAAAAAAAAAGAAAGAAATGAATATTTAGCAGTAAAGAAAAGCAGAGTAGAAACAATCGCTATCTTCAAATTTCTGTCTGTTTCATGGAATAACGGACTTGACTTCCTCCTGAAATAGAAATTGAACCAAAACAGTAAGAACCAAAACATAAGAAGTCAGCGAGAATAAAACATATCTCATCTAACAAAGAACTGAGTTACCAGTCATTGGCAATGTTCAGTAGATTCCACTACTGGTCAAAAAGTTGATGAGATGACTTTGAGCTTTCTTTCAACTGAAGTAATTCAAGGACTAAACTAAATCTGAAATATTTGCGCTAAAAGGAACAAAGGGATTGATTCAACAAAAAAGCTCTTATATATTTAGAAATATAAAGTAATGACTCCATGGAGTTTTAAAAATCATATTCAGTTAATCCTAAGTAAAACACATAAAAAAGAGAAAGGCATCTTTAACTGTGTGAGTCCATTACATGTCTGGTTTTTTTATGTTTATTTATTTTTGAGAGAGAGACAGACAGAACTCAAGCAGAGGAGGGGCAGAAAGAGAGGGAGACACAGAATCTGAAGCAGGCTCCAGGCTCTGAGCTGTCAGCACAGAGCCCAACATGGGGCTTGAACTCAGGAACTGCGAGATCATGACCTGAGCTGAAGTCAGACGCTTAACGGACTGAGCCACCCAGGTGCCCCTAACCTTGTGAGTCCAAAGTAAAACATTTAATACAAAATAAAAACTTTTAGGAGGTGATCCAAGATGGTGGCATAGGAAGAGCCTGAACTTATTTCCTCCCATAGACACACAAAATCTACAGCTACATATGAAATAATTCCCACTAAAGAACTGAAAACTAGCCATCTGAACAGCTCCCTCCATAAGGGATAAAAGGGCCACATCAAGATAGGTAAGTGAGGCAGAAACATGGTCTTACCTCCTCAACCCCACTACAACCACCTACAATAGGGAGGGATCTCACAGACCAGAGCCTCTCCCTGAAGTGTGGACCTACAACAGAGGGATAAAAATATCTGGCTTTGGAAACCAAGAAGGTTTATGTCCAGGGGATCTGGGGAGCTGTATGGATCCCAGATACTCCTTTTGAGGGGTTTGTGTGTGGACTCACTTATCCCTAGACCCAGTGCAAAAGTAAGCAGTAGTTTGAGAGGTAACTGGATAATATATGAAGATTTATTCACTAATCTTAAAAGTATCTGCTAAAGGAGCAAGGACCAGTTGGGAGTTTCTTTGGGGAGGGAAGTACCAGCAAGTACCATTTTTGTACTCTCCCTCTATGTTACTACTGCAGGTGGGCACATGCAGACACAGCCTTGCCAAGGCCACAGGCATTCTCCCACCCCCCCCCTCCCCAAAACTCTTTCCTTGCCTCACTAAGGCTTACTCTGACCCTGGCACTCCTCAGCCTCTCTAAAACCCATGGGTGAGCATAGTCCACATAGGGGACACCACTTGATCACTTGGCCCTGGTTACTAAAGGGGCTTGCATTTCTGGGCTCCACAGCACTATAAAAATCAGAAAAACAGTTAGTTCTAGACAGGTTATTACACCAGGGGTACTGCAAAGACAGCAAACAGAAACACATCCCCAGGACCAGTAGGTACAGGCTTCAGGTTTGCCACACCCAAGGGACACCTCCAGATCTGCTGGTCCAGAAGTCAGCAGGGTTTATAATTGTAGTCCCACAGGACTGTATGTATTTGCATACATTAAAAGCCTACAGATCTGGCTTCCAATCAGCCTGAAACCAGGTACTGATTGAGATCACTCCCTTGTAACACTGGCAGGTCTTGGCACATTCTCATCAACTGGGACCTTTGAAGAATAAATCAGGCTACTCAGACAATCACAAAGGTTTGAGAAACAACCAAGAGCTAGAGGAAGGCTGAACAATAGGCTCATCTAGGTTCATTGTCTACACAAGGCCACTCCTTCAAGACTTGGAAAGAAAGGTGATTTACCTAATAAATAGAAACAAATACAGAAAGACAAGCAAAATGAGGAAACAGAGGAATATGTTCCAAATGAAAGAACAAGATAAAATCCCAGGAAAGACCTTAATGAAACAGAGATAAATAAGATAATCTATCTGATAAAGGGTTCAAAGTACCGGTCATAAGCTCACCAATCAAGAGAAGAATGGATGAACACAATGAGAACTTCTATAAAGAGATGGAAAATGTAAGAAAGTATCAGATGGATGTTACCCAGCTGAATATAAATGAACTGAAAAATACACTAGAAGGGTCCAAGCAGACTAGATGAAGGCAAAGAAAGACTACACTAGCAGACTAGATGAAGGCAAAGAAAGGATCAGTGACCTGCAAGACAGGGTAGTGGAACTCACCCAAATAGAGCAGCAGTCAATCAATCTATGAATAAATTAAAAGTAAAGACAACTTAAAGGACCTATAAGACAAAATCAAGCAAACCAACATTCGTATTATAAAGGTCCCAGGGCAGGGTGCCTGGGTGGCTCAGTTGGTTAAGCACCCAACTTCGCCTCAGGTCATGATCTCATGGTTCATAGGCTCAAGCCCTGTGTCAAGCTCTGTGCTGACAGCTCGGAGCCTGGAGCCTGCCTCGGATTCTGTCTCCTTCTCTTTCTGTCCCTCCCCCACTCATGCTGTTGCACTCTCTCAAAAATAAATGCACATTAACAAATTTAAAAAAAAAAAAAAAAAAAGATCCTGGGGCACCTGAGTGGCTCAGTCAGTTTAAGCATCCAACTTGGCTCAGGCTATAATCTCACAGTTTGTGGGTTCGAGCCCCACAACAGGCTCTGTGCTGACAGCTCAGGGCCTAGAGCCTCCTTTGGAGTCTGTGTCTCCCTCTCTCTGTGCCTTCCTGCTCATGCTCTGTCTCTCTCTCTCAAACGTAAATAAACCTAAAAAAAAGTTTAAAAAAAAAAAAAGGTCCCAGAAGAAGAAAGAAAAAGGGGCAGAAAACTTATTTGAAGAAATAATGGCTGAAAGTTTCCCTACCCTGGCAAAGGAAAGAGACATTCAGGTACAGGAGGCACAGAGTTCCAAATAAGATGAACCCAAAGGGATTGGCACCAAGACACATTATAATTAAGATGGCAAAAGTTAAACATAATTAAACGTAGCAATAGAAAAACAACATGTTACCTATGAAGGAACCCTCATGAGACTGAACTTTCAGCAGAAATTTTGCGAGCCAAAGGAAGTGGCATGGTATATTCAAAGTGCTGAAAGGAAAAAACTTCCCACAAGGAATATTCTACGCAGCAAGGTCATTCAGATTGAAGAAGAGGTAACAAATTTTCCAGACAAGCAAAAGCTAAACCAGCCTTACAAGAAATGTTGAAGGGACTTCTTTCAGCTGAAAAGAAAAGGCAATAACTAATAAGAAAACACAAAGTAAAAATTTGGGGTGCCTGGCTGGCTCAGTCCAAAGAGTGTGTAACACCTGATCTTGGGGGTTGTAAGTTCAAGCACTACATTTGGTGTAGAGATTACTTAAAAATAAAAATCTAAAAAAAAAAAAAAGTAAAAATCTCATTGGTAAAGGTAAATATATAGTAAAGTTGGTAGATTAGCCACTTACAAGTTAGAATGAAGGTTAAAAGACAAAAGTAGTAAATTTAATTAGAACTATTAATGGTTGAGGGATACACAAAATAAAAAGATATAAAATTCGACATCAAAAACACAAAATGTAGGGAAGGAGAAGCAAAACTGTAGAGTTTCGGAATGCATTCAAATTTAAGATTGCTACCAACTTAAAATACTGTTAAATGCTGCTCTATATGAACCACATGGTAACCACAAAGCAAAAATCTATAATCCACAGAAGATAATGAAAAAAAAACCTCTAAACATAACACTAAAGAAAGGCATCAAAACGCAAGAGAAGAGAGCAAGAGAAGATGAAAAGAAGAGAGAGGAACTACAAAAACAGCCAGAAAACAATGAACAAAATAGCAATAAATACATATCTGTCAATAATTCCTTTAGCCCTTCCACACGGTCATGCTGAGCTAGTAGCAGCAGCCACAACCTCAGCCACACCTGCCACCTGCCATGGCCTCTCGACCATGGACCCCCACAAAGTGCACGAGCTCCAGGCCTTCGTGAAAATGTATAAACAGGATCCAAGTGTTCTGCAAACTGAGGAAATGCGCTTCCTGGGGGAGCGGATGGAGAGCATGGGGGGTAAAATACCACCTGCTACTCAAAAAACTAAGTCAGAAGACAGTATGAAGGAAGAAAAATCATAGTAAGAAGGTGGAGGAAAACATAAAGATAGATGAACCATCAAGTAAGGAAAAGTGATCTAGAAATTGACAATGAAGGTGTGACTGAACCAGATACTGATGCCTCTCAAAAAATGGGAAATGAAAATGTAGAGATAACTGAGGAAACGACGGATCAGGCAAATGATAAAAAAGTGGCTTCCACTGAAGCCCTAAACAACAGTGAACTACAGAAAGCCAGTGACTTGTTCACACATGCCTTTAAGTTGAATCCTCGTTTGGGCATTGTGCATGCCAAGAGAGCCAGTGTCTTCATCAAATTACAGAAGCCAGATGCTGCCATCCAAGACTGTGACAGAGCTATTGAAATAAATCCTGATTCAGCTCAGCCTCTCAAGTGGTGATGGAAAGCACGCAGACTTCTGGGCCATTGGGAAGAAGCAGCATGTGACCTCGCCCTTGCTTGTAAACTGGATTAAGACGAAGATGCTAGTGCAATGCTGAAAGAAGTTCAACCGAGGACCCCGAAAACTGCTGAACGTTAAATAAAGTATGAGTGAAAACACAAAGAACAAGAAATCAAAGAAAGAACAGAAAGGGTTAAGAAGGCTCGGAGAGAACAAGAGAGCACCCAGAGGGAGGAAGAAGCCAGAGCTTCTTTCCCAGGTGGCTTTCCTGGGGGGGGATGCCAGGTAATTTTTCTGAAGTAATGCCTGGAATGGCAGGAATGCCTGGTAATTTTTCTGGAGGAATGCCTGGAATGGCAGGAATGCCTGGGCTTAATGTAAGTCTAAGTGATCCAGAGGTTCTCACAGCCACGTAGGATCTAGAAGTTATGGCGGCCTTCTAGGATGTGGCCCAGGACTCAGCAAATATGTCAAAATATCAGAGCAACCCAAAGGTTATGAATCTCATCAGTAAATTGTCAGCCAAATTCAGAGGTCAAGCATAATGCCCTTCTGACAAATCAAGCCCTTGCTGAAGCAAAAGCAACTTAGATTACCTGGCAAATGTCACAATAATATAAACCAGTGTACCTCTGACCTTCTCGTGGACAAAGCTGGGATGCTATGAAGAGAATTCCTACCCCTCTGCCCCACATGCAACTGAAACATCTTACAGTGGTTTGCCATTCGGGTATTTATTCAGATAATGTTTTCCCACCAGAAATTAGAAACTTTAAATACTTTTTAAACCTTCAAAATATTTAAAAACATATTGAAAGGGTGTGTTAATCCCTACATTTTTCTTTACTAATCATTTGAGGGTTTTTTTTCCTTTGGATTAATTGGGCAAGGAACATACTTCAGTATGGAAGACTTATTATTAGTTTGAGTGAAATAAAGGTCTATTAGCAAGAGGCAAACAGAACATTTAAACAGATGAAGTCTGAGTTGGATATATGGTTACTGAGGCATTTTTACTTGTCTTTTTAAATGCTTTATTTTTTAAACATGATTTATTTTGATAAAACCATTGGGACCACCAAGTGTTGCACTAGGACCTGGGTAGGGACCAGAAGGACTTGGCAGGACAACAGCAACCTTACACCTTTCATACAGCATGCACCCTTGTGCAGATGCATTTAAATCTTATAGTGTGGTGAAGGAATGATATTTATAATGCTGCAATAGCGTTGGATTACTTAGCCGTGCTCTTGTCTGATATAGAAAAGAAACGTTTCGCATCATTTCAAGAAAATAATAATACTTTATTTTTTTTATTTATTTAGAGAGAGAGTGTGCGTGCATGTGCGCACAGGCTCACAAGTGAGGGAAAGGCAGAGAGAGAATCCCAAGCAGACTCCGCACTCTCAGCACGGAGCCCGACATGGAGCTCCATCCCGTGAACTGTGAGATCGTGACCTGAGCCGAAATCAAGAGTCGGACGCCTAAATGACTGAGTCACCCAGGCGCCCCAATATTTACTTTAAAATAACTAAATTCTCCAATCATAGACAAAGAATGGCTAAATAGATATTTTTTTAAAAGACTTATCTATATGTTGCCTACAAAAGACTCACTTCAGATCTAAAAGTGATGAGATGAAAAAGATATTCCATGCAAGTGGGAAAAAAAAAGAAGGCTGGTATGGCCATACTCCTATCAGACAAAACAGACTTTAAAACAAAAAGCATAATAAGAGTATTACATAATAATAGAGATCAATCCAACAACAGCATGTAACATTTATATACATTCATGGACTAGCATAGGAGCACCTAAATATAAAGAGAAAATATTAACAAGTCTAAAGACAGAAATGATGACAACACAGTAATAGCAGAGAATTTTATATCCCACTTGTATCAATGGATAGATCATCCAGACAGAAAATAAAAGAAACATCACCCTTAAATGACACATTAGACCAAATGGATTAACAGATACACACAGAACATTCTACCCAAAAGCAGCAGAATACACATTCTCAAGTGCACAGGGAACGTTCTCTAAGACAGATCACATGGTGGGCCACAAAACAAATCTCAACAAATTTAAGAAGACTGAAATAATACCAAACATCTTTTTCAACTACATGGTATAAAACTAGAAATCAGTTAAGAAGAAAACTGGAAAAATCACAAATTTGTGACAATTAAACAACATGCTACTCAACAGCCAATGGGTCAATGAAGACATAAAAGAAAAAAGAAAAAATACCTTGAGACAAATGAAAATGAGAATTCAACCATCTACAATTTATGGGATGCAGCAGAAACAGTTCTAACAGGAAAGTTTACAATGATCCAGGCCTCCTTCAGGAAACAAAAGAAATATCAATCTAATTTTATACCTCAAGGAACTAGAAAAAAAAGAAAAAGAACAAAGCTCAAAGTTGGTAGAAGAAAATAATAAAGATCAGAGTGGAAATAAATGGACTACAGACTAAAAACCGACAACAGAAAAGATCAATGAAACTAAGAGCTAGTTCTTTGAAAAGACAGAAAAACCTTTACCTAGGGTCACCAAGAAAAAGAGAAGGCTGAAATAAAATCAGAAAAGAAAGAGAAGTTACAATAGATACCAGAAAAATACAAAGGATCATAAGAGACTACAATGGACGATTATAAGCCAACAAACTGGATAACACAGAAGAAATGGTAAATTTTAGAAACACAGCTTCCAAGACGAAATCATAAAGAAATATCCGAATAGACCAATTACTAGTAAGAAGATTGAATCAGTAATAGAAAACCTTGCAACAAACAAAAGTACAGGACTAGACTTAACTGGTAAATTCTACCAAACATTCAAATTAGATTTAACACCATTTTCAAGCTCCCAAAAAGCTGAAGAGGAAAGAAGCTTCAAAACTCATTTTACAAGGCCAGCATTGTGCTGTACCAAAACCAAAGACACAACAAAAAAAAGGAAGTTACAGGCCAATATCCATAATGAACATAGATGCAAAAATCATCAACAAAATATTAGCAAACTGAATTCAACAATACATTCAAAGGATCATATATCATGGTCAAGTGGGATTTATTCCAACAATGCAAAGATGGCTAAAATCTGCAATCAACATGATACCCCACATAAACATGGCAACAGATGGACACCAAACTCACTGTGGTGATAATTCTACAGTGTATACAAATAATCAAATTATGTTGCACACCTAAAACTAATATATTATATACTAACTTACCTCAATTAAAAAAAAATTGAGGACACCTGATTGGCTAAGTTGGTGGAACATGAGACTGTTGATCTCAGCTCAGGGCTGTGAGTTTGAGCCCCATGTTAAGAACATAAAGATTATCTTAAAAAGTAAAATCTTTAAAAAAAGAAAAACAAAAACAAAAAATGGGCGTCTGAGTGGCTGGCTCGGTTGGTTAAGCGACCGACTCCTGGTTTCCACTCAGATCATGATCTCAGTTTCATGGGCTCACGCCTTGTATCAGGCTCTGCGCTCGCAGTGCAGAGCCTTCTTGGGATTCTGTGTGTCCCTCTCTCTCTACCCCTCCCCCACTCACTCTCTCTCAAACTAATAAATAAATTTAAAAAAAACACACAAACCTTTTAAGGCTTAACTGAATTTTATGGCTGATTTTTGGCTGTAATAATCCTGTTTAATGTCACTAAAACCTTCCCAACTGAGTTTTTATAACTTCTACTACTGGGGCGCCTGGGTGGTTCAGTCAGTTGAACGTCCAACTTTGGCTCAGGTCATGATCTCATGGTTTGTGAGGTCGAGCCCTGCATCAGGCTCAGTGCTGACAGCTCAGAGCCTGGAGCCTGCTTGGGATTCTGCACCTCTCCCTCTCTCTGCCCCTCCCCCACTCACGCTCTGTCTCTTTCTCTCTCAAAAATAAACATTAAAAATAATTTTAAAAAATAACTTGTACTACTATGTTCTTTCTTTTCTTCTTTCTTAAAGCCCAGTTTGTTTGCTTACTTGTTTTTATGGCTGAGTTTAAAAGTTATATGCAATGCTGGCTATTTTCCATTTGACCCTCCAGAGCCACTCTACTCTTTTTGTAGGAGCCTGACCTGCATGGAGCACCAACAGAACAGACTGGCTGTGGCTCCATTGCCTGCTAAAGCTTTTCTGATGGCCTCCATCAGGCAACCCTCTCCAGTAAGTATGGCTCTTGCGGGTTCAGGTAAACACTTCCTCCCCTGTTCCTTTCAAGACCTAGAAGTAGTAACAGCTTCATCATTACTTGCTCCTTTCCCTTAACCTGCCTACACTCTGCAAATAATCTCTTCACTGAATTCTTTTAGATTACACTTGTCAGTGTCCTATTTTCTGCCAGAACCCCAATTGATACAAGTTGCTACTGGTGTTTCCAATACAGTAATTATATATTGCATTCTAACCAATGGAGAAAATACCTTATGAGAAAAGAGTCATGGTCATCAGATGACTCAGATGAATGAATAAATAGATACTAGATGTTTCAAAACTGCAACATAACTTACTGATAAATTTTGCCCCTGAATTTCTTCAACATAAAAACATATTAATAAAACTACAACCAAATAATCTTATATTTTACTAATTAACATATGTAACTTAATAGTTATTTATTGTTTTAGCAGGTTTTTTAAAATCTTTTTTTGTTAACGTTTTATTTTTTGAGAGACAGTGACAGAGTGCAAGCAGGGGAGGGGCAGAGAGAGAGGGAGACACAGACCCCGAAGCAGGCTCCCAGGCTTTAAGCTGTCAGCACAGATCCCAACACAAGACTCGAACTCACCAAGTGCGTGATCATGACCTGAGCTGAAGTCAGACGCTTAACCGACTGAGCCATCCAGGTGCCCCACTTAATACTTATTTATAAAGATTACTTTTTAAAGTGAAGCTCAAAATGTATTACTTATTGGTCTGAACACTGACAGTTATTTCGTGAAAAATGCTTTAAGTAATCTCTATGCCCAACGTGGAGCTCAAGCTCACAACCCTGAGATCAAGAGTCACATGTTCTACAGCCTGAGTCAGCCAGGGTGCCCTTATAAAAAAATGCTTTACAATTTAGCATATTGGGGGTTGGGGGGGGGGGGGGAAGGTGCCCATGTGACTCAGTTGGTTTAGCGTCCAACTCTTGATATCCGGTCAGGCTGTGATCTTGCAGTCATGGGATGGAGCCCTGCATTGGGCTCCCTGCTGAACAGGACGTGCTTGGGATTTGCTCTCTCCCTCTGCCCCTCCCCTACTCACGAGTGTGCTCTTTCAAAATAAATAAACTTAAAAATTTAGCATATGGTGGCACAAAAGTTCTCTTAGAAGTGGCTGTCAAAATGAGCAAGTATACACACAAGACTTAGGTGGTACCAGGTGTCCTCCTTTTCATACTACATAAATTCAAAGACTCATTTGAGTTGCAGTTTTTATAGCAAATGTGATGCCCAAAGAGTCTAACTGGGCAAGTCAATGGCCTAAAAGTCATTACCCAATCTGTATCATTTCCTCCAAGCATTGTCACTCCTTGAAGTTTTACAGTCTTGGCAAAGACCTGGGTGAAGGTGAATAGACTTCTAGATTTATGTTAGATTTCGGATTCTAAATCTTTCCCAAGCTCTTTTAATTTTTAACCTTAAAAGATGCCAAACATTGATTAGTATTTTCTTTGAGTAACACCTGAATTACCCGTAATACACAATTCCAATACCAATATCTTTGGTCTAAGTATTTGGTATTTCTTTGGTCTTGTTACTTGGTAGTTATTTCTGCTAAAAGAGGAGTATGATTACACAAGTGGAAAACATGAGTTTGGAACATCACAGGCTAGTGAAATGATTTAGCTATTAATTTAGCTTCTTCAAATATTTTCTTTCTTTACACTAGTTCACTCAAAAATCTGCTTAAAAATTCAAAGGGAAAGAGAACTCAACTTTTTCTTCTTACATCTATAAATAGACCAGGGGTGCCTGGGTGGCGCAGTCGGTTAAGCGTCCGACTTCAGCCAGGTCACGATCTCGCAGTCTGTGAGTTCGAGCCCCGCGTCAGTCTCTGGGCTGATGGCTCAGAGCCTGGAGCCTGCTTCCGATTCTGTGTCTCCCTCTCTCTCTGCCCCTCCCCCGTTCATGCTCTCGCTCTCTCTCTCTCTCTCTCTGTCCCAAAAATAAATAAAAGTTGAAAAAAAAAATTTTATAAATAGACCAAAGGTTAAGCTAACCAAGTAAGGCTTAGTTCCTCCTATTGATAAGGCTGCAATTGTTTAAGATTGGGTTTGTTACCATGCACATTTTCAGTTTTTAATTAAAATGCTACAAATTAATATGTTTATTTTGTCAAAACTAGTATGTCTGCTAAGGGAAAATATCCAGTACATGCTTCTCCACCCCACCCTCCAACAAGAAAATAGGTGGGTTGGAGGCAATAAATACTGTTTTCCTAATATACAGCCCCAGTGACACTTGCTTTAGTAATAAAAAGATCACCAAAATCACCATTCAAGTGCCTAAGATAAATTTATTCTGAAAAAGAGAGGTACAGATTACTGTTTGAAACCAGTATCTCTCTTTAAATTATTAAAAATGTGTTAAGATTAAAACTAATGTAACATTGTGTGTTAATTTCACTCAAATAAAAAAATTAATTTAAAATGTGGTAAGATTATCTCGAATAAGAAAGGACTCTTAAGTAATAAATTATACATTCAAACGTATTGTCAGTATTTTTTAACAAAAATTTTGACTGGCTTGAAGCTTAAAAACTTAAAATGATAACAAAAGACTTAAGACCGTAATAAATACAACCTTCTAACATTTGTGAGTAGGCATTCAGTTGGCATTAAATACAACAAAATAAATGTTAGGTCTGTTTATAAGAATTAATTATGCAATACCCTCAAGCAAATTGTTCTTTTACTAGATTTTTTTAAACTTGGGTTGCCTCCAGGAGTAATAGTATTTCAGAGTGAATATGAGCAAAAAATCTGGTAAAAGTTGTGAAGTACATGATTTCTGGGTTTAAAAATATACTTGCGGGACTCAGTTGGTTTTTTTTAATAAACCTTATTTTTTACAACAATTTCAGATTTGGATAAAAATTGAGAAGATAATACAGAATTCCCATAGACTCCACATCTGGTGTTATATATTAATAATACCTTACATTAGTATGGTACATTTGTTACAATTAATAAACTAATACAGATATGTAATTATCAACTAAAATCCACACTTTATTCAAATTTCCTTAGTTTTTATAGAATATGCTTTTTTTTGTTGCAGGATCCTATTCAAGATACCATTATTATAATTAGCTATATCCCTTTAGGCTCCTTTTGGCTACAGTTTCCCAGATTTTCCTTGTTTTTGATGACCTTGACAGTTTGGGGGAATACTGGTCAAGAATTTTACAGAATGTCCCTCTACTGCAATTTCTTTGGTGTTTTTCTCATGATTAGATTGGCATTATGAGTTTTTGGGAGAAGACCAGGGAGAAAAAATGCCTTTCATCACAGCGTTATCCTTGGAAACATACTGTCAATATGACTTATCACTACTGACCTGGCTGAGGTAGTGTTCATAAGATTTCTCCACTGTAGTTACTCCTCTCCATCTCCTTTCATTAGTGTACTCTTTAAAAGGAAGTCATTATGCACAGCCCACACTCAAGGAGTGGAGAGTAATGTTCCACCTTGTTGAAGATGGGAGTATCAACACAAATTACTTGGAGTTACTCTGCACAGGAGATGTGTCTCTTCATTATTCATTCATTCATTCATTCATTCAACAACCTATTTATACCATATGGAGCCTTGAGTACTTATTTTATACTCTGGGTTATAATCCAATACAACTTTACACTTCAATTCTTGTTCAAATTATTCCACCTTTGACCACTGGTCAAAGGCCAGTTGGCTCCTATGTCTCTTTGACATAGTCCCATCATTGTGAGTTTGTTTAAGCACATTCTTACTGTTCGGCACTACAAGATGCTCTAAGCTGATCTATATATTTCTTGCCCCAGTCCTTAAATCAGCCATTTCTCCAAGGAGCCCTGGTTCCTTTTAGTACAGAACTTATTAGAAACCAAGATCTGGAAACCAGGTGTACTCTTACTACTGGGATGTCACTGCTTCCAGGAGGGTCTGTTTTTAACTGAATTTTATAGTATTTGGGGGTAATTTGCATAACAAAATACAGAAATACATTCATGAATAGACTGTACTAGGCCTATGGAGTTTTAAAATTAGTTAATGCAACTATAGATGTATTTATCATCATTTAACAGATTTATTATGAAAATAATCTTAAAACTATAAAGGAGACTGAATTTTTTTTAATATAAAATTGGGATACCACTTTTTATTTTGAAAAAGGAAAGGAGGACAAATGCATAATGTCAGAAATAAAAATGAAACATCATTGTGATCTGTAGGTCAGCAACCAGTTCACCAACTTTTTGGTTGCAGGATCCCTTTACACTTTTAAAAATTATTTTGAGGGGCACCTGGGTGGCTCAATCGGTTAAGCATCTGACTTCGGCTCGGGTCATGATCTAGTGGTTTGTGAGTTCAAACCCTGCATCGGGCTCTGTGTTGACAGCTCGGAGCCTGGAGCCTGCTTCGGAATCTGTGTCTCCCTCTCTCTCTGCCCCTCCCCCACTCATTCTCCCTCCCTCCCTCATTCTCTCTCTCTCAAAAATAAATACAACATTTTAAAAAAATTATTTGAGAATTTTTCAGAGTTTTCCTTCAACTGGGTTCTTATCTATTGATATTTACCAAATTAGAAGTTAAATCTGAAAAATGTTTAATATATTAATTTATTAAAAGAATAATAAACTTATGATATGTTAACATAAATAATATCTGTATGGGAAAAAATTAAAAACTTGATAAGAAAAGTTTTGTCTTTGATAAGACATAGTTTTGCAAATGTCTTTAATGTATAACTTTATAGATGACAGCTGTATTCTTATGACTGATTCTGTGATGTACTATTTTGGTTAAAGTATATAAAGTATATGAAGAAAATCTAGCCTCATACAGAGATATAGCTGGGAAAGTGAATATTTCAATAATTATTTCAAGTAACTGCTGCTAGTCCTGATACTACACCTGAACTTAACAAATGGTAGTTTCCTGAAGTCTAGTTACTTCTATGGTTTCTAAAACCATATCAATGAACTTTTCACGTTCTATTGCATTAAAATTCATTGGTTTATCTAGCACTTTTACCCATATGTGATTTTGTATCATTATACATTGGTCATCTGGAAAATATTCACTGAGTTATTCAGGTATTCCAAACTGACACAATTCAGAATACAATATGACAGAAAAGAAAACCACATTCTTTATTATCATTAACCACTTCACAAGAAAAGCCTTTTCTATTTTTATTTTTGTTTACTGATTGATTTTTTTTTTTTGAGAGAGAGAGAGAGAGAGAGAGAGAGAGAGAGGGCGGGCACAAGTGAGATAGGGGCAAAGAGAAAGAGAGAGAGAGAGAGCCAGGGAGAGAGAAGTGGGGCTCACCCAAAGTGGGGTTCATACTCACCTGAAGGGGGGGGCTCAAGCTCACAAACCGTAAGATCATGACCTAATTTGAAGTTGAATGCTTAACCGACTGAGTCACCCAGGCGCCCCAAGGAAAGTCTTTAGGTATCTGGGAAGCTATCAAGCTCCCGGTGTTAGATACAAATTTTCCAAAATTCTTTCTCTTTAATTTTTTTCTAATGTTTATTTATTTTTGAGAGAGAAACAGAGTGCAAGCCCCTGGGAGACGAGCAGAGAAAAAGGGAGACATAGAGTCTGAAGCAGGCTCCAGGTTGAGCTGGCAGTACTGAACCTGACACGGGGCTCAAACTCATAAACTGTGAGATTGTGACCTGAGCCAAAGTCGGATGCTTACCCAACTGAGCCACCCAGGCGCCCCAGATACTAAATTTCACTTGAAAGTTTAATTTTTTTTTAATCACTGGCTACAAATACAGCTGTTTTTCTTGAAGTGTTAGGCCCACTCAGTTCATTTTTGAGAAAAACAAATATCAAATACATAAGTTCAAGTGATCAGTTTGCCTATCCAGTTCTTTCAAGGAAAAAAAAAGGTACTCCAGAAAAAAGCAGCTAATTCAGCTCACAAGTCAGTTGAGCAAGTACTTTTTCTGAAGACTATCATGCTTCAGTACACAAAAGGAATGCTTTATGAATCCTTCCAACACACAGAATATTTTTTTTTATTTTTTTAATGTTTATTTACTTTTGAGAAAAAGAGAGACACAGAGCATGAGTGGGGGAGGGGCAGAGAGGGTGGAAGACACAGAATCCAAAGCAGGCTCCAAGGCTCTGAGCTGTCAGCCCAGAGCCCGATGCGGGGCTCGAACCCATGAACCGTGAGATCATGACCTGAGCCAAAGTGGGACACTTAACTGACTGAGCCACCCAGGCGCCCCTACATATCAACTTTTAAAGGGCAAAAAAATCAACTGACCATTTAAAAACATGAAAGAGAATGTAAACAGAAAAACAATTACTACAAAATCAAAGAGTTGCAGTTCAAAATCCTTCCACTAAGAAAATTAAGCCCAGATAGTTTTATAGTCCTACCAAACAGTGAATGAACAACAAACAATTACAACCTTAAAAAAATTCTTCTAGAGAATGGAAAAAAAAACCACTTTCTAATTCATACCGAAACGCAACCAAGACAAAGGATGCTAACACCATTTAGTGGAGGAAAAGACAGTCGTTTTAACATATGGTGCTGAGAAAACTGGATATCCACATGCAGAAGAAAGGACTTGGACCCTTACTTTACACTTTATACAAAAACTAGCTCATAATAAAGATCTAAATATAAGACCTAAAAGTATAATACTCTTACCAAAAAACAATAGGTAAAGCTTAATGACACTACTTCTATGCATCAAAGGAAACAATTAACAGCCTGAAAAGGCAACCTATGGAACAGGAGAAAATATTTGCCAATCATGTATCTGGTAAGAGTGTTAATACCTAGCATAAAGAACCCGTATGACTTGGCAACAACAATGATAACTATTAGAGTAACTTGATTAAAAAATGGACAATGGAATTTGAACAGACATTTCTCCAGAGGAAATATACAAATGGTCAAAAAGCATATGAAAAGATACTCAATCATTAGGAATCAACATCACTAATCATTAAGGAAATGCAAATCAAAACCATAGTGAGCTATTACTTCACAACCATTAGGATGGCTACTATTAAAAAAAAAAAAACAGAAAATAAGTGTTGGCAAGGATACGGAGAAATTGGAACACTTGTGTATGGCTGGTGGGAATGTAAATGGTGTGGCTGCTATTAAAAAACAGGACTGTAGTTCCTCAAAAAATTAAAAATAAAATGACCATATTATCAACAGTATCATTTCTGGGTCTATATCCAAAAGAATTGAAAGGGTGTAGAAGAGATATCTGTACATACATATTCATAGCAGCATTATTCACAACAGCCAGAAGGTGGAAGCAACATACTTGTCCACTGGCAGATGAACAGATAACAAAATGTTTATACACACAATGGTATATTATTCAGCCTTAAAAAGAAAATTTTGATACATGCTACATTATGCTAAGTGAAAAGCCAGGCACAAAAAGATAAATACGGTATGATTTCACTTATAGGAGGTATCTAGAGCAGTAAAACTCACAAAAATAGAAAGTAGAATGGTGGTTGCCAGGACAATGGGAGGGGGAGATGAAGAGTGGTTAATGGGTATAGAGTTTCAGTTCTGCAAGATGAAAAAGTTATGTAGATTTGTTGCACAATAATGTGAATATACTTAACACTACTAAACTGTACACTTAAAAATGGGTAACATGGTAAACTTTATGATAGGTGTTTTTACCACAACTAACATTTAAAAAGAAAAATATGTTAAGGGCGCCTGGATGGCTCAGTCAGTTAACCATCCAACTCTTGATTCTGCTCATGTCATGATCTCATGGTTCAAGAGTTCAAGCCCTGCATCAGGCTCCACACTGCCAGGGTGGATTCTCTCTCTGTTCTTCCCTTATATGTGCTCTATGAATGAGTAAATGAATGAATGAAAGGATGAATGAATGAGTGAGCAATATGTTGAAAATCCAACAGGGATAATGTAAGAAAAGAAAATTAAAAGCCAATCTGACTCATGAACACTAAAAATCCCAAACAAAATGTAAGCAAACCAGATCCAATAATTATGAAAAAAGAGAATCCATACTTGACTCTATTGGGTTTATCCCAGGAATACTTAGTTAACCTAATCTGAAAATCAATGTAACTGACTACATTAATAGATTAAGGAGAAAAAATTTTAATCATCACTGAAGTTATACAAAAGCCTTTCAATACAACATCTATTCATGATTTAAAACAAGAGTCCTAGCCAAGGAAGAATAGAATGAAACTTCTTTAATTTGGCAAAGATCATCTTTAAAAAAAATTTACAAGTTATCATGTTAAATGGTGAAATTTGAAAGCATTCCTTTTGAAGTCATGAACAAGGCAAGAAACAAAAATTTGAGTATCTGAGGTAGCTATGATAGTACAGTAATAACTCAGGGGTAGACAAAAAGACCAAGGGTACAGAAGAGAGAGTACAGAAATAAAACTACCCACATATGAAAACTTGATTTGTGAGACAGGAAATTTCACATATCAGGGAAGAAAAGAAGAACTATTTCAATAAATAGCGTTGAGATAACCTATTATCCGTATGAAAAAAGTGAATTCATGTCCCATATCTCTCAAAAAAAATCAGTTACTAGGAGATTTGAGGATTAAATGTGAAAACCATAAAGCACTTAGTTGAGAGAATGCCATCAAAAGTTATCAAGGTATACCATGAGAATAACCAACTGAATTCAATACTCAAATTATTTTAATCTTTTAATTTCCCTCCATATTTTATAAATAAATCAATTAAACAGCAACCATGTCAAAGCAAGTAGACTATCTGATTAAGAATATGATGCTAATGTAATACAGAGCTGCCAATGTCCAATGACTTCACATCTTAAAGATATTACATATTTATATCTGCATTAAAGACCAACGTGTTGGGGCGCCTGGGTGGCGCAGTCGGTTAAACGTCCGACTTCAGCCAGGTCACGATTTCGCCGTCTGTGAGTTCGAGCCCCGCGTCAGGCTCTGGGCTGATGGCTCAGAGCCTGGAGCCTGTTTCTGATTCTGTGTCTCCCTCTCTCTCTGCCCCTCCCCGGTTCATGCTCTGTCCCAAAAATAAATAAACGTTGAAAAAAAAAATTAAAAAAAAAAAAAAAAAAAAAAAGACCAATGTGTTATTGTCAGGATTTGTTAACAAGGATTAAAACAAAAAAACAGGGGCGCCTGGGTGGCGCAGTCGGTTAAGCGTCCGACTTCAGCCAGGTCACGATCTCGAGGTCCGTTGAGTTCGAGCCCCGCATCAGGCTCTGGGCTGATGGCTCAGAGCCTGGAGCCTGTTTCCAATTCTGTGTCTCCCTCTCTCTCTGCCCCTCCCCCGTTCATGCTCTGTCTCTCTCTGTCCCAAAAATAAATAAACGTTGAAAAAAAAATTAAAAAAACAAAAAAACAAAAAACTTCATGGTGCATTCAGTAGGTGTTTATATCAATATATGTGGCTATATCTCATTTCAAATATTAGCAATGATGTCCATGGTAAAATCTAAAAAGTGTTTCAGGTAAGTGGGCTTGTTAGTTTGACACTTCCCACTGCCCCTTGAATCGTACTTTTTACCAAATACCAGAACCTATCTTTGGATGCTTCAGGGAAGAAACACAATATATTAAGATAAAATCTCCCTTTGGAAGAGTAAGACTATATTTTAAAAAGGGGGGAGGGGAGAAATGGACCAAACAGACAACATATTCTTGGGACTTTCAAATAATTCTGAAATTAAAAGTGCCCAAAATACGCCTGGGTGGCGCAGTCGGTTAAGCGTCCGACTTCAGCCAGGTCACGATCTCGCGGTCCGTGAGTTCGAGCCCCGCGTCGGGCTCTGGGCTGATGGCTCGGAGCCTGGAGCCTGTTTCCGATTCTGTGTCTCCCTCTCTCTCTGCCCCTCCCCCGTTCATGCTCTGTCTCTCTCTGTCCCAAAAATAAATAAACGTTGAAAAAAAAAAAAAAGTGCCCAAAATATAAGTACAATTACTTAATATTATATAAGTACAATTATTACAATTACAAGGACACATCTTTCACTTGGGGAACTATTAACACTGTATATATGACTGAAAGGATGAATTGGAAGGCACATTTATCCCAGGATAATTTTTGCTTTACAATACGGAAGTGTGTGTCCATCATGCAAAATAAATTCATTCCCATTTCATCCACCATCAAAACACCCTCCCCTTCACCCAAAACACACACATGTATACAAAGTGGACGTTTTCCATCTAAACTGTAAGCCTCTTGCTCACATGAAAACAAAATGATTTTAACCACACACAAGCTCTAGCACTCAGATTTGTAGTTTCTACATGCTGCCCACACAGCATTTTGTGAGCATGTGATTAGGAGGAATGATGCACAATCACACCACATTCCTTCCCTCAGCTCACACATCAAGAACTTGCCCTCTCAGCTGCATTCTTCTCCAAACAGCCATGGTCACCTTAGCAACCCAGTGCTCCTAATATGGACAGCTGGTCCATTTAAAGTCAGCCCTTCTTGGCAGGAAAAACGCTTGTTCTTCAAACTGGCGGAGAGAGGAGAGGTTTTCTTTTCAATACACATTACAGGGGTTGATTTAACTCGATCAGCACTTTTGTTCTGTGGCTGCAATTTGTGTCAAGTTTCAACCTATTCTGAGTTTTTGGTTTTTTGGTTTTGTTTTGTTTTGTTTTGTTTTTAATCTGAAAGCAAGTGGCTAAAAAAAAAAGGCAGCTCATATGGAATTCTAAAGAGTTTAACGTGAAACAAAGAGTATCTGGAATAACTATATTCTTTTATAAAAATGATAAAGCTATCTACATTTTCTAAAGTTGAAATTTACTTAAATTACATTTGAAGTCTTAATATACAATAATAAATCAGAGTTTATTTCTGAGTAACAAAAACACTGCTAAACTTCAAAGTCCTATAACTCCAGTCTACTCAGTAGACTATGAGTCAATCTGTGTTCCTTCATCCCACCACCTACATGTGAAATCTCTCACAATCTTTCCACAGGATCAAATGTCAACTAGGTATTGAAACCAAATGGTTAGCATATCCAAAAACACTGCAGACCTAGAATGCCCTAGGATAAAACTGGACTATTCAAAACCAAACTTGATCTGTACTTATACCGCTAAAGCTAGCCTGAACCAAATTAAGTCACTCAGGATAAAAGACACAGGTTTATAACACCGTTTTCTTGATTTTCATACTACAAATGACTTGGGGGGAGGGAATTACTATGTACTGAAATATGTGAGATCAAATTCCTTGTTCCATTCCCACAAACTGAGGATTCTAATCTCCTATCCATCAAAATTAGACACCGAAGTGTCTGTTTACCAAAGTAAACAGCCATGTTCAAAACTTAAAAATATCTAAATGTATAGTATTTGTTCTAAATTGGAAATATTTCTGAAATAATGTTCCACATAACAGTAGCCAACAAAATCCAAGTTAATTTGTTAAGTGCTGCTTTAGTGAACCTTAAGGTTAAATCAATCAATTACTCTCTGGCTATATTTTTGTTTGTATATGTGTGTGTGTTTTAAAACTTTTTAGGCTATGAGGTTCTTTCAGGTTAGAAAAATTTCTTTTAATTTAAAACTAGTAATTACATCTTCCATTTAGAGCAAAATATCACTTGATAGGGAACCTAAAGCTAAGTCCACTTCTGGTTGCATCATTTGTAAAATGAGAATACTACACTATCTGTTTTACTTAGGCCATCTCTTAATATAACAAAGTGAGACTAATGAAATTACTATGCCATATAAAATACTCAAAAACGAATGAAACTGGAGAAAGAGATTATGTTATCTGATGTCTAATTCTCTGAACTGTTACTTTTAAAAACAGTGTTCAACAATGCATGGGATACCAACTCAATATTAACTTCAAGAGTTGCTGGTTGGGGTGCCTGAGTGGCTCAGTTGTCTCTCCCTCTCCCTCTGCCTCTTCACTGCTCTCTCTCTCAAAATAAATAAATAAAAACTTAACAACAACAACAAAAAAAGAGTTACTGGTTTTCCCACCAGAACTTGTATAAATACTTAAGTGTTGACATATAAATAACTACTTCTTTCAAAAAGCCTCAACATTGACTTCACTTTTAGCAAACATGAATTCCTTTACCCTTTTCCATTTCATGACTGAATTAGTAGCACATTTTCTCCTAGCCCCCAGAACTAAGTGCCCCTAAAATCCTCCTCCCACACAAACTTCTCCCCACAAGGTACCTTTAGCTTCTTCTCTGTGATGGAAGCCATTCCCTGATCTGATCACAGCTGTCATTGCCCTCCTTCTGAAGTCAGGGATCACCCCATCCTCTCATAGGAGTGTTCCTCTCTCTTTCCTCTTCATTACTGCAAGGCATACCATCACCTTGGACTTGGAGCTTCTCAAGTTCCCACTCTGACAGTTTATAGTTAGGGGATCCAACAGAAGTTGCTTCTGCTAATAATATGCTACTCTAGATGAAACTGTGTTTCTGCATCCCAAATTTAGAAAGCTGCATTTGTACTGTTTTTTTCTGTGTTAGATTCAGTGATGTGGATTCAGAAAACATGGTTATGCTTCAAAGAAATTAAAAACAAAGTAAGATGAATGTTCAAATATAATATGTAGAAATTAATAGGTAATCAGTAATAAGGAGGTTCCAAAATATTACTGGTTATCTTTCAACTATTAAGCTTTTGTGGGCTAACACTGAGACCTGAGCATTTTAACACAATGTTTCTAGAAGAAAAATAGATGTTTTTGTTAGGTCCCACAATTTTTTCCTTTCACTGTTCTAACAGATTCTCAGCCTCTGAAACAGATGTTTATATTTCCTCTAATCTTCCATCTCATCTAATTCACATTCTTTAAATTCAATTCTAATATTTAAAAAGTGAACACAAATTGGCCTTTTCTTAATGCTCACTGTAACATTCCTTATACATTTAAGGAATTTTACATGTAACAGTTTCATTTTAATAAACAACCTAAAATACAACGTACCAGTTGGACAAAACAAATTAGACGAACATTCAACAACGTGGCCAGATCTCAGAAAAACAGAAGAGTGAGGTGGGCGATGGGGACTACAAGAATTGGACTAAGACCTACCATATAATTAAAATACACAAAATAATAAAACCTTTCCTAAGACATAAAAGGATAGATATGAAACATGTTAAAAAGTCACTTATATGAGGACTGGTAAAAGGTGAAAGAGTTATATGATCTAAAGAGACACCTGAGTATGTATGGGAACTAGTTACAAAGGAAAACAGAAAAATAGGCCCCTAATGAACCAATGAGGATGGGTATGACACAAACTGAGGAATATCATCAACTCAATACCTCAAACATAGCTATCCTCTTTCATAATAAACCAGTTGCTCAAAAATTTAAACAATTTTTTAAACTGTGGTAAAGTATATGTAACATAAAATTTATCATTTCAACCATTCGTTAGTGCACAATTAACAACAGTTTTTCTAAAGTTGTCATTGTCCTTTTAACCTTTGTGTAGGAAGATGATACTACATAAATATGAATAATCATGTTTTGATTATTTTCTACTCTAAAATAAAGTTACAACAGCATCTGGGCATTTATAAAAATAAACATTTATGGAGCACTTACAGGGGAGCCCTATGGGTACCAGATACTATGATCCATCACTGTCATACACTGTATTATGTGTCATACAACGTATTACACATCATACGTTGTATTAATGTCGAAGATTCAAATTTCATTTTCCAAAAGAACAGGGACAAAGATGTAACAGATCAAGTTCACTAAGATTAAATCTTGTGAAATTTCTGTTTTCGCTTTAAGCATGATGGTCCAGGAAAATGGGGATCTGGATTTCTCCTGCAGTACTGTCTTTGAGTAGTGCCCTAAAGGATCAGATAGTGCTACACACAGGTTCCAGGACTCCCTGAAGCCTCTAGAAGTAGAAGAAAGACACAGGGGGAAAGCTACACAAGACACTTGTACGTGAAAACTATTGATGCATTGCTCCCCGTCCCTCCTCTTCAGCCAGTGGGTCCCTTTATTTTAACCCTCTGTTTTCAGTTTTCAGGATAAAAACTGACCTAATTAAATCTGTGGGAAAGATGTGTTTGAGGGTGCATGTTCCCCTCAGCACACATTACATTGAAAAAGGAGAATAAATGAGAAAGAGTTATTGATCTGAATAATTCACTTTATAAGCATTTTCCAGTTGTCAGATTAATCTGCAGTGATCACTACTACCTATATCAAAGAGTTCCTGAGAAAATTTGAACGATGTAATCTCTTAAGGCCAAGCAACTGATTTTAAGTTCTTGGCATACCAAGAGGAGCACACCAATATATACTCACTTGAACATTTCATCCTTCAGCAGTCCAAAGAGTATAATAATCTAAATGATGACTGAAAATCCATCGTAAAGATGATCATTTAGGATTTTTTTTTAATACTAGATGCTACTCAATCTTTTCTTATCTACCCAGTAGAAAGCACTCCATTTTTTAAACCAAATACAGGAGTTATATAATTTCCATAGGTGGAAACACAGCTAAATAATCTTTAACTTAACAGCCCCTAATAGAGCTTCTATGAATCCTCTACTGCCCTGAGTCATTTAGGTAAAAGGTAAATGGACCCCAATGGAAAAAGAGAACTTTTCTTCCTAAAATGGACAATGCTAGGAATGAGTTCCTTAATAATGCTAGGAAGATGCCATGAAAAGCAGTATTTGAGTGTCAAAAGGTGATGACTTTTATCACGTCCTTTTAATCTTAACTTCAAATAAGATGAAATGCATCTTGTTTCAAAATTCTGAGGTAGTAAAAAAGGAGCTAACAAATTTGTGATAATCTTGGGATAATCAAGAAAAATATGAAATAAATATAGGGAAAAGGATTAAAAAAATCAAAAGCAATTAAGCCTGTATTCGACCACATTTGTTTTATTACTATATTAATAATTTCTTACCTTGTGGAATTCTCTTCTGAGAGAAACAGATACAATTCTGTTCCTAAAAAAATTTCAGGTAGAAAAGTTGAAATGTTAGTTTCAAAAAAAGGAAGTCCCTTAAAAATGAAAAGATAACAAAATGCTAATACAGTACATTCAGAATATTATGACACTTGATATTACCAAAGCTTAAGAGATAATAAGTCTCTAATAATAAAAGTACTTTAATATTTTATTAAAATATCTATAAAATTTATAATTTTTATTATTTTTTATTATTACAAAAACACTATTCCACTGATTATCAAATTATTTCTTCTAGGTACACAATGATATCTTGGCACATTTTCATATTCTCAAATACCAGTACTCAACTGGGTTTTACTCTCACCAAGATTTGATAACCTGAAGGGTAGTTTTTAAGTATAATCCATAGGTCACAAAATTCACCTCTTTAAAGTGTAAAATTCAGTGGTTTTTATACTATATTCAGAAAGTTGTGTAACCATCACCACCATATTATAGCAGAACATTTTCATTACCCCAATAAGAAACTCTGTCCTGAAGAATACATTACTTATTTATTTATTTAAATTTACATCCAAGTTAGTTACATGTAGTACAGCAATGATTTCAGGAGTAGATTCCTTAAGCCCCGTACCCATTTAGCCCATCCCCCCTCCCATAACCCCTCCAGTAACCCTCAGTTTGTTCTCCATATCTAAGAGTCTCTTATGTTTTGTCCCCCTCCCTGGTTTTATATTCTTTTTGCTTCCCTTCCTTTATGTTCATCTGTTTTGTATCTTCAAGTCCTCATATGAGTGAAGTCGTATGATATTTGTCTTTTTCTCTGACTCACTAATTTCGCTTAGCATGATACCCTCTAGTTCCATCCACATAGTTGCAAATGGCAAGATTTCATTCTTTTTGATTGCTGAGTAATACTCCACTGTATGTATGTATGTATGTATGTGTGTGTATGTATGTATGTATGTGTGTATATATATATATATATATATATATATATACACACCACATTGAAGAGTACTTTTTTTAATATATGAAATTTATTGTCAAATTGGTTTCCATACAACACCCAGTGCTCATCCCAAAAGATGCCCTCTTCAATGCCCATCACCTACCCTCCCACAAATTTAATTTTAAAATATAAAAGAAGCACACTCTTCATAACACTATGAGCAAAATGTTTGTTTGTTTTTTTTTTAATGTATAGAACAAAGACTGGTAAGGAAAACAAATATCCAAGAATTTTAGGAGTAGCTATATTTGGATAGTGGTATTATAGTGACTCTTTGTCACATGTCTCCTCTAACACTATGACTTTATAATATTACTTCTATGGTTCTTAAAAAGGTACAGCACAGACATACATTTTCTAGAGTCATACACTATAATTTGTACTACAATCCAAAGTAAAAACAGAAATACAAGTTAACACTTAAGAAAATGTCCACTATACTTTTTATTGAATGTTTTTCAAAGGAGATAAAATAAGTATAAATTTAAAAAGAAAATTTCGCCACACTTACTAATCTGGTTGAAAAGCCACAGCTGCATCTTACTTTATGACAAACTGACTGTTTCATCACTTTTGCATCTGGGCATCTACTTCTTAATGGTCATTTCTGAAATAAAGATGTAGTCATTAAGAACACATTATAACAAAAACACAAAATCTTTAAGGACAATTTTCTAAATTTTAGAGTCTACAAGAGAGGGAACTATCAAAACAATTCTTGAGCAACCTTCTAATAAAAAACATTAACAGGGCTGACGATGAGGTGAGAAGGATGGAATATAGGCTATCGTCCCACAGGACCAGAATTATACATTTCTGTTACACAGACTAAGTATAAAGATCTATAATTCTTCAGTCCTCAATGCCTTCCACTCACCAGCAGGGTCTTGCAACTCCCTAAGAATGCCATTTACAGACTAGAAAAGGGAAAAAGGAAGATGAAGAGGAACTCTAAAACCCCACATTTGAAAACAATAAATGAATTATACAGGTTTGTCTATTTCCCCTTGCATCTTTTTTTTTGAATGTTTATTTATTTATTTTGAGAGAGAGAGAGAGAGAGAGAGAGAGAGAGAGAGAAAGCACGAGCAGCAAAGGGGAAGAGAGAATAAGAGAAAGAATCCTAAGCAGTCTCCATCCCACACTGTCAGTGCAGAGCCTGATGCAGGGCTCAATTTCGTGAAACATTAGATCATGACCTGAGCCGAAATCAGAAGTGGGACACTCAATGGACTGAGCCACCCAGGCATCCCAATTTCCCCCTCACATCCATAGAAAGTAAGATCCAGAGAGAATTTTTACTGGTTTTATTTACAGATATCTTTTAAGCACTTAAGGCAATGGTTGCCATGCAGTAAGTGCTCAGTAAATATTTACTCAAAGAATGAATAAACTGACAAGTGATTTAACTTTAATTGATGAAATATTTAATCTGGTAGTATTTCAAAACGGCAAAGTCTCAAAATGCCATTCCCTCCACATATACACCATTGATATCAATGCCAACTACATCATCATTATTGTTTCTTCCCCCAGTAAACAAAGCCCATAATTAAAAGATAAGACATGAGGGGTGCCTGGGTAGCTTACTCAGTTAAGCGTCTGACTTTGGCTCAGGTCATGATCTCACAGTTTGTGAGTTCAAGCCCCGCACTGGACTCTGCAAATGAGAGCACGGAGCCTGCTTCAGATCCCTCTGTCTCTCCCTCTCTCTGCCCCTCCCCCACTCTCTCAAAAATAAACAATCAATCAATCGATGCTACCAGCCTTCGAGGAATTTGTAATTTTGTTTTTGGAATCTTTGGGGAAAACTCCTAAAAGGGAACTGCTAGACAAATGATTGCTAAATGTTGCGGGTGGGGTATTCTTTTTTTTTAAACTTGTATGCTCTTGGGGCGCCTTGATAGCTCAGTTGGTTAAGCATCCAACTTCGGCTCAGGTCATGATCTCACGGTTTGTGGGTTTGAGCCCCACATCGGGCTCTGCACTGACAGCTCAGAGCCTGGAGCCTGCTTTGGATTCTGTGTCTCCCCCTTTCTCTGCCCCACCCCTGCTCATGCACATGCACGCGCGCTCTCTCTCTCTCTCAAAAATAAATAAACATTAAAATAATTTAATTTAAAAAAATGATCAACAGCTGCTAAAACCATTAGGTAAAAGATTGATGGGAAACCTCATAATGGCTAAATCCGGTCGACAAAACTTGAACCCAGTGATTAATCTTAACATCATTAAAAATGGGTCAATCAAACATTATGTGCAGAAATACTCATCACTATCCATTACGTATTCATCCCAGGAGCTCCAGTTTCAAAAGACATCCATAATATTACCACTTTCAACACTTCCAATCTGACCACCATGGTCCATGCCACCTTAGTTCTCATCTGCATTACTCTAATAGTTCCCTATTCGATCTCCCAGTCTCCCCCTCTGCTCATCTCAACAAGTCAATCAGATTAGTCATTTTCAAAAGAAAGTCAGATCATATCATTCTGCTCAAAGCCTCTAATTGAGTCCATCTTCCTAGCCTAAAAGCCAAAACCCTACAACAGCCATAAGGACCATGGTTTGAAATATCCCTTCCACATCTCTCTAACCTCGTCTCCTACTACTCTCCCCATTGTTCACTCCATTCTCGCCACATTGGCCTCTTTCCTTTCCTTAAACACTTCAAGCACATTCTCACTTCAAGGCCTCAGGACTTGCATTTCCCTCTGCCCAGAAAAGCAGATACGGGTCTTATACCTCCTCTACTTCCTCTAGGACTTGGTTTTTACAAGTTATCAAGTTATCTCATCAAAGAGACAGGTCCTGGTACCCTAGGCAAGCCAAAATATCTGTCTCTGTTTTTCTTATCTGGCATAAAATATGCAAGGAGAAATATTCTGGAGATAATAATCATCTGAAATATGAACATCACCAATTACCATTATCTTTTGTGTCTAAACATCTGTAAGACTATATTGTCCCTTTTATTTTTTTAATTTTTTAAATATTTATTTTTGAAAGAGAGAGACAGAACATAAGCAGGGGACAGAGAGAGAGAGAGAGAGAGAGAGAGAGAGAAAGACAGAGAGAGAGAGACAGACAGACAGACAGACAGAGAGAATCCAAAAGCAGGCTCCAGGCTCTGAGCTGTCAGCACAGAGCCTGATGTGGGGCTCGAACCCACGAACCATGGGATCATGACCTGAGTGAAAGTTGGACACAACTGACTGAGCCACCCAGGTGCTCCTATACTGTCCCTTTTAAAAGATTCTTATGGTCCCAATTTCAAAGAAGTAATAGATATAACCACCATAGTGCGTTTTTTTTTCTTTTTTTGGTTTTGTTTTTAATAAAATCATCTGTGCCATAACTCTAGAAATGATGTGAATTAAATGACTCTCATTAAAAAACAACTAGCAAAATAAATGGCCCTTTCCCCCCACTCCTTTAGGGACTTCTGTTTGGGATTACATTATAAAGTTCCAAGTAATTTCAAAGTTTAAACTACTTTCGAATTTGTTATCTTTAGGCACCGTGACCACCAGAAAGAATCAAAAGAACTAACTCTAACATGACCAGACTAGCTATGACATGGTAGGGATGTTTGAACTTAATTATTTTTCTTTAAATAAACAAACTCCCCCTGGGCTAAAGCCTACTCTGCCTTTTAAACATCCTGTGGCTGGCAAGCTTCAGAATCTTAAGAGATATAGCCAGGGGACAGAGAAAACAGCAAGTATGACTCAGTGATCACATTTAATAGTCTCTGAAGACCAAAACAAAGATACCAGTTCTGGCAAGAGTTCTCTAGAATTGCCCAAAAACTGACTTATCCACATACCTTTCATCTGAACAATCCTTTTTCACTTAGTTTAATGTTCACAAAGCATTTGTTATGTGCCTATCAAACCTTAGGTACAAAAATAAACCAAGAGTACAAGAAAAAAAAATCTGCAAGGGTTCTAAGAGTTGGATGATGAAATTTAATGTTAAAATCTGCTTTGTTTAGGGAGGGAGGTAAAGAGAAGTCTGAGTATTTTTGTGCCGAAATACCCCCACTCATTTAGAAATCAGACTTTAGCAAGTTCAACCACTTGAAAGAAGGCTAGTGATATTAAAGTAACCTTTCTTGAGCAACTTCTGTGCCAGATATTTACATTAGCTCACTTAATTCTCAGAACTTCTCTATGGGAAAGGTATTAACAAAGTACCCAGAGTAGTTAAACAACTTGTCCAACCAGAAACAGGTCCAGGATGCAAGATCTTTCTTTCCACTATTATAATCTGCAGTAAAATAGAATAAAACTATTAGTCACAAATACCCCATCTGTCCTATAGGAATGACATGTAAATAAATCCAGGCTGCTCATTTAAGAAATGTGTTCCATTCTCCCAAAGTTGCTTTAGGTAAGAGGACAAAAGGGCAAAGTTCACTGTTATACATTAGTAAGAAACCTCTGGCATTAAGAGACGAATCAGAAAAATATGCTACATTTAGGTCTGAGGGAACTGAGTAAATTAGTCATACTACAGTCACTAATTAGTATTCATTCACAATGATTAACCTGTATCACCTCTAAGTCACTGATGGCTGTTCCATACACTCTGAGAAGTCAAGGAAGAAACATTAAGATTTATTGAGTACATAAATGTTTTTCCACATAGTTTCTGTACTTTTGGGGATGTTTGAAACATTTCTCTCGCACGATATAGGTATATGGATACATACAAATATATGCATTAAAGTATCCCATTAATTTCTTAAAATTTGCAACAAAATTATTAGTTATGATTTCTAATTTTCCTTTTCTAGAAAATTCTCTTATGTGGAACACCTTAGTTCCATGGGATGACCCTTATTGGCCTCAGTTCTTTATACTGAACAGAATCTGATTTTTAATGAGTCTTCTATCAGAAAATTATTTCTCTCAGAAATGTTAATTTATTATTAGGTGTACCCACTACCTAGGACACAGTAAAAGTAACATACCTATTGTAAAAGAAAAAGGCCAACTACTTATCAGGACACATCACCCAAGAAAGGTAGCCTTGCTTCACTAATGTCCTCAGTTATTTGGAGAAAGTGAAAATTCCCTGAAACAAATTATCCCCATTGATTAAAAACATGCCATTTAAACACTGTACTCCTTTACAAAGAAGAGACTCAACAGATTGATGACCTAAAGTTTCCAAAGGCCTAAATACATATGCTAGTCTTCTAAATACTTAACTGTGACTTGAGAATTTTCAGCATAAATTAACACTTAAAAATTATCTCTCTCACAATTTTAATTCATTGCACTGATAGGAACAATGAAGGGAAAGGAAGAAAAGGCAAGGATACACTCTCCCCCAGGGCACTGATAACAACCTTATTTTTTAAAAAAAGAAAAAAAAAAAAACCTTAGGATTTTAGTGTTTCTGAACAACAAAATACTTTGTGTGCAGACCTGTCATTAAGACTATAAAGAGAGGGGTGCCTGGGTGGCTAAGTCAGTTGAACGGCAGACTTCGGCTCAGGTTATGACCTCAGGTTTATGAGTCTGAGCCCCACATCAGGCTCGCTGCTGTCAGCATGGAGCCCACTTCAGATCCTCTGTGTCCTTCTCTCTCTGCCTCTCCACTGCTCACTCACTCTCTCTCATTAAGTAAACATTAAAAAAAAAAAAAAAAAGACTATAAATAAAGATAATGGGTTTTGAGGTCAATGTTGGGGGCATCACCTACAGCATTTGCTATTTTGTTTTATATTTTAAGAAAATGGAAGTGCATCACATACAGAGTATTATTTCTAAAAACCTTATCATAAATACAATGTCTCCTTACAGTTAATGTCTGCCTCTTTCTCTGTCCTTTCCCCTGGCACTCACACACACAGCATGAATTACTGTTATTTTTTAAAACTTTCGTTTTGTATACAAACATGCTACACACATGCTGTCCATGATATAAAATGTATTTCTTAGTAAGAAACAATATGATATCTTAACATGGGATTCTATGTAGAACATCAAGGTGCATTTGAGTTAATTTTCTTCTGTGTCTTCAAAATTATACATAACAAGGAGATTTATACAAATCTAAATATCATAGAGTGTGTGGCTTTATTGTTTTTTTGGGAATTTTATTTTATTTTTTATTTATTTATATATCTATTTTACATTTATTCATTTTTGAGAGACAGAGCAAAAGTGGGGGAGGGGCAGAGAGAGAGGGAGACACAGAATCCAAAGCAGGCTCCAGGCTCTGAGCTGCCAGCACAGAGCCCGACGTGGGCCTTGAACTCACAAATCGCGAGATCACGACCTGAGCCGAAGTTGGATGCTCAACCGACTGAGGCACCCAGGTGTCCCATTTTGGGGGAATTTTAATACTATGCACAATAAAATATTCACTATGTCTTGGTATTAAAGCAGGTTTACCTTCGGTACTATTTATTCCTGAGACTTAAGTTACTTGAATACTGAAAGACCTCAGTATTTGGTATCCTCTTCTTGAAGATGCTGTCCTCATATGTATGTGTCCAGGAACTGTCACCCAACTCCACTAACTTCCTCAAAAGTGGAAACACTTTTTATAATACTCACTTCAGCCCTTTTCTTCTCTAGGTGATAATCCATAATTTCAAAAATAGAAGTCAACCAAGAAGAGTTACAGTTTTTTTTCTAAATTCCTACTTATCTGTTAGGAGAAAAATACCATCTCCTTTCTTCAGTAGCTCTGGTGGGCTCTAAATATTTTTCAGCAATGTATTGGAGACATTTTTTCCCACAACCAAACTCTAAGATAATTTCTCATGATGGGTATTGTACAAGGGACAAAAGAAAGAAGGAATGTCTTCAACTAGTTTCCAGCAAACTGAAAAACAGAATTCATGTCCCATGAAAAGACTTCAATAAATCCATATCCCGAAGCACTCAATACAACTATACCTGTTTTCTTTGAACTACAGCTATTTAATACCATTTCTCCTAAAAATCCACAAAACTTTGTTACAGCCATCAGAAAATTCAAAGGAATTCAGTGGCCCTCCATAACTTCTGCCTCCTTCATGATACATAAAGAACTTGCTTAATATTCTATATTTAAATGGCATGTAGGGGAGAAGATGCTAGGAAGGAGGGTGAGAAAGACAAGCCTCATAAATTGGCCATATTAGAAATAACAGAACAGATTTTGAAAGTAGGGGGAAAAAAACTGTGAAATCATTTTGTATTTTACAGGTGAAGAAACTGAAGCAGCTTATAAAAACTGAAGTTCGTATTATAAATGGTATTTCCCCCCAAAGCTACCCATTCCAACAAATCTACAATAGGAATTTTTTTTAATGTTTTTATTTATTTTTGAAGGATAGAAAGAGAGAGAGCATGAGCAGGGGAGGAGCAGAGAGAGAGGGAGACTCAGAATTCAAAGCAGTTTCCAGGCTCTAAGCTGCAGCACAGAGCCCGATGCGGGGCTCGAACTCACGAACTGTGAGATCATGACCTGAGCCGAAGTTGGATGCTTAATTAACCAACTGAGCCACCCAGGCACCCCTACAACAGGTATTTAAGGTTAATGAATACATAGCATAATCACAATAGACTGCCATACTGAAGAGTTTAAAAGAATGCATGAATTCTGAGTGTAGTATATTAAGTTAAGGGAAATTAGAAATGGCCTACATGTCCTTTAGGAAAGAGAGAATTGTAGTAAGTAACCGGTTTCCTTGGTGCAGCTCTTTAAGACAGTCTGGGCTTGATGGATCGCTCTTCTGGCCCAGGATGATGTTTCTTAAAAGATGACTAATTAAACTCACCATTAGCTAATGTCCATAAAGATAAGAAACTGCCTGTATGCCAACATCACATTTTCAACCGGTACCTTAATAAAAGGACTACTGCCCATTTGAGGGTTGCTGGTCCACTAAAAATATTAATAAAAGAGGCATAAATCTCAAAGTAAAGTAGCAGAATAGCAAAATAAACATCAACTGCATTTATACAAAAATCCTTTGTATACAGCCAGCATTGGACCAAAACAAGAAATTCATAGAGAAATAAGAGTTCTCAAATTAAAATTTATATCCTAGGAAAGATCAGATGGAGGTAAGGACAAAAAACATAGTATATTCAATATTAAAAACATAATACACAAAGAGGACAAAAATCACTTTTAATTTCATGGACATTGAACTTACATCATGTATTTCTCTAGCACCTCACCCACATTTAGACTGCTTACAAGAGTATGTGTGTCGAAGGGCACTTGATCTACTCACTTTCACAAAAATTATAGCTGCCCATTTAGTCCCAAAGGCACAAGTGAATAAAATAACATTATTATAAAGTTCTATTTTGGTAGCACAGAAAAATCTGCAGGACAGACAGACTTGTACTAAAGGAATAATTAACAAGAGTTGTGGTTTATGAAGAAATACTCTAGCTTCGCTGACATCATAGTAACTATGGGAGTTTCTCTTTATGACTCTTCCCCCCAAACCAAGTTGGATACATCCCAAGTTAAATAACAGCTCCTGTTTATTACTCCTAGATATCACATA